>NC_134710.1:342568214-343256912 GCF_043290135.1 Rhipicephalus microplus
TAGTGGGCCTGCTCCATTTTGTTCCTCGCTGCTCGTGCAAGAGCAACGTTCCTAGAAATGTTGACGAAGCCGCCCGCAAGGTAAAGGGATCGAATCGGTGCGCCATAATAATCGCCAAATAAACCAGCAAGCCCCCACTATAGTGCTAAAGCAAATGGCCACCTGTTCGTGTCGCACTCTAAAAAGTGTGAAGGGTATCGCAGGATTAAAAAGGCCAGGTTTCTATTCACAGTGTTCTTCTACTCTTGCAAAGCTTTAAGCAGAGTAAAATTCAATTTCACTCACTATGAAATGAAAGAGTGAAACTGCTTTCTACTCCACTTTTCTCTGAGAAAGAGGAATGCCCATATATTCTACAGGCATGAGAGAGTAAAACGCGGTTGTACTCCTGCTCTTGATTACATTTATATGTGTCGGCACCCCGCGAGTGATTAGCACTACCTAATAACCACACACATATGCAGTAAAACGTACTGCATTTGTTTGTTGAGGCGTTAGAGACGATTAACAAAAAGAACAGCGTTTGCAGTGCGCGCCAGCGAATTTCAACGCACTGGAAGGCGTTTTGGAACTATCCGCGTTTTTAGCTTCGGATCTGTGTAGTGAAATAAACGAATGCGATCTTATTCAATGGATCACGATCAAAACTCCACGCGAACGGCTACGACATTCTTCTTTTATTATTATTCATGTTTTCGCTACGGCCATCGCACACGGAAGATGCTGCCGTAAACATAACGTATACGGTACGGCTACAGTGAAATATTTTGGCCTTAGTCGACGTGAAAAAGAATGTGAACAAGAATGAACGAAAATATGTCCAAGGGGGTGAAGGGAAACGAAATTGTGTAGCGTACTCTTCAGAAGCGAGATGTTTCGTATGCATGCAGGAGTGGCTAACCACTTAGCGAGTTAGTGCAAATGACGTTCATATAATCGGTTGCGCTAATCTTTTTTACACTGCAGAAAACTTGTTTGCTCTCACGAAGCACAAAAAATCATTAAACATGATAGATACAGTCCGGCTGGTTTTGAGAAGCGCAGAGGCACTGAAATGTGCACTTCCAAACAAATAAATGCAGCGAGGTGACAAATCTTATTTATTACATAAAACACCATACGCTCATATGCCTTCTTTCAGTGTGGTGTAGTTGTTACCGTGTCTGTACGCAACGCGGAGTGCATCTAGAGGTCAAGGTTCGGGTCTCATTCGGTCATATTTTATCCTGTTTTTCTTTTACTTTGTTTTTGTCATAGTGCTCGTATTTAGCAGTCTTTACGATGCACGCGTGAGGTAATAAGTAAAAAACAATCAAAAACACCAACTTCGGCCCAAGTCCTGCTATTTTTTGTGTGTGTGTGTGAAGTGTACTGCTACTCTCTTCGGTGGGGTCATGCTACTCTGCTTCGGGCAGCGTTACGTTACTCTGTTGAGGGGGAGTGCTTTGACCCGTTCGGAGGAAATCACTACTCTGCCTCAACAAGAGGTGATTTACTCCGGAAAAGGGAGTGAAATGTGGGACAAGAACGTACTCTCCCAAAGAGAGTGTCCAGCACTCTCTCAGTTTTTCAGTGTCGCTAGCGTAAACAGGCCACGTATAACTCTCGCCGGGACGTGGGCAGGTCCCAAGTATATCAGTTCCGGCTTCGTTTTTTTTTTGTCGCAAGTGACATCACGCGAAATGTAACGGTGATTAAGCGACTATGACAGTGTAAAAGGCGTCATCACAGTGTAACAGGTTTGAACTATGCTGCTTGACATCGATGAAAGTGTTCCATTCCGCGAAGGAAATACCTCAGTTGTGTATTCCCCTTCAAACTACGTGTTTCGGTGGCGATTGCAAACAAGACGTCCTCAGGTAGATTGAGCATGACACCGTTAATGGACAATGAGCAACGGAGGCGAAAACAAAGTGAAGAAAGGAGACGCGACGTCCTTGACAGAGAACGAGAAGCATCGAACGAGGTCACGCCGGGTGGTTTCCCCCGGTGGTTGCGACGAGGAGAAAAGCCTCGTATGCCGAGACTTCCCGAACATTCACACGTCATGGTTCCTGGTGTGTAGCTGCGCTTCGGTGCGTACCATGAAGAAAGAGTTACGCTAGAGAGTCATTCGAATGCACTTGGACCTGCCTGCCTACCTGCCTGAGACGCGACGGTACAATAATAAATTCCTGGTGTACGTGTACAAAGGAGTAAGAAAGACTGTTTCCCTGTCAACAAAACCGGGCCCCGCCGCGACGGTCTATAATGGCTTAGGTACTCGTCTGCTGACCCGCAGGTCACGGGATCAAATGGCGGCTTCGGTGGCTGCATTTTCGGTGGAGGCGAAAACGCTGTAGGCCCTTGTGCTTAGATTCTGCTGCACGTTAAAGAACCCCAGGTGGTCGAAATTTCCGGAGCCCTCCACTACGGCATCTCTTATAATAATGTGGTGGTTTTGGGAAGTTAAAGCCCACATATCAATCAATCATCAACAACCGGAGTTGTGCTATGTACTAATTACAATCGGAACATTTTCGCCTTCTTTAAAGTAGAGTAGGCAAAGAAATCAAAAGAGTGAAACAAAAGTGTGAACTAGGATGCCTTTTGAGTTCCGGGTCCCGTGCAGAAACTAAGTGCGCGGTACAAGGAAACACGTGACAATATTACACTGCTTCACCAGAGGCTTAAGTTTCCCATTTTCCGTGAAGGTGGGAGGGGGGAGGAGGAGGTGCCTTATCAAGCTTATCTGCAGACTTAGTGTGGCGCACAAAATACACCCGACATGTTCGCTATCGAAATAAGGAAATTTGTGCTCGCAAGCCTCTTTTCAACAGGGTTCTACACTAGTCTGAAACAAAATGTAGTAGGTAAATATTTGTACTGGTAAGGTATGCGATGGCTAAATAAGGGGGGGGGGGGAGAAACTTTTTTTTACTGAATGCTATGTGTTTGATTCCTTTCTTTGTTGCACCCCCACCCACCCCTTCCAAGAGTGTGCCGCACTGCTAATGCATGAATATAATGGTGCCAGGTTCTAGAAGACTGATCTGAAAAACTAGTATTTGTCGTCGAGTGTTTAGTGAAAAGTGTACTTAGAGAAGGCTTACATGATAAAGTACCCAATTGCTTTGATAACGCGTCGCTTTTTTCCCACAGGTTCCGCTGGTTTGGAGCCCCACTTCACGCCTCATCGAGCTCGAAGCAACCTCAAGTGGTGCAACAAGTTGTGAAAGCATCTTTGCGTCGCCGCCTGTTGCTGTTTTACCTTCGTCATCGCAGCGCATATGTACAGTTTTGTGATCATTGGGAGTGCCACTGGACGGGCCTCAAAGCATAGTTGCCTGTTTTGTAGCACTTTTTTTTCTTTTTTTTTGTTTCACCACGCCACTCACACTCAAGCGCTTATTTACACAAACGGCGGGACCACAGTTCACCGGCCTTTTTTCTCAGATAACAGTCACACCACTAATTTATTTCTTGAAAAAAATAAAAATAAAAGAGCATATATAGATACAGATGTAGCGTGACTCATTGTGTTCGCATGTTTCAAGTTACTACAAGAATAAACACAACTACGACAGCGTGAAAATGAATGCTTCTCCTACTTATCTCACCCGAAAATTATCACAGTTTGAATAACAATACATTGAACGTCGGAATATATACCATAAGTATGAAGGACATGCTGGCTGAGCTAACGAGCGTAGGCGCCTGCATTTCTAATGCAAACGGTTTGGAACATTGAGCAGCAATAACAGGCTTGCTCTTAAGGCGAATGTTAAAATGTGCCTTCACTGCTTTAAAAACATTGTCTGGTTATCTGGATGACTTATAAGTCGATGAAAAGTTGTCGTGTCGAACTAACACACCAATTTGGGCACTAGTTTCTGGGTAACCTTCTGTATGATTCACTCAAACAAGCACAGCATCATTAGTAAAAAGTGAGTGCCATTATAGTGTAGGTAAAAGGCCTTATTTTATTATTAAGGGGTCCACAGAAAAAAACTTGCTAATGCATCGGAAGTGTCTACGTGGTATCGTTCCTCTGCGAGCTCCTCACGCGTATGTTCTAATTCGCTCCGACACAACCAGCTTTACGCAAACTGGCGATTCTTTGTTTCAAAAGGCACCAAGCCTGATCATCTAGAAGCAGGCCACTATTATGTCCCAGCACCTGTGTTGGCTTCAAGTATATTTGTTGTCATGTGTTAATTAGGTTAGCCTTTGTTGCAAATTCGTCAGAACGTTCAACACTTTGTGAAGCGACATCAATGGTTTTTCAAGAAAAATTACTTATTGGGCAGCTGCAGGCGAAAACTCTCCTCTAAAAAGAACCGACATGGCGCAGCTTAAGTCTGCAGTCACCCAGCTTGAAACAGCATGCCGGATAACGTGCGGTCGATATTTCACGTGTTTTGCAATGCCCGATGGTATCTGTGTGTTGAAGACCCTACACAAACCCGCAGTGGAGCGGCTGCACACTATTGAAAGTGAATAGGAATCAATGGTCTAGCAAGGGTTGTGGCTTGCGACGTCTAACTCTTACCCACCTCTTGATTTTCGTTACATTTTTATGTGTACACGTGCGCACGTACACACAAACACGCACGAACTTACATAACAGAAGGTCAGAACGCTCCGACTCTCCCCCCCCCCCCCAAAAAAAAATATTTCTGGCCAGGGCTGTGCCAGGAATTAACACTTTAAGGAGGTGGTGACAAACTGGCCCTCCAATTTATGATGTGCTGGCAACATTAGAGATACCTACGTGAAATAACGAACTCAATGGTGAAAAAGTTAAACAAAATAGCTCGAACACAGTTTGAAAATTGAAAATAGACCAATGGAAAAAGAAGGCGAAAACACGAAGCTCTGGCCAAGTATCTCTATGCCCCATCAGCAAGCGTTCAGCGTCGTATATACGATGCCAATGGTCATGAAATGGTGCTTTTATTTTGCCAGACCAATACCGGAATGGGCACACGTAATCGCGAGCTCACGTAACGATCTCGACTGCGCTAAGAATAAAGCACAACTTGAGCGCCCAGCTGGGACAAAGGGTAGCCCTTCATTAAGCCAGGGGGGCAACGTAACCTGCACGAGGCCACTGACTCTTGCATGCGAGACTCCGCCCAGTCCGGATCTCTCCGACGCAAACCACTTTCTCCTCGCAGATAGAAGAGTGCCGCGCGTATGCACGGAAGAACAAAGCGCATCCTTTACGGAGAGGAAACCCTTTCTCGCTTTTGGCGTCCGGGCACTTCTCGTCACGAAAGCGGCCGCGCGGACCACGGGCATGCCGAATGGGGAAACCGGTTCAAGGGCGATCAGCGCCGTAACAGCTGATCTTCTTTGCGTCAGCTCCAGCCAAGCGCGGCCCTTTAACTCCTCCTCCCTGACCACCGGCCGTCTCGGGTTTCAAGACTAGCTTCACGGCCATTCTGAAAAACCTGATCACGGTTCTCGAATGGGAAACCTAACCTCGATGTGGGAATGGCGAACTAGGAATAGATCACAGCGACAATTTGTGCACCATTTGGCAAGGAGAAGCGCGAGGGCACTTCTCGAACGAAGCTCTGGAAAAACGTGGCAGGTCGTGACCACTCTACGGACATTGTTCGCAAATGGGTATCATCGCTCACTCTTTACAGACGGGCCCGAAACACTAGGTGGTCGCTCGTGTTTTATGCTTCTAAACTTAGCGGAGGACATCGGCGACGGGTGGTGGAGCGTATATTTCTCTTTGGATACGCACAGTTCTCTTACAAGGCCCACACTTAACAAACCATTTTTTTTACCCATGTTATGAACCATGCAGATTGTATTTAAGCCTGTTTTTATGAAGATCTTGGTACAGATAGTCACGATGGCTAAAATATGAGCTACCTTTAACTATACACTCTAACCCACTTATAACGATATGGTTTTAACAAAGCAATATATCAGTCATGACAATGAGAAGCTGCTGCTCTGTCAACCTTAATATATATATTTTATGGTGAATCGATCCTCTAACGGCAATGTTTCCAGGGCGCATTATTGTTTATAACAATTATTTAAACTGTTGTTTGTCCATTCTGAAAGGTAATGCAACGTTTAATGTTTCAAAATAAAAAGAAAATGAGAAATTCAAGCTGCTCAACCCCCACCCACATACCCAATGTCCACCAGCTCTCCTTTTAAATTTTAGTATGTTTGAACGCTGAGCGCTTCAACATTGCGGCAAAGCTAACTTTGCCAATTCATTTTGGCGTGGGAGCGGTGCGCCGTAGTCCTTTCGCAAATGCAATTTGAACAAAAAGTTCAAACTTCCAAGAGCTTCAGCGTTCCATACTAAAGATGTTGTAATACAGTGGCTCTAGCTATTAGTCGTCCGCGAAATAGTCTGAACTTTCAAGCATTTTCGAAAAATCGGCCCCTTCATGATCCTAATCATTGACGTCTGTTGACATATCGCATCTTATGTTGCAGTTTTCTCACGGCAGACTGCAGGTACGCCAATATTCCGTGATACTCAGTCTTAGCCATTTTCAGATAGAACAATAAAATTTTCATGGCACTTGACTATTGTTATAACTGGTTCGACTATACTACTTAATATTGGGCTCGGTGAATGGCTGTTTCATGCATAGGCAGTGCTTAGCCGCCTGTATACAAGCCCTCACCTGCTTTTTTGCCGTTCACGTAGAATATTTGTGGTTTTAGAATCCAAATATTGCGATGTTCGTTCCTAAAGCTTTGTTATGACCCCGTTACACTACGTTCAGCTAAAACCACACCTACGATGTTTGAGAAACTTCGAGGTAGATCAATTTTTTTAGATTACGCCTACTTCGTGAACATTGCAGATTTTTTTAGAACCAACGTTGCCGCTAGCGATAACGCTAGAATATTCGATGGTAAGAGTATAAGTGCCAACATGCTTTTCCGCTTGTCAGTTGATCGACGGCCGACCCTCTGTTTGCCGCTATCAGTGCCAGTATCTCGCTGTAATCTTACTTTCCTTTTACGTGGCCACAAGTTCGGCCGAATAAATATATTATTCTTCAAAGGGGGACTGTATGCACGCCTTCGTTGACCTCATGACCCCGTGACAATATTGAAGACTCTTTTAGGCTACATCACACGATTACATCTAACGCAGAAGCAGGAATAGCAGCTCATACATCGTAACTGAAATTTCAAAAACATTGTTTCACACCAACACTTTTCAGTTTTCACTTCTTGATGGTAGTCAATGCTTTTCAATAAGATTTATTAGGCTCCTTCTACGTTATGTAAGCCTCAAAAGAAATGGTTACGATTTCAGGAGATATTGGGCATTGACCAATGTGATAAACTGATGTGAAAGACATGAAAGTTGGCTGGGGGTGCGAATGGGCAGTTGACCCCTCCCCCTCCCTCACAAACTCCTGCAAACAAACCCCCCCCCCCCCCCCATTATAAAACCCTGCCGACGCTCATCATGAAATGTTTACTACAGACCCGCCAATGATCGAGATTTAAAGTCGTTATTGAGTTTAGAGGCTCCGCCGACTGCCCTGGTTTCCTCGCTTCCAGGCAGGTGGCCCAAGATGTCGTCTTTCAGAAGAGCTCCTGCTGGAGAGAACCAGACTCAAGTTCTGAAGAGGGATACAAGAGATTTAATTGCATCTGTACAGTTTAAGAGTTGGTTCCAGATCTGCTCTCTCGGTCATCGGCTTGCGTTTTCATCCCCTCAAAGTCCCAAGAGTCCAGCTCTAGGGAAACCGGGGACGACTTCATCCAATCAGCTGGCGGGTCCTATCTGTCACTCTGTTGGCACCTCCCCCAATACATACACACACCACACGCACTTGTAATATTCTTGCGAAATCATCTCTTCGCGCCAAACATGCCTCCTAATTTTGGATGCAACGAGTGCGTCTTCTGGGTGCTCGATGACCAGCCGCGGTGTCGACTCGGGGTCACAGGCCCGGTTCGCCCCTCGTCTCAGAGCGTGGGTCTGGGCAGCTGGCGCGGATCCGTACTCAGGCATCTTGTCAGCCGGTGACACATAGCCGCAGTCGGAGTCCCCACTTTCACGTATTTGCGCGCTCGGCGTCGTGGACGTAATTGGGGCACGAAGGCTCGAAGAATCGCATTTCCCGCACCAGTAACAATGGGGTGCTTCTGAGCCGTGTTCAAACTCTCGTGCAAAACTGCAGAGCTCGCCCTCGCGCTTTTCTTCTTGCTGAAAAGTGCTCGGGGCTGCCTGCTTTGTTCGGCTGCGGCGCCCCGAAGCGAAGGGAGGCCCGGTGTTCTTAACAGCGCACATCGTAACCACTCGGCTATCCAGGCACACTATATATAGAAAATCATAACAGCCTTGTATAGTTAGTATACAAAGGGTGTGGTAACAAAACTGAGGGTGAGGAGGAGAAAACAGAGGATGGAAGAGTGTGAAGCATAGCACACAAAACAAGAGGAAGGAATAGAAAGCGAAGGAAACAAAAATGAGAAAGACAGGAAGTGAGGAATCAGAGAAAACAATAGCAATTATATGCAGATCGAAAGGGAAACTTATAGAAAGAAAGAGAAGGAAGAAAGAAGATAGAAGGAGCGAGAAATAGAAACATATATATACATGGAGAAAGAGGAATATACAGAGACAAAGGACTCATAAGAAAAATAGAGAAAAAAAAGAAGAAAAAGGAACATAAAAATAAATAAAAAGAAGAACGCCTAGCTCGAAACTTTTTTTTTCGGCTTGGCATCATGGAAGGACTAGTGCAAAATTGACTTCATTTCTTTTTTTTATTGGTGGAGGTACTATACTTTTTCTGGCATTGTTGACTTCATAGCATAGCTGCTTGATTTACCATGCTCTTTCGAGTGGAAAAGATGACAAAGAAGAACAAGTCGTTCAGTTGCGAGCCACTGTGTAGACAATTGCTATATAAATAAAACTGTTTAATATGGTGCTCTTAGCACAAAATTGGCAAGACATAATAACTGACATCTCGTAAATTCTCTGAAATTTCATGCGATCTGTTCGTGCTTCAACAAAGTGCTAGCCCAGTTTGAACGCTTCGTGAATTGACTGCAATAATCAACAATTTTGACACACGTGCAGCAGAACGCTGTTTTCTTATACATATAGCGACAACTGATAAAAAACGGAGGCTGCCACGTCTGGTCTGCACTGCTATTCTGAAACGTGTACCAACTCTAAAACACGTTTCAGGATAGTCTGAACCGTTACATTACCTGACATTTTGATTCGAGTGGGATATCACGTTGGGCTCCAATATAAAACAGGCTAGAAATCTTTGTCGATGATAAGTTTTTATCAGTACATTACGTTTTACAGACCGGGAAGCCTGAAAATCCCATTAGAATATTTGAAAAGCATGTTGTATGCCACTTATAAGATAATTACTGAACGACAGTGTGGTGCTGTGGCAAGAGCTTGGATAACAGAAAAACATGTGTGCCTGTTGACGTCACACAACCTAGATTTGTAACACCCAAAGTTTGCTTCGGATTTTGCGTCACAGGCCGCCGTCGGGGGTTCGCTAGAGCAGAACAGGTGGTTTGAACAGTTCATTAGAATATTTCTGTTGAACATTTGGATGGGACATATCAAATGTTTGAAAACAACATAAGTGAGGGGGAACACATTTTACTAATCTTATTGTGATGAGAGTGGATTAAATTACCAGGACGTGAGTGTAATTTGGTGCCATGGCAGCCGCATTAAGATTAGGGCGAAGAACAAAAGTACCAGCACACTTCAGTTTAGGCTTACGTTAAACAAAAGTTACTGGGGTGGAGAATTGATGGGCTGTCCTCATCTATATTGCGAGTTTAAACATATATCGTGGTTTTAGCACATAAAGTTTCAGAACCAAGGCAAAGAGGAGTAAAATCTCATTCATTTTGTGCGCTGTTCATACTGGTTTGGCCAATTTTCTTTCATTTACCAGTGTTGAGAATAAAATTGTGGAAGGCACTCCCTGGGACAAGAAACACTGGTGTTATTAAAAGTCTGAATTTTGTCAAAGGAAGAAAGGAAATAACAAAAAAGACGCAATCCAACGCTGGCTCACTCAACAAGCTTCATGAAGTATTAAATTTTTTTTGGCACCGAACATGGCCCTTTCGCCGGGGGAGATTACCCTCTGTGACCTTGCGCCATTCCTGGAAGACAACGTCCCCGAGTAGCATCAATATAAGCATTAGTAGCACTAATGTAACGGACACAAATTCACAAAAGAAGCAAGAAAAAGGTTTTCTTCGGGGCTGCACTGGGTGGGGCGCCGTTGAAAAATTACGCCTGACCCCGCTCTCATTGAGCGCATAAAGCGTGTACCCCCCCCCCCCCCCCCGAAAAAAAAAGGAAAGTGAACTGACGAACAATGTTAGTGGGCGTGCCTAAATTTTCACTCTTCACGCTAATTATTTTTCTCACCATCTCTAAGAGCACATCCTCACGGTCGGCCACCAGTGAGAGCTGATGCTCGCATCAACAGTGCAGCGGCGCGCCACGTTTCTTCACCCTTGGGTTTTTTCCGCGAATGCCCGTGGGGGGAAACGACAAATGGGCCAACCGCGCAACCAATTCTCCGCCCCCCCCATTTTATTATTTCCTTTCTTTTATTTACCAGGAGAGCTCTCGCAAGCTGGCAGTGTTGCTTAGCAAGCGCGTGACGATGCGATACAGCCATCTTACTCGGGGAATGGAAAGAAGATGCGATAGCTGTGCAGTGATTGAGTGCCCATGTGCGCGGTAATGCAGATAATGCATGTTTAAATAATTCCCCTCTTAAGAATAACAAAAGAATACGTACGAGGAAACACAGCGAAAAGAAAGACATTTACGAGTGCCTTCTTTTCTTCTCTTACGATTCATGGGGCTTTCCGGGGCGGAACGGCCGAGATACAAATAAAAACACTCTACAGCCGGTAAAGGCTCCTGGTAAAAATTAGACGACCGCATACTTAAAAAAAAAATGAGTTAAGCACAAAGACTTACAATGTGCTTGGTTTCTTCCTCACAAAGAGAAGTAGCTACCTTCTCGGCCATTTAGCGTCATTGTGAGCTGGGCTTGATGGTGATGTCTGGTGCTCTGTGGCACAAGAGCCATTTGATGACCAAAGAGTGCCAGTTCTTATGAATAAATGGCTTGTCGCTATGGATTGTCATTATAAATAAATTAATATTAGTAATAGTTGATGAAACTTTATGTCGCAAAACAGCAATATATCATTATGGACGAAGCCGTGTAGTGAAAGGTGCCGAAAATGTTTACCCTCTCGTGTTTTTAATATGCATTTTATTCTAAGCGAAACAAGCCTCTAGCATTTCACCTCCATCGAAATGTGGGCACCGCGACCGGGATTCAATCCCGCAACCTTCGGGCTAGCTGTCGAGCTGTATACTTCTAGAGACCCACAGCGGGAATGGTAATTATGATAATAATTGCTAGGGTCTTACACCCCAGTAAGGAATACGATTATGAGATAAGGCGTAGCAGAGGACTGCGGAACTTTCGACCACCTACATTGTTTTTTACCAGTGCACCTAAAACTAGGTACCCGGGTGTTTTATGCTTTTCGCCCCCATCGAGATTGCGACTGCCGTGGCCGGAAATGGAACTTGTGACCTCAAGCTTGGCATCGTAACAACCTACGTGCTAAGCTACGACGTCGGGTTGAGGCGGGTTTCAATAAGTTATGGTCCTAATATTATTCGTTTCCTTTAAGTGCAAGGATGAAGTACGTGGCAAAGCCATTCCAGGTGTCACAGTTTCACGAGATTCTTCACGAGGCAAGTTTTAAGGCGGTAGTGTGAAAGAGCTCGCATCTCAGAAATTACGGTGCCGGTGTCAGCATCTGTGCTCGAGAGGAAAAAAATCGTCATCGTCCATGAGCAAAACACTCAACGTAAATAGAAATAAATATACAAAACTGCGATTCAAGCGGGAATTGAGACCAGGCCGTCTGCGTATAGCAAGCAGTTGTTCTATCTCAGAGCTACGTTACTGCATGGAACGGCTTTAGAAAAAAACACAGAAAAAAAAACAATGCGAATGTCATTTATTGGGAAGAATCCCTTAACTCAGGTTGTATGGCAGAAGCGTACAGCCAAGCCAAGCGCTAAGTGACCGGAATCGCACAACACGTGAAATTTTCGCTTATATAAAGTTGCCAGACAGTAAATTATCATCGCCAGCCAAAGGGTCAGCAAGGTTAGCAACCGCGTAGGTTGCCGTGTTACCTCACGGGCGTGTTGTGGGTACTCCGGCGTATCGCAAAAGGAAGAAAAGGAGGAATAATAGCGTAGTCGACTGTATTTGCAGGGGGCATTCTAGGGTAGTTCTAAGCAACCAAATGTTACATGCACAGATGTTCGTTTTCTTGCGACACGTTTCAGGTGTGAACCGAGGAAAGGATCGAGGCGACCGATTGAGAAGGCGTGTGAAGGGAGCTTGGTTACGTTATCATGTTCTACTTTTGAGACAAATGTCATGTGTTTTCAGCATTTTTAAGCAATGACAGTGCGAAAGAATGTCCACTGAAAGCAATTCCTAAAGAAAGCGTGTCAATACAGCGAAATGTCCGTGATGGAGCCGCAGTTCTTCCCCTATATATTGCCTAATTTTTGTATTCTCTACTTATCATAAGTAATTATTTGAGTTTAACACCTTAAATTCATTTTATGATGGTGAGAAACGGCAATATGAGCATAAAAACGAGAATGTGGCTTCATCATTGCGATGAGACATTTTTACATAAAGAAGAGAAAAAGAAGAAAAAGTAACAATCCTAACCAACAAGGGGGGAAAGTCCCAGTTAGGACGATAGGACGTGATGTAGTTTGGTACATTGACTGTCGTTGTGATAACTGCCGACTGTAGCTGCTTGACTCAAAAGTGACACATATAGAATGAAACATATACCAGGCCAAACGCAAACGCATGGCGCTGCGTAACATCAATAAAAAATAACGCAACTTCGATTCAAATAATGCAACTATTCAGGTAAACGGGCGCATGCAAACACCACCACCTTTTGTTAGAATCTTCCTTCGCACGAAGGATGGCATGTACTTCGCCGTTCATGCATATCTTCGCAAAATATGTAAAAAGCGAAGATTTATAAATGTACCTTTGACTCACTGTATGCGAGAAAAAAAAAGAATGGTTCCCGTTGCAACGCTCTTACTTATTCACCCGAACTTCACCTTCTCCTACAATGTGTGATAGTGTAAAGTGACACCATGTCACTTTACACTGTCAACATGTCACTGTGGTCGTGTGATTCGTTGTGCCGTATGTCGCTTTGAATCCCCAAGACGGGAAGGGCGTGAGAAATCCTGCCTTCTTTTCTTATAACGATAAAATATAGTTGTGGTTGCATTGAGTTGTAACGGCTTTATTTTGCAGACACCGAAGTATATATAGGCTGCTTGCCTATGACGTAACACAAAAGACGGTGAAGTACGTTTGACACGTGCTTGCACTGCACATTTTACCAGTTTATTTGTTATGTTGTTAAAATATAATAAAAGCTATAAGATAGCTTTTCTTGCCTTCGCTTCGATTAGTTTCTCTCGTTATTAACAATTTTATTGTTGTAAACATAACCACAGAGCAGTATCAGGGATGCGAAGGTGATAAGGTAACAAATAACATACGAAGATAACTTGTACTAATACACGTACACTAGAGAAGAAAACATGTGGTTTACAAAAACTGAGCAAATCTCAGCGCTAATAAAGTTATAGTTGAACACTTTCACAACGAATGTCTTTGCCATTAAATAGGTGGTATGACATTTTGCGCCCCGGCTGCTTCGCCAACATTTCAGTGCATGAAATTTAAAACAAAGTCACCTGTTTCTATATAACAAAAAATTCTCAATAACGGGAACGCATTTGTCACGGCATCGTCACGGAGTCGTGAAGGCATTCTCAGCTTCGCCGAACAGACACCTGGCGCACTGTCGACAGGCGTCCACTCTGTTTCAACTGCGGAGGTGTAGGCCACATAGCCCGCTATAGCTGGCACCGCGCCGATCCGTGTCGCCCTCTCAGGCCACGGTTTGACAGTCGACTTGCCGACGACTACGTATCACGCCACGGCGACGTCGGTTCTCAAGAACCTCTGGTGCATCGAGGCCCCTTCGACGGCCGCCGTAAGAATGATGACGAGATCATGATTAGTAGCCGGGCTTCCAACATCGACCACGCTCTGCTTCTTCCGCCCACTCACCTTTGTCACAGCACCGCATTTTTGCTAACACCAGAGGAGCAAGGTCACCCAGCCCCCACCGGGGAAGCTGAAGGCGGCGACCTCAGGGGGTAAGGTTGCAGGCTGACAAGACGAAGAAAAAAAGCCTCCATTACTCTAACCTCAGGACGCCATAAAGCCGACAAGACATAATACCAACGATACTGTGACCTCAGGCCTTACCGTTCTTGCGGACGGACAAGTCAGAGCTTTAGTGGACACCTGAGCCGACTTCTGTATTATTAGTGATGACCTTGCTGTACGCCTCAAGAAAGTAAAGACAACATGAATGGGACCTCACCTAAGAACGGCAGGCGGCCAATTACTGATTCCTCTCGGCATGTGCACAGCAAGGCTCGACATCAGTGGCTCTACTTTCGTGGTGACGTTCGTCGTTCTCGCTTTGTGCTGTAAGGACCTGATTATCGGAATGGATTTCTTGAGAGAACGTGGCGCCGTCATCAACGTCCCGGACAGTGTCGTTACGTTTCGCAACAACAGCCCTGCTTCAGTCGATTGCTCAGAGCCAAGACATAACCCTTTACATCTGACGGATGACGATGTGGTCGTCCCGCCATGATCGTGCACGCTTGTTTCGGTGATGAGCCGCTTGACGGCGATGGAAGTGCCCACCAAATAAGCTCGCTGGTTTTTAGCCATGGTATTTCAGTTGCTCGAGGTCTCGTCACTCTCACTGCTGGATGCACAAACTTGCTGCTCACTAACTTCAGTGCTGAGAGCTGACACCTCCCGAAGGGTACAGCCGTCGCTTACTTTGACAATACGGTACAAATACAAGGCAGTTTATCGGCACTAGACGAAGCACTTCAAAACGAATCGGTACCTAATCTTGAAGTTCGTACCAAGTTGTCAAGGGACGACCGAACGAGACTTCTTGAGCTTCTAGCTGAATTCCAGGACTGCTTTTCATCAACATCATGGGCCGCTCGAACGCCGTTAACAAAGCATCGAATAATTACCGATGATGCAGCAAGACCTATACACCAGAATCCTTATTGTGTGGCTCCAAAGGAACGGGAAGTGATAGAGCAAGAAGTCACTGAAATGCTTGAAGATGATGTGATTTAGCCATCGCAGAGCCTGTGGGCATCGCCTGTAGGACTAATTAAAAAAAAGAACGGTATTCTTCGTTTTCGCATGGACTACAGGAAGCTGAATCAAGTGACTAAGAAGGATGTGTATCCGCTTCCAGATATTTATGACTCCATCGATAGGCTTCGAAACGTTCGCTACTTTTCATCAATGGACCTCAGAAGTGGATATTAGCAAATCGAGGTAGACCCAAGAGATCGGTAAAAACCGCTTTTGTGACGCCAAATGGTTTATATAATTTTAAGGTTCTGCCCTTCTGTCTGTGCTCAGCGCCCGCTACTTTTCAAAGGCTCGTGGACACTGTACTTTACGGGTCAAAGTGGAATACCTGTTTAGTTTATCTAGACGACATCATAGTGTTTTCCCCAACTTTTGACGAGCATCTCAAAAGGCTACAAGTTGTTTTACGAGACATACGCTCCGCGGGCCTCACATTGAAACCAGAGAAATGTCACTTTTGTTTTGAAGAACTGCTGCTTCTTGGTCATGTCGTCAGCTACACCCGTGTTTGGCTCGATCCCGAAAAACGTGCGGCCGTGGCACAGTTCCCAGTACCGTCCGATCAGAAAGCTGTCAGGCGCTTTCTAGGCTTATGCGCCTACTATGACCGGTTTATCGCCGTCTTCTCACGGATTGCGTCGCCGTTAACGGACCTCTATAGAGATGACGCAACTTTTGAGTGGAATGACGAACAGCAAGCAGCGTTTAATGACCTCCGCCAATATCCTCAAACACATCCAGTGCTTGCCCACTTCGACGAGCAAGCACCAACAATGCTTCACACTGACGCAAGCAATGTAGGCCTCGGAGATGTGCTTGTGCAGTGGCAAGAAGACACGGAACGAGTGATCGCCTACGCAAGCAGGACGCTAACATGCCCTGAAGGCAATTGTTCAACAACTGAGAAAGTACGCCTCACCGTGGTCTGGGCAGTTTTGAAATTTCACCCGTATTTGTACGACCGCCCCTTCAAAGTTATTAGTGACCATCATTCACTTTGTTGCTTGACTAATTTAAGAGATCCAACCGGTCGATTAGCGCGTTGGAGTCTGAGGTTAAAATAATTCGATATGACGGTCATACACAAATCTGGGAAGCGACATACGAACGCCGGCTGCCTGTCTCGATCACCAGTACAGTTAGCCTCTCTTTCAGACGACGACAATATGGCCTTCCTTTGTGTTCTTGACGCGTCCACCATTTCCCAACAACAACGAGGCGACCCTGAGTTGCTTGATGTGATTAATTACGGGGACGGAAGTACTTAGAGTGCACCCAGAGTCTTTGCAAGGGCGTTATCGTCGTTTTGCTTACGCAATGGCGTCCTCTACAAAGTAAACTTTTCATCCGTCGTAGCTCAATATTTTCTCGTTATTCCTGCACCCCTTCATACTGAAGTGCTTCAAGCATGTCACAACTAGCCGATGTCTGGCCATTTAGGCTACACTCGCACATTGGCTAGAGTGCAGCAGGGATACTACTGGCCACGACTCAGAACAGCCGCCAAGCACCATATCCACACTTGCCTCGATTGCTAGCAACGCAAGTCACCTCCGAAGGAACCCGTCATTAGCAGCAATCAGTTAACGTTTCATGTACACCATTCGACCAGATAGTAATGGACATTTTATAACCCCTTCCTACTTTTACTGCAGGGAACCGCTAGGTTATAGTCGCAACAAACTACCTAACCAGGTATGTCAAAACAAAGGCTATCCAAAGGACCACTGCAGCAGAAGTGGCAAGATTTTTCATAGAAAATATTGTGCTACGCCATGGTTCCCCGACTATCGTGATCACAGTCCACGGAACAGCATTCACGGCAGCTCTTTAAGACCACGTCCTGATGCTAAGTGGAACGACTCACCGTAAGACCACTGCCTAGAACCCGCAAACGAATGGACTAACAGAGCGCCTCAACAAGACGATTGAAGAAATGCTGTCAATGTTCATGGATGTCCCACATAAGAATTGGGACAAAATTTTACCCTATACCACGTTGGCATACAATACGGCTAAACAAGAAACGACTCGCATGACTCTATTCAGCTTGGTTCACGGACGGGAGGTGCGGACAATGCGGAATGCGACGTTGCAACATGAAGGAAATGCCACCGACACAGGTGCCGACAAGTTCACTGAACGCGCCGAAGAAGCTAGGCAGCTCACCCGCTTACGGATCCGCCAGTGACAAGACTACGACGCAGGCCACTACAATTCTCACCATAGAACAGTAACATAAAAAACCGAAAACCGGTGACAGAGTGTGGGTTTGGACACCCGTACAAAAACGTGGACTGTCCGAGAAGTTGCTAAGGCGATATTTTGGACCACACCGAGTCTCGTGCCACCTTATAGACTTCATGCACCTACGAGGTCGTCTCCGACAGTCCCTACTGCCTGAGGCGTCGCCAGCATTGGCCTGAACTTGTGCATGTAGTGCGTAGGAAGCCGTATGTGAGTGACTGACTGTACGTAAAAAAAAAATACAGTGGTTCTGAATCAGCATGGGGGTGATGCTCCTATAAGGAGAGACAAGTGACACGTGTGTATATGAAAAAAAAAAGAACGACGATGGGAATGTTTTATAGATTCCAGGTCTCTCGTACCGCATAGCCTATCAGAAGCTCGGTTTATTTGGGTCCCCGGGCATGCTAGAATTGTACTGAATGAAATCGCTGATTCGCTCGCTTCGACATCTTTAAATTTCCTGGTGGTGCTAGTAGCTCCACAATTTTCTTTTATTACTGCCGAACGACTCAAACGCCTGTTAATCTTGAAAATCAAAGAAACATCGCTCCTACAATCTGAAGAATTTCGGCCCTTGCAATTCACATGGAACACCGCAAAATGCCTTTCCCGTCAATGTGAGGTGACCCTCAGAAGCTTTCGCTGTAGAGTTCCTCGGTTAAATTTTTATCTCCACAAATCAGGATTTTCATTAACTAAGCTATGTGCAGTTTGCAATGAACCAGAAACAATAGATTACTTTCTTCTCACTTGCCACCGCTTCGCCTCACTACGCCGAATAATTATTGAGAGACCAATTGGTATGCTCGGATTGCCAGTTAATGCATCCACCCGATTATCGTTTGGAGCCAGTCAGTTGGGTGCGGGTCGCAGTGCTATTCTGTCAGCGCTACACAAATTCATTCAGGCAACCGGAAGGATATGCTGCTAGTGGTACTGCCAGATATATCCAATCCTTTTGCCCCCTTCCTCATTCTCGGTAATTTGTTTTATATATTCTGGTTTATCTAACTCTTCTGCACTTTTCCATTTTTTTTCAAGAAACATTATTATTTTTCTTATCTAATTTCTTTCTTTTATTTTAGCAAGCGCTGTACAAAAACTATCTATTATAAGGTACAGTGTGGCCAATCCCCCTTGTGGGTATGAGCCAAGAACTCCTAGGCGACAAGACAAGATTCCAGCTAGTGGGACAGGGTGTTTTTCGGAACGACAACGAAGCAGGCGTCTTGCTGTCAAGCTTCACATGAGGTGGAACTAATGTTTGTAATGTCGCTAGAGCTCTTGATTGTTCTGAAGCTGTGAGAGTAGTACACAGCGAAAGAGAATCAGTAATTATCATTGCACTCTCTTCGTTTGAAGGAAGTTTTCGTAGCGCTAAAATAATAGCCAGGAGCTCAGCACCTCATGTGAAGTTCCTGAAGTTAGTCTGGGTCCCGGGACACTGTGGCATACGGTTGAATGAAATAGCCGATTCACTATCTCGAGCCACACTTGATGGCCCTGTGATCTCGGTACTACCAGAATCGGAACACATAGTGTCGATCAGATATAGAAAATGGGCTATTTATACGGATATTATGGAAAATATTACTAAATATACGGACTATCAGCACCTAACATACCCCTGGAAACCTCAGTGGAGCCAATCTAAAAAGTTAGAAGTTATTTTAACCAAATTTCGATGTCGTGTCCCTCCATTAAACTTTTACTTGCACAGAGCTGGTCTGGCGATATCCCCCCTGTGTCCATTCTGTGAAGAAACGGAAACAATAGAGCATTACTTTATAACATGTAAAAACTATTCATTAATTAGGAAAAGACTTTTAATTGTTCCGTTTCAAGCAGTAGGTTTAAATTTAACTGCAGATAATGTTCTAAGTTTCGGTGCCTTTAGCTTGGGACATTGCCACAGGAGCGTATTCGATGCTGTATGCAATTTCATTCGAGAATCAAAGCGCATGTCATAATAATGCCTGCTTAAATATATTTCTGACGACACTTGTCTAATTTTGAATGAAATTTGCATATTCATTTGATTGTGACCGGGTGAGATAAGCTCGATTGTCTGGTCTACTCAAAATTTCTGCCTTCCATTGTAGTATTACCTCACCTTTTCTCTTCTTGATTCAATCTTCAATTATTTGTTTAGTTTAATATTCCTTTTTAGTTAATTATTATTTTCTATTACATCATTAGTTTTTTTCATTAAGGATAAACCTTTTAATATATCTCATATAGGATACTTCTAGATTTCATGGCCAATCCCCCATAGTGGGTATGTGCCAGTGCGAAGGGGCAACAACAACAACAACAACAGCTGTCAAGCTGTACAGATTATCCTGAACACGCTATTTTCGCTGCCGTAAGTAGCTGCCATTCTTTGTTCGCGTTGCACTGCGACAATACTTACTTGACTGATTTACAACAAAAAACAACCCCCCCCCCCTCGTCCCACCCTACAGCAGATATTCCTTACATATAAGTTCTCTTAAAACAATGACGTGTTCCGATATTTACATCCGACAGATAGACAGCTGGGCGGAAAGCAGCCACCGTGATTTTCATTCTAGTACCTATGTAGCCGGCAAATTAGGCAGCTTTGCGAAGACAGCATGCGACACAAATACTACGTAGACTAATTTGCTGTCCAAGTGAGTTGGCGGACGAACGGAAGACTTGAAACTCTCTTTAATGACAGCCAGGTCAAAGTAAGGCGCGACCGTGGTATTGTACTTGTTTATAGTAGGTTACGTTGAAATTTTCGTAGCTCTAGATGCGAAAGAAGTTAAAAGCACAACCGTTTTTTTATGAAATAGTCTTAGCTTTGTCCAATCGCTGGCGGGTGGTGTTATGCCGGGCTGATGTCTTCTAGAGGCCTTCCACTAATCGAACGAGGGTGGCACGATGCTGGCTTCTACGCTCTCAATGCAGACTCTCTACGATAAGGGCTAAAATTGGAAAATAGCTAGTATAAAAACAATTCTTGGCCATTTTCTTACTTGCTCATTTAGAAAGATGTTGGTATGAATGTTTCGTCAGTAGAAAAGCCAACGCGCATTGAGCAAGCACATGGTTGTATTTCTAATCATCAAATATGCCTTCTGTTTGGAATTCTATTCGGTTTGTTATTTGCAATAATTGTAGTGTCTGTATGTGCAGCAGGCCATAATAATTCACGTACCAAGAAGCCAAAAATTTACGTAACTTGCCACGTTGAAGACATGACATTAGCTGTTTATATAATCTGAAGAATTTGCGTAGCCAATATGCAGCACTTCTTAAAGGCGAGGAAGGCGTACTGCATCAACAACACTGCGAGGCATTGTCCAGAAGCGGCCATAAGGCACGCTGCGGAGACTAAGTTTGTTCGTAATGAACAGGTGTTATTAAAAGGTATATAGTTGGATGAGTCAGTATCGTAACAATATTTGAGGAATTATAGAAAAGAAAAAAAAACATGAAGGTGAAAAACAAATGAATGAGGTGCTTCCGATAAAGCCTTCCTCAGTGACCTTAACTGCAATGAACTTCTGCTGCATTGAAATCCACTTTCACAGTAGTACTGTTATTGCCGAAACAACGCGTTCAAACTCCTATAACGCGAACGTCTCAAATAGTCAATAAACGACGAAAACAGGCAAGTTGGATCAAATTCAGATTATTTAAACTTTAACGAACACTTCTTGCATGACCAAACGGTTTCATCGGTGTGTGTACACTGTGTATCGGATAAAAGCATACCATACGAATAGACTAGCATGTCTATTTACAACAATGCATACCGACATTTTCAACTGCAAATTACATGGAACGAAAGAAAAGGCACTGCAGCTGCATGAATTAAGTTGTCATTCCCAAGATACCGGACGTTATTTTTTTTCTTTCCTTTCAGAACCAATCAATAACATTTCTTTGATTAGTGAGGTTGTGTTTTAAGGAGCAGCTGCGTTAATACGAGTACAAGAGGAAGCTTCACGTCTTCTTGTATCCTGTTATTTCTAAGAGAATCTAGCTATGTTTACGTGTGTAACATAGATCATGAAAAAAATCGAAGAGACTCCGAGAGGAGATATTGCCGACGTCGATCGGTAGGCAGAACCCACATGTAGCTGCAAAGCATCACCATAACCAGGACTCTGAAGTAAGCGATTTTAACACGAATAATTATAGACTATATTTTCAGATAGATTACATTTTCGAAGCCTCAACCTATGAGCAAACCTTGAGTATACACGCCCACTCTTTGCTGCGACATTGAGGGTGAAAGGGCACAAGGGCAAGATGATTGCGCGATAACTGAAGGTATGGGTAAAGACAGCACATTTCTCCAATACGAAAAATTATTCTGACTAAGCAGTAATTTGCACGATTCACAAGTTGTTTAAAACAGCAAAACATGAAGTGAGAGAAAATGAAAGCACACTGAACAAAATTATTCAAAATATTTTAACGTAATGGTGCGTCTTAACCTTAGTGAGAGAAAAAAAAGATAGTCACTGTTTTACCAAAAAGGTGAAATAATTAATGGGATAGTAACCAGTCGGAACTTTATCGAAGCAAGACTGGCAGCTCACTGCTTGAGGAAAGATAGCCACGGCCGCCAGTGAAATGCTCTTCGTCTGACTATGGCTTCAATGCTAACTTTTCTATGAGAACACAATAAGTAAACAAACTATGAACCGTATGCTGTTCCCCGGTAAGAATACGCGGGTAACCGCGAGCAGCCACGCCCGGTCTTAGCATGCACTTACTGTCAGAAAAGCATGCAGTTATGCAACCCCCTACTCTACCTTCTTCCCAATTCCCTTCTTCCTTCTCTTCACCTCTTGTCTTCACGCGCTTTTTGCACTACGAAAACGGCTAGCTCGTTTGCGTTAGTCGGCAGCAATCGCAAGCTTTCACTTGCCCGTACAAGCTGTCATGCGTGGGGCAGTGATATCAATTTCTACATTATGCGGAACATGATGGCGATGGCAAAAATTCGCCTGGAGGGTCCATGTGACTGATATCATAGTGATATTACTCAAACCTGATGTGTCTATATGGGCTTTCAGGAGTAGCTGTTATCGTGTGTAATCATGTAGGCACGTGTAAACGTAATAAGGAAGATGACCGTGTACCTCCTTTCTCCTAGAATGGCTGGAGTAGAATTTTCTTCAGTAAAGTAATCGGTACGCCAAACTAGGCTGACTCATTCAAAGTGTAAAACTCTGCCCACATTGAAAGTTTGCGTCTTGAGGCGAACTAAATGTCAATTACGCAAGTGCAACGTCTTACGAGAGTCGTTGCGCATGCCGACGCCGAACCCGTACCCCTGGCTTCTGGGGGTTTCTCGCGCTATTGTCATTATTCGTATCCGGCTTTCTCGAGAGCACAACAGAGCCGAATTCTCGTGGCACGCCGCTGCTCGGCAGCGCCGGCGAAACCTCAGCGCGTCATTCGAGAACGAGTGGCCGCGGGACAATCCCCGACTGCTCCCCCTCTCTTCCGAGTATTATTAACGGTGCCGAGACTACGGTGCAATGGCGCGCTGGCCGTGCCAATACTATCGGCGCGAGGAGGACTCGAGCGGTGTAGGAGAGAACGCGAGAAAAGGCGAGGCGGTGGCACCGCCACCACCACCGCCGGCTGCAGCCTTGAATGAAAAAGTTAAGGAACGGGTGAAAGACGCCTTGTATGTGTGTGCGAAGCATGTATGTGCGTGCGTACAAGTTCATGTGTGCCTGCGCGATGAGGTGGCGTGGGCTGTATATAAGAGCCGAGAGGTTACCTCTGAGGGGACACCATCGCCAAGTGGCGCGAAGAGAAAGGTTTTCGCTCTACCCCCACAAGGCGGTACCCTTAGTCCACCCGACTTTCTTCGTGTGATCTCACAGACCGTCGACACGATGAAGGCAGCGGTAAGCGCTAAGCAGATATCCCCTCCGCTAAGTGAAAGTTTGGTTGCAAAACTTTGGGCAAACTTTTGGAAAACTTTTGGTTGGAAAACTTTCGGACGTAGAGGTTGGAAAACTTTTGGACGCATGTTGCCAGCGGAAAGTAAAGAAACCCGCTGCTACGAACAAGTACCATGTTCGCGCACCTGGTTCCTCTACTTTTTTTTTTCTTATGCTGGCCTACCCTCCACGTTGCAGTTTGCGAGGCTCATTTCAGCTGCCCAAGCGAATATTACGTCAGTTGATCACAATGAACGTGCCTGACCCGAGTGTAGAAGCTGCAGTGACTAAAGTTAGGCCTACCCATGGTAACCTTCTTTGTGCAAACCCTTAAGTTCGTTGTGAGCAGGTAAAATGATTACGCAGAAATTTTAGTTTCATTGGACTTTTAGGAATGCCGTATAAGTCGTGCAATAATGCAGACATGTCTTGAATATTGAAATTTTAAATGCTGCACACAGTTGAGTAACAACTGAGCAGTCATTCGGCTCCATATTTATGGGTACGCTGAGATAACATACAAGCTTTTTTGGCTGAGTGGTACACCCTTGCTGAAATGAGTGATTACATCACAAGGGGACAACCTTATTTGAATTGCGGTGTAGATAGCGCTCGTAGGCGTGTGTCGAGGCATTACACGGTGTTCTTGTTCTTGGTAAAAAACAATCCCTTTGGTGAAGACAGAAATATTCAAAGACAAACCTTTACGCTCACCATCGTTGCCGGGATGCACAAAATATCACATCAGGATAACTCAAGAGTGATTGTCCTGCTAGGAGACATTGAGAGTGTTTTTGCAAAGTTCTAAGCAATATGTCTTTCTTTGTAGCACCACAGTGAATTGTGGACGGCACGAGATTATACGGGATCTTTTTCCTTAGGGGTAATTTGGCCATTTCATCCTGATATACGACCGCAGTGTAAAAAGCAAAGCTTTTATATTTCGATGGCACCTCTCAACCTTTGTAAAGAGTGTATCTCACGATATCTGCACAAAATATTATGCCCAGCTATCATTGCACTTCTCACTTTTAAAAAAAACTCACTAGAGCATGCCGTAGCCAAGAAAAAATAACGCAGCTCAAGATGATTGAATACGAAACTGTACATATACAGCGCAGATAATAAAAAACACTTGAATGCTTGTTCTTTAAAATTAAATGTTAAACGTATTGTAGGAAAAATTTAGTTATACTATAAGCTTGCAAAATTTAATAAACGGTCAGCATACCTTGGCTACAAAATTAGACCACAGGATAGTTCAAACTCATCACTTGAAAGTTTCATACGTTACTTAGGCACTGAGCCTCTAAAATGCGTGAGCAATCAATTGCAAGTTTATTATAGATAGTCGATCATTTATTTCTATAGTAAGATGAAAGATGGTTACTATACACTGACAGCCGAACAGAATAGGTTGTGCTTGTTAATGTACGTTTAATATAAATATAGGCATGCGCAGAGGGGGAAGGGCAAAGGTTCATTGCCATACCCTCCTCTCTACCAAGTCGATTCACGGGGTGGATTTTGCACGCCCCCCTCTTAGGTAACTAGGAGAGTGGCTGCACCCCCTCCATTCACTTGCGCACACATACGGATATAACCAACAACCTATATACACAATGTTCTCTGGCCCTACCATGCTTACTTTCTGAGTGTTTATATATATTATTACGTGCTCACACTTGTCAACCAAGGCTTTTGTTCGTGTAATGCTTAGAAAAATATTAAAATTGGTAGAAATATCCTTGGTAAGGAGGCATCATTCTTGAAACTTCCACGAAAATTTGTATTGTCAGCAGAGTGACTTGTGGGGCGTTTTGGCTCACTCTTAACGTAGCTTTTGCCGCGAAATAAACACGAGAGACGGACAAGCGCTAAAGAAGTAGTAATGTATTTCAGCAGAGTGACTTGTTGGGTGAGTTGGTTCATTCTTAAAGTAACTTTTGGCGCGAAATAAACACGGGCGACGGACAAGCGCTAAAGAAGTAGTAATGTATTTCAGCAGAGTGACTTGTTGGGTGAGTTGGTTCATTCTTAAAGTAACTTTTGGCGCGAAATAAACACGAGTGACGGACAAGCGCTAAAGAACTAGTAATGTATTTCAGCAGAGTGACTTGTTCGGCGTGTTGGTTCATTCTTAAAGTAGCTTTTGGCGCAAAATAAACACGAGAGACGGACAAGCGCTAAAGAACTAGTAATGTATTTCAGCAGAGTGACTTGTTGGGCGAGTTGGTTCATTCTTAAAGTAGCTTTTGGCGCGAAATAAACACGAGAGACGGACAAGCGCTAAAGAACTAGTAATGTATTTCAGCAGAGTGACTTGTTCGGCAAGTTGGTTCATTCTTAAAGTAGCTTTTGGCGCGAAATAAACACAAGAGACGGACAAGCGCTAAAGAACTAGTAAGGCATTTCAGCAGAGTGACTTGTTGGGTGAGTTGGTTCAGTCTTAAAGTAGCTTTTAGCGCGAAATAAACACGAGAGACGGACAAGCGCTAAAGAACTAGTAAGGCATTTCAGCAGAGTGACTTGTTGGGTGAGTTGGTTCATTCTTAAAGTACCTTTTGGCGCGAAATAAGCGCGAGAAATGGACAAGTGATAAAGAACAAGTAATGTATTTCAGCAGAGTGACTTGTTGGGCGAAATGGTTCATCCTTAACGTAACTTATGGTGCGAAATAAGCACGAGAAATAGAGAAGCGCTAAAAAACAAGTAATGTATTTCAGCAGAGTGAATCGATTGATTTGTGGGGTTTAACGTCCCAAAACCACTATTTGATTATGAGAGACGCCGTTGTGGAGGGCTCCGGACAGCAGAGTGAATCGGTTAGTTCACGCCAAAACCTACGTTTTGTATTGTCAGTGGGCGAATAATGGCTTGATCATTACAGCAGTGCCCACCTATTCGATAGCACAATGCAAAATTATCAAAAGAGTCAGTACACCCAGCAACTGTCCCTTAAAATTTCAAGATGTTACTGAGAGATGACGCTGGAGAAGAATTAACTGCTTGATTGTATGAGGCTAATGCTGCCCGTTTGACTGTACACTTGGAAATATTTCCTGTATATAGGGCGAGTGCACTTTGGCTAAGATGGCTGGCGCTACATCTGACTACTGTTATTCCAGCTCCTCTAGAACTTTTTCATGGGCGAATAAGATTTAACAATAGCTGTTTTTACCTTTAGCCAACAACCAAGCGCTACGGTGGCGTCCAAAGTCAGCTATACGTTCCCTTTTCCCACACCGAAATATATACAAGACATCACATCCACTGTCCACCTGTTTTCAAGAAGCGCGAACAGATAATGGAAACTATAATAATTTTACGCTTTTCTCTTTTGTGAAATGGCGGCACGCTGCGAATAGATGGAGCTTTCTATAAACCACGATTCCCCTGAATATTTTTTTTCATTGCTCAAAAGTTAGCTCGCGTAAGTGTGGCGACTACTATTTCTGGTTTTTCCTATGGCACGGAAACACGATTTGCCAATGGCCGAGGATAAGGTCATCTAAAAGCGCTACAGCGTCTGACGGTAAACGAGCTTTCGCCCATTGTCAGCGGCCTTGGATGAAATGTTAGTGGAAATCTCCCCATAAAGCAGTCGTTTTGTGAGAGGTGTCCGGTTTGTTGCGTCAAGATGATTCATTTGATGACCCAAAACACCGTTACACGAGCTCGGATGAAACCACACCCACTTACTTTTGAAAACGCAACATTGACGAAGGTCATTCAACGACGTTAATGTTAGGCAACACAGAATCGGACACTACACAAATGATTATTGGCGTCTACTTGACGGAAAATGCGGTAATCATTTCTGCGTTCTGACGTAATAATGATCGTACAGCGCTCTTTTTCTTTTTTTTTCTGGTCAGAGGCGAGGGCGCCGCTACATTGAAAGCTGGAAACTACTACGGTGGCTACGGCACATATACCACTATCCTCTATTCCTACCTAAAGCATACACATTTTAAAATGTGATATTTAGAGGCTTGGGGCGTGTACGCCCGAGAGACTGTGTTATAATGTACAGAAAAGGATCTCATTTGATTATTTGGGTTCACACACAACAGCATTCTGGTTCACGTAACAACCACCGACATTGTGCATATCGTTACAGACATTCGAATTCTCCTCTTGTATTCCTTCGCTATGGTTACCTTTTGATGTTAAGCCTAAACGCAGCAAGTGGCCCCAAGAGACTGCTTATTTGATGGTCGAAATTTCTGTTCAAAGAAAAAAAAAACTTGCAAGCTTCTTCTGCATTTGTCTGCGGCGGCTCGAAGGCGAAAGTCACCATCTTATTTTTTCTTCTTAGAAGATGCATTCATTATTTATCTTATTTTTTCTTCTTAGAAGATGCATTCATTATTCTCTGCTGCCCATCGAAAGCTTTCTGTTCCTAAAGTGACTCTGAACTGCCTTCGGGATAGGAGGCACATTGCATTCTTTACAAAGCTTACCGCATGCCGTGTGGAAGCAACGCTTATGGCACTCGACTGCTGCTCCGAAGGTCAAGGGTTCGATCCCGGCCGGGGTGGTCACATTTCCATGGCGGCTAAATGCCAGAGACCAGTGCACTGTGGGATATCAGTGCATAATAAAGAACACCGCAAGAAAACTTCTGCAGCCCTCCACAACGGAGTCTCTCGTATTCGTACCATGATTTGGATGCGTAAAATTCAAGCCCGTATTAATCTGCGCATCTTCACCCGTTGACTGATATGTGGGGTTCAACGTCCCAAAACCACCTTATGATTTTGAGAGACGCCATAGGGGAGGGCTGCGGAAATTTCAATCACCTGGGGCTCTTTAACGTGCACTCAAATCTGAGAACATGAGCCTACAGCCTTTTCGCCTCCATCGAAAATGCAGCAGCCACAGCCGGGATTCCATCCCGTGACCTGCGGGTCCGCAGCCGAGTATATACCTTAGCCACTACACCACCACAGTGGGGCCTTCCCCAGTTTTTCACTTCCTTCGTGATCAGTCGGCCTGCGACTTTGCAACGATGTGACGCGATGGAGTCATAAATTGACGACATGTTCCGTTCCGACATGGCAACGTCACAAATTTTGTACGTCATCATGACCTCATATGGTGACGTAATCACGTAATGATTGTTTTGCATCACCCACGTGGACGCCGTCGCCGGGGTTCGCCCACGGACCGTTGTCGCGTTGGGTGAGGTATATAAGGCTGTATCTTTGAAACTTTGAGGCTTTCTTTGAGCTGAGTTAACGCAGGGTGTTTAATAGATGTAAAACAAAGGGTGCTTTAAGAATGATGATTTCGGGAAAGGGCATTGTATTCGCTCTGAAGTAGACACGTCTCTGTACTGAAACATGTATTTCGGGAAAGCCAATTTTACCGACAGCTATTATTCTCTACAGGTCTGCACCTTCAGTATTGATTGAGGAAACATAAATTGCAGTTAGTCAGTTCATTGTATCAAATACAACACGCAAAAAGGTAAAGCATTTTTGATTATTTTAATTCTCACAAGCGCTCAAGTATCGTTACGTTTTTTTAAACAAAATGATAATTATTATTTAAGACGGTCATTCATTGAGGTTGCTATTCGAGGTTAACATCATTTAAATGATACATGCAAGGCCAGTCGATCAAAATTTAGAAAAATTTATGAATAAGGTGTCGTTCAGGGCAGACATATCAATACTTAAAAACCAGGAAGTTCATGGAACGCAGAATTCCCTCTACAACGCCTCTCTCCTTTTAAGACACTCCATGTACATTGAAGGTATTTCAAGTAAATACATAAAAATTAGAGGTAGAATAAGGAACTGTAATATTTGGTCTAGATATACCTTGCTCTGTGGCGTTTCTTATATCCTAGCATTATTTCGCCGGCATTGCTGACATATGCAAGAACATACTGCATTTGTACCAGCATCAGTTCTAGTAAGTTGTAATGCATGGTTAGGATGGACGATGAGTTTTCAGATATCAGTCTTGTACATCATGTTGCACGCGCCAGCGCAATGGGAGTATTTTATGCTCCCTACCTTTCATCAAGTTCTTTTGATATATGAAAGCCCACTAACGTTGTGATTTTGTCAATAATGTGGTAATCCCTCTCATTTAGCATTTGTGCCTAATCTTTTAACTTTTTGTCTAATGTAGTGTGCGGATGTTATGCAAATTTTAAATTCTTGATTTTTCACCTTGTTTTATGCAACTGGTATTACTTCGCATCCCTATTGAATGTAACAACAACATTATGAAGACGAACGCCTCAGACGACTCATGAGAAGTGTCCCTCACCGAATAATTTGTGTATACAAAAGTCACACACCACCCACATACTTTGTGGCCGGAGGTGCGCGAACTGTGTGTTAACTGTGTCTATGCACCATTATCGTGGTTAAATATTAAAGAAACTGCGTTCGCACGATATCTTCACCGGGTGACTTTCACCTACCAGTTGACTTAAGCGAATGCATAAGGGACTCAGTGAGTTCTTTGAAACAAAATTCTTTAGTTCTAAATAAATGTTTTATCTGTGTTTAGGAAGCGAATAACCGTCAAATGCAGACGCATAGAGAAGGAAATTGTGCAAAGATTTTTCAGATTCAAAGCACGGTAAGTGCAATCATCTCCCGGGATTGTGTGTACAGTTTGTCTATATCATACGAAAAGCTTTAATAAGGTCTGTTATTCAGAGCGTTGAAAAGACCCTTCTATAGTTCAGAAAATATATCTAAAACTGGCTAACCTGCAACTTGTGGTTAAAGCACCCAGAAGTTCTGCTTGCAGCATCGCACGCAAAACAACAGGTCAAGTGTGTGTGTCATTAAAATTCACTGTTTTCAGCTGGTCCTCGCGGTCATGTTAGCCACCCTGGCTCTGGTGTCGAGTGCCGACGAGCCGGAGGCCACATCCACCGATGCTCCAGCTGTGACCAGCACTGCGGAGCCAGCCACTGAGCCAGCTGCCGATGACAAGGACAAGAAAGAAGGCAAGGAGAAAGTGGAGAGCCGTGGTGGCATTTTCGGAGGCGGATTTGGTGGTTACGGACCGGGCGTAGGAATTGGATATAGCGGTCTTGGCTACGGTCTTGGCTACGGCCTTGGCTATGGAGGCCTCGGCTTCGAAAGCGGTCCGGGCTACAGTGGTCTTGGTTACGGTGGAGGTCTTGGTTACAGTGGCCTTGGTTATGGAGGTCTTGGCTATGGTGGCGGCCATGGTGGTCTTGGATACGGCCACCCCGGCTATGGTGGTCTTGGATACGGCAGCCTCGGCTATGGGGGTCTCGGCTACGCCGGGCTTCGTTACGGTGGTCTTGGCTATGGAGGACTTGGCTACGGAGGTCTGGGCTATGGTGGCCTCGGCTACGGTGGAGCTGGCTACGGTGGTTATGGAGGTGGATACTACGGTGCCGGCCGCGGCTATGGTCAGGGTGGCTACGGCTACGGTGGTGGCGAAGCCGCGAAACGCGTGTATGGCCACACTTCTACTTACGGCCAGACGTCCACTTACGGGCTTCAGGCCAGCCAAGGCAGCGCGTATGGTGCGGGACATCAGGCTGGCGGAGCTGGCTTCGAAAAGGCTGCACACGCCGGAGGAGCCGCCAGTGGACAGTATGGTGGTGCCCAAGTCGGAGGCGTCGGAGTCGGAGGCGTCGTCGGTTGAGACTCTCCACATTCACGGTTAGCTGGCTGTAACTTTTTTTTGTGTGCTTGGCAGATACAGGTTTAAGAACTTATAGGTCTGCTAAAGGTGTCGCAAAATGCTTTAATCACCCACGGACTTCTTAAGTGGTTGCGAAAAGTTGCGATATTCGTAGGTAAGGGACTCAATAATACATTCTACACAGTCGCAATCAGCTTACTACTTCTTTATTGCGGGCGTTTTGCCCGCATACGTCGCATTTGGAAGTCTACTACTCTAAAGCAACAACACTGCGATTCAGTGCGTGTACGAGGACAAAAATCCTATGAGAACATATCCAAGTGTGCAGAAACAATGAATGCTGAATGTCACGTTTAAATGCATCGTGCAGTGCGCTTGGGTATTATAACCATCTGTCGTTGCTGTGCGTGCACGGTAGTAAAATACGGAAACGCCAACCTACAACTAAATTCACTGAGACGCTGTTGTGTTCTTACCATCACTGTTAGGCCAGTGCAAGAAAACGCCGCCAATTGTTGCCTCTCCTTGAAGGAATCAAAGTATACGTTCAGAAAAAAAAAAGAAACGGTAAGCTGTGTATTTTAGGTACTGAAAGGCCGATTTAACTATATGAGGAAAGACGCATTGGGAGGCTCTAGACTAATTGAAATTATCTTGGTTCCTTCACATGCCATCGTGGCTGGTTGAGAATTTGCAATCATGAACGCAGAAGCAAAACACCGTTAATTTGTCAACTGTAACATACCACTGTGTGTCAAATGCATTTACTAGGCTGCAGTAATGTTGTAGTCAGTGATGTGCCCGGAAGCATTGCGCGTCATATGTCGCTGAGTCATAACCAAAATCGACAAAGCGTGTAGCAAGTATGAAGCATGGCTGTTAATAAAATGAACATATATATATATGATAGTCTGAACAATGATGAATAGCTCCATGTATTCAATACGGAGATAAACGAATGAAGGCTGTAAGGCAGGTAAGTGAGCCGAGGAAGTGTTTAACTAGATACTTTACAGAACAAAAGGCGAATGAAGTTCCTTGGCAGTTTTTGGTATTATATTCACAGCGTATGATAGTCATCCAAACGATCATCGAATGATAAGGTATGTTGATACAATTTTGTTTGTGCGATGTGTGGGCGTGTGTTGGTGACTGAGTGATGCTTCTGTTATTATTTTTCTTACGACAGAATCTTGCCCCATCCTGCTCCTACTGGGTCTGCGACGGACAGAGAGGAGCTGGATTCTTCACCAACACTGCCTGTACACAGACTTCCATCATTAAAAAAAAGGAAACTTGCTTCGACATGAAATTCGGGCATATCATGAAAGATAACTCATCACGAGAGGGTGGTACAGCATCAGTGGTCGCACGAAGGGCCTTTTCTGACTGTGAATACTCTTGTTTGAATAAATGTTCCTGTTTTCCCTAAGTTCGTTTATTAAGGTGTCATCATTAGAGTAACTATAAGAACTTTCTCGTCCACAGTTTGTTAAACTTTTGTTTTCCGTTTGACGAGCAAGTAAAAAGAGAAAACTTGAAAATGACATTCATCGTGGGATATATTCTGGAATATTAAAATGACGACAAATGTTGTGCTTCAATTTGAAACGGGCCTCCAAAGGTTAGTGTAGAACTTTCGAATATTACAGACAAAAAAAGCTTGTCGCAAAAGCTGGTGCAAGCCTCGCTGAGTAGCGAAGAATGTCATGTGGTGCAGCTATTGTTGCCTATTGTTGCCTGGCTAATCTGCTGCTTCTCAAATAATCGTATTAAAACTTACGTCTATTTATGACCTCTTAGCCAGTGTCGAATCATCACCGTTTGAATTCTAAGAGGAAATTTTAGTTGTGTCGGCCCTTCACTTTTTTTCACCACCAGTGCTGCAAATTTTTGCGCGTATCTGTGTACTTACTGCCCACATATATGCTGTGTTTTTTCAAGCGTCCACTCCTTTTCTCCAGTGCATGACTACTTTACAACTAACATCTCTGCTTTTTGTTTGACACTCCTATGTCGGTTCCTAAGGAGTTAGGAAGAGAGATCAATGCAGGTCCGGTTTGCTGCCTTATTGTATAGAGTGAAAAGAACAAAAAAGGAAAACAGAGAAAGAATGGGACGAAAAGTGCAACTAAAATGAAACATGTGCGCCTGTCTATTGCACGCATGCAAAGAAGGGTCGTACGCAGAAATATGAAACGCGAATGCATTTCTAAGTCGGGCTATGTCGGGCGTTCGTCGGGATCCGTCCACGGCCCTCTCTAGTAGCAACAGCTGCGGGTGCGCGCGCCCCTAACAACCGGAGAACCTACCATGTCACGCTTCGGCGTCGGCAGCTGTCAACAACAGATGCGAGCAGGCGCGCTTATCCTTGCCCCTAGCAACTGAAGCCCCCACTTCCTTGACTTGAACGTGACTTGCCACCGCCTCAATGCAGTGCGTTCGCAACGCGTTTGTAGCGTTTGGGCTGCCAGCGTTTGTGTAGCGTTCGTGTTGATAAGACGCTGACATTACGGCCGTCAGGTAGAACGACAAGTGCAGTGCATCGCCGCTCCTTCTCTCGCCGTTCACTCTCTGTCCTCTCTGCGCCCCACTTTCTCTCCCGCTCGCACCTCACTCTCGATCGTTCGCTCGATGGGCGCCTCTCAAAAACATCCGGAAATGTGTGCTCGAGACGCCGCTGTCAAATGCCAATGACGAGCGGAGAACGCTGTTTCTTTTGTTAACTTCGTAATATTTTTAACCGTCCACGCTAGCTACGACGGCTGGAAACGCATACCGCGTTTCTCGGGACAGAAAAACGACACGTGCGGTGAACGGCAGTATTGGCTGCCCGGTGTAAGAAGAAGAAAAAAAAAAACATTCTTCTAACGCTGGGTTCTCACGTGGCAAACGCCGATATAGACACTACACAATGCATTCGCATTTCCTCACTATTCCCTTCGGGGTGGTGGGAGAATTCTTTTAAAGACGATAGTCTTTCTTGGGGACCTTCGATGCGAAAATTTCGGTCTGTCTGTCTATCGGTCTGTTCATTTGTCTGTTCATTTGTCTGTTTGTCCACCCTTAATGGTACCGGACACTTTAAACGGCACCGGCGCATACCCCAAATGGCCAACCCCATTCCCAGCGCCCACCAATGTTGCTCAAAATTAAGCGTTTGTACTTCGCGATCGTCAATTAAAGAGCAATTATCGCGCATATCTGAGGCACCACAACAACACGCATATATTCTGTATGTGCGTCTTTTACTAGAAAAGGCATACATAAGTTATTCTAAGGACCGTAGCGTTTATCACGCGGCGCTGATCATGCAACGCTTGTACGAAAAGGGAAGTGTTTCCAACGCTTTGCTAAGACAACGCGGTGGTGGCACCTACCCGTCGCCTTGCGGTCTACACCTTATCACTTCTGAGACGGGTGCGCACGCCCATCTCAGAGCCGCGCGTTACGTTTTCGTAGATAACTGCCAGATAGCGCTCATGTCTCACGTGTAACGTGACTTGATGTGCTCGTTCGCCTCCGCTGCACGCTCGAGGCACTCTAACGCAGCACCTCCAGAATAGCATTTCCCCATTTTTCTTGCGCAGAACATCAAATAAACGTTTTGTTCAATCTCTCCAGATGCAAGACTATCGTCTTTCGACGACATTTGCAGTTTAACATGCAGATACCGGGCCAAATTTTCTCCTTGATTTCGTAGGTGGAGGGTCACCTTTTTACAATTGTTATTTATCGTTCTGTATGCAATGGTGAAAAAAAATTCCGCAGGGGGGGGGGGGTGGCCCAAGTATGGTGTGCTGTCCTTTTGCTACGCTACTGACCAGAAGCGACCGCCAAGCCCAGTTGATTTTAAAATTATCTATTCATTTCATTTATTTATAGATACTGCGATCTGTTCCCAGATCATAGCAGGGTAATATACATAAATATACAAACAATTCAGTACACATAAATTGCAGGCTTTCTTCAGACATTTGTAAGAATTCAAAAGGAAAAAAAAATACTGGTAACGAGCGAATGAAACAACGCCAAGAAATTCATAACATCTTCAGATGTTTTTCAAACATCGCTAAAAACTTTTGAGAAACTACATTGGTATTAAGATTATTCCAGTCTGTTATATTTGGGGAAAGAAATAATATTTTAAAAAGTTATTCCTAGTGGTAAACGCAATGAGAAATAAAGCATTACTGCCTACGTCGCTGCCTCTTTGGGATCTACAAGTACGGAGAGGCATTTGTAAACTGCATTTTTACAAAGAAAACGCTTCATTAGAAGTAGGCGCATAGTTCATACAAACAAGACTTTTTTCCATGACACAAAGGCACTATTCCGCTAAATATTGAGTAAACTATGTTTTATACAATGTTAGGATAAAGGTTGGTAGAATCAAGCTAACAACAAATGTATTTCTACGAAGGTTCACACGGATGGAATTCTCGCTGAGGACTTCTACAGAAAAAGAACGGTCGAGGAATTTATGTTTGTTTGGACAATGATGCATGCAAGTAAGAGAGCGCACGTGCAAAGTATCTCCTTAATGTGCCGGGTCGAAAGCATAGGCGAAAATTCCTAACGGTTATTGTTTGCTACTTGCCGGTGATAGCAAAAACCGACTGCTAATCACATCTGGGAGGAGCATGCGCAGCTCTTCACCATCTTACACGAATAATCTCGCGAGCTAGAATTAAATAGAATTAAATATTTAGGTGAAATATCTCGCAGAATGTACATGCCAGAAAAATTGTTGTAGGTGGAACTGTGTAGAAACGCGACTGCTTCGAATGTTCCAATACGTACTTACTCTTCCACCACAGTAATTCAAATGTTGATAATTTAATCGTAATTAGCGAGATGACTGCCAATAACTCATTTTTGTCCCCCTAAATAAATGACTTTTTCGCGAAGGTTATCTTCACCTACCTCCCAGGGCTGAACTTCAACAAAAACATCATGCTGGATTTTGGTTCGCCGGTGTAGAGCAGATGAGAGTTAGGAGCAGGTTAGTGATGACAAAAGTCACGTAAAGAAAATGATACATAGACGAAAACAACAAACCCGCTTATTTTTTAGTATGAAACAGCAGATCACCATCACAAAAGATCACATATGTCCCGTAACGCTCACGCGCGATGACGGAGCCAATATGGTACGGCACAGCAACCTCCCAAGCGGTGGTTCTCAGTCACGGACGTTTCGCGGGCTCTCTTCTCAACTGGTGGAAGGAACGAGGGATCCCTTAAAGTGAGAGAAAATGGAGGGGGTCATAAATGAACGCCTCATGCAGAGAAAAATAGGCACCTTTTAGTTCTCCTTCGTAAAGAGTGGTCAAAAGAAAGTTCCACGCCAAATCAATCTCAACAGCTAATCCAAACGTTTTGCGGTCTGCAGCTACATTCAACGTACTTCTGGCAATCTACTCTTTTCAAATATACAAGCCCTAAAAGATTATGATCTCGTGAATATGTGGTAGACAATCGCAACAAATGCTTTAAAACCGTCCTCGTACAGGAGGGCAACATAGGTTAGCTCCACCTTTACGCTACAGCGTCATGCGGTGAAGTATAGCAAAATCAAAAGGGGTCATTGTGTGTTTTCAAAAGACGTGGTTTTAGGGGTGAAGCTCCTCTTAGTCTAACCTTGTCCTGCGTATGGCGTAACCGAAAAAAAGACGTGAAAATAAGGAAGGCAGTATCTCTAAAACAGTATAATCGACGGCGCTGTCTCATAGAAGTGCATACAAACTGCAGTTGAGTGAGGATATTCTAGATGTCGCTGTACCGCTACTCTCCAATTGGCTGCTGCGTGCGTTTTGCATGTGTGCGCGAGAAAGAAGTGCCTCCCTCAATCTCCTGGAAAGTCGCCGTACGTAAGGGGTTGTTGGTGGAGCATGGAGGAAGTAGAGCAGCGGGCGCGTGAAAGACGTTTGCACTCGGCTTCCTTGGCTCGCGTCTCGTCGGTGTTGCCCGTGCACCATCTGCATTCCCGAACGTGATTGGACGCGTGGACGCATGCACGGAAGGACGAACAGGCAAACAGAGAGTCAGACAGACGGACGAACACACGGACGAACTAACAGATGCATGAACGGATGCATTGATGGACGCATGGACGGGCGCACGGAACCACAAACGGACGGATGGAAGCATGAAGAGACGGACGCATGAACAGATGGACCAAAGCACGGATCGACGTACGGACGCTTCGCCCCACTCATCATCATTCACTTTGTGGATATGCTGCAATGTTTTTGTTTCTATTCTTTTGTTGTTCGAGGAAGGGTTGCGTGTACCCCATAGGTCCGCAAACCACCGTTTGGAGACTACTGCACTAAAGTTTGTATCACCATTTTGAACGTCTTTTACACCCTCATCTTAGCTCTATACTTTAAACATTATCTTCTATAAAGAACGGTGATTCAAGGCGGGTTTTAGAGCACGGGGTTTTATTGTCCAAATATAACACACTAGTTAGGTAGCAGGGAATGGCTGCACCGTCCAATGCCTCTCAAAGCTGAAAGTTCAGATCATGCCTGCTTTGTTGTATGATAGAAAAACATTCTCAAATCGGATGGCGACGCACTACTGAGCAAAGTTTGCTTGGTTTAACACATTTAACGTCCTAAAGATACTCGGGCTGTCAGAGACCTCATGTTGGAGGGTACGTATACTTTTGGGCCGCTTGGTTATTCTTGGTGCGCTGATATCACACGGAACACGAGCCTGCAGCATTTGCCTACAAAAAATTAGACCACTGAAGCCGGCATCGATCACGATTCTTTTGGCTGCTGAGTGCCATAACCAATGAGCTACCTCGGCGACTAAATCGCTCAAGTTGCTGGAATATTAGAATCAAATGCGTCGGTACACATGCACGCGAAATGGCATAGGGGCTCCAAGATAAATAGCTTCACGGCATAGCTATGACAAAGCGGCAATATTTCAGAAGCCAGAAACACCAATACTTACCGCTGCTGAAGGCACAACTACGCAGTTGACGGGTTCCTCCTTAGACGTAAAGCCAAACAAAATGTTGCTGATCCCTCTTGTTGATTGATTGATATGTGGCTTTACCGTCCCAAAACAACCATATGATTATGAGAGACGCCGTAGTGGAGCGCTCTAGAAATTTCGACCACTTGGGGTTCTTCAACATGCACCCAAATCTGAGCACACGGGCCTACAGCATTTCCGCCTCTATCGGAAATGATCCCTATTTCAGGAATCGGCACCGCACGCAAGTTAACCGTGTCTTTACAGATGTCGTTGAGAATTTATTGTGCATTATTTCGCCACAAGGGCGAATGAATGAATAAAGCAACAAATTGCAAAATCACACGAATAAATGCAAGCAGCTCGAAACTTGCAGCGCGCACCTCGAACATAGAGCACGCACAAAATGAGCGTACGAGCGCAGACATACAACTGTCACAGCTCGAAACTTGCAGCGCGCACCTCGAACATAGAGCACGCAAAAGACGCAAGAGCATACACAGGGCAAGGCCGAACAACTGTCACAATTCTTACGCGTTCGTGTGTGAGCCGCGTGCTCCCTTCGCAAACATGGCCGTGAAAGCGAGTGAAATTACCTTCGTGTTCTCCAGAATCACGAGTATATGATATGCGCAAGCGCAGGAGGGACCATGCTCCGTACAAGCGGTGCTTCCTGAAACAGGAGAGAGCGGGACGTGCGCCATTGGCGGCATCTTACTAATGATTACGAAAACACGCTGAAGTGTCGAGTCTATGAGGACCACCAAATAGTTTATGGTGTATAAAACCACTTGGCGTTAACACTCTTAACAAGGTACGTTCCGTGGCCTATAGTAGTTAGTGCCGCGCGCTACCGATTTAAGAGTTCACTGGTTCGACGGCCCACCCCACCACCTTTGCTTCTCGTTTTTTTTAAAGACGATAGTCTCCCTTAGGGTAGTTCGACGCAAAAATTTCGGCCTGTTTGTCCGTTTGTCTGTTTGTACGCCAAAACAATACCCGAAACGGCCAAAAATCAACCCTATTCGCAGTGCCCACCAATAACTCTCAAGTTTCCACAATCATACTTATGCAATTGTAACAAAAACAGTTATTGCGCATATCTGAGGCGAATTAGCTACATATCACTATACTGGGGTGTGTCTCTCATAATATAGAAGGCATAAATAATTAATTCTAAGGACCGTAACGTTTATCACGCTGCGGTCACAATGCAACGCTATGCACCAAACAGCAAGTGTTACCAACGCTCTGCTAAGACTATAGTAACTGTATATGATCTCTACGAGACCAGAATAGCGCATAGGTCCGCCATCTTGCCTGGCTAGCAACTAGCAATGTGGCGAAGTCCTCCTCTGTTTTTGCTGGCGACACACCTGCGTGTTTTTTTTTGCCATGTTGCTTATTGACATACTATTTTGGCTTACGTACTTCACGCACTGTTTGCAGTGCTCGAAGGCCGCTTTTCTGCTCAATTGCCAACAAAGTGCAACGTAAGAGCTGACTAAATAGCGTTGTAAAAAAAAAGTTACGTCCTTGCTCAGCGTGTTGCGAAATGTGCACAGCGAACATCATCAACTACTTTAGTCTTGCGACATTCACATTTCCTAAAGTTTTTGAAGTCTTGACCGGATAACGAGCGGGAACATTCAGTATTCACGTTACGCTGGTAAAACATGCGACATTCGTTGACCTTGACCTTAGGCTTTTGAAGTGCGTAAAGGCATAATGACGCACTCTGCACAATTCACGTTGTTTGATGCCCGGTTGTTACTTCACTGTTCTAAACAATTTATGTGACACGTAAACGCAAATTCGTACCCGATATGCAGCCTACTTGAAGTCAGTTTAGAACACAGCTTGCACGTTTGGCGTAGCTTTGTGGTACAGTACTCTACTGCCACGCGAAAGACTCGAGTTGGACTCCCAAGCAAGACATGTATGTTTTTTTGTTTTTTTAATTTCATGCAATAGTGATCACGGACACCGGTGGTGGCGAACATCTATGGCGCCAGTGTTGGTCCTTGTGATTGCATTAGGGCTTTCGCTGTAAAGTTCAGTGACTTCAACAACCACGCCCTTGTAGCATAGTCAGTGGCGAATAAATATATTGAAACGCGCTAGCGAAGATTCGACGAAGAGGAGGAAGAGACTCGACTGGCTCGCGAGCGACGCTGTTGATCCTTCGCTGAGCTACACATCTGCATTACCCATCTTGTAAATAAACGCGTTCCATCGTCACAATTGTGGTGGAAGGTGCTGGGTAAGCTAGCTACTACCAAGTGATACCGGAGAGGCACCGTCCCCTAACGACGGAACCCCTACACGAGCTTCGCCGCAGCCGTCGACTAGCGGGCTTGTCACCATTACCTCAAGAAATGAGCTCGAACAGAGACAACCAGCAACCAGCCGCAAGGACGTCGCCCTACCACTACAGGGAGCCACGAACCTTCACAGGGAAACCCGGCGATGACGTGGACGAATGGCTAAGCCACTATCAGCGGGTGAGCCGTTCGATTGGTTGGAATGCGGCTAGCCAGCTGTCTCACGTGGGGCTCTTCCTCGATTTCATGGCGCTGGTATGGTTTGAGAGCCATGAAGACACATTGACAACCTGGGACCAGTTTGTGGAGGAAATAAAGAAATGCTTTGGAGACCCAGCAACGAAGAAGAAACGTGTCGAGCAGACGTTGTCGCAGAGGGCTCAAGTCACCGGTGAGACATGCAGAACCTACATTGAAGAGATTCTGAAGTTGTGCAAGTCGGTGGATGCCCACATGACGGAAGAAGACAAAGTGGGCCATATACTCAAGGGCATCGCCGATGACGTCTACCACTTCCCCAATGGCAAGGAGCCTGGAATGCGTGGCCGACGTGATTAACCACTGCCGAACCTTCGAGGCTCTTAAAACTCGTCGCATCACATTGAAGTTTGGACGTCTGGCCAAGGTCACGACAGTTGCCACCGTCGATGCCGGCCAAAATTCTCTACCTGCCGACCTTTCCTCCACCATTCGTCAGATTGTACGGGAGGAACTGCGTCGCCATGTCTCTGTTTCCATGCAAGCTGGAGACCCGCAGTGTGATACACTATCCCCAAGCATCAATGCTGCGAGTTTCGACGAGCGCAGTTACTCCACCCGCAGTCCACGGCTGAGGGCTCCGCCACCAGAGGCTACTTACGTCGAGTCGTCTTATGCACCCCGCAGCAGTTATAGCTACGACAGCCGACCGCCTCCGTTTGTGTCCGAGTGGCAACAGTTCCCTGAGCATCCTCTCCACACCGCAGCATTCAATGTGCCTCGGGAACGCCCGTTGTGCTACCAGTGTGGTGTTCGCGGACATATCGCCCGGTTTCGCCCATCGCGACGTCGCCCACGCACGACGTTTTCTGACCGACCAGCGATGCTTGCACGGCGAAGCCAACAGCCCGATTACGCCTACTGGCCTTCGGATTCAACTGCCCAGAAGCACGGGCACCGGCCGAACATCCGCAGTGACTCGCCTGCCTCTGTGAGGAGCTTGACGCCACCTACTACGCGCCAGCGACGGTCCCCATCTCCCCGTCCCCGGCCGCGGCTTTCCTCTCCGCCACCGGGAAACTAGCCGGCGCGGCCGATGGAGGTGAGGTTGCTGGACGTACCGCTTTGCACACAAGTATGCCTCCATTAGTTCACATGCTTCACAACAAGGTTCATGTATTCATTGACGATGTTCCCACGATGGCTCTGGTAGACACCGGTGCAACAGTTTCTGTAATGAGTTTAGTTTTCAAGGAGAGACTTGGCCGCAAGGTTATGTTTATTGGGATAAATCTTCTACTTTTCGAGCAGTCAGCGGCACGGCTTTGTGTCCAGTAGGTGTGTGCACTGTGTCTGTTCGTGTTGCTAATGAAGCGTTTCAAGGCAGAATTCGCAGTGCTCGCTCATTCCACGCATGACGTTATCCTTGGAATTGACTTCTTGCAAGAGTGCCGTGCGACTGTCGACTGCGGGGCAGGCGAGGTTCTGTTGTCCGCCCTCGCCCAGCAGCCTCAGCGCAGTGGAGACGACAACCTCGTTGTAGTTAAAGACGCTATTCTACCGGCATGGTCTACTGCCAGCGTGCCCGTTGCTGCTTCGAATGCCGACTCGAGTTTCAGTTCTCCTGATATTGTGATTGAGCCGTTGCCTTTGCCTTGCATGAAGAAAAACATCTTTCTGCCGCGCTGCGTTGTGTCTCTCACCGAGGGAAAAACTAAATTATGGGCAGTTAACTGCTCATCCGAGTCTGTTGTACTACCAGAGGGAATGCGCCTTGCCATGTTTAAAGGGCAGTGCAGTATCTGCATAGGAGCTTTCAGCAATGCGGCAAATTCGGACTATGCTGATGTATCCGGCACGGAATACGAATTTTATAAGATGTTTAGCAAGTCTATTCGCTCGCATAAGCGCAAAGTGTTGGTTACACTGCTGGCCAGGCACGCTAAAGTATTTGATTTTGCACGGAAGTCGCATAGACCTCAGACGCCCAGCACACGCACTCGTCACAAGAACGACACCGGATCTGCGCACCCCCTCAGACAGAAACCTTATCGAGTTTCCGCGTCAGAGCGCAAGGTAATTTCAGAGCAGGTCAGCGAGATGCTAACCTCTGGCGTAATTCAAGAATCGTCAAGTCCCTGGGCCGCGCCTGTTATCTTGGTCAAGAAAAAAGATGGGTCCTGGAGGTTCTGCGTTGACTACCGACGTCTCAACTCTATAACTAAAAAGGACGTGTACCCGCTTCCTCGCATCGATGATGTCATCGACTGCCTGCATTCAGCGTCCTATTTTTCATCGGTGGACTTGCGATCCGGGTATTGGCAGATCCCCATGGATCCGGCTGACAAAGAAAAGACGGCCTTTGTTACACCCGACGGTCTGTTTGAGTATAATGTTATGCCATTCGGCTTGTGTAATGCCCCCGCCACATTTGAAAGATATATGAACACCGTTTTACGGGGACTCAAATGAGAAATTTGCCTGTGTTACCTGGACGATGTGGTGATTTTTGGCCGAACATTTGAAGAACATAATCATCGCCTTGGCCTCGTTCTAACCTGTCTCGAGGAAGCTGCGCTTACACTGAACTCGAAAAAATGTCGCTTTGGAGAACGTGAAACCTTGGTACTGGGACACCTGGTGGATAAAAATGGCGTGAGACCGGACCCGCAGAAAGTCGCCGCTGTCAGCAACTTCAAGCAGCCGCAGTCCCCCAGGGAGTTGCGTAGCTTACTGGGCCTGTGTTCTTACTTTCGTCGATTTGTTCCGAAGTTCGCTGATAAAGCACAACCACTGACTGACTTGCTGCAAAAGGATGTCCCTTTCCACTGGACACCGGATTGCGAAGCAGCCTTTAAGCAGCTTCGGTTCATACTGACTTCAGGACCGGTACTACGCCATTTCGATCCTTCTGCTGAAACGGAAATTCACACAGATGCCAGTGGAATCGGCCTTGGTGCAGTGCTCGTTCAGCGCCATGACAATGCTGAACACGTGGTCGCTTACGCGAGTCGTTCGTTGAGCAAGGCAGAACGAAATTACACAGTCACAGAACAGGAGTGCCTCGCAGTCGTTTTCGCCGTGCACAAGTTTCGCCCATACATCTACGGCCGTCGCTTCTCGGTAATCACCGACCATCATTCTCTATGCTGGTTGGTAGGCCTCCGAGACCCATCTGGACGACTGGCGCGATGGGCTTTGCGCTTACAGGAGTTCGACTTCACAGTACACTACAAGAGCGGTAACCGGCACGCAGACGCCGACTGCCTATCGCGCCTTCCTTTACCGACGACTGAGTGCGACGCTGACAACTTCGACCAGTATATCGGCGCTATCGCCTCTGAGTTCCCTGATCTCGCGACTTTCCGGGAAGTCCAACAAGAGGACCGCTCCTTAGATTCTCTGTTCGCCTCCGCAAATGAACCCGTAAACCCAAGCTATTTTGTGGTTCATGACGGCGTCCTTTACAAGAAGAATTATTCCGGACAAGGCGCCCGTCTGCTTCTAGTTGTTCCACGCACTTTACGGGCTCACGTCTTTCGGTCCTTACACGACGACGCAACCTGCGGCCACATGGGCTTCACCAGAACGCTTCAACAAATCCAGCAAAGGTTCTATTGGCCCAAGATGCGACACGACACGGAAAATACGTTTCTGGATGCGAACAATGCCAACAACACAAACGTCCCACGGCTACGCCGCCAGGACTTCTCCATCCTGTTCCACCTCTTAACTCTCCCTTCGAGACTGTTGGTGTCGATCTGCTCGGTCCATTTCCACGATCGAGCAGTAACAATCGATGGGTCGTCGTCTGTGTTGACCACCTAACGCGCTACGCAGAAACTGCTGCAATACCGGCTGCAACGGCCATGCACGTGTCGCAGTTTATGCTTCGCTGTATAATTCTCCGCCATGGTCCTCCACGCGTTGTCATTAGCGACCACGGACGTCAGTTCGTTGCCGACGTCGTTGAAGAGATCCTGCGTCTGTCTGCCTGCCATTTCCGTCATGCCACACCATATCACCCACAGACCAATGATCTCGTAGAGCGCACGAACCGGACTCTCACGAACATGCTGTCTATTTATGTCGATTCTAAGCACAAAAACTCGGACGAAGTGCTACCTTACATCACGTACGCGTACAATACCGCGAAGCATGAGACTACAGGTTACTCTCCATTTTACCTGCTGTACGCTCGCTCCCCACGATTTTGTCTCGATACTATACTACCTTTTACACTAGACGTGGAAACCTCGATAGCCGAGACGCTCTGCCGCGCAGAAGAAGCCCGTCGCATCGCAAGCCTCCGAACCTTGGCATCCCAGCAGGGTTCTAAGAAACGTTACGACGCCTGCCATCGCTCCGTATCTTATAGTAAGGGCGATCTTGTGTGGTTATGGACACCAGTCCGCAAACGTGGTTTGTGCCAGAAGTTCTTGGCTCACTATTCCGGTCCATCCGTCATTCTTGACCGCCTCAGCGACGTCACGTACGTAATCTCGAGCGTCACAAGCAATGGTCGCCGCTCTAGCAAAACACAACTGACACACGTTGCGCGCCTTAAACCGTGCCATCATCAACCATCTGAGTGACTCGCCCAGAGGGCATCGTCTGCGAACCGGGAAGTGAAACGCGCTAGCGAAGATTCGACGGAGAGGAGGAAGAGACTCGACTGGCTCGCGAGCGACGCTGTGGATCCTTCGCTGAGCTACACCTCTGCATTACCCATCTTGTAAATAAACGCGTTCCATCGTCACAATATTTCCTTTGCATAAAGATAGGTAATCCAGCTCCCTTTGAACAGATACGAATGCGCAACAAAGAACAGTGCACTTCTCTTTTAGCAAGTACACCACAAACGAAGGAGCACTCAGCAGGTGGTAAAACGTCTCTTACCAGTTTACCCAGTCATTGTAACATTTCGTTGGCTGTGATGGTGGAACTGCAAACCTGATGCGCACAGCTGATCCACAGTCGCCTGCACGTATTGACGAACCGCATTCAGAAAAGACGTGATGAGCAGCGGGATTCGCTTCGAACTTGACTGGCGATGATTCGCGCCAATGCAGCGTCGGCGTCGGAAAACACAAAATTGGCCTGAGGGTCAGCTTCTCCGCAAAGCATGGTTGCTGGCGGTGCCGGCGGCGCCGGAGGCGTTAGAATACAGTGGCTCTACTCCGGTCCCGTATGAATAATATACAGTTACTCTAGCTAAGGCGTCACGGTGGTGGCACCTACCCGTCGCTTTGCGTTCTGCCCCTTATCGCCTCCGAGACAGGCGCGCGCGGCATACTTCGTTTTCGAAGACAACTCTCAGATAGTGCTTCTGTCTCACGTGCCTCGATGCGCTCGTCCGCCTCGGCTGCACGCATCTCAGCACTTCAATGCAGCGCCTCTAGAATACAATTCACTGATTTTCTCGCGCAGAACATCAAATTAGCGTTTCATTCAGTCTCTCCAGACGCAAGATTATCGTCTTTCGATGATATTTGCAATGAAACACGCGGATACGAGGCTAATTTTTTTTCTTTGCATTCCATTAATATAGACTTCAGCGGAGCCGTGGTGGACCCCGGTATAAAACATTTTCGTGTTATGAAAAGGTGACAAATGCTTAAAGAAGGAAAGTTTTGGAGTACTACGTACAAAACAACTGTTTATGATGAAACAACTGTCATGAATGACTCAAAATTATTTTTGGCGACACGTACACCGAAAGGAAATTGTGACAAATTTCTTTCCTTTCTCCCCCTCAGAGTGCCGTTACTGCGGCTAGATTGAAACCCACCACCCTAAGTTCCGCAGAGTGACGCCTTGTTTGTTGCACGTCTACAATGGTTCTTCAGGTATAAAGTTTTCTCAAAAGGGTTCAAGGGCTTAGGTTTACGGTTTTGATCCCTGAATGATCAGTTTTGCCCAATTTCGTAAGGAAACCGTCTATTCTTTTCTTTCTCATTATTAAGCAAGAGGGATTCTGCGCTCATAATTGTTTAATACCATGTTGTATGGTTTGAATATTAAGCCTTTTGTCAGCCCTTGTGCAGGTTCAAGGTGCCCTGGGAGCGTTAGTAGTGAGGCGGAGTTTGACTCTTTTCCTAATGTTGGCATTGATCGAGTCTTTTCAAAAATGTCTTTTTAGAGTCAGATGTCCGGACTGAAGATGGCATTGAAAGGGACAGCTATAGATTAACGAAAGCCTAGCTGCGTTTGACGAGGTAAAGCAGACCCTCGGTATCAAGGAACAGAAAAGTTCCGTTAAAAAAGATATGAGCTTCAGAAGCTGCGAGATGCCAAGCGCGCCCAAGGAAAAAGCGAGGGCAGCTCTAAACAAAGCGACTCCAAGAACTCAAAGTGTTTTAGAATACAAAGATGGTGATAGCCATAGGGAAAACTCTGAGGAGCGAGACGTAGATTCACTAAGGAAGCTGCATGCTTCCGCATCAGCTGATTTAGGCTTGGTTGTGCTGTATGCGAAGAACAGTCTCGTGAAGAAAGAAAGGTTCACTTCCAGGCTTATAGTTCAAGTAAGGCTTGTGAGAAAAAGTCGGAAGAGGGTGGAGAAACACAAATTAAACTATGAAATGTAGAAGGCTAGTACAGTCTTCAGTACACGGTATTGTCGACTCGTGTGATGAGCTAGCTGGCATGGTCGCTACACTCTAAAAAAGGAGCGAGTAAAAAGGGTGTCTTTGTATCTCACAACAATAATCGTCATCTATATTGCGTTCCATCTTTGCGCTATCGCCCCGCACCCGGTACATTCCGGTAACGATCGACATGCCCATGATTAGGGCTACATTGCATTCTCAATAGGAAAGTGGCCAGCGCTGAGTTTTCAAGAAAGGAAGCGCACGCAAGTCTGATGACGATTAGTGTTGTGGGACAAAAATACACCCTTTTTACTCGATATTTTTTAGAGTGTAGTATTGAGAAGCCCCTCATTGTATGCGTAGGAAATAACAGAGAGCCAGTGTATCTATGCGTAAGCGATGAAGCCGATACGACCTCTACCACATCCTTGGAAGAAGGAGGCCGTTTACTTCAGATATTGAACTCTGAAAGAGTTGATCGGTCCAGAGCAGACGTTCATGAGCCTAAAGCAGTCATTAGAACACTCCTCTCTCAGCCCGCGAGAAAGCAACGCAGTTAGTTGGGTATAGTAACGCTTGCTGGGATCAGATCACCATATAGGTCGGCTGGGCGTCTATCGGTGACAGGGAATAGTAGACAGTCATCTGGCTTGGAAGCGCCAGCACCAAGCCAGATCACCAAGCCAAAGCACCAACCACGCTTAGAAGCGTGGCTGGTGCTTTGCAGCGAAAACCAGAAATGGGCCTTTCGTCTCATGTGCGACGCAATTACATAAGCATCGGGGTTAATGACTTGTGTCTTGTCTCAATTTTGACTATCTGCAGCATATTGATCTTTTTGTACATATTCGGATTTTCATGTTCTTGTCTGTGGTGGGATGATCTTTTCGGGCACAACTTGAGCTGCGTAGTACACTGGAGGAACTATACTTAGTTATGTTTATCTATATATGTTTATTCAACATTTAAGTGTGCTCTCACTTGAACTACGTAGCTGGACATGTACATAGAGAGTGACTATGCGTGCATGTCATGAAACTTTGCTACATTAAGCATCGTTCATCAACCTCCATGTTTTTTTTTTGAAACTTCGCTCTGTGGGGGGGGGGGGGGGCACTTGTGATGAGCGCGCCCCGCCGCGGTGGTCTAAAGGCTACAAGGTACTCAGTTGCTGACCCGCAGGTCGCGGGTTTGAATCCCGGCGGCGGCAGCTGGATTTTCTATGGAGGTGAAAATGCTGCAGCACGTGTGCTCAGATTAGGGTGCACGTTAAAGTACCCCAGGTGGTCAAGATATCCCGAGCCTTCCACTATAGCGTCTCTAATAATCATATGGTGATTTTGAGAGATTCAACCTCACATATCGGACAATCCATCGGTTTGATTGACAATGCTACGTGGTTACAACAGGTCCGCCCACGATGTTTGCTCTTGCCAAGGAGCACTGTTCACGCCACAACGCCAAAGATTGACCCGACTAATTTATGAACCTAATTGCAGAGACTATGCACAGACGCACAAAGAACTCCAAGTTATATAAACACGTGGATATTCTCTATCGCATTCAAATACACCGCATTCATGTCATACGATCCCAACCCCAAAGCAAGCGTCCCAGTGGTGTTTTCGGCGAGAAATGTTACTACTCATATATCTGGGGTTTTAGGTCTTATAATCACGATATGATTGCGAGGGACACCGTAGTGGAGGGTTCCAGGAGTTTTTAAACCATCCGGTGTGTTTTTAAGTGCACTAACATCACAGAGCACACAGGCATCTACCATTTCACTTGAAACGAAAAGCGACTGCCATGGCCCGGATCAAACCACAGCCTTTGAGTGAGCAGCCAGCACCTGTGATCTACTACGCCGGACAATGTTGTTATACTATTTACTTGTTTGCAGACAACAGACGCAGAACATATTGCTAGGGCTCAAAAGAGAGCAATGCCGTCCATTAGCGAGGACTTATTCTGTATTCATCTGTCTAAACCAAAGAAAAGTCACTCAAGAACTATTCTGAAAGAACGTATACTAGAGAAGGCAATTTAGACTGCTGCACTATCTTCACATAGGGTCGTTGAAAGTGATTCAGTGGAACTGCCGTTCTGTTTTGCAGCTTCTGTAGATTTATTTTGTCTTGTAAACGAATTTAATCGACTGCAAAAAACTTGGTTAACTAGGAAAAAAAGTTTTCATTTATTTCTTACAGGTGTTTTTGCATGAACCAACCTACTAGAGGCGGAGGTATTATCACATTTATTTAGGGTAGAGTGTACCAAAAGGCAAAAATAATTTTTCAACTTATGAATCCAGACTGTGAAACTTTAACCGTAGAGCTAGTCCCTCCCGGATGTTATCCGATATATATTATAAACTTTTACTTTCCTAAAGGTGTTTAGTGTACAAGCCATCTTGACAAAGCTCTAAATAATGGCGGGTGTGATATATTGATAATTCAATTCGTAGAATATTTCTTGGTGTTCAAAAAGAGATTCCTGAGGTAACAGGCTGTGAAACTGGTATTAGACAAAAACTTCTCTTGCAAGAATTTTGGATGATATACATTTGTGAGAGGTCCAACCTGCTCTACAGTTGATCTCACAATCTCTAGCAGCAGTCTCTCTGTATTTTCATGATCGACCATTCATAGTGCCACAAACAGTGGCCATTTTCCTGTATTTATGATATTGCTCGTCCAGTGACACTCACTGCTGAAAAAGTTAATACTACTATAAATTACGGCATACTCAAGAAGTACTTGATGACAACAATTTGTTTACTATCTGATGCTCCGGATGAAGAAAAATCAAAGCAATTTTGCGGTGTTTTAAGAAATTGTAGAAAAAAGTCGGAATTTATTGTTCAATCAAAGAAGGATCATTCATTTAACCCTTGGTAGAACGCAAATTGTTCCTGAGAATATAGCTGAAGCAAAGCAGCCTGGAAAAGCTTACTACATAAGCAGAGTCTGAAAAATTGGAGCGATTACAAATTCTACTGAATTATATTCAAAGGCACAGTAACTAAAGCAAAAGAAGCCTACGACACTAAACATCATAAGTATCTATCAAAACTTAAAATAAGAGCACGCTTTTCGAATTTCTCCGCAGTATAAAAATCCTAGTCTAAGCATAGATTCATGAGATTTAATTGAAGAAGAAACAAATGCCAAACGGTATAGCGAGCGTTCTAGAAAACATATTCTCATATCTTTTATCTACTTACACTAAATTTAAGACGCAGAGTGATGATTCCTGCGAGGTATCAATGACTGAGCTGACCACGGTTATGCAAGGACTTCCAAACTCAGCACCAGGCTGTGACGAAATATTTGAAAAAAAAATGTCAAAAAGCCTTATCAACCAGGCGCTTGATATTTCGTTAACTATTAAATATCCATTTTACAAATTGCTCATAGATTACTTACAGTTGGAAAACTGCTAAAATAATTCCACTTCCTAAAAAATAACTGCGCAGCATACATCTGTGGTTCTGACTCAATGGTGAATCTGACACGTTCTAAGATAGCCGGCTAACTTTCTGGTGTCTCTCCATGATGAGATTGATCACCTCGTTCTAATCTAATCGCTTCATCATCTCGCGCTATTTCATGCGCATCATCCTGTCGCTTTATGCTAAGTACCTCTCCCTCACGTGCTGACCTAATCACCTCTTCATCTAGACATTTGCACTCTACTTGTATTTGATTACCGATTTTCGCTTCGGAAATCTCATGACCAGACTCAAAGGCCATCGGACGCGTCAGATCTGCCACTGAGTCGTCACCAACGCAAAGGCCTTTGAATAGCATACCCGCGTCGGTCAGAGAGGCACAATGCTCGGGCAGGTTTTTGCGACATCACAGTTTCCGTGGCGAGCACTCTGAACGGGTCCTCACTCTCAACGTGGGCAAATGGCAGAAACACATTATTTTTCTCAACTGCTTGCAGTGTGCACGCGCGTTCCGCTGTGGTCACCTCACTTCTCACGGGGTAGGAATGCACCGCATCAAACATTGTGGCCGGGTCCCATGGTACGTTCTCCTCAGTTTACCCCTGAACGTGGGGTTTTAATTGCTCCAGATTACATTCACTGCTGTGCACCAAAAAAGAGAACACTCCTAGGGTTACGGTAGCCGAGCGCACTGTGACTAGGCTCTTGGCAACGGTGATGTACGACCGGCTTAGCCCTAAACAACTTATGTTTCTCCCCTTCCGAGTCGTTCACTGTAGCTGTGGACTTGGCAGGACTGTCTTTTATTTTCATATCGGAGGATATATATCGTTAACCGGGTTACTTGAGGCCTGATAAATTACTAACGCAAATTGTTTTTTCTCAAGTATCCTGTCTTCCTCGGCCCATCTTCGCTTCCTTTCCTTATCCTTTTTCAGTTTTTTCATTCCTTCCCAACATTCCTCATTATCGTCATCCTCCGCACTGCACTCGTGATTTGCAGCAATCAGCTGCGACTCTCTCTCATCGCTCCCCACCATAATTCACAGCTCTTCACAGAGTAGTAAGAGATCTGGCCTCTCGAGCTTCTTTACCAACTTCATGGTCTTCACGAGTGAGGACTCTCTTACCTGGCGTGACGTTAGGTAGCGAACAAGCGAAGCCGCCACGCCCGGTAAAAACACTGCTAGTTTAGAACATGAAAGCTAAAATCGTGAATAGCTGTGACGTATGGTAGCGGTACAACGAAGCTTATACGCACAGAAGATTACACACAGTCTTAGAAAACTTCAAAAGCTCCAACCTGGCACTACTCAAAGAAAGTCGAGCACTCACCATGTCGTTGAGGCCCTAATCAAGCATGGGACATCCCGTCGCTGCCAGCCAGTTGATGCGTTCCAATCGCCAGCAGCATCACACCGCTGCCTTCCAGCTAATGTAGTCGGAGGTCTACTCAGGGGACCAAAGCCACCCAGAGTCTCGGGGAGATGTCGAGGAGAGGAGCCCAAAGCAGTTAAGAATAACTTTTATTTACAATATTTGCAGGCAGTTTGTTACAACATGATGGGAGCAGCGTTATGGAAGCTCTCAGTGGAAGGTGATGAGAGCTTCTGGGAGCTTGTCGGGAGCGTCTCGGCGCTCGCGTTTTATGGCCTGGCCTTACCAGGATTCCCTGCAGAAAAAAAAACCACGGAGGCCAGGACAATCCAATGAAATTGTCATCTGCACCTCTGCCCCCAAAAAAGAGAAGTTGAAAAGCCGCCTCCTTGCCAACTCCGGAAAAGAAAAGAGTCACGCCCAGTTCGTCACATGGCAAGGAAAAAACACTGCATACCGCACTCGACAGGCCACAGTACGAAGATGTTGAGTCCTACGTAGAAAAGAACTCTGTAGTCTGTAGTCTGTTGCAGTGATGGGTACGCGGTGCCAGGAAGATCACGACTTGTGGAAACAGCGGCATGAAGGCACCTCAGTGAACGTGGGAAATGCATGCGCAGATGGTTCTCACACATTGGGCCCTTTGCCCGGGGCACCTTGACGACAAAGCAAGCCACCTCGATGGCCAACATCTCTTCCTTATTCATCAGTCGGTCAGGCTTTTCCAAAAGGTTTTACGAGGGGTGCCGACGGCCCGGCTTTATTAGAAGAACGACGTTTGTGTTATCGCTGCTCTTGGTGCCCCTACGGAAGCGTTGAGCCGGAAGAAATCAAGGTAGGCTCAGCAGCAACGTCTCATGCGCCAAAGCGGTGCCAAGCCTAGCAGGCCCGCCATAACCCCTCTCCAAAGAAGTTAAAACAGTTCTGCTCGAGCTGTCATTGCCAATAGGTCCCTATTCCTAACATTGTGTAAGCCCTACGATCGATATAGTGATCGACTCCAACCCTTTCTGGGACTTCGTCACTGGGAAGGTGAAAAGGCTCACCAGCGCTCTGACAGCATTTAGGACAGTTTTCGGATGGGCAGTCCAATGCAAAATATCGACTGCCTGCCATAGAACTAACTGTGCTCATGTGATCGTTTTGAGGACGGCTGTTGCAGATCATGAAACAGCGCCGATCTTGAGGGCGTTTCGGGAGCTGGAAAGTATTGAAATGTCTGACCGTCTAGAAATCATTGCAGATGAGCGCCTAATCCAAGAATTTTCGGAGAATATAAAAGAAGTAAACGAATGCAACAAAATCAGGCTACCACAAAAAAAAAAAAAACGAGTTTGAACTTGCAGACAACCGCACTGTAGCGTACAAACGCTTCCTTCAGTTGACGAAACGGCTGTAAAGGCCCCTAGCTTGCTAAAAAAATACGATAACGAAGTGAGATGGTTACTGGCTGAAGCTGTCGCCAAAAGCGTGCGCGACAAAACCGATAACGACGGCAAGCGAATTTATTACATGCCACACCAGCCAGTGCTTCAAGAAAAAAGTACGACTACAATGCTGCGGACTGTTTTCGACGCATTTTTGCACAGAGGGGGAGCAAAATCAACAAAAAAAATTGGAAAGCAGACCTAACCTTAATCCTTAACTTCTACGCGTGCTGCCGACTTTTCGACGCCACAGAATAGCACTCGTAAGCGACGTGCAAAGAGCATTTTTTTTGCAAATTGCAGTCCATTTTACTGACCTAGATGCATTAAGGTTTTGTGGGTCAGTGAAAAACCTGAAATTAACAGGCCTCTTCCGACGGTAGGAGTTTTCAGGATAGCCAGAATTCTATTTAAGACGATATCGAGCCCTTTCATTTTAGCAGCAACGCTTGGACACCATTTCGAAACGATGAAACATCAGCTTCTTGAAACAGTGGCCATTCTGCAGCAGTCTATTTACGTGGACGCCTTGTTTTGCGGAGCAGCTTATGAAGGTGAAGCCACAAAAATTTATGAAGAGGCTAATTTTGTCTTAAAAAGGCGTCCTTGCACCTCCACAAGCAGGCGTCTAATAGCCAACATCTTAGGGCAATGTTTACTCATGAGGACCCTGCCGAACAACCGTTAGGGCAAACGACAAACCCACTAGAGGTGATTGGTTTCGCGTGGGAATCGATTGAAGATCAGTACTTAGAACCGTGCTCTGTGGCCGACAACTGTTTTGCACTGCCAGATTTGTGACACCAAAGGTGGATAATTGAGGGAGAGAGGGAGAGAGAGCAGGCTGGCTTTAGGGCACGAACAGGAGCGGGAGAGACCGCCCGGGCAGTTGTATATTTAGAAGAACATAAAAAAGTCACAGCTTTGCCGCAAAGGCGAAGCAATGAACGCTATAGCAACAAATTGGAAGGTCACGCACCGAATGGCAAGCTGATCGAAACGTGCCCCGCGTTGCTCAGGCACAAATGAAGCACGCAACGTACTGAAAGGTGCAGACGAACGCGAATAAGCGCTTCAGTTGTTACTTCACTGTGTCTGAAAAGCGCGCCCTTTTCACAAAGACAGTGCAACAGTTGCAGTGACCTTCGTGCGCCCGGTAACTACAACAAAATTGTTCTAGTGAAAGCTCAACGCCAGCCAGGACGTACGATCGTCCCCAACGCGAGATAAGGGTGTGTGAGCGAGCATCGAGCATCCCCCTTCTCCACTGTGAGGGGCAAAGTACGTGTGTGACTTGAGAACGCGCGCCGCTGCACGCTCACTGCGCCATCTTGCTTGTAATGCTGAAGACGCGATAGCCCCCCCCCCCCCCCCCCATCGAGACGCGCGCCAAGACGGACACTCATTGCGACATCTTGTTGGTAATGCTGAGAACACGATAGTTCCCTCCCGCCCCCGAGATGCGCATCACCAGCGGTATGTGGTAGATATAAATAGGTTGCCGTTTGAGCGTCAAAGTACGAGCTGCACGGTGGCTCAGTGGTTAACGTCTCGCGCTCACGGATGGAGGGTTCCAGGTTCGATTCAGTGCGGAAGTCTTTTTCAGATTTTTTTTTCTTTCTTGCGTTTTCATATACATATACTTATGTGGTAAGTGATGGTGACACCAGCGGCAAAATCCAGTGGAGAATATTCATATAATTGCTATCGCAACAAAACGAATGACAGGGTTTGTCTTTTGAACGCTTCCCAGTCTACTTGTATCCCTTAACGAAGCAGTTTTAGAGCATCTTGTGCACTAAATTGTTTCTGTTTACCTTAATAAATAGTTTTTCTCTATGGAAGATGTTCAACGACTGTTTTTATGTCTCATTGTCATTTAAATGACTTGAGTGGGTTCGTGCGGAACCAGCAAAAAACTTTACAGTGGCTCGTGGAACCCCCAGGAGGGTCCTGCAGAACACTTAGGTTCAGCGAAACCCAGTTTGAGGACCCCCTGATCTAGTGAAAGGAGTTTCCTTAAAGCTTCATATATTGCTTAGCATAAGTGTCGAATCGCGCCAGTCGTCAACAGCTGAATATTGAGAAACGAGTGAGTATTTTAAAGCTACTCCGCCTCCCCCACCCCCATTACGAAGCATTCAAACATATTTGCTCATCCCCACCCGAAGCAGGATCATCAACGTAATCAATAGCTGCGTCGGTGCACACGTTGCCCTACGGCTGCGTAGTGGGCCCTTCGCTGATTCGCAGAAGGAATTCTTAAGGCGTAGTGGGTACTTGAAAATTGTGCTTGCAATAGACATTCGATAATACTTTAAAACGGCCAATGCTATGCGCACAGTCATCCATGTCCTTACGACACGGTCGAAGTATGGACCGAGAACCGGAGTGGGCTATCAGTTAACAAGGTGATTGCGCACGAGTCCCGATAATGCTATCGTAATTTATATACTCTTGAAGGCAAAGCTCAAATGTCCTCCGATTGTTTAATAATTTATTTATTTATTTATTAGAATACCCTCAGGGCCCGTAGGGCATTACAGAGGGGGTGGGTACAACATATATAACACACAAGAAAAAAAGACAAAATGAAGAAACAAGTATCAGATGCGCAAATCAGGAAGGCAACATAAGTCAACTAAAAATGTATAAGAATTCAAGCACATACAAGACAAAGATAGACAATGAAAACTGCGTATAGTTACAAGCATTGCTGAGAAATTGCAGTCTTGAATAACAAAGGGTCTGTTATTGATTTAGGTGCACCTTCAAAAAAAAAAAACAAGCAGAGAGGGAGTCTGTTAGGATAACCGCTGCCGACAGCCACTGAGGTGATTTGCGTAATGCTAGGATGGTTTTCACCAATGAAGCCTATAAAACTCCACAGCGTCAATCCTTACTTGTCTTGTCGCCTAGAAGATCTTGGCTCATACCCACAAGGAGGATTGGCCACCCTGTACCTTATAATGTAAATTTTTTATACAATGCTGGCTAAAAGAGAAAAAAAATCAGGTAATAACAGATAAGAACAATATTAACGTTCCTTTAAAAAAAGAAAGAGAAAATGTTAAAAGGGCCAAAGAATTCTATAAACCAGAATATATAAAACAAATAGCAAAATCAGAAAGGGGGACAAAGAATTGGATATATCTGGTAGTACCACTAGCAGTGTATCCTTCCGGTTGCCTGATTGAATTTATGTAGCGCTGACAGAATAGCACTGCGGCCAGCACCCTACTGACTGGCTCCAAACGATAAGATGGTGAATGTATACTAACTGCCAATCCCAACATACCAATCGGTCTCTCAAGAATTATTCGGCACATTGAGGCGAAACGGTGGCATGTGAGAAGAAAGTCATCTATTGTTTCGGGTTCATTGCAAAGTGCACATAAGTTAGTTATTGAAAATCAGATTTGTGGAGATGATAATTTAACTGAGGAACTCTACAGCGAAAGCTTGTAAGGGTCACCTCACATTGAGGGGAAATGCATTTTGCGGGGTTCCATGTGAATTGCAAGTGCCGAAATTTTTCAGATTGTTGGAGTGATGTTGTGTCGTTTTTTTTAAAATTAACAGGTGTTTGAATCGTTCGGCTGTAATAAAAGAAAACTGTGGAGCTAATGGAACCATCGGGAAATTTCGCGACGCCGAAACGAGCGAGTCAGCAGTTTCATTTAGTGCTATTCCAGCATGCCCGGACACCCAAAGAAACTGAACTTCTGATACGCTACGTGGTACGAAAGACCAAAATATTCTGATAAGTGGAGACTGCTTTGCGGACGTTAAATGTGTACAAACAGACAAGGCATCCATTATAATGATAGATGTTGATTGCTGAGAACTCAGTTTTCGAAAAGCCAATGTAATTGTAAAGAATTTTACGAGAGAAATTGGCATGAAGTCAGCCAGTCGGAGCACAAAATAGTAATTAAGATGATGAGAAAAGATGCCTACTCTGTCCTTCTGAAGATTTTGCGTTGCATCCGTTGAAATTACCACGTAAGGAGAAAAATGACTTAGATGGTCTTGAAGGAGGCCCTCCAGAACATGCTTTGGTACTAGCTTAGCATTTTTTGAAAAAAATGTCATTGAACGCTAGGTCGACTGGCATCGAGCATGGGGTTTGGGGAGTTAAATGCTGAAGAGAAACGTGAAGTTTTGACGACATAGGCTCGACAAAAATGACTTGGGTCTTTGATAACGAGGCCACGGGCGTTTAAAGAAAGAATCTGGAGATTTGATGAAAACTGTCTGTGAAAGTGAGAGGGGCACATCGTAGAGTTTTAAAAAGGTTTGTATAGTAAGCTGTCGAATTCTTGAATCAAGTGGAATGATTCAAACTTCCTAATAAAGCACACTATTTGCAACACTTCTGGGTAGTCCGAGACACAGTCGCAGAGCTTGCCTTTCTAGCAATATAAGAGGTCTTAATTGATACTTAGCACTTCCGGAAAACAGAACGCAACTAAACTCCAGAATTGGACGTACGTAACGATTGTATATCATAAGTAACGTATCTGTGTGCATCCCCAAATTCTTATTGCAAAACTGGCGTAACATTCCTAAGGCGCTTTCTCCACGGTGTTCCTGCTTCAAGGTGTGGTAATGATTCAGCTTAAGAAAAACCAGAACCGATTTCACGGATATGTTCTCTGTGTACATGGAGAAGGAAACTCTGACAAAAAGAAAAAAGAGATGGTATCCCATCACTTCGACGTTTTGAGAAGCCAGCACGCCGTGTTGCTTGTAGTGGGGCGTTAACGTGCCCCTTCGTGAGAGAGCACCGCGCGCGGCCAGCTTTCATGAGGTGACATTTGCACCCCTCTTGATCGAACAATCTGGGCAGCCGTTAACTGGGCCAGGTACAGCTCGTACCATTCCACACCGTCGTGAATCCTGTACACACGGCATCCGAGAGAAGCCCGGTCAAGATGGATAACTACGTCGTCACGGAGAAGATCGGCGCAGGCAGGTACGGCGTCGTCTACAAGGCGAAGTTCAAGTCCACCAACGAGATCTTCGATATCAAGAAGATCCGACTGAGGACCGAGGAGACGGGTGGAGACAGGTGTGCCAGCCACGACCATCCGAGAGGTGGCCTTTCTCAGGCAGCTGAAATGAACCAACATAGTGCGGCTTGTAGACGTTGTCATGGCGGAGTACGATGCTATACACTTGGTGTTAAAGTATATGACCATGGGCCATGTGAAGCTCTTGAATGCACAGCCCAAGAACAAGGAGACCCTGGACGGCGCGGTAATTAATAAGTACCTCAGTGAGATCGTAGATGCGATTCTCTTCTTCCACCAACGGAGAGTTCTGCACCACGACCTGAAGCCAGCAGACCTACTTATCGATGGTAACGGCGACAACAAGGTGGCCGACATCGGTCTTTGTCGCCCGTTTTCAGAGCCAGTGCGTCTCTTCACCCACAACGTAGGCACCCTGTGATACCTCGCTCCTGAGATACGCATGGGCGCCAGACGTTACTCGACACTGGTCGATGTGTGGAGTATCGTCTGTATTTTATTCCAATGACTCGCTGGGAAAGTGCTCTTTCGCGGGGACTCGAAGATAGACCAACTGCTCCGCATATTTCATGTCCTAGGCATGCCGACAGTCGACACATGGCCAGGCGTGATGAAACTGCCAAACTTAAAAATAAATTTCCCATTGAGAAAAAAAAAACGTGGTGGCTGAGCTTATTCCCGAGGCTGACAGCGATGCGGTGAATATGCTCCAGAAGATGCTTATCTACGACCCCTGCAAGATTGATGATCGATTTGTGGGGTTTAACGTCCCAAAACCACCATATGATTATGAGAGACGCCGTAGTGGAGGGCTCCGGGAATTTCGACCACCTGGGGTTCTTTAACGTGCACCCAAATCTGAGTTCACGGGCCTACAACATTTCCGCTTCCATCGGAAATGCAGCCGCCACAGCCGGGATTCGAACCTGCGACCTGCGGGTCAGCAGCCGAGTACCTTAGCCACTAGACCACCGCGGTGGGGCCACCCCTGCAAGAGGATATCTGCAAAAACCACCACAGCACACCCTTACTTGCCCAGTCAACGCAATTCCAAGCAGGCGATCGAAACCACAAAAAACAAGGAGAGGTGAGAATCGGACATAAAGCACAACCAGAGAAAAAATAGTGCAAAATATATATGCGAAACGAGACACGGGTAGCGTTCCACTTTCTTTTGTAAATATAGGAAGTTATGACTGACGTTAAGTGTGTCTGGTATACTTACTTTACGCTACCCTGAAGCAAAGTGTTACGTTGATGTGAATGTCAGGAAGACATCACCTAAACGGGTAAATATCGAACTACTTATTGATAGAGCTACTGAGACTCTTCTAAAATGCAATCTCAGAAGGATTTTTAAAAACAACAATATACACAAAAAATTATTCATGGGTACCTATTTTGCTTTTATTTTAAACTTACTTTGAACTATAGTTCTTGGCCCCGCCGCGGTGGTCCAGTGGCTAAGGTACTCGGCTGCTGATCCGCAGGTTGCGGGATCGAATCCCGGCTGCGGCGGCTGCATTTCCGATGCAGGTGGAAATGTTGTAGGCCTGTGTGCTCAGATTTAATAAATCCGTTAAAGCGTTATTTATTAAATGCGTTAAGAAGTTGAAGTACGCAAAACGCGTTGCAAAGGTCGAGAGAAAGTAGCTTGGTGACTTATTTTGTGCAGTACAACCACTGTACCACTTCCCACAGGGGCACTTTTCTCGCTTCCTAGAGTATTTGCATAATAAACACAATCCTAAAAAGAAAAAAAAGCGAACAGTTGGAAACATATGCATTTACTTGTCCTGAGCGTATTTTACTACATTCGCGGCAACTTTTTTCAATAGCCAGCAGCTTGTAAAGCTTGAAAGTTTTGTTTTTATTAACCAGGAATACTTTCTTGGTCTTACTAACTAGGTAACTACGAAGCCACGTACGTTGCTAGATCTCTCAAAACACAAGCGTATCGTGTAACTCTTTAGAAATCCCGCAGGTCGTGGAATTGAATACCGGCTGCGGCGGCTGCATTTCCGATGGAAGCGGAAATGTAGGCCCGTGTGTACAGATTTGGGTGCAGGTTAAAAAACCCCAGGTGGTCGAAATTTCCGGAGCCCTCCACTACAGCGTCTCTCATATTCAGTTCGTGGTTTTGGGACGTTAAACCCCACAAATCAATCCATCAATCTATTCGGCTCTTTCTATGCAACATAAACAAGAACAGCAGCGAAGGAATTTTGCTTTTAGTAGGCTCCCCTATGCTCCTAGCCCCGCCGCGGTGGTCTAGTGGCTAAGGTACTCGGCTGCTGACCCGCAGGTCGCGGGTTCAAATCCCGGCTGCGGCGGCTGCATTTCCGATGGAGGCGGAAATGTTGTAGGCCCGTGTGCTCAGATTTGGGTGCACGTTAAAGAACCCCAGGTGGTCAAAATTTCCGGAGCCCTCCACTACGGCGTCTCTCATAATCATATGGTGGTTTTGGGACGTTAAACCCCACATATCAAAGTTTCAAAGTTTCAAAGTTTCAAAGTTTATTTGCAGGAAAATACAAAAAACTTCCCTGCGGGAGGCAAAGACTAAAGGCTAAATAGCCTGACGAGGTCTTGACCTCCTGATACAGTCTGCATCAGTGCCATATTACACATATTCACACATCAGTAACATACATATACAAATAAGTGACATTATACATATCTTATTTAGTTACATAGCTTATTTCTACATGATATACATTCAGAATATGTTTTACATAAACAGGAAACAATTTTGGTATCAAACGATTCTGTTTAAGTATCATTGTTCACAGAAAAAAAAATCAACTCAGTATACAAGTATTCCTAAATATAAAAGCCTATGGATCTACTATGTCTTTAGTCAAAAGAAGAAAGGATTTATGATGACATTTAAATTGTTTAGTTTTCAGAGTAAAGTCTATATTCGATTCGTGAAGGCACACTAGGAGCATAGGGGATATCAATCCCCTATGCTCCTAGTGTGCGTAACGTGTAACTACAATGGTAAAAAAAAAGTGTACCAGTGCACCTTGATAACATTTACGGGAGAATACTTGTCGAAGCTGCTGATGCAGGAATCACGCAGCGTGGCCTATACATTATCACCCTTGCTATTTATGTCATCGGACGAATCTGTAGACACAGAACAGGGTAGTTCTTTTTAAAGATGCTCTTACTCGGCCATTCTCATCATGCCTGCTGGGCTCATACTTGCCACGTGTGACTGCGCGAAGGCGGCCGGTGCCTTGACTCGACTGATGTGACGAAACGCCTATGATTGATTGATTTGTGGGGTTTAACGTCCCAAAACCACCATATGATTATGAGAGACGCCGTAGTGGAGGACTCCGGAAATTTCGACCACCTGGGGTTCTTTAACGTGCGCCCAAATCTGAGCACACGGGCCTACAACATTTCCGCCTCCATCGGAAATGAACCCGCGACCTGCGGGTCAGCAGCCGAGTACCTTAGCCACTAGACCACCGCGGCGGGGCCGAAACGCCTATGGAAGGCGTACCGCTGCACTGAAGCTTTCTGCACTTCATGAGGCGTTGCACTGCCTCCGGTGTTGCTCTGCAACAGCTGTGATTGATACACGGTGTAGATTGATGAGGTTATCATGTGACGTAATGCGGTAGTGATGTAACCGTATGATATCACAAATACGAAGGCCGAATAATGACATCGCAAATTTAAGAGATATGGGATGCAATGACGTTACGTGCTAGGAAGGAGCTGACATGGCGTTTTTCGCACACGCACTGACACCACGAATCTAAAGGGGTTTATCAATTACAACTACATTGCAATAATTTGTAGAACTGTGTGCACTACTATATCCTTAGAGAAAATTCTTATAGGGCACACATGCCTCGTATAGAATGATCTCGTATGAAATCATAGAATCAATTGTGTTCTTGTATATACATGCGAGATTACTGCATATTTCTCAGACGTGTCGTATGTCGGTTTTCAATAGGAATGAAAGCTGTTACTAATCAGGGCGAAAATGACAGGGTGACATCACCTTGGTTGCTTGTGTGCTTCCTATGGTGGCCAATACCATACTGCAGTATGCAATGTGTATAGAACTTGTATTTTATTTTTTGTTACTCAAACACTCGAGTTGACGCATCGGCAGCGTTCATGTTTGCCTTCAACGATTTACTTTGGCAAAAGAGTGGGTTTGTGTTTCGGTCGGAGGGGCGGGTGGGCTGAGATGATGCTTTCGCGCACATTGGCGCGATTTTGTGATAAAGAAGCAGACATGCACCGAGCAATTATCGACACAAAACAAATTTTTGAACGAGCACATGTACGTAGCTAATAAGCGACAAGTGCTAGAGAGATGTTTTCCAGTGAACTTCATTTACAGACAAAGCTATTCTGAGACCACAACAATGACCACCATCGCTGTCGCTGTTGTCCGTAACCACTATCACGTGAAAAAAAGAAACTAATCAAATTAAAACTAATTTCTAAAGAAGGGTAATTGAATCCCGGCCCTTGCAGGAAAATCAAGTGCTCTACAACTGAGCTACGATGTAGTGCTTAAAACTCCGGTCCAGACTGGGTTTACGCAGACTTCACGTCCACTAAGGAATGGCGAATTTCAATAACATGTTTTAGAACATTAAAGTTACAATCAGGTTTCACACAATGCGAACGGCGCAGAGGATGAGTCGTTGAATACTCGAACCTATCACGAAGGCGTGTTCTTGGCTACTTATTAACTGTGGTGCAGACACGCTTTGGTGGTTTGGCCAATAATTGAGCAGTCTTACAAAAAGTAGTATGAAATTTTAGAATAGGAATGGTTAAATATAAAAATATTACAGAGGACATAGGAAATTCTTGTGCTGAATTGAAAGTATATATTTAAAAAGCAAAACGAACGCTTAAGGTCGAATTCTACATCATCATCAGCCACAACATTGAAAAAAAAAAAAAAAACGCCAGGCCTGCGTGGAACGTGCAGCACAGTCACAGCGAAATCTGCAAAAGTAGCCTTTTAGAGCCGTTTCTCTATTTCAGTAAATGCTGGACGCACATTTGCAGGGTACCCACTATGCCATAAATTCTAAATTTTGTGTTGTTGGGAGGCATTTACTATGCTATCCTTCGCCATTCTTCGAAGAAGTGTGATACCCCCTACACACTTGCGAGAAATTTTGTACAATTTTTGATGCTTTGGCTGCAAATAACGATGAATAACTATGCCTAGCGCTATTGTAATGAGGTTGTTCGAAGACCCACTTGTTACGCAATTGGCATTGTGAGACGCCTGGCTTTTTCTCGTTGTTCTAAAGCGCTTTATTACACACAGTAGTACTATTTCTTTCCTGATAGCCCCGCCGCGGTGGTCTAGCGGCTAAGATTCTCGGCTACTGAACCACAGGTTGCGGGATCGAATCCCGGCTGTGGCAGCTGGATTTTCGATGAAGGTGAAAAGCTGTAGGCCCGTGTGCTCCGATTTGGGTCCACGTGAAAGAAGGCCAGGTGGATGAAATATCCGCAGCCTTCCACTACGGCGTCCCGCATAATCATATCGTTCCTTTGGGACGTTAAACGCCACATATAAAACGATCCTTTTCAATATCAAGCCTGCCTACTATGATCAGTTTGCAGCGTAGTTCCCAGCGCCGGCATAGTTCATCGTTAGAATACTAGACTGGCACACATGAGACTCGGGTTAGAATCCCATTGTGTTATTGGTGTTCTTTATTTTCTCACTTTTTTATCAATTTACGTGATAGTTGTTACGGCCACCAGCGGCGGCGGCGTTGCAAAACTACGGCGCACGTGACCCTAGTTGTGATCTAATAGCAGCTGTCGCTGTAAAAAATGCACATAGTTCCTTGCATGCGTCTAGCAAAAACCACGCTTTTCCGAATGTATAAAAATGGCACGGTGGACCCGCTACAGAAAAAGTTTTAACAACTACACTTGCATAATGGGTACGATGCAACTGTAATATCATTATTTGTCCGAACAATGTTCAAAACAGACACCGGAAATTCTGCATTTTTGGCTTTCGCTGGGACAGAGCTGCGCGTTCCGCGCAAGGGTGACTGTATTCAATGCAAAACATTTCTTTGCGTACTGCAGGCAATTTTGTCCTTCCTTCCTATCTATCTATCTATCTATCTATCTATCTATCTATCTATCTATCTATCTATCTATCTATCTATCTATCTATCTATCTATCTATCTATCTATCTATCTATCTATCTATCTATCTATCTATCTATCTATCTATCTATCTATCTATCTATCTATCTATCTATCTATCTATCTATCTATCTATCTATCTATCTATCTATCTATCTATCTATCTATCTATCTATCTATCTATCTATCTATCTATCTATCTATCTATCTATCTATCTATCTATCTATCTATCTATCTATCTATCTATCTATCTATCTATCTATCTATCTATCTATCTATCTATCTATCTATCTATCTATCTATCTATCTATCTATCTATCTATCTATCTATCTATCTATCTATCTATCTATCTATTATGTAGCCACCAACGACATTTAGTTCTCCTGCCCATTTGGAGAATGGTATCGATACTAAAATTGGTATGGAATAACATGAAGGTATAACGACCATAAGTACGTGACTAGTCCCAACATCGAAATCATGATATGCACGTCATGAATGTCATGATCTACATTTCATGGTCTTGCTGCTCTTTTATGGATTCGTTCACATGACATATTTCTAAACTGGAATGGCATGAAATGATTGCAAGGTAAACATAAGTGAGAGGCCTTAACAGGGAAGTCATGATATGCAGGTCGTGTAAGTCATGAATACACACCACAGTCATGGGGCGCTCGCTGTCGTTCCGCTTGCTTCACATGTAACAAATTTTGTATTAGGTAACGTGATTGAATGACGGAGGTATATGACTGATGCAAACATGATAATCTTGACATGTATTTGATGTGAGAACATGACTACGTGACACGCTAATGATGTGCTCGTGGCCGTTTCGCTAGCTTCACATACACCAAATTTGGTACTATGAGACGCAAATTGACGATGAAGGTAAATGAAACACCCGAACATAATAATCATGACATGCGTGTCGTGTAAATTAGGACTACATGCAGCGCTCGCAGTGCGCTCGTGGTTGTTTCGCTAGCTTCACATACACCAAATTTGGAATTACGTGACGGAAATGCATGATGAAGGTAAATGAAACGTCCAAACACAATCATGACATGAGTGTCATGTAAATTATGACTACATGCAATGCTCACAGTGCGCTCACGGTTTTCGCTATCTTCACATATAAAAAATTTCGTGTTACCTGACGTGAATGGATCCCGAAGGTATATGACTGATGCAAACAAGATAATCATGACCTGCGTGTCATGCAAGAACATCACTTTATACCACGCTCATGATGAACTCGCGGTCGTTTCGCTAGCTTCACATGTACCACATTTGGTATTACGTGACGTGAATATAGGACCAAGGTAAATGACACGTTCAAACATGATAATCATGATATGCATGTCACGTGAAACATGACTGCATGCTACACTTATAGCGCGGTCGCGGCCGTTTCGCTATCTTCACATATACCAAATTTTGTGTTACGAAAATAGATGATGAAGCTAAAGAAAATGTCCAAACCTGATAATAGGACATGCTTGTCACGTAAACCATGACTAGACATGCTACACTCATAGTGTGGCCGCGGCCGTTTCACTTGCTTCACATATACCAAATTTGGTGTTACGTGATGTGAATGGAGGACGAACACAAGTGTTGGGTAGAAACTTTATAATAATGGCATGGTAGTCATGTACAGCATAATGTACGTCCTCCTCTTCAACTTTCCTCATTCGTGCTTCGCATATCACCAATTCCCACTGTAGGTGGATCTGGCAATTTATTTTAAGTTGTGTGTAACCTTATGAATATATGGTACTACCTTCGGCTGTTCTTCAATCTTTCGTGCTTCAGCCAGGTCTTTTTTTAACTCTGCAGAAGGCATTTCGCAACCGCATACAAAATTGAGCACGGTAATCCGGCGGCCTTCAAATGGTCTAATTGTGCATTAAAACAAGAGTGTATGAAGTGCGAACGCGACTTCTTAAGCGCAGACCCCCGAGAAAGCATTTCGATGTCTCTCCTCATGGTTTTTGAGTGGGTTGAACTGAACGGTAAAAGTTCCTTCTTTGCACGGAGGAAAACACCAGCATACGTGATTTTTACCCTTTGGTTCGGCGCACTCGAAAACTGTGAAGAGAGACATATCAATGCTTTCCCTGGGTGGCGCACTTCGAAAGTGGTGTCTAAATCTCACGCAGTCTTGTTTTAATGCACAATTACATCGTTGGAAGGTCGCCGGGCTCCCTTGGTCCATTTCGTATATGGTAACGGAATGCCGTCTGCAGAAGGTAAAAAAAAGGGCCTGGCTTGACCACGAAAAAAAAAAAACGGCCGAGGGCGGTACCTTATATTCATAAGGTTACACAAAATCTCAAAAAACGTGGTCAGTCCGCATGGTGTACCGCTGGTGTTCTCCGCCCTAAACAAAATGGCGAAGTTGTGCCCTCGCATATCGAAATTATGTTCAACTGCCGCGAGGCTGCAAAAATAAGCATGCGCTGCCGTTTACGAAGTGTTCCACTGGAGTGGTTTACCAAATACCCCTATCATGCTGAAACAGCTATGTGGGCCACATGGGGCGCTGCATCAATGATCGAGCGAGGAAACACGCGCTCACTGTAAAGAATAAGTATAGTGCGCATTTAAGCGCGCATGTCACCTCTTGTTAACATACACCATGTCTAACGCAGTTTAGTACCCGGCAAGAAGTAAAAGCAAGTTAGCACGGGACATTTAGTCGGGCAATCACATAGAGAAATGGGATAATAATTGCGTTAGAGAAAGGTCACTCAACCTGTATGAGTCGGAAACACGTTATGTCGAGAGCAAGTGTCCGACAGCGTGATTAGGTGAGCGATGGCCCGATCTTGTTCCGCATGTGTTAGTGGGTTTATATTAGCCTGTTTCTTCAATGATTAAATTGTTGTGAGTGCCCGCGCGGTCTATGCATTTTCTTTCTCGGTGTGTTTGTGAATTTGGCTGCTTGCGATCATTACAGCAGCGATGAAACGAGAGAAGACGTTCTCTGCCACTGCCCTCGCTATAGCGTGCAAAGACAGCCGCTAGCTGCTGTGTTAGCCCGCCTTGACGACAGACCCTTGTCAGAACAGTCAGTGCTCGAAAGCCGAAATGATGTATTTTCGCACAGAAAATTGGTGAAAGCCTTATTGAACTTTATGCGTGGTAGTGGCCTATTGAATGGGATATAGCACCTACGCTCTCTTTTTTTTCTTTTTCGCGCATCCATTGAGGTGTTCGCTTTTCTTCTAATCTTTCTTCCTCATTACCTTTTCTCTTAGTGCAGGAAGCAAACCGGATGCCCCAATTTCTAGTTAACCTTCCTGCCTTCACCTCATTTTATTATTTCTCTCTCTTGGCACGAAGTTGACTACTTAATTCAGACATGCACCAAATATCCCTACAGCGAGTTATACTGTAGCACTGGAGTGATACGCGCTGGGATGCTTTCGGTTCTGACCAGCACAGTTAAGTGTTGATGAAGTCTCTCTGTAGTCAGTAAACACTTGGTATTGACTCTGGAGGCCATTTTATGTAGATTTCTGGGAGAAATCTTATTTATACGCAGCATGAGCCGACCGATACCATTATTCATATTATAGACATCTCAGCAGAATTTTTTCAGTGGTTGAAGTGAGCACATAAGTGCATTTTAGATTGCTACTGAGAAGCCCTTTACTTTCTCAAAAAAAAAAAAAAAACAACTGCTAATTCGCTGCTGCTTGTACATTTAATATCTCTGTACAGCTTCACAAAAATACATAAAATAATGTTAATTTTTTGTTGCAATCTCGTTGTTGCCACTTGTCGAGTCATTTGAGGATTGTCCGGCACTACTCATTCAAGTGATCCAAAGCTTACGGCAATTACTACGCGAGCAATTTTACTCGTAGGCGTAAAAACTGGCTCGCCCTAATAGTTCTGACATGGTCTGAGTAACGACAAATTTCATTTAGAAATTAGCGAAATGAAGTGCGCAGACTTGTGAGATAATAATCTATAGTAATAGATTCAGAGTGGCTTGCTAAGCGGATATGAAGCCTAAAACTAAAATTATCGAGCCAGTAATCCCCCCCCCCTCCTCGTAAGTGACTGCCCGGCAATCAGTCATTCCGGAAGTGTTACGTACAGCTGGCATACCTTCCCGGAACGAATAGCACAGGTGACCGATGAGAGAGTCAACTGGGCTGGCCCCGTACATTTCTTACGCGTCCTACTGACGCGCTTCCATCCGCAATTCAATGAATGCACGTAGTCGCCTTTGCGGTTCAACAAGAAGGAATCGAAATGTGCCCTAAGGTGTGAGATAAGAGCTGCAGCCAAACTTGTTTTATGCTAATAAAGTACACGATTGACTCGGCCGAGAATTCGCGAACAGCCTACGGGAGATATTGCTTGGCAACATATGCCAGCTCAAGTCATGCGCCATCTGCTCCTACGCATTTCACCCCTTGGATCCTTATATTCGCTTTGCAGTGATGCCGGGTAGTAGTATTGGTTTCGCGACCTTATCCGGAAGAAATTATGGCGGACGCCACTATTTCTACGTTGCAGGTACATTACAACGCACGAAATTCCTACACGGAAATGCTGATGACTTGTTTAGACACGCAGTACCAATCTGACATTGCGTAGCGGTTTTTCCCTTCTAATGGGTATACTGCTACAGAAATAGGCTTTTTATTCTCACCTGAATAATTGGGGAAGACATAGCTCTTCATGCCTGCATTTTCGTGCTATGAAAAGGTGCACGTTAAAGTAAACAAAGGTATAGAACGTACCAAGACGTTGCCTTGCGATTTGATTGCCCGTAATATTTACCGCTTGCTTTTTTTAACGTGTTGCGAAGGCTGGTATGACCATGTTGCAAACATTAACAGTGCTTGCAAGTATACATTATAACCAAGTTTTAGTACTGCGTTCAGTGCGTCTGTAACGGCGTTGCAGGCGTATGAACGCTGCATTCCAAGTGACGCGCACTGCATAAAATTTCCACTCGCGCACTCTTGATGAAATGTGGCGTTACACAACTTCATTATGGACCACACACACGCAGAAATGCAGCTGGTTAACATGTGCGTATAATAATATAGCTGTAACTATACGCGTTTTTAATTCACTAAGAGAAAGAACGTCCTGGACTGCAACATAGACAGAGAACGACAATAGCTGTCGGTCGAACACGCTAAGTTTCCCTGAACGCACTTGTTTGCTCCTTTGCGCCAAACAAGTTATCATTTTCGTGCCCTCCCTTTCTTTATCAACCATCAATTTTAACAAAATTTAAAATTTTTCGTCATGCTTGCTAAATTAAAAAGAAACCTAAATAATGCAAATAAAAGCTCAATGTCTTGCTCCAACTTCTGTGTTCGTCTCTCATCCTTCAGCGTCTTGTGTATTTGATAGTTGCGTGAAGCGTCATTACACTTATGATTCCCCAATTTTTTTGTCTTCCCAATGTAATACATGCAATCGAATGCATTTTGTTTCAGTGCAAGTATGTGTGCCGACACCTAGAAAAATTTGTTCAACTGTTACCCTGCCAAAGACAAGTTGAAAATTGCAATCGTACAGTAACGTATCTCTTATAAGCGCTTTACATCATTTTTATAGACTGCTCATGATACCATGCAAGCAGCATAGTACTATCAATAGGTGCTGCATGTCTGATAGGCTATCGTGTCGCAAATATTTTTCTAGGGCTCGGTTGTATCGCCATGTACAAAAAGGTTAAAGAACAGAGACACCACAGTAAAAAGGCACACTCAACTTAAATTTATTTTCTGTCAAATTGAAGTATATATCCTTGAAAACGCCACGTGTTACCGCTACTCCCGCCACACAGGAGAAAAACAATGAAGTAATTTGCCAGTTCCTACACTAACTGTTTAGATGATCTATCTCAGGTAAGAATAGTCAAGAGATCGCTTGCTGATACAGTTGCTACCCAACTAAGTGAAGGTATATAATAAAACCCTCTCCTTCTTGTCTTTCTCCATATAATATTAGCCCTCACGTCTTCTGAAGCTCAGATGACGTGCAATGTTTTACGCAATGAAGTGGCAAGTTAGTTCCTCTGCTAGTCTTTAACGCACCCGTATGTTACCTCAGGTGATCGTTTAAGCACCACCCGGTTCAAGTGACGCACTCCAGGCCGCAAATTATCACTGTAAAAAAATCTATGTTAACATAGAATTCATAGGTACTTTCTGTTTAACCTACACGGAATGTTTTGTATTCAGAGAAATGATAGTTCTGCTTTTTGGTTGATGTAATTTCTCAGTTCTACCCAAACAACAAATGGTTAATATCACAGCCAATTCGTAGTCCATATAGAATACTGTTGGATTTTAGTTGTTCTTCAGAAAAGAAAAAAGTTGTGTAAGGGTGTCAAGACATTGTGCATCAAACAAGTTTATATAAAATTTTATTAGCATGCTTCATCCGCTGGGAAGTGTGAGACTTAGAAGAATAAAAGCCTTTTCTTGAACAAAGCGTGGCGCCTTGAGTGTTCTATAGCAAATTAGGAAAACATGGTATCGCAAAAAAAAAACTATGCCAAGCTCGTCAAACACCAGATGTGTTTTGGTGGTCACGGGAAGTGCCTTTTGTGGAGACGATCTACAAGATAATGAATGCTAACAACCACAACAACTACAACAACAAGAAAAGTGACCATCGTCTCACAAATACGTGAAAGGGAAAGCCGCTAAACATATAGCCAACGGAGCATGTCATTAGGTGCAAATGTGTTTTATTGAGCGAGAAGATTTTTATTTATGAAAGCTCAAACGTAATTTAAAAAATGAAGTTTTCGTGCAGTAAAACACAACGTAGAAGTTAAGTACGATAAAAAAAAAGAAAAGCTGAGAACAGAGCTTTTTCCTGCTACGCAAGAACTGATGGTTTTGTTTATACAGAAGCTTTCTGCAAAGCATAACAAAATGAATATGTTCAAATAAGGAAAACTGCAGAAACAGAAAACATGCATTTACAGAAATTATGCGACAAGGGAGACAAGAAAATTTTAGTTTTTGTCAGATAATAAGATTTACAATATAGGCGGATCCCGTAATTAACGTTCCTTTCGCATTCCAAGAAGGACGTGGAACGTGGTTCATGGTGCAAACTGGCGTGAAAACGGCTCACAAGATTTAACTTTGTGGCATATGGCACCGAGCGCTGCAAACAACTTGGCAGTTCATTGCATCAAGCAGTGTACGTCCGCCGATTACGCACCTGAGCAAGAGAAGACAAGAGTTCTAAAACAATATGAAAAAAGGCAAGAACGAGAGTTATATGAAGCCTACAGTCTTATAGAAAAAAAGTTTGTAATCAGTTAGTAAACGCGTGTGTTTACGAGCTTCCGGAGAATTTTCTACCTTCGCGGCATATTTTTACTAGCAACCAGCTAGTACAGCTTGTGACTTTCGTCGTTACTAACCAGAGAACATTTCTTAGCGTTTTTAACTGAGATTTTACTAAGCTACCTACGTTTCCAAATATTTTTAGATGCCGCAGTACAATTTGCCGTAATGGTGACATCGTAATCTCTAATTTTATTGACTACCTTGGAATAGAAGTGTCGTGCTACGTAATGGCACACACATAGGCAAATAGAAGGGGACATAATGATGCGTAGAAAACAACAACTATCTTACAAATATCTGTGACTGCTAACCAGTACGCGGTGTGCGATCCCAAAGCAGAGGTATATATAGTCTTCAAACTGCTGCTACAGTAGAAATCTGCTATGTTCAAGTCTTGAAGATTTAGTTGGGCATGCGTTGGCATGCGTGTTCTCGTGATCCGTTCATATGAGTTCTCATACGCATGAGCACATAATCATATGAGTACGAGAACTCACATAACCTTATCATATGCTCATATGAGTCCATATGAACATATCAGATTCACATATCAATGATCATATGTGAATCTGATTTGATCATATGATCATGTGGTCAATTCTTTACATCTTTCTCGCTGTGATGCGCACTTACCGCAGTATAGTTACATGACGTAGTTGGAAGCACATGAACATTTAACAGAATAGGCGTAAAGCTCTATTTTCGGAGATTCCTAACAATTTAGTTATAAACTAAACACTCGATTTAGCACTATTTCCTTACTAACTAGGTAGTATTTTCACTAGCCGGTATTTTACAGCCTCCCTTTACTAAGAGGCTAGTCATTTATGTGACAAAAGAATATAATTATTATTTAGTGACTGAATATGCCGAACTTTATATTTAAGAGTGTATGTCATCAATAAGTCGGGGAGAAATGTATCAGCAAGCTTGACTTATTATCATGCCAGGTAGACTATTAACGAGGATTAGAATGGTTCGCCAGTGTGTTCTCTGTTTGTTTTCCTCGCTATGTTGCAATAGTGTCGGCAAACTGCGGTGTTTTTTTGGCTTTATATTTGCAATTAACGCTAAATAAATATTGGTTCTGAGTGCGCTTCTTTCTTTTCGTATGTATGTCGCAGCCTCTTCAAACGTGGCACTGCCCCCACACCTCACAACGAAATACCAACTAGTCTGCATTAATACCATTGTTTCACGAATATTTGCTTTCCTAGGAATATTCAAAATTTGTATAGGCTCACTTTTTTCATCGAGTTATATGTAATAAACGGAATTTCTCAGTCAAGATATCGTAAACATACATTCAGGACCTCATGAAAATGGTAAAATACAAGTGCTTTGCGTTTTCATAAATAGCCTGTTTGGAAGCTTCTTTTTTTAATCTTTGCATAAGTAACGTTAAATTTCTGCCTCCGTTTGAAGCAAGAATTTCTTGCAAAAAAAAAAACAGGCAATGCTGATGCTAGGCACTCAATTAGTGAAGGCTACCATTCGACAGCAAAATAACGAGAAAAAAAAAACGGTTTGTGAAGTACACCTCTCAATAATGGCGCCTGTATTCTCTAGCATTACTGCAGAGAAAAGCTTGAGCGATTTTTTTTTAATGAACCACGGCACTTGCCTGTAATACTTGCTGACAGGACAACGATTTTAGGGTGGTGAAAGAGCCCTTTCCCGCCTCGAAAAAAAAAGTATTTGTAGCTATATCAGTCCCACTCGTCACTTTGGCACCAAGAGAAGCAAAACATTTTACTTGTTAAGTCAAAAGGGTGAAATCATAGTTCATCTGAAAAGAATCGTAAAATTACACTCCCTACTAAATGAACCAGCCATTCCTCAGAACTCTTAACAAAAAGTACGGGCGTTGTGCAAGATTCGATGGTGAAGTGACACTTCCATATTGCATGAGTCAGCCAGTTGTCACACCCCAGATTATTCTCGAAGCAGCTGGGCAGGACGGACACTGACGCACGACACAACAGCTCGGGTCTTTAACTGCCACCCAATGCGAAGGACATAAATGGTGAAAGCACAGTGAATATGGGTGAAAGTATTCATTTGTACGTGATCTTTGCATTCCCATTTCCGGTGGCAGCCGGCTCTACCGCGACAAGAGTGCCACGGGTGTTTTCCTGAGCTGTGTTTTTCCAAATCTCCAGCACGTGCCACACGGTGCGCCCAGTATACGAGGTCATAGTCACGTGCAATGAGTCATGTTAACTTTGTACATCAGAGCAACCCGCAGCGTGACCTTCTGCTATATCTGAACTGCCCACATGTAATAATCTTTTGTACATCTCGGTAGTGTAATGAACTTGTCTTGTAGAATTAGTAGTTGAATCTTCTTGTAATGTGGATGATGTGGATAAAGTAAATTAAAGTAGGTTCAGTAGCTTGAGGCTAGCGCAAAAGTCATGAACAAGGTCAATCAACCAGAAAAGACGAAGCGTTAAGCAGCTACTCTGGCACTGCGTTCTGTCTTTTCCCTTCGTGTCTTCCTGCATTTGTTTTCGCATAAATTTGTTAAGTATGCAGTCGGTGAGTTATACCAACTAGCCCTGCTCTCATCTCTTATAAGCTCAGTAGTTTTGCGTGGACAGAAGAAAAATAGCAATGCTTACTGCGTTTTATTATTATCAAGAGCACTCAAGTGAAGGGACGCATGGTTCAGGGGGTAGTCTGCCATCTTCGCAAACCAAACATAGGACTATGACAAGAAAAGTCTTATTGCTAGTAAGAAGGCTGAACACACGTGCTACACAGAATAAGAAAGGCAACCGCAGAAATATTGCATAACTGCGCCAGGATACGTTCTAAGACAAACATTTACAAGCCATTCCACATGCAAACGTGGCTGGCAAGCGGAGCTCCTGTGGTATTTGGTAGAGCTCTTAAATGCGAAGCATTCTTTTGCATACTGCAGGCAGTTTTAGTATCTATCTATCTATCTATCTATCTATCTATCTATCTATCTATCTATCTATCTATCTATCTATCTATCTATCTATCTATCTATCTATCTATCTATCTATCTATCTATCTATCTATCTATCTATCTATCTATCTATCTATCTATCTATCTATTTATCTATCTATCTATCTATCCACATCAACCCCTTCACCTGGGGTTAACTAAAGTTAGCATGGGAGGGTAAGATGGTTTGAAGAATACGGCTTGCCGGTCATGACATACATATTTCGATAATCTCGTCGCGTACATAATCAAAATCTTTCTGCTAGGCACTTCTGGAACATGCCCGTATACCACGGGCGCGTATATGCCAAAGGTATGTGGGTACGTGCCGCAGGCATCTACCCATGGCGGCGTAAACAGGCATTCATAATTTTAGTGCGAGAATGTCAAAAGCTGACATCAGCAGCGTTGACGCGACAAATGCGAAGAATGATTATCCAGGCCCCGACCGAAATATAACTAAGCATTCTGCGTGGCCATCAAGAATTGTACTACAGAGCCACGCCATGTCTGGATACTACTTTTGAAAAAGAAGCTAACCAGGTGCACTGTTGGTGAAACGTCAAATGCGGTTGCAATTCTGAGAATATAGTATTTGAAACATTACATATATACTCCTATGATACAGCCGTCATGTCGGGTGAACGTCAACTGTATTTAAGCGCCATTCACTGATATTCACAAATGAAGCAGCGTCTAACTGCCATCTTGGCTAGCCCAAGCGCTACATATCAGATTACCGCTTCTCATGTTGCTAACAATCGTTTTGCTGTTGGCATCGTTCAGCGAGTGCGAAAAACTAATTATAATGGTTGGGGTTCAGCATCCCAAAAGCACCATATGATTATGAGAGATGCCGTAGTGAAGGACTCGGGAACGTATAACTACCTGGGGTTGTTTAACGAGGTCCACATGTAGGCACACGGGCCTCAAACATTCTCACCACCATCAGAATTGAGGCCACTGCAGCTGGTTTCGATCCCGTGACCTGCAAGTGCCGATTGCCTTAGCCACTACACCTCCATGGCGGGTTGTTAAAAAGACTGGTTGTATAGGACATATGCGATTTTTTAACCTATGTCTTTGCGTACAACATTTGTACAAATATTCAGCGTCATTTCGTAACCTTTCGCTAATTGCAACACAGTCACCTTTTATCCACATGCTTTGCATAACGTAAACCTGCCGAGTTACTTTACTCCCTATTTAGTAATTACTCAATATGCACTTGGGCTCATTTTATGTAATAATCTAATTACCACTTATATTGTTTGTCCAAATAAATACAGATACGGAATCTGCTCTGTTTGAAATTTTCTTTCTGTTTCCTATTTTGTCACCCAAGTGATGGTTAATTGTCTTGTGGTTGCTTTGATGCACCGCCAAAAACTCGGAGACAACGTGGTGTTTTGAGGTTCTAGGCCAGTTTCACATCTATACATGACCATTGAAGTGCATCACCTCGTGGTCACGTATAGCCCGTGACATGATTCGACGCCGTGGCGATAAGTGCGCCTTACCTTGCTACTGGCGTTGGTGAGCCGAGCTCCGATGCGAGCGCCGACATGTGCTTGATGTTTACTACTGGTTCTTCGATTCCTACTTTTGATGAAAGAAATGAATTTTTGACGGGGAGAACATGAAATCCGGCATCCAGTTCTCCCATACACAGCATAACTATAAAAAGGCCAATTTGGATTGTCATTCTGCCGCATAACAATAATTGTCGTCGAACTCGCGAGCTTGAGTTATCCCCGGGCGGCCAGTATTCCCCCGTCACTCACGGTGTGCGGCTATCAGCGTAGTACAGCACTCTTATGAGAAAGTATTACCACTTAAGCCAGTCATACCAAACCACTCAAAATGGTGCTGAGGGTAAACACCTGGCGAGGGTCTTGCGTTTTCTGTCAGCGCAAATTCGAATGCTTCTTGAGAAAGGGGCAATAATAATATTATCTGTGGCTCTACTTCCCAAAACGACGATATGATTATGAAACACGCTGTAAAAGAGGGCTTCAGAAATTTTGACCAACAGGTGCGCGAACCAGGGAGCTTAGGATCAGCAGCCGAGAACCATAGGCGTGCTGCGCACGAGGAAGGCAGTGGTGAGCGGCCGCTCGCCCCTGGTCACCTCATAGGAGGGGGGGTGCAAAGCCTGCCCCTTACATTGACCTTATAGGGAGGGGGGTGCTGCGACGTAACCTCACCCACCCTCCCCCTCACCTCCTGAAGGGAAATTCTGCGCACGCTTATGCCGAGTACGATGACCAGTGTTGCTCCATCAACAGAAGCGAACAGAAGCAAGGCAGACGACGATTGTTGTGTGGCAGAAAGACACCCAATACTCCAGCTTGCCTATGGCTGTACCTGTAAATGCTCACTTGAAGCAAGGGACGTTTTGCCGTGCTGGCTCTCAAATAATGCAAAAAGTAATTTGCAGTGCATGATAGCACAGCCAAATGCGCAAGTTTGTCGCTATCAAGTTCGACATCTTTTGTTCAAGAGTTGTAATGTAATGTTTGTTCTATCTAATAGCACTTCAAGACTGAGTTTCCCATTGAGACGTTCGAACTATGAGACCACCCACATGAGTTTTTCAGAGGCGCCTACGTTGAAGTGACTCCTCCGAAGAGTTCTATGACTAATTTATACATTCGTTTCGGTTGATGTCGTGGTCGTGGTCTGAGAATAAGTGCTTGCGAGCAGTCGAAAGCCGAAGAAGTTAATAAAGGCCAGCGCGCACACACACACACACACACACACACACACACGCACACACACACACACACACACGCACACGCACACACACACGCACACACGCGCACACACGCACACACACACACGCACACGCACACACACAAACACACACGCACACACACACGCACACACGCACACACACACACACACGCACACACACACACACAAACACACACACACACACACACACACACACACACACACACACACACACACACACACACACACACACACACACACACACACACGCTACCTATAGCCGTGCTGCATTAGAAAAGAAAATGAAAACTGATATGAAACATCACGCAACAAACAGCCGGGAGTATATCGTTGGCGCCAGGCTAGTAAACGCTTTGCCAGTAAACAAGTCATCTTAAGACGCTTCCGAGCTTCTTTTAGCACGCTCGATATGTTTTGCAGGAGGAAGGCGTAACGAGAGGTGAGAAAAAAAACAACAAAGAGGAATGTTGCCGCTCGTTCACAAGAAGCCGCTGCGGGTAGCCTTTTTTGTTTTTAATGCAATCATGAACGGAAAAAAAACGCAGAATGTTTCTCAACGCCAAGACGGTCGGCCCGCCGCTCGATGGGATGTCCTTTCCCCGAGACTTTACCGTGATCATCGAGCTATATGCTGTATCCGCGCTTTCGTAGTACCTATGAGAGCGAGGAAGAGAAAGCACAAACAGAGATGTCAGGGGTAGCACATCGGCTAACTCTCACAGTGCAAATGCCTTTAGCTGGTGCCTGTTCTTCAGACGGGCTCAATATCAGATTGCAGCGCTGACGTGTACCGAATGCGAGTGCCCACCAAGACAGCCAGTGTTGCGGCTGCCTGTAGCGGCCTTGTGTAACTGGCCCACCCCCGGAGGACGACAGCGTTGCCACGTCCGCAGGTGACGCGGCAGCGCAGCGTCGTGTAATCACAGAAAGGATAGACGGAGGCGCCGGCATCGGGTCGGGGACAGGCAGGACAGAAACGGTGCGACGCGCGCGCGGATCCGTGACCCAAGAGCAGCGCATCCGGTTTATGCTGAAACGAGAGCAAGTGCAGAAGACGCGGACGTGCGCGGGTAGGAGAGCCGAGCGTCAATTCGGTTGCAGTGATTTGGGGAAACACCTAGCTGTTACCGCCGCCGGGTCCGTTGCATCGGCTCCCGCTCTTCGTCCCGGCCCTCCTCTCCTACATGGGCGCTCGCTCATTTTCCGGCGGAGCTTGACCAGGCATCGCCGGGCGGCGCATTCGGTGGTGAATTCCTAGCGTTTTAAGCTGAAAGAATCTTTCCCGGCTGGTCTTCCGAGCTGGCCGACCGGCGGTTGCCGACTCCTGGCGCTGGTGCATGACGCAGCATTGGACGTCTCGTAGCGCCTCCGACGGTAAAGAGACGAGGAGGAGGCAGATAAAGGGAATCGTTTAAAGGAGGAAACGCTGTCTCTAATGGACAAACATTTTTCCGGCTAATGTGGTGCGAAGGTCGGAAGGACCGCTGCTGTGTTGGTGCTGTCCCCGCTGCCGCCCGTGCTGCTGTTCGCTGGCGCATCTGCTGCTATACTTGTGTGCTACCCGCGTAAGGCGAGACTCGCCGCCGAGTTCAGCTGTGCTTTACGGCGAAAGAAGAAATGATCGGCAACTGCTGCCTCGAAGGTCTCCGAAACAAACGACCTATGGTGAGGCTTAGGTTTACTATGTTTTGTTTTCATGTTTCTTGTTTTTTTTTTCTTTTTGTATCGCCAGTGCTGATGTTCTTCGTGCGCCTTTTTCTGAGCGTATGATTTCGCATGCTTTACTGACGTCCGTTTGTGCCAGGAAACGGACGTTGTAACCTCTGCACGTCCTTGAAGGATTTCCGCCACAATGATTGCGGGCACTCTTGACTTGTTTCTTTGCGCCTTTGTTGCTTCAACATCTGGGCATGGAAGACCGACACCACGCACGGAATCACAACTGCACCATCTGCAGGAACATTACGGTAGCATGATTATCATTAGTATGCGACGTGCAAACAGTATATCTCTTCTCTTTGACTAGGCGTAAACAATGAGTCTCCGTATAAAACATATGGCTCAGTGAAGAAATTTTCGCAAACGAAGTAATCACGCTGGTGAAATTGCAGGGTTAGTGCTCTTTTGTTCCAATTATGTTGTTTTTTTATTGCATAGCTAGTTACAATTGCAGCTGCATTTCAATGCATTGAAGGGGTGTGGTGCATTTCTTTAGGAAATTGACAACTAGGCTGTTTACCAATGAGTCACAAGTATATCGCTAGTGCACTGCAATTACAGTTTTTGGGGAAGAACTTCGAATATCAATAACACTGATTTTTAGTTGACATCAAACATTACCATTCGAAAGCACTACTAGTGTTTAAATTATGAGAAGGATGTCATGAACGCTTAGGAGCGGAGAATTCATAGTAGGCTGAGGGTATTCGATATAGAACAGTTCTTTGAATATAACCGACATTCAATGATTTAATATGAATTAGTCATAGGGAGAGTGTTTCAACATGAAAATGAAACATGTGTTGTCGAAACACGTGAAACGCATTATTCTGATGAACATCACGTTGCTTGTGTACTATTAATAGACTTCTACCCTGCAGTTCATGGCAGAGGAACGAAATAATTTCAGGCTGTTATTTTCCTCCCGAGGAACTGGGGCGAGTTCGTAACACGTAGTATTTTGCAACTGGCAGGTAGAAGGCGCTTATGGAGACCGCAGCACTGAATGTTTTATATTTATTGAAAGGTCTCAGCCCTGCCATCTTGTTTTAATTTACTTTTTATTCATAAGCAACTACTTTATTTTCGTCATGCCCATACCCAGAAAGAATGGTACACATGAGCTCTAGAAAATGTCCCCTCAGTGAAATCAGCATACAATTGAATTAAACCACTTGAACGTTTCAGCATCTCAAGCAAATTGAAATCTGATATATTATGAAACAGAATTGGAGTTGCTTTGAAGGTTCTCTGGCAGCTTCATCGCAAGTACGTGACATGCATAAATATTCTGGTGTAACGTATCATCCTGTCAAATAATGAATGCTAATGCGCCGCAATGTAGCATTGGAATAACGAGTTATACAGGTAAAATTAATAACGAATTTGATTGCCTACTTGCTTGCTTACCATGGATAGAAGTATGTAACAATTCACAATAAGAGTATCATTTCAAACCTGGTACTACAAATGTATACAGCCAACATATTTGGGGATGTACTTTTGGTAGGCCTCATATGTATATACGTAAAAGCTTGTAAAACTCTACCTGAGTGAGGGCTAGTGGCAGAACAAGGACGGTCTTGTGTTAACGGCAACTTTTCCACTAGGCACACTTCCTTCAGAGGCTATCCTTCTTTGACGACCATTAATCATCACTACAAATATTTATTACCGTCAGTTTTTCTATTTTACAAGTTTGTATTATTGCCAAATTTTCTGTAGCATCAAAGAACAATTCTTGTAGTTTGACTTGTTAGTTTAAAGTATGTGTTGTAATACGCATCGCAGTCTGATAGAAGCAGGTGCTTGAATTGGGCTGCGTTGCAGATGTATGGTAGGGGGGGTGGGGGTGGATTGTCACCGTGAAAATCAATGACACCATATTCCATCAGTTCGCATGCGAATACCAGTTGACATTTATGGTATTTTGAATTGCACGAAGTCATTACCTGTTTATTGTCATAAACGTAGGAGAAGTGGATTCGATGCCTTTCGGCTTGTTCAAATTGCTCGGTACTAATGCCAAGATCCGCAATAGAATTACAAGACGTTGTGGACAAGAACATGAACATCTTTCTTTGGGATATTTTATGGAAGCAGCGTAATTTTTACTTTATTTATTGAGGACTTTAATTGCCGGTTAGTGACCAGATACGCTTCTTGTATGGTCTATTACACAGTATGCGCATCTGGTCACTAATGGTGCCAATGAATGCCTTGAACGATGCATGGCTGGAGTGGTGCACTGAATCGTTTGGAAAATCATTCTAGCCGCATGTGAAGTGTGAACAAAGAAGATTTTTAGATAAGTGGTAGGACAAGCTGAGGGGTTTAAAATACCTTCGACTGTCTACAAAAGAATGAAGTTTTCCAGTGCGTTCTAGCAGCGAACAGGGTATACAGATTAGATTGAGGATTTTCATGCGTAGTTGTGATTGGTGTACCTCAAAACTTGACAAGGAAACAATGATGTTTTGTATCAATCATAAACATATTAAAATTAACCCTGGATGATGATGTCAGCGTCGATAACAGAAGGTAAGTCCAGAAAAATTTTTTTCCTGGCGTCTCCTTGACACGTATGGCCTGAAAGTTGTCCCAGTTTATTACTTCATTCTGATCCTATGCCCCCTTCCCATTCCCCCAGCGTAGGGTAGCATACCGGGCATGTGCCTGGTTAACCTCCCTGCCTTCCCTCTTGTTGTTTATCACTCCTACTCCCCTGATCCTAAGCTGACTGAGAACAATGAAGATGTCAGGCAGTCGTGTGGTGTGAAATATTACTGATTGTTTTTCTTTTGGTGGACAGTGTCTGAGTCGAAGTTTTGCTTGCAGTTATTTCAAACGTGGTTGATGTCATTTCTGAGCATATAGCGTTCTATAATGAACAATGTATTGTGCACGGGTTCCTCGGCGCTGCATAGTCAGCAGAGGCTGCAGCGCTGAGGAAACAGCCTACAGAGAAGCAGCACAGGTTGCCTTTCACATGCAGTGCGTTCCGTTGAAATTGCGTTTAAACCTGCCGTGATGATTTTGAAATACGCGTGGCACAGGTAACAAAAGCCTGTAGAGAGTAAGGTATTGGGTTCATATACTGGGTCCTGTACGCAGTTCAGCATAAAATGAGCACTTTCGACATTATTCAGAGCTTTGAAACATCAGGGGTTCCATAGAAACGAAACTGCACTGCTGCTGTTGCCACACACTTCGTACCCAACATGAATTTGAGGAGAGTCGAAGGCACTGCATAGAAAGGCTGTACCACACTGAACCAAACACCAACATTGTATAATGGTGTTCGATTAGGGGTTCTCGTCGTGACGTGGCTGTTTACAGGCCACGACATTCCCTTCGCGCTGTAGTACACGGACCGACATGCTGAAAGCAGATGCGTCGTCGGATGGCTTTTTCCGAGCGCAAGCCCTTAGCCGGACGTGCTCGTATCTGCCGCTGAACTCAACGCCTAAAACCTTGAACTCTCTCAACACTCCAAAGTTCTGGGTCATTGTCTGCGTAAACGAGAAAACTGGGACAGGAATTTTGCGAATATGTAGTGCCCAAAACTGAGCGTTCGCGTGCAGCGCGTGACCATAGACTGTAAGGACATAGGATCGCTGTGAAGCAAAGGGTGGGTGAGGCACTAATATTGGAGCCCCCAGTTCCTAGTCTCCACTCTCTCTACCCCCGCTCTGCGCCACGCTTGCTTTGTGAAATTTTATTTCAGCCCTTATACGTTCCGGCCGCCACAGCGACTACACGCACAGGCAGCGTAGCGAAGCGAACAAGTCGTGATAAACTGCCTCACGCCGGCCATTAAGATGGCGAAAGCGACGCCGGAAGCGGTAATTGGACGTCGTTCTGCGAAATACCTACGAAGTGGTATAGAGCTGCACCGCATGTACAAAATCATGCGATGAATCGTGCTGCGCAACGTGGCCATTGGTTCTGCCATAAGCCGGTCGGTGGCGCCCCGCGCTAAAAATTGTCGGACGATGCAACAGACTCAAGTAGAGAGCCTCACTTTAACCGTTTTGTGGGGGGTGGGAGAAAAATCATGCTCACGTACTTGGGCGGCTGCTCTGGTCAAAGGGGAAAGAAAATGCCCGTAATTGGGGGCCTGGAAATACTTTACAGCTTACACAGTGGGGGCTTCAAATTTTAAATTTTCTTATAGAAGTTTGCAGATGCAGTAGCCGAAGCTGCAGTTATTGAACGTGGTTGTTGTTCGAGTGCTATGATCATTCTCAGGGGCGAATCTACTTAGGGCTTAGCCTTGTTGTCGCCAGCATCCGTCGCGGGGAGACTCGTGGGTGTTAGACACAAGAAATGTTAACAATACACTAATATCAATCATCAATATGAAGGAACAATATAAGGTACCTTGAAGCACAAACCACCTATAATAGTCGGTGACTTCAGCGTATACATAATAAATTTTAGGACCAAGCATTGTTGTCGAAGCAGACTGCTGGTTGTCATTGTGGTTAGTTGCGTGCATATTAACGATGCGCGCATATTAACGAAGAAAAAAGATTTCCAATAGATTAAAAACAAATATTTGTAAAGGGCCCATATAAAACACGTGCCAGTGAAAACTCTTTAAACTAGTCGATGACCTAAACGTAGTTCCAAACCATAGTACCAAGCTTTGTCGTCGAGCCTTTATGTCACTTTAGGTCACTTAATATACATTATATCGAGCAACTCTTGGGAAACATGCTTGAAACACCCACAAAAAAGGTTCAACAACACACTAATATCAATCATAGTTGTGACAGAACAATATCAAACGCATACGAGCACAAACTCTTCATACTAGTCGGCGAGTTCAGCGTAGATACCATGAACCTTATGACCTAGCTTCACTTACTCGTGGTCATTCACTTCAGGGAGAGGCGTGCATTTTTTTTCTAATGCTTATGTATGGCTACTGAAGAATAATGTGTCCCTTCTAAATGACAGCAAGTATAAGAACTGCCGCTCGCATTTTCACAAATGGGAAACTCGAGCAAATGCGTCACAGAGTGTTGGGGGTATCGCGTGAATGTTGCGTACGTGAGTATGGTTTGGGATTGCTTAATTGTCATTTCGTTTTTATTATTCTTATCTATTGAATGAAGGAGAAGCGTTGTCTTCAACGTCAAGCAAAATCCAAGTAAAGACGCCTTTTACTGAATGCCTAACCCGCGATCCAGTCCCTACTTATACGGGGTGGCCAGTGAGTGGTTGTGCAGCGCCTTTTTTTTTTTGATCGTCTTTTTTGCTTTATTCGTCTTTTTTATTTGGTGACTCTGCCTGTGTCGGCCTTTCGAGGTGAGAAAGGGCGAGGAGAGCGACAGTTTTGCGGGCGTCTTGCTGGCCGGACACCAAACGCGATCATGCTCCGGCGGGTTGTGGACGGCGCCACCACCGACGCCGAAGCACGACATCGTGCGACTAAGAAATTCTCCGCATTTAAAGGGAATGACAACTCCAAAATTTCATTATATAGAGCCAGATCTCAGCAGTTCATTCCTGCATTGAGCAGTGTCTCCATTGTCTGGAATCAGCGTAACCGATAGAGTGAAGGAGGACGAAAATAGAGATAACGTGGAGTATGTCCAAATCACAAGCCACTGGCCTCTAACCTCATTTTCGTCCTCCGTCACGCGTGGTGGCCCCACGGTTGGAGCTCGAGTGAATGCAGAGATGGCACGTGCACTGCGGCTGGTTTTCACTTGTAGTAACGGTCTGTTTGGTTCGCGACGCCTGCAATTCACAGAGTAGTGTGCTGAGCACCCGGGCGCTGGCAGCATGCATGACAGTATGTGACCAACATTACATCGGTTACATATGTAGCATAACAGGCTTCAAACAGAGTTGGCGGAACCCCAACGAGAAGCTGGGCTCACAATTCCCATTATACATTATGGTAATCAGCTGTTATTTTAAGACAGTTTTATTCACTATTCTGTCATAACTGAAATTGCTTACAGAAGAGTGTGATGATGTGTATATCTGAAAGTGTTATAGTATAAGAAGTTGTGGCCTAATATTGCGCAGAGGCATGTAAAATCTTCTGCGGCCCTTCTCATATTTTTAATAAGAAAGCTTGACAATTAACAAATAAGGGTGACAAATAATGTAATATTAAGTTCTTTACCAGACGAAGGAAACCACTTGAAAGAAATATTTTCACAGCGCCGCTTTACGGTAATGACAAATCTATGGACTTTCACTCAGTTTACAACACGTGTATTTAACCTATTTCATGCTAATTATTGTCGCTGAGTATATATGGCTCTTCTATGCAATTTCGTCACATGGGTTGCTCAAGCGTGGCGAGCATTTAAATACATGGGCACTTTCGCCCTCCGCGCCTATTGATGTGGTGTCCCCTTGGTCGTGAGTCGAACCGGTGGCATCGTGTTGACCAGAAGAATGGGCGTAGCCGCGAAGCGATACCATGTGATACAGGCCGTTACATAGTACGTTTAGGCGTTAAGAACAGCGTGTGTTTGCTACCAGTACTTAAGCAAAAAAACAAGTGTCAAACAAGGGGTTTGTTTTTTTTGTTTGACGGGTCCTTTCTTCAATGTTAGCCCGAATAGATTTGTTGTAAAAGTTAATAATTTTGTGGTTTAGAGAGCACGCAGGAAAAAAAAACACGTGCATTAAATAAAAGCACACTGTCGGAACAGGTTTATTTAGTTTTTGTGTAGAGCGATGACAATGATTGTGCATTTGGTGATTATTACAATATGGTTCGTGCTTCGTGTTATTACTGTGTTTCAAAGAGAAGTGACGCATACATACTGTTATCATCACCAATACTAATAGTCTACGACCAAGGGTATATCACAAAAAGGTAAAATAAGGCATTCTCTTTTGTACTCAGTGCTTCCAGCAATACGTGAATGCTTTTAACAGTTCAAATAATGACGCTTACAAAAAACACTTATGTAGAAAGCAGAACGAGGTTGTATTCTGCAGGCAAAAATGGTAAGGTAATGTAATGCTGTAGAAAAAAAATTATTGGTGTTTTAACGGCCTTAGTATCGAAAAGTTAGTGCTGACGACGTGGGACACCTGTAGCGCAGTGAGGAACATGACAGAAGAATGCCGAGTATATCGCATCAATGAATCAATGACTGGCGTTTGCAGGTACCCCTCTGCATAGCTTTGCTGCTAGCGCTGGTATTGGCGTCCGCCACGGCGACGCCACGACAGGACCAGAGGGAGCCGAGGTTGGTGCAGCTTGATGCGGAGGTGGAGACAGCCACCGAGGACTACGAAGTCGAGTTTATCGAGGGCCGCATTGTGGGTGGCAAGCCGGTGTTCCTGCTTCGAAAGCGGGCGCATGGTGGCGGTACAGCGTCCAAGACCTCTTCCAGCACCTCCGGAGCAAAGTCGCCAGGAACGAAGGGCCGTAACGACTCGACCTCAACGTCGTCAGGAAGCGGTGAGGCCAAGCGACCGCCATGGAAAACCACTGGAAGACCAACCGTAGGTGAAGAAGGACTCAGGCCAGAGTCGAGCAGTTGGAGGCCTTCTTTGTCGGGTAGGAAATGATTCCCCTGTGGCACTAACGCGTTTACTTCATCACTGTTGTTGAGCTCGGTGGTATGTGTGACGCAGTTGGATTCAGAGAATACAAAAAAATGCACTGTGGTAGCAAGCAGTGGGCTGTTAAACCTTTGTTTCAAACATCCAAGCTCCTATAGCTTGCAGTAGTTCGCGCGGTGTCACCAGAAATCTCTTCGAGTTGGTAAGCACCACAGGAATCGGGCAAGCCTCAGTACCGCGTAGTGCAAGTGTGAGTGGCACACAAAAACAATATTATATAAAAATAAGGGAGAAAATGATAGAAAGAAAAGCACAAGAGAGATAGAAACAATAGGAAGCATCACGCAGAGAGAAAGGGGGATAGAAAGAAGGCGTAAAAAAAGAGACAAAAAGAAACGGTGAGGGAAGATAAAAACAAGAGAAGACAGAAACAAAAACCATAACGTATAGAAAGAGACATGAAAAATAGACGAAATAGAGCATGAGAGAAAGAGAAATAAAGAGAAATAAAGAGAAACAAATAAATTGAGAGAATTAAGCAGAGGGTTAAGGAGAGAAAGAGAAGAAGGACAAAGAAAGATGAAAAAAGCAAGGTAGAGGAAGCCGTGGATAAATCGAGAGAGAAGAATGTATAAAAACATAAAAGTTGCAAATAAGAGAGAGAGAGAAAAATAGAGGTGAAAGAAAGAAAAGATAAAGAGAAACAAGGAGCCACCCAGCTGCGCTGTTTCTTCAGGCTTGACACCGCGAGTTGCCATAATTTGTTGTTTTTTTACTGACGCATCATTTGGTGTTCTATCGATACCTTGCATGAAACATACAGAATAGATCACAGTAGTCGGTATAACGTAAAACTTTCCCATGTGTATGGTCTTTATCATAACGCGGAAAACAGATACTGTGATATAAACAAAATTATGAATCAGCATCAACAGCAGCATCAACAAACAAAATGTTATTACTTAGCAATGAGATATCTTCTATAAGATGCTCCTCGCGTAAGCCGGTTGCTTTCTCCTGGACGCCGATATAGATGGTTTCAAGGTAGCAAGCGTTGTACCCCAAAAAACTTTCTGTAACCTCTTTTACCAGCTCTTAACGTCGAAGTAAAAGCGGGTTTCCAAGTTTCTTTGAAAGATAAGGAAAATCTCTCTTTAGTTTTTCAATATAAAAGCAACGTGCGTTAAGTTCAAGGTCACCTCCCATATTTTTTTATGTACACCCAAAAAACATTTGTTTGAATATATCTTGTGAAATGAGAGACCACAATTCTAGAAAATCAGCAGGCTATTTTCTAAACCTCTTCTTGCCTCCCAATGCTATTAAGGCACATTGGTGGACGAAATCGGATGTAATCAAGGCCCTGTGTTTGTATACAGTGAAAGGATCTATTCATCTCCCTCTCCGGAAAACTAGTCCACACGGGCCGTTGGAGATGAGGTTCTTGGACATCCTATGATTTCGACAGAAATACCTTCATTGATTTATATGTTTAACAATCAGGTGTGTGTGTGTGTGGGTGTGTGTGTGTGTGTGTGTGTGTGTGTGTGTGTGTGTGTGTGTGTGTGTGTGTGTGTGTGTGTGTGTTTGTGTATAGACAGCATTTCAATTATAATTTTGTGGACACTGGAGCAACTATTTCAGTGACAGCTAGTTTTGCGCTCAAACACCTCTTTGGGCGAAAAGTTTTCTTCGCGGGGGACCGTACCGATAAGCTTTGGGGAGTGAGTTGTGAGACCCTATATACTGTCGGTGTGTGCAGTTTTGAAGTTAGCTTGGAGTGTCATCTATTTGACGCGGAGTTCGCAGTTCTACTTCATGCCACGCATGACGTAATACTGGGCCTAGATTTACTAAATCTTTGCGTTGCCAACGTTGGTTGTCGAACAAGAGAAATTAAAGTAGATTTGGGCGATTCGCCTGCGTTTATGAAACACCAGCATTGTTACAGAAGTGTATCCATGGATACAGTTGTCCCACTATTGTCAGTAAAGTGTGTCTTGGTCACATGTTTCTCTGCCACCGAAAAAAAAAAACATTTGACGCCATCAGAGAACTGATACACCTTAGTTGCAAGAAGTATAATGTTCTGATACCTTATTGTATGCTGCCAATTGTTGAAGGGCACATTAGCTTTTGAACCATCAACTGTTCCGATAAACCCATGATACTGCCAAAAGGTTTGAACGTTGTGGTGATTGATGAACCGCAACGGCCAGAGCTACGCTGACGTCGGAGATCGCGAGGGCACAACTGGTTGGCACAGAATCCAGCGAGCGAGTGCACCAGCGAACAAGTGAGGCGTATGATGCAGCGGTTATCTACTAAATGTGTCGGCCTCCGAGGGACCCACTTCCTCCAGTTGGCCCAAGCGTTTGCGATCCTCTATGCCTCACTCTACCTTCACCTGCGTCGTCACCATGAACACCAACTTAATACTCTTCGATGATCCGTGTAGAAACGCGCGCTGGACCTTTCTATCACTACTTCGAACAGCCTGACGATAGTTATAGTGCGAGAACAGAACGACGACAAATAGACAAGAAGGGCAAGAAGGACACGAGCGCTTCGTGTCCTTCTTGCCCTTCTTGTCTGTTTGTCGTCGTTCGGTTCTCGCGCTATAACTATCGTCATGTCATACCAACTAGCCCAAGCTGACAGCCACACTTCTAAGTTCCAATAGCCGTTTGGCGGCTCTGGGAATGCACAACTCTTTCACGGAGCTGCGGGACATTTATCGCGCCAACCAACGCGGTCGCAGACGCCTTCCGGGCGCCACCTGCTCAACAGACTTGGTCTCCACACAATCTCTGACCTGGCCCCTCTATCACCAGTGCCGAAACTTTGGCGCTGTCAGAAGTTACACGTAGAGTCACTACCCCGTAACATGGGCCCCGAACAACACCCTGGTCGTAGGCAAGCGCGTACTGCGGCCCTTCAGGCGCGTCACTCCGATAGCCTCGAGGTATTTTATGTAGACGTCTCGGGGCCCTTCCACTTTAGGTTATCACATGGCCACTGGGATCACAGAGGGCCGCCACGTCGATTGCATCTCCTTCAGATGCGACAGTGAACCTCGTGCAGAGGAGGTTGTCATCGCTTTGGCCACCTCCCGTCACACTGCTCGCGTTATGTTAACAGACACGCGCTCAGCCTGTTCTCAATACATCCAGGGTTTTATCACCCCATTGGCTGCTCCTCTCCTTCAAGCTGATTTCTACCGTCTTATGCCTCACTCCGTAAGAAAAACTCCAGTCCATACAGGTCTTCCTGGCAACAAAGCGGCAAATGCCGCTGCCCGCGCTTCTCCCCTCCGTGCCGCTGCCCTTCCATATCCTGAGTCGGATCCTGGAAACTCCTGTATGACACGCTACCGTGATATTCTAGATGATTATCGCAGTTCGTGCCGACTTTGCCCTGGCCCCGCACGCGGTCTGGTGAAAGCGGACGAACAACTTCTACGCCACCTTCAGAACAACACTTTCCTTAGTCCTGCGGTCACCCGGTACTTCATACCGGAAATCTATGGCACGCGTCCAACTTGTCAAGTGTTAGGCGACACCTTTCACGTTTCGGCTTCGTGTCCTGCCACTCCACTTTTTTTCTCATCCCCCTTCTTCATCACATTTAGAGAGGCTTAGGAGGAGTACCTGCTCTGCTGCTCTACCTTGGATGCGCAACGCTCCTTGTTGGCGCATGCCCAGGCAAATGCGATCTCCAACAGTGTCCCCGACTAGGGACGGCCACCCAGGTGAATAGAAACTCTAGTTTATTTCAAAATACGGAGTTCACCACCACCATCACCACAGAAGTGTTCAATAGTGCCCAGAAGGAGGATCCACCATCATTTCCTCCTTTTAGTATAGAAAACCTCAGTGATGCGGGGTCTAATCCGCCTATCCGACCAAAACCTTACCGTGTGTCACCTTTGGAGCGAACTTTATCAGCGACCAAGTTCGTGACTTGCTAAAGAGAAATCATATCTGGAAATCGGGCAGTCAATGACAGTTCGGATAATCTTGGTTAAAAAGAAAGATGACTCATGGAGATTTTGCATCGATTACCATCGCCTCAACGCTATCACCGACAAGGACGTATATCAATCCTCTTTCACGGATCGATGATGCTTTCGATTGCCTTTCATCAGCTTCCTACTTTTCGTATGTCGATCTGAGACCAGGATATTGACAAATACCGATGCACAAAAAATAGGAAGAAAACGCCATTCATAACACCAGGCGGACTTTTAGAATCTAATGCGATGCCATTTTGGTTGTGTACTGCACCGGCAATTTTCGAGTGCTTCATGGACAACAACTTGTGTGCTTTAAAATGGGAAATCTGCATGCGATACTTGGATGATGTAGTGATCTCTGGAGACACGTTCTGTGAGCACAACGTACGTACGTTTAAACCTTATGCTAGATTGTCAAAGGAAAGCATCGTTGATGTTTGAAGTAACAAAAAATACCATTTCAGAGAATGTCAGGCACTTGTTCTAGGGCACATGAGGGACAAAAAGAGTCTTGATTCTACTACGACTTAATTCAGCGAAGACGTTAGCAGTGGAAGCCTTCAAGCAGCCTCGCTCGCTCAGTAAAAGCACTGTGGAGCTTTCTAGGACTATGTTTGTACTAGACGTGTCCGCTTCAAAAAGACATGCAGTTTGAATGGAACCGGGAATGGGCGTCCACTTTTAGTGTAGTGAAGTTTTGATCGACGTCGCATTCAATGCTCCGACACCTCAACTCTATGCCTCCGACAGAAGTGCACTTGGACGCTAGTGGCGTTGGTGTTGGTCCTGTTTTGGTTCAGCACGTTGAGACCAAACAAAATGTCGTGGCATACGCGAGTTGCTCCCTAAGCCAGTCTGAGCCAGTCTATACCGTTACGGGGCAGGTGTCTTGCTGTGGTCTTCGCAGAACAAACGATTCCGGTCATACCCTTCACTGTCTGAACGGACCATCATTCTATGTGCTGGCTAGTCAATCTGTGCGACCCATCCGGTCTATTCGCACGTTAGACACTTTGCCTACAGGAGTACGACTTTAGGGTTGCTTATGAAAGTGGTCGCGGGCACGTTGATATAGAATGCCTTTCGCGGCTGCCACTTCCCATGACAGGCTCTGACACGGACAACTTTAATGGGTACATCGCATCATTAAAGCCAGGATATCCTGACAAAAGTGCATTTACAAATGGGCAACAAAAAGGCAGTGCTCCACAGCAACTTTCTAGCGGCCGAGATTACTCAGCCACTCGTTTTTGCTTGTGCGATGGGCTACTATACAAAAATTAGTCTAATTGAGGTTCGCGCTATTTTCCGGTAGCACCGACGAATTTCCGCTTTTTTCATTTTGAGAGCCATGCACTATGATCCAACATCCGGCCATTTAGGAGCGACGAGAACTCTCCACCGCATTAAAGAGCAGTTTTACTGGCCCAAGATGCGTCAAACTGTGCTGCAGCAATACTTGTCTAGCAGCAACGAATGTCAACGTCGAAAGCATCCTACAAGTACTCCTCCTGTAAAGCTACATCCTGTGCCGCCTCTAAGAACTGTATTTGAGCAAGTTGAAATTGACCTTCTTGGTTCTTTTTCATGGTCTTCCAAAGAAAATAGTTGGATCATCGTATGTGCCGATCATCTGAACTGATACTGCGAGGCGTTTGCTATACCATCGGCTACTGCACGTGACGTGTTCCTTTTTGTGCTACGCTCAGAGATTTTTAGACATTGTAACAACAAAAGTAATTATTAGTGACCATGGACGTCCACTCGTGGCAGATTTCATCGAAGAAATTTTTTCGTCTATGTGCTTCAAGTTTTCGACACTCTACGCCCTATCACCAGAAACTAATGGTCTCATCAAACGTACAAACAGAACTCTCACGAACATGCTGTCGATGTATGTGTCGTCGGATCACAACAATTGAGACAATGTTTTCCTTTCTTTACTTATGCCTCCAACACCGCACAGCATGAGAGAATACTAGCTACAGTCCCTTCTTTCTTTTTTAAGGTAGACCGCCACGCTATACACTCAACACAATTTTTCTGTTTCTAAAACACAATGATCCCTGCATTTCTGAAACTATCTGTCGTGCGGAAAAGGCCCAATGGCTCGCTAATTAGCGCCATCTTGTTTCGCGAGAATGCTCGTAGATGTGGTTCGACGAACGACGCCACTACGTCACATATGAACACGCCAACTTGGCGTGGCTTTGGACTCTAGGGAGGAAACGAGAATTCTGTGAAAAACTGCTGGTGTCCTATGTTGGTCCATATGTCATTATCGACCACCTAAGCGACGTGAAATACCGCGTTGTTTGGCTTCCCGCCAATGGCCGCCATTCTGCAAAGACTGAATTTAGACATATTGCCCGTTTAAAGCCATTCAATTCTAAAGAGACTCACTGACTCGGCTGGTGGGCTTCGTCTGCGGGCGAAGAGATGTTGCAATTGTAGTTTTAATATGTGCCCGTGTGTGTAATGGGTCTGGCGTCAAGAGAGGTGAAGAGGACGAAGACGTGCCTTGCGATCGCGACAGTCTTGGTTTAAACTCAAGGCTGTTGAAGCTACCCCTGCGTCGTATCTAAATAAACCCCATTCATGGACGTGACAAAACTTCATAAATTTCAGTTCGAAGTAATCGCTCATGAAAGGGCCAGCTTCCCTTTCATCATGGTTCACTGCCAACGGCCCGAAAAGACCAAGGACACGTTGAACGTGAAAAAAACGCAAGCGCAAAGTTTTCGAACATGCCTACTTTCGCTAGACAAGGGATGCATGGCAATGGGATGAAAATAAATCAATGATGTCGTAAGAACATCTGTTTAATTGCAAATATGAAATCACCTCACAGTCATCACTATAAATTACCACGAAGTGTTCACAGTTTTCTCTTTAAAATGCTAAGCATTTCTTAGCGAACATCAGTGACTTTGACCATATCCGTCCGTCCGACCGTCCCTTCGTCTGTCTGTCTGTCTGTCTGTCTGTCTGTCTGTCTGTCTGTCTGTCTGTCTGTCTGTCTGTCTGTCTGTCTGTCTGTCTGTCTGTCTGTCTGTCTGTCTGTTTGCCTATCACATTTAGCTCTTCTGGCCTTTTCAATAATGGTATTATACCAAAATAGGTATGTGAAGACATGACTGTATGACAAGCACAACTGACTAGTCGTAACATGAACATCATGACATGTATGTCATGAATGTCATTATTTACATTTCACAATTTTACTGCACTGCGGTGGTTTCGTTCGCATGACATTTTGAAAATGTGGTATGGTATGAGATAACTGCATGGCGAACACAAATGACAGACCCAAACATACAAATTATGACATGATGTCATGTAAGTCATAACTACATACCATGCTCGTGGTGCGCTCGTGGTCGTTTCGCTAGCTTCACAAATACAGAAGTTGGTATTACAAGACGTGAATGAATGACGAAGGTATATGACTGGCGCAAATATGATAATCATCAGATGCGTGTCATGTCAGAACATGACTACATGTCACCCTCATGATGCGCTCAGGGCCGTTTCGCCAGCTTCCCATATACCAAATTTGGTATTACGGGAAGCGAACGACCTACGAAGGTAAATGACTCCTACAAACATGATAATCATGACGTGACTGGCATGTTAAACATGACAAGCTACTCTCTTAGTGCGCACACGGCCATTTCGCTAATTTCACGTATACCAAATTTGGTGATACTGACTTGAATGCACGAAGAAGGTTAATGGCACGTCCAAACACGATAATCGTGGCATGCGTGTCATGTAGAGCATGACTACATGGTACGCTCATAGCGTGCTCACGGCCCTTTTGCTAGCTCCACATATACCAAACTTGGCGTCACGTGACGTGAAGAGACGACGAATGTAAATGACACGTTCAATAATGATAACGATGACATGGGTTTCATGTAAAACATGACTACATGCTACGCTCATAGCATCGTTACTGCCGTTCGCTAGCTTGACATATACCAAATTTGCTATTACTTGACATGAATAGACGACAAAAGGAAATTACATGTCCAAGCACAATAATCATGACGTGCCTGTCATGTAAAACATGACTACATGCTACATCCATAGCGTACTCGCGTCCTTTAGCTAGCTGCGCATATATGAAATGTATCACGTTACGTAAATAGACGATGAAGAAAATTACACGTCCAGGCATGATAACCATTACATGCGTGTGATGTAAAACATGACTACATGCTATGCTCATAGCGTGCTCTCGGCCGTTCCAGTAGCTTCACATATACCAAATTTGGGAATACGTGACGTGAAGAGACGATGAAAGTAGATGAAATGTCCAAGCATGATAATCATGGCATGCCCATCATGTAAATCATGACTTCATGATATTCTCATAGCATGCTCGCGGCCGTTTCGCTAGGCTCACGTATTGATTTGATTGATATGTGGGGTTTAACGTCCCAAAACCACTATATGATTATGAGAGACGCCGTAGTGGAGGGCTCCGGAAATTTAGACCACCTGGGGTTCTTTAACGTGCACCCAAATCTGAGCACACGGGCCTACAACATTTCCGCCTCCATCGGAAATGCAGCCGCCGCAGCCGGGATTCGAACCCGCGCCCTGCGGGTCAGCAGCCGAGTACCTTAGCCACTAGACCACCGCGGCGGGGCTAGGATCACGTATACAAAATCCAATATTACGTGACGTGAATGGACGACGAACACAAATTCTAGGCACAAACATAAAATTCTTGACATGGAAGTGCTGCATGGCATGATTTACGTCTGCCTCATAAGGTTATGCTGGTTTTAAAGAGACATACCAACCTTCCTCATTCATGCTTTGCATACCAATGATTCGCACTGTACGTGGAATCTGGTAATTTTTACTCTTTTCTTCTTAACTTCACGGTCACTATGCTCATGAATGTGTAAATGTAGAAAAAAAAATCAGACGAAGTGAATTTTATAAAGAGAAGTTCGTGTACTTTATTTTTTTGTCACTTGACATGCAGGTGCGGATATACCACGCGAGACGAACGGTTTTGACAGTGAGCATCGGGGTGGCTTGGTCAACCAGAACCGAGAAGTGCCTTGGAACCACCAGGGAGTGTCTCCGGGCTACAGCTCGTACCCTGCTCCTGTCACCTCAGCTTACACAGACGACGATTCACCTCGCTACATCCCAAACACTCCGGCGACACCAAACACGTACACACCAAGTATCGAGCAGCAACCATCTCTCTCATCAAGGCCAACCAGCTACGCCGGCTCACAGGGTGGCGGAGGAATTATTACTGGCCATCCCCCAACCAACGCATTTACACAGCGCGAAGGTGACGTGAATCGGCCGTCCATAGTGTCCGACCCGAGCAACGTGCCGCGACAGGGTGGTGACCTGATTGTGGGAAGTGCTTCGATGAATAGATTCGGTGGCCACCTAGGAGGCTTCAATCAGCAACCACCACAACAGGAATTAGACCAGGCGCGAAGAGGAGTCATCCACCAACAACACCCGCAGCAAGGAGCAGGATCTTTCGGTTTGCCGTCCCTACCGAGCAACCCATTCGCTCCTTCGAACTCGGGATTTCACGTTCCCGGCGTTGGGCCACTGCCATTTGGAGCGGGTCTCTTCAATCCGGGGCTCGTCAACATCCAAAAAGCTGTCGAACAGGCGGCCGCTGGTGTTCTGGGAGCGGCAGGTGCTGGAGTAAACCCCACAGCAGCCAACGTGTTTGGAAGGACGTCTACGTTTGGCCAGACGACCAGTTTTGGGTTCACGGATAGGAAGTGATTCTTTACACACATTGTTTCTTTAATCAAGCAACAACGTGGTGCATTTTGTCCTCTGGTACTTTGGGGTAATGATGTCTTTTTATTATAGCATAACGTTAATGTGGTCCGCAGTACATTTCATTGAAAAACACTTAAAGATGGTGCAGTACTAGAATAAATGTGTTAAGCCCACTCCCATAAAACTTGTAAAGCCTTGTCTTTTTACCCTTTTTTATGGCACATAATGTGCATTCTGTACAGAAATGGGTGCCATTCCTATATTAAACGATAATTTGGTAAACCGTACTGCGAACCCCAATGTGTCTTGCCGGACATTCGGGATTATAACATTCAAGTCGCAACAACTTGCGTAAACTTGTGATTGTGTGCCAAATAATCGCAGTGTTTGGAGTATCGCTTGCTGTCCTACTTAGCTTACATTCATGTAAAAGACTGTGCTAGCGAAGCGCAGTATAGTTGACCTCAAAGAGTAAATTGTTTTGTGTTTAACTTTCTAAACTACTTTGAAAGGCCCATCTAAGTTACAGTACTGCTTTGCAGTCTATCTTTTTTTTTTCTGTTTTGCAAGTATCATGTCGATGTTATTTGATCTCAAAAGTTAAAGTTGAAAGAGCGGAAATTCAAACCAATGTAGCGACATATTTTCCTTCTTGCTCTCACACAAAAGTACTTTCTTAGTGAGTCACATTGCCAGTGGTATTTATTGAGGTCCTGTGCAAGATGAATGACAGCTTCAAGGACACTGAAAAAAAGGCGATATTTTTGCAATGAAGTGACTTTTAATGCGTCTTGGACAACTTTTTGACATGTTGCTAGACATTACGGGATAGTCACTTTCAGCGTATAAACACAAATATTGAAGAATCTTGCGCCGCCAATCATATCGCGTGTTATCTACAAAGCCGGTACGTGAACAATCTAATGAAGAATACGATGCGGTTGTTAGTTTTAGACGAGAACTGTCGTGAAGCAGAAACAAATGACGCTACACGCTGTTCCAGGACATCAAGAGATGCTAGCGCTTCCACTACTCAGTGGTTTCACACTGAAAATTCAGCTTGCGGTAATATCACAGATGGTAGTGCATGTACTCCCATATTTCATTCCTATTGTTTCTTTGTTTCGTATGATGGCATTTCATTTGAGGGATGTTGGTGATTTTTCCAATTTTTGAAATTTCACTTCTCATGTGGTGGTACTGCTTCCTGACTTTCCAGTTTTTGCTATTGTGTATTCTTTATGATGAATAAAACAGCACTTCCCACTTGTTTGTAAATGTAATGTTAGTTCAAGTGCAGCTGCTGCTGTAGGAGCTTGTTTATTCAAAGGTGCGAAGTGGTATTGCAGTGCTGCGTGTATAATTTTTAAGTCACTTCTGTATACAATGGAATGCATGAAATGAAACTTGTGCTTTTATGTGCGACAGGGCATGCTTAAGTGATATTTTTTAAGAACGCATTTCGTACGCACTATGCCAGCGCTATGTATAGTTTGGCAATATAACAAGTGCCGAACTTCCTATGAATGCTTGCAACGTTTATCAAAGTTGTTGTATTAGGAACTTCTAACGGATAATCAGGATCCCCGACTTGGTTTTCACAGCGGTGTGCAGTGCTACCAATTAGAGAAGTGAGGGGCATGGGGGAAGGAGACAGGGCAAAACTTTTCCCCATTGCTCATTAGTTCTGTCCAAACGCCAACATGCTTCACAGTTTATGAAATAAATAAAAATAAAGTGATGACGTCCTCCCACACTGGCCTACCATTGGTCGTTGGCTTTCCGGGAGTAAAAACGGTAAAAAAATAGTTTTTGTATTGCAACATTAAGGGCTTTCGGCCACCATTATCACAAAATGCTTACACTGTGGGATTATCCTGGTCTCTGAAAAACGATGAGTTAGGTCTGAGTAAAAAGGACGGGGTAAACTTCGTCCGATATCCCCCCCCCCCACCCTTCTCTCTTGCGATAAGAAGGAATGCAACCCCCAAGCCTTCTGCCTACCTCCCGTGTTCATGCCTTAGCCGATTTCCGAGACATGTATTGCAAGATAATATTACTATTTCTAGAATTCACAAAGACACAGAATGCTAAAAATCAAGAAAAATGTGAGATTGCAGCTAAAGTAAAGCATCGCGTACACATTATGTAACACTTAAAATGCCGAAAAGTGCTGCCGTCTTTGAAATTCATGTATAGTGGCCAAATTTTGAACATTCTGTACTCATATTTGAGAACAAAATGTTCAAAAATTCAACTGGCACTCATAAAGCATCTACGCCCGACGTTTGTTCCAGGTACGTTTTTCTGTGATAACGATGCAGCTACGCTGCCACACTGACATTGAAATTAAGGTTGCTTTTGTCAAATATTCACGCTTTCCTCGTTTACGGCAGCCAGAACCTACGCAGTGTGAAGCTGCTTTGCGTCTCTCACATTGCCTTCTTCACTTAAAACGAGCACGGCATCAGCATTTTCTGGCACTATGGTACAGCCGCCTTTCATGTCCATCCAGCACAGAATATAGCCTATAGCCATAGGCACCGTGATGAACTTATATGCAACGCATGCTGAATCGTTACTTCCGAATCGACACTTCTGAGCATCGTCCTGGGAGAGCAGCGTGATGTGCTAAGCCAACGCTTCTGTGGGAGGCCACATTTGTTTCTATGTGTAAAAGAAGCATGCAATAGTGTTTTCTCTAGTTGAAGAAAAGAAGGTTGAAAACGAGATCAGATGCATTGTGCTGAATTTGCTCTGCGCATTCGCAGATTTAGATTCATAAACAAAATGTGCATACAGCGTGTGGGAAAAAAAGCATCTGCCAAAAGTGGCGTGCGCACCCTGTTTGCGCACATGTTCTAGCGCGGACCACATTGCGTCGTTCCATTCAAGTGCACCACGACCACGTTCTTGTCGTTCTCCACGCCCCTTTCTAGTTTTTGAGAATATGAAGGACCGTTCCAAGTCAGACTACAAATAACATTTCATGATATCCAAGAAACTGATAATAACCCTCGATAAGATATAAATAAGGTATTACTTTAACGGCTCAAAACGCCTGTTTGGGCAGAGATTTCTCTTAAGGATATTTTCAGAAAATATATGCATTACTGGTTAATCCGCCAGACATTGAGCTTTCGTCGACTTCACTCGCATGCTGTAGTATTCGCATTGATTTTCGATATGGTCAACGTTATTAGGCCTACTTTACAGGGCCACTGGCTGATAAAAACATCCTTTCCAGACTTGCAGTATCTATGCAAGATCAACCTTCAATTGCATTTGTAATCGTATGCGGGATAATGGATATTCATAAAGTTATCAAAATTTTCTGTAAATTTGGATTATTTTACTTATTGGAGGGGATTTTTTTCCTCTGTGAACATTAACGTTTCAAATTTCGTTTGGACATTAGGTCTACTCACATAAAAACAGCGCCAAAAACGAGGGACAAGAAAAGAAGAATACAAACAGTGGCACTGACTTACAACAAGATTTATTTGCCGGAACAGCGCAATATATACTTGAGTAGTATCTGACAAATAAAAGGAATGACAAACCAAAGAAACGATAATTCACCTAACAACCGAGTAATCATCGTGATAACGCGCCATGAGCACCACGTGTGGCAACATTCCAAAGAAAATCTATTTCTTTTTGTGATAGAGCAATCAAAGGCCTGCTGACCCATAGATTGCCCAGCCTTTCCATTTCTTTTCTTGTCCCTCGTTTTTGGCGCTGTTTTTATGTGAATAAAGTCGTACCAACTCGCCCAAGCAACAACTAGTTCATTACGTCTACATTTTTCTACGTACAGGCAGCTCGTTATAGCTATGACATTGGTTGGTGTCTATGTTAGTAAAAATAACTGTGGTGTGTTGAGGCAAGAACAAAGGAATAGACAACTGTGAAGGAAGCATAGATCGATAATAGCGTCTCAAATTGAGAAATGGCTGGTAAAAGAATTCCGGGTGGTGACTGATTCGACTTTTTAATTTCGCTCGTAAAAAGAATGCTTCTTGAAAACGTTAGTACGTGTATGGAATAGTTTGATTTTCGAAGCATGGTAGGCTGTAGTTCTTGTCTGACATGCCGGCATTAAAAGGGGGATCTGAGAGATGACAAAGAAAGTTCTAATACGAGTAGATTGTTTTCATAATCTCATGTAAGACTGTCTAGAAAAACTTTGCAGATTTATTTTAGAAAAGCAGCTGTCGGTGAAAAGATCTTAGTTGAAGCGAAGCTAAACAAAGGCAATATCTATCGTAACTTAGCATAATATTGTTTTTTTATAAACTGCCATTTTTCCTTTGAAATCAAGAGCGAGAACTTGGCATACGTAAAATCATATTTATATTATAATAATCAGTTCTACGTGCTATCTTCAACCACCATAGAGACAAAATAACCTATTAGTACACCTTTTGTGGCACATCAATAGCGACAACCCTGTGCAAAAACGCTCATTTTTTCAAATACTGGCTATTTTTTGCTAAATACAATTCGTCATCTGTCCATGTGCAGAGCTCATTCGCATATGTCGACCTTACTTGTAAATGAAGAAGCCATTGCCTGGAACAATTTCTTGTGGTGATATATCACTGTACCGTTGTGCAAACACAGCTACAGTGTGCTAATCCAACGCTTCTGTGGGACGCCTCATGCGTTGTGCGATGGGCAGATTTGGTACCCACACATTGCAAGTTTCCTTTCATCCACATTTCTGCTTCACATATATATTACATTTACTTCTAATGACATCGTCTATATTTTTCTTGACATAAGTGTATTTTGCATATCTCATTATTAGTGCGTTTGCCCCCAAAAATGAGCCCTTAGACGTACAAATCCTTCCTTCGTACATATCGAGGGTCTCTTTCTGGCAGACAAAATGCGATCAGGTAGTATACGAGGAATTACAGGTCAGCTGCCAGCTCGTAATGGTATCACATACTTCTGACGCGAACACAGAGAAAAGATATGTTTCGCAATCGCTTTCGTGGCTACTGGCGGTAGTTAGTGACGCTCCCACGTTTAAAGGGGTCCTGCAACACTTTTTTAAGTCGCCGTAAAATGAATTCTCTAAAGTAGCTCATTGCGTCACAAATTTGCTACCGCAATTCTTTGGAATCCGTCCACTACGAGTGGAGTTACAATGATTTGCCGCACGTTACAGTTGCATTCTTTTTTCTCTCGTGTCCACGAAAACGTCGGAAGATAAACAGGGATGGCATGGCACGGAAAAAAAAAACACATCACGTGCGCCTCGTAATCTTGAGAACTTTTTCTCATTTTTTTTCTTCTTCGAATGCGCCTTTTCAGTGTAATAGCGCGCGCACGCGTTGAGAATTAGCAGGCCGCCGCGCTGGCCCTTGTGACGACCGAGTGCGACATCCTGAAATCAGCCAAGCGTGGATACAATGGCTGTGACAAGGAATTTTAACCTTGCCTCGTCAATTTTCGAGAGAAGCGAACGCAATTCATAGATGACTTTGAGAATACATTGTTAATTCCAGGCCACGTGCTGCGCTGCATTATTAGGTTCACGTGTTCTCGAGAGCCTCGGCTATACCAATTGGCATCGTTTTCTGACCCTGCATAATAAAAAGCGTTACGGGGCCTTTTTAATGCGCATATATAGCCCATAAAGTGCTCGGGAGAATAGCTGCTGAGGTAGCTCAGTTGGTAGAGTATCGGACGCGTTATTCGAAAGTCACAGGTTCAGTCCTATCTTACGACAAGTAATCCTTTCGGTCACTTTTTTTCTTCACATATACATCACAATTACTTCTACTAATATTCTCTGTACTTTCCTTAACATTGTTTGAATATCCTTAGCCATATCCATGAAGCGAATGATGATGAATGGGGTAAAGCTTCGAAGGGTTTTCTCGACAAACCATGGATAGTCCGTCCGTCTGTCAATCTGTCTGTGTGTCCGTCCATCCGCCCGTCCACACCTGCTCAGTGAGTCATCTAACTATGCAGTCACGTACTATGACGAGCTAGGAGGGACAGACCCGCGGCTTTAGAAGCTTCGACCCTAAAATGCAGGACACTTTGCAAATTCTGAAGTGTGTTCAACGAATGCTTGTGTTCATTAAGACGGAATTGGTCTGCATTGAACCTGAGGTGCTCGTCTCCCTTCCGACTTGACTGGACACGCTGAGCTCAGCGATGCTATACGGAAGCAAAGCGCGTGCACTGTAGGGTCTGGTGCGAGGCGCTGCCGACGTGCCCAACGTGCGTTGGCGCACCCCGGTGGCCAAGTCATAGCGTGCCAGGGCAGAATAGACAGACGCACGGACCTGTGTATGATACTTAAAGGCTTTCGCTCTAGTAAATGGCGGTGCGTATATAGAAAGACTTTCATGTACTCCAGACAGGAGTTCAGGCTCATGTAGTGAATCCTAGATGACACAATTCTTGACATGCAAAACCATACAAACCCATGATAAAATGACTTGGCAAATTTAAAACACCTAAGTAATGGAAGCTATGCTGTAGTGACCCATGAGAGAAGTTGCAAAGACGGCGCTTTATTGGGGCTTGGCCCCCCACAAGAGGACTCGCTCGATCGCCAGTATTACGAGTGTACTAGTGTATGTAGAGCAGAAAAGAAATGGAAGGCCTTAAGGCCTTTTTTCTTGCAAGCAAGTTTTAGTTCTTTGCGGAAAAAGAGATCCATGGCTTGTCTGAACAAATGTATGACATACTTATCATGTAATAAACTACGAGCGTATGCGATTTCTTGAAATGTCGCGATAGCTTTATTTAAATATCGTCTTCAAGGAAACAACCGGATCCAGGTGGCTTCAAACTTTTTGGTGAGACCACAAAGACTCCGAAAGCGCAAAGCAAGAATACTTATCGCATTGTACAAAGGCACGGAAATCAATCGTGTGTGCTGCTCTGCACTCATTATAAACGAATGCTGCTTAGAACAGTCACCTGCAGTTGGTGTCATCAAGCCGCCCCTTTTTTGTTTTGAATAAAAAATTCAGCCTAAATGGTTTTTGGCAACACGGATTTGACACAATCAATTCATGAGGAAATGTTACGAGCAATGTAATATTGAATAAGTCCTTGAGCGATGGTGGCTGCGTTTTGTAGGCAACAAATTAATGCTAATTGTGTCAAGTGGTGGCAAAATGAGAGCAGGATATATTGGTCATTGAATTAATCTAACCTTCTCCATGGTAAGTTTCTATTCTCCTAGACTCAGTGTGCTCCGTTTGACTGTAGCCGACCACTTTGTCAGAGTCTTTACAATGTTTGACGGGTCATGCGATGAACTGCGTTCCACATGCAAGGCGAACAGTATTCCTTTTTTCTTGAAGTGAATGCAACCAAAAACTAACTGCACACGCATTTGAGCATGTGATTTTTACTCACAATGTCAAAATGGAGCACGACTGGCTGCGCAAAAATGAAATAACTATCTTTATGCTAATTACAATTAATTTCGGAAACTCACTCAAAAGAGCACATTTCTTCATTTTCTGCCTTGGAATGTATTATTGAGTGCCTCGGAAATATGGTATATGAATGTGACGCATTAGTAGACAGTGCATCATAACTGAATTTCCTTAGGAACCAAATAAACTTTACCGACCGACCGACCTAGCGACTGACCGATCGACCGACCTATCGACCGACCAACCGACCGAAATGAATCAATGGAAAACATCAGAGGACACCATTGATTTCTTACGAAGAATCGGTTGTCACTACTGAGATAAGCTGAATTCCTGAATAAGGTATCGCTAAGAAGTAATGAAAAGATAAATACAAGAAAATCGAGACAACCAAGGAAAAATAGAATAAATATAGCATAGAAAAAGCAAAGGAAGAAACTAATCCATGTTATCGATACATACGGGAACCGTGAAAATGACTCAAGTTCGTACATGAAGTTTATACCATCAATGTGCTTTTATACGACAAGATCCGCAAGTATATATATGGATGACTGTGCGAGCGGCGTGTGAGCGATTTAATAGAAAAGGCTGGGGCAGGATTTTCTGTGCCGCAAAAATGCTCCGGGATCGTGTGCCTTCGTCATCGAATAATTTAAGTATGTTCTTCCATCCATGTTTGTTGCAATACTGCCCCCCCCCCCCTGCCTGGTACGTGTTCGTTTCTCGGCTGAGGTTGCCTAATATTGAAGTGAATAGAGATATGAGAAAGAAATGTGCACTGTGTTTTAGTCAAGAACAAAAGAAAACAAGAAAAAGACACCATAGACCGATTTCTCAAATATTAAAAGATAAAGTTTTGTGGCAATGGTCGTTCATCTTCGGTAATTATGAAATTGCAATCAGTATAAAGAAAGAAAAAAAAACTGTCGTAGTTAGAAAAAAAAGAAAGTTTATCAGAATCATGCATTAAAGAATAGTTTTTGTTTATCCAGAAGCTGAATATGCGACGGCAAGCAGCCAATAGCTGAAAACACCTGCGAACGCAAGTTTTCTGCATGCGTACCAATGCTGTAGGCCCGTTTGCTCTCCGATTTGGGTGCACGTTAAAGAATCACAGGAGGATTAAATTTTCGGAGCCCTCCGCTATGGCATCTTTCATGTTCATATCATGGTTTTGGGACGTTAAACACCACATTTAAACTATTATATGTATACGCACCAAGGATTAGGTGCAGTTTCATCACAGTACAATAGTACCATGGGAGCGTTTCTTAAATCCAAAGTAGGTGTTGGCTTCAAACTGTGAGAATGCTGAAAATGATGACTGAGACATATTACTCACATAACTTGCCTTTATTCGAGATCACGCCGTTGTTAGCGTGAGTTTTGCAAATCTCTCTCACAAAATATGGCAATGCAACGTCAATGTAAGCTAATTAAGTTTATTTTACATATTAACGCTGCGCTTGCACATACACTCATAGCGATTGAAGACAATTATAGTGACAAAGAACAAAAAATGAGCATGGTATTATCCGACACATGTGCATGCAAACTAAGGTACACCTACCAGTGTGGAAGACGACGACAAACAAGTTTTGTCCAAAACAGGCACACAATTGACGCACGAAGAAAATTTTCTTCTGGTGTTACTTTTTGTCTGAATGAGCCTTGTAGCGTACTTTATAAAAAACTAGTAGGTAAGAAAGTAGTAAAATTTGTGCGGCAAACCAGCTGAGCAATTAGCCATTAACCAGGAGGTTTACCTTCAGCCGGGAAGTTGCAGGAAAATAAAACTTTTTTCTGCTTGCCAAGCCTTGCGCATGCCGCGATGTAATTTTGTGCAATGGAAGCAGCTGCACTATGACGAAGCAGGTAGGTTTCCTAGATTTACATATATACGTATCGTGCCTACGAACAGTATTGCAAAGCTTGCCGGGGGAAACACTTGTACAATTAATTGTTGAGTCACTGAAGTGGTCAGTAGGAGTGGTGACATTGCTGAAAGTTTTCGTGAATGCTTGCACTCGAATTAAGCCGAACAAATAATTGCACTTAAGGCCACAGATGCATGAAAAGCTGTACGAGAGGAGCCGTGCTGTTAATAAACAATTACACTTGCGCAACCAAGTGAATTTTTTCTCGTTTTAACAAATTTTTCAAGTGTGAAATAACGTCCAACGAATAGCGTTGTAGGTATGAGAAATTTAAGTGTAAATAAGATTATGGAAATCACGAGTAAGTATTGAGATGATAGCAATACTTTTTTAATTGTTATTATTTTCGCAGAAGAGAATCAGATACTCCGGTGGCAAAAATACCTTTAAAGTATGCGTGAGACGCAGTGGTTCGCGTACTGTATTAATGACTGACCATTACAAACAGCTTTATTAATGAGCATTTACAGGCGAAATGACTTAGACCGGTGTGCATATAGCTCTAGGAGCATGTTTGAAAAAAAAACACACACACAAGCAGTCGAAGTTTCGGGAGCCCTCTACTGCGGCGTCTGCCATAATCATATCGATGCTTCGGATATTAAACCCAACAAGTTATTATTCTGAAGCGTGGGAACAACGTGTCTGAGTTCCCCACTCAGTATTTCATTGCCCTCTTAAGTAAAAAAAAAAAGTCGAAATGAACAAGCTCAAAAGATAAGTATAAAAATAGGTGAATAAAATTTAAATAATAAAGTGAGAACGAATTAAAATAAATTGTTTACACAGGAATTCTGGCCCAAAAGCAAATGCAGTCAATTATAAAGCTCGGAAAAATTTCGCGTTTGCTAGCAGGTCTGTTCAACCAATACGTTTTTATTGCACTTAGAGCCCACGGGCTCCAATACACGGACAGATGCACTGATTTCTCGAGCTGCAGCAATTCGCACACTGCTCACCAGGCCGAAGCCATGGACGAGGGGTGTCACGTTATCAAAATAGAGCTGTTATCTTTCGGTACTGTGAATTATTGCAATAACAAATAATGAATTATTTTAGTCGACTGTTTGTTGTCACTGACCCACAAAAAACTGGGTTGTTATGCAAATAAAAACTACCGGGGTCTAGCTTATCGCCTTGGGAAAGCGAGATACAGTGATAAAAAGAATAATCGGCAGATCCGACGTACCTGGAAATCGACGTTATGCGAAGCATGCGGAAGGATGGTGCCCATGTTACAATTTTTTTTATTGAGCGACACGTCATTAAATGGCGCTATATATATGTACAAATGTTGCATGCACAGACATATCCTAAAGAGTTGCAAATGTTTATATAACCAGTTGTTTGCACAACCATGTCAGCTGGAACATGCGTATTAGCAACATCAGAAGCGGATATGAAGCGCTCATGCATGCGAAGATGCTGGCCCTTGACAGTGCTACGCAAATCAACTTCAGCGCATGGCACCTAACCACAATTGACGTTAACCCGACGTGACGGCTCTATCAAAAGAGTACATATGTAATTTTTTAAAATTGGGTAGACAGCGCTGTAACTACTACTGACGTTTCACGAAGATTAGTGTCTATTTGAAAAGTAGTTTCGAGACCTGGCGTAGCTTAGTGGTAAAATGCTTGACTGCAATACAGAATGCTTAGGTTCGATTCCTGCTGGGACCCTGAAATTTATTATTTACATTAGTCGGGGGTAAACTCTACCTATATCAGGTTTTCCTTAGCACCGACATTTATACGCTTTCATTGAATCTACACTACCGATGTCAGGTATTGCTTAACGCTCATGCGTTAAAATTGCCCGTGTGTGTTCTCTTCGTTCCTGGGTAGATACTAAATGTAAAACACCTGTGGCAAATACCCGCATACCAGCGGCATACCTGCCCGGGGATATAGGCCACTGTCTGGCGGAAAGTGTTGGCGACGTACGTATACGTGACGGGATTATGACAATATTCATGTCTTGACCAGCGCGTCATATTCTTCAAACCATCTTTCTCTCCCATGCTAATTTTGGTTCACGCCAAGCTAAGGGGGTGACCACGAGAGCACCCAAGCGTAAGCGGCCAGATAGATAGGTGCGCTTGAAGTCGCCGAACTTCGCTGAGAAATGCTTCCCATTTAAAGCAATAAAAAAGCGATTACACATGAACTTGTGCTTTGGAGAAGCGTCATCATTACTTTCGGTGCCACGTCATCGAAGCGAAGTACCACAGTCTGAGGTTGTTCGCTGGTACTTTTTTTGTTATCGCTTTACAAAACACGTGTATCGAAAAATTCCTGAATACCGCCACTATTTGAACAGTGCTTTAAGGATGCCTGCTAAGATTATACATGCGTTGCTTGTAGTGAAACACAACCTCAAATTTTTATTCAGTACAGATTTATTGCGAATATCTAGAACAAATCCCAAACTAGAGCAGGAGAATTTAATTGACTACCACCGGGTGGGCTTCACCTAAACTGTTCAAATTGATATGTCCCAACAATACGTTATATCACCGTGACATCACTTTTAAGCATAGTTACGTCATGCACCTGGGCCTCCCCAGCACATACGCCAAGCTCAAGACTTGAAAACAAGTGATTGATTGATTGATTGATATGTGGGGTTTCACGTCCCAAAACCACTGATGATTATGAGAGACGCCGTAGTGGAGGGCTCCGGAAATTTCGACCACCTGGGGTTCACTTGAAGACAAGTGATGTCTGATGACCAGAGCTTCTCTGGCAGACGAGTTTGCCCTGATATCGCTCTGCGGTGGCCATGACATGAAGACAGTGCGGTGCACGTGATAGCAGCGTTGATGGAAATGGCTCCAAGAACGCGCGTGGTGTTAGAAACGCACGTGGGACACTTTCAGCGGTTATCAAAAAAACACCGCGTGCGAACACGTCAGCGCCACCACCCAGTTAACATTTTAACATTGATGCGACGTCAGTGGGATTCCCGCACTATATTTTTGCCAAATCAACACGCACCTCCCGCAGGCGTCTTTGTTGGGGTTTGTCTTCTTTCGGACAAGTTCTGTCATTTCACCTGCAGCATAAAAATTTCCTCTCTCAATGGCAGGAAGGGTACACACGCAGTAGTCGCAAGTTTCTCGTTTAGCTTGTTTTAAACATTGCAGATAAATATAGGGACAAGTGGACACCAGGGGCGCTCGCATCATGGCGGCAACGCGGCTGTGATTGGATACGTCGTGAGCGCGGTAAAATGTAATGCAAGACATCGTATAGCCACGGGATGATATCACTTTTACTTCGGCGTGCGTGTGAGCAGTCTGGGCGATAAAGCTGATAGACAATTTGCACCACTGTACGTGAGTATACTGCTCCTTAGCAAGAGCAAACGTGGTAGGCGTAACCTATTTTCGCCGCGGGCGTCTACCAATAAACTGATTGACACGTAAGCTCGGATACAAACTCGTTGATTTTGAGAAGGCCCCAGCTCAACTCGTGACTCTCATGGTGCCGTTGTGACTGTCACGCGTTTGATGCGGTGAACGCTAAGCGGTAGTTTCCTTGCATATAAAATAATTTAGCGAGCTTGCACAACTAGTGCAAGGCTGGGGCCCTAGAGAAGCTTGTGATAACGTAGCTTCTAGCAGTGTTTTCAGTTGGTCGTCTACTCATGTGCTTGGTCGCCTCAATGTAATGACTACATTAGCACTGTCCTAATTTAGATTGTACTAACTGCCTGAGGCTTAACGACCATTACACTTCGCTTTTTTCTTTATTGACAAGGTTTCAATTAAAGGCAATTATCTGGGGCGCCAATAGCAAGACCATAATCATTAGAAAGTTAATTACCGTAATCCTGTTGAGCATGATACCAATTGTCATCATAAGGGTGAATTAGGATAGTTTTAATTAGCGTGGTCATGATTAACATCTCGTTAGTTAGCATGGTATAGTTACCTAAAAACACGGATGCTTTAGCTAGCCTGGTTCTAGCTTTAAATGGTTGTAGGCCCGTGTGCTCAGATTTGGGCGCAGGTTAAAGAACCCCTAGGTAGTCCGAATATCTGGAGCCTTTCCCTATGGCGTCTCTCATAATCACATGATGGTTTTGGGATGTGAAACCCCACATATTAATCTGTTCATCAATAGCTTTACATGGTTTCATCAGCATGGTCTTCTTAAGACGTGGCGTAATTACCTAGGTCGTACTATGACATGGCAGAATTAGCTAGGTCATAGCATGTCTTGGCCTGAACTAGCCAAGTATAGCGCCCTGCCAAATAGATGATTGGCCAGCCGCACATGCTCGGGTGCGAGCGGACGATAACAACAAAGAAGACGCGAACCGGCCGAGAAGCTCACTAGAATGTGCAGGCTTACCATGATGATTAACACGTGCCCTCTGGTTTGGCTGCAATCGCGATGTTGTGAGACGCTCGCACAGTACTAGTCTCAAATACCAACATGCTGATTTATTATAAAACACACTTAGTGCATATATTAAAAGCTGCGAAATAAACTTGAATACCCCGTGCCTCTGAAAAATATTATCACGAAGAGCGCGTAGAATTATTGCATGGTTTTGCCCCGCCACGGTGGTCTAGTGGCTAAGGTACTCGGCTGCTGACCCGCAGGTCGCGGGATCAAATCCTGGCTACGGCGGCTGCTTTTCCGATGGAGGCGAAAACGTTGTAGGCCCGTGTACTCAGATTTGGGTGCACGTTAAAGAACCCCAGGTGGTCAAAATTTCCGGAGCCCTTCACTACGGCGTCTCTCATAATCATATGGTGGTTTTGGGACGTTAAACCCCACAAAACAATCAATTATTGTATGGTTGCACTTCTGCACTCAGTGGAACGATAAGCAAATAAAAGAAAATGCCTCTGGTTTTAAAGCATTATCCGAATTTGTTGACCGTTCTTGACGGAATGACTGGTTTCATCGTAATCAATGAACGCAGCGTGCGAAGGGCTAGATTTAACAGTTTCTTACTGTTGGCTCATTCAAAAGGGGGTGTCACCAAGGCTCGTAAAGATCTCGAGTTTCGCGAAACTCGGCCGATCTTGCATAGCAGGGCCTAGCTGTAAGCTGAGGCCCATCGCTTCTCATAGAACAGGGGCATAACCCACTTTGATTGACTCCTTTGTCGGCTTTATTTTCAATACGTTTCTTCGTCCTCCACAGTTATGCTTTCAAGAAATTTCCAACCACCGCAAGCAAAGAAGTTTTGAAGCACATGTCTCAAGGTTTCTAGGTGCTGAGTATTCGCGTCACCTACTATCCTCAGCCACACAGATGATGGAGAAGCGTTACAAAAATACCAGACCTATATAACAAGGAAGCGGAGAAGAGAAATTAATAAAAAGAAATGCGCCAGAAAATTGATATGCAGTACCGCAACACTTTGTCCCACACACTAAAGCCAAAATAGGCCAGTTTTGAAATGCTCGGGTTGTTCTAAATGCACCATAAAATTTGTCAAAGTTATGTATTAAAAACTAAATTGTAATGCAAGAAATGAAATTGTTCTCAGTATTTTAGCGCACTTCTAATATGGCTTATGCAATTTTCGACAGATGGAAAGCTTAACTTGAGGTGCTATGCAGCATCAGCCAAGTTTCATGAAACTCGGTATATTCCTGAAGTTTGGGGACACTCATTTATCAGCGGGGCAACAGTTAATAAAAAAAAAAACTCAAATATAGCCCTCAGCGAGGGGCGTTTCATTGGTTACAATAGAAACAGTAAACGCGTCAAGGACGGTTGACTAAGTTGGGCGGTGTTATCAGATCAGAGGCATCTTCATTTGTTTGTCGTTTCACTGAGTGCAGAAGTGCACCCTTGCAATAAAAGTGCCAGGAACTTTTCGTAACGGTATTTTTATTTTGAAGTTTTTAATGCCTGCAGCTAGTCTGTTTTAGAATATAATCAGCATGGTGGCACCTGAGTTCACTACCGGCCGAGCGTCTTACAACATCGCGATTGCAGCCAAACTCGAGGCCACGTGTTAATCATCATAGTCGGCCTGTACAATCGCAATCTTTTTGAGAGTGAACACGGGAGCGCGTAGCTTTCGGAGCTCCGAGCGCTGTTAAGTGGCGCCACCCAGAAGCATCACTCATGCGCAGTGCGGCCGGGCTGTGAAAATGATACTATCGCGCGCATTGCGTCAAGTGAGCCAGCGCGTGTCATCTGCTGCACGCAGCACGGCAGTAGGAAAGCCGGGTGTTTCAACGTGGCAAGAATCTTGAACGTCTAATTCTGCTCCACGTATACTCACAAATAAACGTTATGTTTTCCAGATGATCGTTGATTTGTCGCTGGGTGCTTTCCCAGACGCACGTTGTGTTCCAGCATGGCCTGGCGCCGGGGCACACTGAAAAAAGTATTAGGAACGAGCACATCGAAAATTGCAGGGTCGCGTTGCTCCTCTGGCAAGCTTGAGCACTTGTGAAAACATATAGCAATATACATAAAACTGGCTATAGTGTGGCACTCTGTTAACGCGTTGGCTGCGCAGAAACGGAAGGTTTAGCAAGAGCAGCAAAATCTTCGAGCGCCTCGTTACTGTTTTCCAGCGCTGTACTCCTCACAACCTCCCCGAAGGGCAGCAGTGCTCTTATTTTTCAAAGGTGAACATGACAAAATACTATTGTAACATCGAGGTAAGTTATTTTAGATTACTGATACAACTTCCTTAAACTAATTCATTTTTTTGGAACGTACATCAAATGACCATTCGGGTAATTCTGTTCCTTTGCCTTTTCGTTGTACGACTACAAGAACGCAGGAAAAAGACAAAAACCAAGGTAAACGGCTGGCATAACAAATGCGCCGATTGAACTGAAAGCATCTAAGCTTTAGCAGCCATAATAATACGATCACCAAGGATGTCGAAAATCAGTTAGCAGACGACGAAGGGAAGCTACCCTCCTCACACATGCACCTAGATACTGCGACGCGTCACCAAACAATGCTAGTAGGGCCACAAGGCAGGCGCTCCTGTGTTCACTCTCATAAAGATTGCAACTGTATATTTTAGGGCCCCCGCAGATCGAGCTGGGAGCGAACTCGACTGCTCGAGAAGCTCGGGCCATCCTACATTGCACCCTTGGCCAAACTGGTCGGAGTTGTAACGAGAAGCTTTGTCAAAACCAGTGTAATGAGATCAGGAAGGAAGTGGGCTATCGGTGCCACGACTACAAGTGTGGTTAGTTCGACGAAAATACTTCGTGTCAGCCGAAAGAAAAAATTTATTTTTAATCGCAGTTTCGGAGAAAAATTACGTCAGCATGAAACAAAAATCTTATATTTATGAACAGGCTTGAAACACGGGTGCTGTCATGCGGCCATTCCCTTTTTCATGCTTTCATGGTGCACTCAAGCGAATTTAAATGGTCCTCTTTTGCGTGTACACCCGTCCGTTTTTACTCACCTGAACGCTCGAGCGTGAACCATGCAATCGATAAGCGGCATTTAAGGGAGCACAATGGCGAAATAAACAAGAGTACAGCCATGAGCAGCTTTAACTCGAACGCTCTGATGCGTGGCTTTGGCTCAAGGATGGATGGATGGATGGATGGATATGGCTGTACCCTTTAGATCGGGCGGTGGCTAGCGCCACCAAGCCGTAATACCTAATGAACCAAAAACTATATTTTTTTCCTTAAAAGGGAGTTTGAGGATTCGTACTTTGCAGTGAAGAGTTTAATTTTCACTCGTGCCTTGACTTTAGCCACCAATCAGATAACCTCCTTCTGGTTAAGTCTACCCGCTTAAAGTTTATTTTGCCCTCCCGGTCCCTAAACCCCAGTGCTTTGAAAACCTCTGCGCCATCATCCTGAACTATAGGGTGAAGCCCGTTACAGAACATTATCAAGTGTTCGACAGTTTCTTCTTCCTCTCCACACGCACTGCATACTGTGTCTACCCCTTCGTATTCGGCCCGATATGTCTTGGTTCGCAGTACTCCCGTCCTGGCCTCAAACAGTAGAGAACTACCCCGAGTATTATCATAGATCCTTTCCTTGGCAATTTCCTGCTTAAAAGTTTGATAGATCTCTAGTTCGGACTTCTTAATCATGCCCATTCTCCACATGTCAGTCTCTGTTTCCTTCACTTTCTTCTTAACCGATAGTTCTTTTTGGTTTGGCCACCTGCTGTATTCTAAGTATTTACCTGTCAACTTCCTGGTTCGCTTCCTCCATTTTGTATCGACATTCTTCATGTACAAGTAGCTGAAAACCTTCCTAGCCCAACGCTCTTCCCCCATTTCTCTCAATCGCTTCTCAAATTTTATTTTGCTGCTAGCTTCCCTGCCCTCAAATGATGTCCATCCCATATCACCTTGTACTCCCTGATTTGGTGTATTCCCGTGAGCTCCTAAAGCAAGCCTACCTATTCCACGTTGCTTAATTTCTAATCTTGCTTGAACTTCTGATCTCATGCACAAGACCGCATTGCCGAACGTCAGCCCAGGAACCATGACCCCTTTCCATATTCCTCTCACAACATCATACCTATTGTAATTCCACAGTGCCCTATTTTTTATGACTGCTGCATTCCTGTTACCTTTAGTCGTCACGTATATTTCGTGTTCCCTCAGATACTCGGTCCCATTGCTTATCCATATGCCCAGATATTTGTATTTATCTGTTATCTCTAGCGTGACCTCCTGTATTCTAAGCTCACTACCTTCGTTGTCATTGAAAATCATGACTGCTGATTTTTCCTTACTGAATCTAAAATCTAACCTATCTCCCTCATTACCGCAGATGTCCATCAATCTCTGCAAATCTTCTTTGTTGTTGGCCATTAGCACTATATCATCTGCGTACATTAATGCTGGTAGTGCCTGATCAATAGGTTTTCCTTGTTTGACTAAAGAGAGGTTGAAGCCCAGTTAACTTACCTCTAATTTTGCCTCTAATCTTTGTAGGTACATCATGAATAATAAGGGTGACAGGGGCACCCCTCCCTAAGCCTCCGTTTTACCTCTGCAGGCTTGGATACCTCTTTTTCCCACTTTATAACTACCTTGTTACCTTTATAGATACCCTTTAAAAGATTAGTGACTACATGTTCCACGCCTAGTGTGTCCAGTATTCCCCACAATTCCTCTTGAACCACGCTATCGTACGCTCCCTTGATATCCAAAAATGCTAGCCACAGGGGCCTGTGTTCCTTTTCTGCTATTTCGATGTGCTGCGTCAGTGAGAACAGATTGTCTTCCAACCTCCCTTGTTCCGAAACCCATTCTGCAGTTCCCCCAGCACCCCATCATCCTCTATACACGCCTGCAGTCTTTCTTTTATAATCTGCATCGCCAGCCTGTAGACCACTGATGTCACTGTTATAGGACGGTAGTTGTTTATGTCAGCTTTGTCCCCCTTTCCTTTATAGATCATGCTCATCCTGCTAAGTTTCCATCCATCGGGATCTTCACCATCGATTATTATTGTGCTCACTGCCTCTCTCAAAGTCTGCTTAGACTTCAGACCTAATGTCTTTATCAGCCTAATTGGAATGCCATCTGGGCCGGTTGATGTACTATTAGGATCCCTTTTCTCAGCCCTTTCCCACTCTTGTTGTGAAAATGGAGCCATTGCACCACTTGATTCGTCCTTGTCTATTGTGGTGCATAAAGTACTTCTTTGTTGAAATTTTTCTGTCACCCTTGTTCTTATATATTCAATAGCTTCGTCCCCTTCTTGCCTAGCACCTTGGGCTGTAGTCATAAAACTCTGCTCTAGGCTTGTCTCATTTCTTAGGGAGTTTAGATGGTTCCAAAATTTCGCAGCTGCCTTTCTATCTTTTTTATGTACTTCTGCCAGCCACTGAGCTCCCTTCCTTCTAATCTTTTCATTGATCAGAAGGGATGCATCCCTTCTACAGCTTAGAAAGGTCACATGAACTGAAGTCAGCGCCACCAAGCGTTGAACATGATATGCTTGCTGAAGGTAACAATAGATGTAGCGCGCGTCGGTTTCACTAGTAAATTTCTCTTTCAAGTCTGCCTGACCGGCGGGTCGAATGCACTCACTTCATAGAGTAATATAAAAGGTCAAGAGAGGACACTTTCATAGGCCCCTGCGGCTGATTTGGGTTCGCAGCGCACCAAATGGATGTGGCCCAACTTTGCAGCCTCAGAGATGGCAGACTGCAGAAAAGACTGTTTCGAAGGATCACTGTAGTGACTAGGATTATTATACAACCTCCGAGACCACTTATACGTGCGTGCTTAACTCTGAGGCCATACTTTCATTTTTCTTCAACGCATAGTTTGCATGCAGCGATGAGCTTCGTGTAAGCTGCACTGCTAGAGCAGCAAGCAAACGATGCCAATGTGCGTCTATGCACACATTTTAACTAAAAGATGAGAATCATTAGAGGAGCGAGAACTATTTTCATGTGATATTCTTGGTAAGCACATACCCACTTTTTTAAAGTTTGATAAACACAGGCACAAAGAGAGGTTTATTGCCCTGTGAGACGCGAAAATACAGCTGCCATATTATGAGTTTAAATTGCACACAAGAAATAAACATATACGAAACAATATAACAAGATCTCCAGCAGATTAAAACTGCAATAAACGCACACAACTACACAAACAATGCACAACGCTACACGGCAGTACTTGCCTCAGCACTCGACTCCGGCATGAACCGAAAAGTGAAAATAAAAATGTTGGTTACGTTTTCTTTCCCACCTTCACACTAATTTTCTGTTGCAAACTTCACATCGCTGTTTCGCGAAAAACAGCCACAAGCAGTTACCACAGCAAAACAAAGCAATTTTAGGTGTTGTGCAAGCCGTTAACAAGGTGAGAGTGTTTGCTCAAAGATTACGTCCTAGCTTTAGCTGGCAGACATTTTTTTTTAATTCATCACCACTATTATTGAGCGCGTTCGAGCTTCAAGCAATTTGCGAATAGCACAGCTAATGATAGTGAGCATGGCTGCACATTTTACAAAATTTCATTCATGCAGTTAATCCGATACATGTAGCGGCCCGAAGAAAACCGAACAACGTGAGCGGCGACTGAATTTGTTGAGCCAAGAAATAATATTCTCGCAAACGTGCTGCGAAGCATTCCAGATAGTTTTCTTTCATGTGAAGCAAGCGACAAAAACAGTACGACAAGTGAAGAGCACAAAAATAAAATCTCTGCGCCGAACAGCACAATTCTAGAAACGTTAGGTTAAGACATCAATGACAAATGCAATATGCACCTAGCATGACCCGCCACGGTGGTCTAGTGACTAAGGTACTCGGCTGCTGACCCGCAGGTCGCGGGATCAAATCTCGGCTGTCGCGGCTGCATTTCCAATGGAGGCGGAAATGTTGTAGGCCCGTGTGCTCAGATTTGGGTGCACGTTAAAGAACCCCAGGTGGTCGAAATTTCCGGAGCCCTCCGCTACGGCGTCTCTCATAATCATATGGTGGTTTTGGGACGTTAAACCCCACAAATCAATCAATCAATATGCACCTAGCATAGTATTGATGGTGTTCGTACCTACCAGCAGCCAAGCTGAGAGGCAGACGAAACAAGTGAAGACCACGATGCACGCCGGGCACGCTATCACACATCTTTTACGGCAACACCCTGCTGCTGCCCGTACTTCTTCTTTGCCGCCAAATGCTCATGAACATGGAGCACGACAACGTTGCCGTCGTGTCGATGCCATGTGCACTTCTCTCGCGTCCGATTCATGCTTGATCTCAGCCTGACGTTATCGCACCATACAATCGCAGACAATAAAGACGGATTCAGGCAGCTATCACACACGCAAAAAGACGTAGACGTATAATGCACTAGAAAAGGCACTGTAGTAAATAACTAGTACGCGTGCTTCTTTGACGCAGTAAGTGATGTGATGCCATCTTACGGCTGGGGTGAAGCTGCGTAGCTAAGTCGGTTTTTGGCCCTAGTGACCACTCTTGTGATTTTTATGTTACTCTGCTCATTTCGCATCCCGTTTTCACCATGTTTAGCTCGTGGCTACGTTATCGCGTGCGCAAATGGCATTCGTTGTTGTATACTGATCTCTAGAGTGATCCATTACGCGCGATAGCTTACCTACCTTGCGAGTTTGAATTTGGAGCAACGAATTACATCTAGAGAAAACAGAGCAAACGCATGTTCATGGCGTTTGTAAAATTTTCACAATAAGAAAACTTTAATGTGGTGGCATTGTTTATATTCTGATACAATAATTTTGAAGCAGCGTCAATTGAACTGTTCACGTAATCTAGAGCGTGCCTTTCTGTTCAGTTCGCTGCACGGAAGATGTCGTCTTGGAGCGCAATGTTTGTACGTGTTCTCGGCAAGACAGAGGCATGAATACAATGCAAACAAAGCAGTTTCCGTGCATAGTTATTGCTTAAGAGCTTAAACTGCCATCTTATTTTATAATAAAATCGTAGTTCTCGGAAAATAAACCCCACATGATATTACCAGCACAAATGTGCTCCAAGAACACATCTTCTGTGCAGCGCAAACTGAGCAGGAAGGCAGGCTCTAAATTGTGAGAACAGTTTAATGCATGCTATCTGAAAATTATTGAACCAGAACATGAACAATGCCAATGCATTTTAATTCAATATGACACTTTTACAAACGCCTTGAAAGTGCGTTTGCTCTGTTTTTACATGTGATTCTTTTTTGAGCAGCAGCTGCGAATTCAAACACGAAAGGTGCGTAAGCTGTCGTATGCAATGATTCGTTGTCGAGATAAGTATAAGACAACGAACGCCATGGGTGCGTGTGATAACGTAGTCACGAATGAAACGGGGCGAAAACGGGATGCGAAGTGAGTGCATTCGACCAGCTGATCAGGCAGACTGGAAACAGAAATTTGCTGGTGAAACTGATGCGCGCTACATCTATCCTTAACTGCAGCAAGCATATCACTTTCAGTGCTTGGTGGCGCTCACCTCAGTCCAAGTGAGCCGAGACCAAGCGTCGGGGCGTTCGAGTTAAAGGGGCTGACGCCTGTACGTGCATGCTTGTGACGAATAGTCTAGTGCAGGTGCCTTCATCTAGGCTGTTACGGCAACCGGGTGATGACAGGGTGCCCGGAACTGACACTTTTAGACTCGGTGGTCGATGCACGCACGTTCCGGTTAAAAAGTGGGCGGGTAGCAGATAACTTCTCAATTTTTTCTAATGCAACCTATTGCTCGTGAGTTTTTATGGGTCTAGTTGCTGAAGTACTGAACCGAGGCTAATGTTTAGTCTGCTAAATGAAATGTTCTTATTGAGCTAGCATGCTGTCGTAATATTCTTTAATGTTCGATTTGGACAAGCATTTTAAAAATAGCTAGGTCAGTGACTTCTATTGCTGAAGTATTATTAACAAATAAAAAATGACTAGCTTCTGAGAATGTCATACACTAGACGTGAACCAGACAATTACTTTTGATTTTCGGCTAAATAATAGGCTTGAGGTGGGAAGTGAATCATTGGGGTGATTATGTGTTTCACGGAGTAAAATTGTGCGTTTCTGCAAAGGTCAGGCGTAGAGTGGGCGTTAGGAGGCTCCAGAAAACTCACTAATAACGACTTCCTGCCACCCAGTGGCTTGGCTCGGGCCTTTTTGATATTGCGAGGCCTGCGACTTGTCGTCACTCGATCCATGCACGGGTTAAAGAGCGTCGAAAACAGGGGAATCCCCCTCTTTCTTCCTAACTCAGCGTCGCTCTCAAGGACTGGTTGTTATCAAACTTACAAGGCTGGCGACAATCTGTGGCGTTTCCTGTACACGCTTCGCGTGATCAGTACCACGCAGTTCGGCGTCGTATAGACGCTCTCTTGTGACACCGAGGGCCGTAACGCTCAAAGGTGCACATGCGCTTCTCCAGGCACCATCGGGAGTTAGGTTGGAAGCTATGGGTGCACCCGAAAGTACCAATGGCTAATGCGAAAGTGCCACTTCACCATTTTCTAGAACTATATGTTCACAAAGAAATCTCCCCCCCCCCCCCAAAAAAAAAAGACTTATTTTGCATTGGTAGGTATCCTCTATGCTATCACGAGGGATTTAATAACTAACTCGTGCCTGTTTTCACGAAGTGTCTTTGAGAGTATTCAGGTTCGTCAGTATCAACCACTGTACCATGAAATTCTGTCAGATGACAGCGATAAGTGATCAACTGTGGTGCGAGAACACTCAAACGTTTTGTCAATGTCACCATGACTTGGTCACCAGGAGGTCACTACAATGAACTCTTCAATGCAGAAAGAACTTTGCGCGTGTAGTCAGTGTTCAGTATGGGCTGCCAAACTTTACAGGGGTCATTTCGTACACGATCAGGTATCATCATATTGTTTTATTTGTCGTATTCTTAGCTCTGACGGACTGTATGGACTGCTTCAGCTGATCCGAATAACTTGAAGGATCAGCAAGGTGGTATTTCACAGTACGGAAGTATTATGCCATTCTGAGCGTCTCATGCGTTTATAATATGAACTAACTACAGCCGTCGTTTTCGAATAGCTCAGAAGGCAAAAAGGGCCTGCTAATAACCATCCAAAATCGTTATCCAAAAAAAAAAAGAGTACGGTGCCCTTTGTGTATGCTTCTATACCCACGCAGGGCAATGTTCCGGCTCATTATGTTAGGTTACTGTACTATGCTACGCTTATCATCCTTAAAACTTTGGGTTATTTTTTAATGAAGAGCCGCACGAGAACTCTCAGAAGTTGAAAATTTTTAAAAATATGGCTGCTTGGGAGTTTCCAACGAAGCATTGTTGAGAGAGGAGCAAGAAACTGCGCCTAAGAATTCCCGCAAACCACCATTCCGTTGGAACTAGTTGGAACACGTCATCTCCCACCATTTATAGATGCGTCATGCTGCACGGAACAGCGCTCTTTACAAAAGTATCTGATGAGAGAGCTGTACATCCTGGCGGGGAAATAACGAGGCAAGAAAGAAGGCTCGCCGCTAAGAAGAAGAAGAAAAATAAATACTAAGGGCAACACATTATTCGCCTACGCGTTGACTTTGCGTGGTTCTATCATTACCTACCCAGCCTGGTGATGGGTAACATGTACTTGTTGGTACGTGTCGCGCATGTGCATGTATAACAAGCTGTGCAAGAGCTATCATTTCAGAAATCAGGCAGGCGAAGAACAAGCCGAGGAATCTTGGTTTCTGTTTCACTCTAAATTATTTTGATGCATTCTCAGTAACACTCGACGACTGAAGAAAAGAATAAAGAATAAGCAATAAAGAAGGACCGTATAACATGCTGCCACTTATTATAAAAAGAGGCAATTACGATTTGCATGTCTTGAATGAGTTGCAAGTAATTTTCCTTCAGCACAACGAGGATAATTTGCGTACAGTGATTTTCTGCGCAAATCATAGCTCTTTATTGCGACGGATGTCCTTTATCATCCAGCGTAAATGCAAGGAAACTACAAACGCCATGCAGTAAAGTGCTTCACGTGACGCTGCACATGACATTCTTAATTCGCATGCCTCGTACCTGTACTTTACACCTCATTTTGCCTACGATCGGCATATTATGAGTGGCTAAATTAGCGCTTGTAACAGGAGTAACAACTTTGATGGCATAAGTTCACCAATTACAGCATCATGCATTGCTATGTCCGTAGACAGTGTGGCCCTAACGTGGCAGTTAAAACCGTTGATGGCTCGAAGGCCACATGCTATTAAGCGGACACGTTAGGCTGGTAAAACGATGCAAAGAAGTAACTGGGCATCTAGCCAGCAAGACAGGCTGTGGCTAGACGACCACTAATACACAAAAATTACTTCATTCTTTCAAGCAGTTCCATTACGTTAGTCTCTATGCAGGTGAAGTAAAAACAACACGTTGAACATTAGTGAACGCCGAGCTTACAACACATTTTCTGTTGTACGTTCAGTCTGGACGGTACAGTTAGTATTGACATCTACTTCTTTTAGATGCGAAGCATTTCTTAGGAAACTTCGGCGACTTTGACCGTATCTATCTATCTATCTATCTATCTATCTATCTATCTATCTATCTATCTATCTATCTATCTATCTATCTATCTATCTATCTATCTATCTATCTATCTATCTATCTATCTATCTATCTATCTATCTATCTATCTATCTATCTATCTATCTATCTATCTATCTATCTATCTATCTATCTATCTATCTATCTATCTATCTATCTATCTATCTATCTAGACGACTACGGCTTTTAGTTCTCTTGGCCGTTCCGATAATGGTATTGATACCATAATTGGTATGGCATAGCGTGAATGTATGACGAGTATCAGTGTCTAGTCATAACGAGAACATTATGGCAAGTAAGTCATGAGTGTAATAATTTGCAACCCCAGGTGGTCTAAATTTCCGGAGCCCTCCACTACGGCGTCTCTCATAGTCATATAGTGGTTTTGGGACGTTAAACCCCACATATCAATCAATCAATAATTTGCATTTCAAAGTCTTGCATTCTTGTGGTGTTTTCGTTCACTTGACACATTGCAAAACTGGTATGGTATGACATGACTGCATAGCGAATATAAGTGACAGGCCATTACGTGGAAATCATGACATACATGCCATGTAAGTCATGACTACACGCCACGCTCATGATGCTCTCGCGGCCGTTTCGCTTGCTTCCCATATACCACATTTCGTGTCATATGTGACGTAAATCGACGACGAAGGTAAATGACACGTCCAAACAAGATAATTATGGCATGCGTGTTATCTAAAACTTGACTACATGTGACGTTTATAGTGCGCTTGTGGCTGTTTCGCTAGCTTCTCATATACTATATTTGGTATTATGTGACGTGGATAGATGGCGAAGGTATATGGCCGGTGCAAACATGATAATCATCATATACGTGTCATGTAAGAACATGTCTACACACCATGCTCATGATCCTCTCGCAGCTGTTTCACTGAACTTCACATATGACAAATTTGGTATTACGTGACGTCAATGCACGATGGACACAAATGCCAGGAGCAAACATAATAATCATGACATGGAAGTGTAGTACGTCATAATTTACTTGTCTACCACTGCTGGAACTGGTGCCGTCGTTTCACGACTACTTGCATCTTCTCTAGATACGTGAGTGCTCATAACATTTCTACTTGTGTTTACTCTGTACTAAATCCTGCCGCCTCGTAACGTTGTGCTGATTTTAAAGGGACATATGAACCTTCCTCATTCGTGCTTCGCATATCATCGATTCTGTCTGTACGTGGGATTTGCCAATTTCTTTAGTTTTTTTTCTTCAAGAAGTCCTCGTAGCCGAGAAGGAAGTTTTAGGTGACCGTATGAACTAACTTTTTATTGGCAGCAAGATCAAGTGGAATAAGGCATCGCACAAAACAAAGTTCTTTTACTTAAAAAATCAAGCTTGTCAGGAGGCGCCGGTAAGCAAGATAGAAAAGAATAACATGTAATCAGCCTTTGGTAATAGTGGTAGAATATGTTCCAACAGCAAGGTCCTAATTTTAGAATGCTTCCACATAATTTTCGTAGCCACGAACAAGGGCTACTGAGAAAAGTACATGACGAATGCCAGATTTCCACAGTTTTTTTAATTGAAATGATGTACGGAAGAATGGAAGGACGGTTGAGCTTCACCTTCAAGAGCAGATCCTGATAACGCAATCAGGCCTTGGGCGCATCGCCTTCTGAACCCCTAGCCTGTTTTGATTCTCAGTATATGCCTCAACCATGCATGCCGCAAGGAATTGAAATTACCTTAATTAATTTAAATTGACCGTTTTTACTTATCATTGAATGTCTACTGCAAGCACAGTTTTCAAGTACCCACTATACGCTATTATTGCTCCTCTTGCGAATCAGTGTAGGTCGCACTGAGGGTCTAACCAACACGTGAACCTACGCCGTAGTTCACCGTGCTGATAGTTATGATGCTGATAAGGATTGAATGTGTCTTAGTGCTTTGTAATTGGTGGGTTTTCTTAACACCCTCCTGTAACTCAATTCACCGGTTTTGATGCCTGACGCGCTTCTACACTTCTGCCACGCTATATATGATGCGTTCTGGAGACCAAATTACATGTTTTTTTGCGCAATTTTACTAATTATGGGGGCTGTGTGGTACAACAGCTGCTTGTCATGCTTGTGGCCTGAGTTCAATTTTTATACGCACATGAAAATTTTTATGACTCTGTATGTATCGGTCTAGATTTTTCGGACATAGACCAAATGATCTCATATTGCTCACAACCAACGGCAACAACCCGGCACCGAGGCTGTAATTTCTGTGATAGAAGATCATTATTGCTGTCGCGTTATTATATCACATTGCATTGTGCACACGAATGTACCGCGTCGCATAGTATTTCACAAGAAAATGCCGCCTATCTGTACGACCCGCACTCACGCGGTTCTCACTGGCACAGAGGAGGAGGAGGAGCAAACTTTACTGTAAGAAACCAGCAAGTTTAGGTGGCGGGGCTTAGGCCTCCCATGAGGGGACGTCAAGGGCTTGCCTCGATGCCGCATTACTCACTCTGAGACTTTTCAGAACTTCCATTGTCTCCCTTTCTGTCCAAATGCCTGCAACGGACATCACAGAAGTCACGTAATATGACGGGACCCAACCTTAGCATGTGTTGCACTGCACCGCCAATAAACCCACCATGGGAGGTGATCTAAATGCCGATAGTCCCTGGGATGTTCATTGACTAAGCTCTCTATCTGGCTTATATATACGAACTTGGCCACATGCAAGTCACATGGAGTACATTAATCCTGTTTTACAAGCTGTAAACTTGTATTTGGTGTATCTTAGAACACCGCGGCTAATCAGGTTTCGTCACTGCGGAGCATGGCCGCGCCAGCTTTTTGGGAGCCACGAGCAGGGCGCCAAGAGCCCATTTTGGCGCCACTTTCCTGAGCCGACAGGAAACAATATTACCGTACGGGATCGCAACCTGTAGCTTGCGTTTGTATAGACCCACGGCCTCTTTCCCTATAAAGCCGTTTGTATAGACCCACGCCCTCTGTCCTTCTGAAGCTATGCGTGTTGAGCGCTCTTAGGGGCGCTTCAGAAACCCACCCTGAAATTGGTAGGGAGAGTGAGCATGTGTCACCACTGCATAGCATTGTCGAAAAATGAACTGGTCTATCTGCGCAAACACTCCGCGTGTGCTGTTGGTATAGACAGGCCACGGTGAAATTGTTTTAGAAAAACTCTATGTGACATAGCACCTGCGTGCGCGTAATGGAATTATATTATTCTATCTCAGTTCATGTAGATTACGAATCAGTTGAGGCCAAGCAGTTGTCCTGTCTCTTGCGTGTTTGCTAGAATAATAAATCATTCAGACAAGAATAACTGGCCCAGAAAAATGAATTTACGAGTCATCTGTCTAGTTCCTTGGGCCCAGTCTTCTCACCGTATGTGTGTTTTCATCATTATATTACCTATGTCAACTTCATTGCCATGGCTACTTACGGGACAATGATTTTGTTATTCACCCTGAAGAATGGTTTTATCCCAATGGAGGTTAAACAATTTTTGTGCCCAACAATCTTTCTCTAGCTCATGTAAGAAGGATGATAAAGGTGCTATGGTCGGAACGCTGGAGACAGATTCGGTTTTACCTGATGGGTTTGAGTCAAAAGCTTGCTTGTTGCAAAACTCGTTTTGGGAAGCATCATTGTGTACAGAGCTTTTTTGAAAGCAGTCTCTACCACTTATATTCTCGTGGAAAAAGCGAAACTTGTACTGTCAGGACAAAAACGGGAAGGGCGAATCTTTGCTGAAGGAGTTATTGCCTGATTATGTTGGAAACGTGTTGTGGTGTGGTCAGAAGTTCAATGTGGAGCATATAGGCTTGAGTCAGCTCGTTAAATATATGTGTGCGCTTAATTGTGAATCCGGAATCAGAGGCCGCTAGTGCCCGGCCTCTAACGAACATGGGGCTAAGAGGTTGGTGACCTCGTTTTCAGGGTTCCCAGAGGGCGCGGGCATCGAAATCAACTCCACTTGAATCGGCTGGAGTTCAGTGAGTGAATCCAGCATGCAAAGAGCAGGGACGTGAACTCGGCCTTGTGCAAAAGTTAGGATTGCAGTTTTTTTTTAATCAGGTAAGACACACCATGCTTGTTTCTTTCTTTACGATTGGTGATGCAATGGGAGCTTCCTCTACAGCTTCCGATGAAGTGTCCGGAGGAAATGTTCAAAGGAAGTGTGTGTGTGTCTGTGGGAAGGGGAGGGAGATAGTGAACCACTTCGGTAGTCCGCTTCATCGCCCACGCAAGCTGCGTCTACCCACACACCATCCGGTTCGGAGCCGTAACATCTGTGTAGAGATTTTGCGCGAGCTTTGCGGCGGTTATTGTGGTGATCGGAGTGCATGCTATGAGGGAGGGGTGTAATTAGGAGGAAGCAGGGCTTGTTGATGTGTCAGCATTTGAATAAACTGTCTTTGAAAAAGGTGATGAATAGGGTGGAAAAGAACATCTCGAGAATTTTTTTTTCATATATAACATATCAGAAGGGGAAGCCCTTTTGCGCTATTTTGTCTTAGCAGGTGTCCTGACAAGATATTTTTAGTAGGTTCTTGTAAAAACCACTGAAGTTCCTAACTGTAACAGATCCATTTGTTGTCATAGGCTCTAAGGGTATTGCAGACATCTTAACAAAGCAGCAGGAAGTGCCATGAGACAGCTTTGTCTTCTCCATCGGCGTAGAAGATTCATTTCCTAGTATTCCAGCAGATGTACTTTTAAAGACAGTCCGCAATCACGTTGAAAACACGAGCGTCGTAGATCTTCAAATACACCTGTGGCATGCCAAGTGATAACTTTAGGAAACTACTTTCATTAATCTCATAGAAAATTTTACGCGTTACCGAGATGAATGTGTCAACCTAAGTAATGGAATCTGTCTATAGGAGCCTGCTGAGCCCCGGTTTTTGAGGGAAATATTTTTAGCACAGTGTGACGAACGCATTGCTGAGTGCATGAATAAAACTGTTTCAATTGTTCTTTTATATAATTAGATGCAATAACGAGTCTATATTTCTGTTTATTTTTCTCCAATTCTCCTGAATATTCCTAACCTTACCTTTCTTTTTTGCGTAAAATTAAATGGGAAAATTATTGTTTCACTTTAAATGGCTGCTTATGTATGATCTGAAGTCACTTCCTGTACGTCACGTTAAGTTTAATAAAATGATTAGCGCCTTACAGTGGTGGTGTGAAAATTTGTCAACTATAAACATGTGAACCAGATGATGCTTCAAACATCATTTTTTCTTATTGGAATTACATTGCTTTCTTAGAGTGCACCTGTATGCTTCTTCATTTGTATATTTGCTAAGATTTGACACCTTGAATATTCCCCTACCAACATCTGTGAGAAATTTCTGTCTAAAAGTAGAAATGCAAATTGAATCCTCAACAACGCCAACAGCATCGCTGTCATTTTTCGTGAGGATTACTGAATAGAATGTTTTGGCGTTAGCATAAGGACTATAAACTCTGAAAAACTCTTCATAGAGTCGATGAGAAGCTGGGGGGAGGGCACCTACAAAGGGTACTCAGCCGAAGGTGCAGTCGAAGAGAATAATGGCGATCGAGGTGAAGTTATTTTGGTTAGCAGTCATTAACTACGTGGTATATGATCGATGTTTTGAAGCCAGACCCCTGTACCCTAGCAATTGCACATAAGTGTGCTATGACGAAACGCAAAACTACTATTTCTTAGTAATCAAAAATTATAGCTTGCATAAATTTTCAATACAGATGGAGTACCAGAATACCAAAGCCAGTGGAGGCATTCCTCTCCTCAAAAAAAGGGAAGTGGGCAGGAGCCAGGCGAAGGGTAAAGGTTCCAATGAAAACGTTGTGAAGACTGGGTGTGCTAGAGCTGATGTTTTAACAAGCGCAACGATAACTTATTTCTTAAGCTCTTAAGCACGAGTATTCATAAGCTTCGTACTCTATCCTTCAACGAAACAAAGGAAGAGAAGAGGGCAACTTCGAAAGCCATGGTGAGGTTCGAGAGAAGGAGGGGCTGGTGTGTTTAATAGGGTGAGTCAAAAGGAAAGAGGCATAGTCCGAGGGAAACAAGCATAGCGGAAATATGTTATCTCTAATGAAGGTAGTATCATAATACTAACCTGACACTTACAAGAGTAGTAATATTTACTAGCCATGACATGATGAGTAGAATTTCAGCATTTATTACCTCTATAACAATAGGAGTATTAAAATAGAAGCCAACCACTCTTCTAGCGTGGCCAATTCGTGCCTGGTGAGGAAGTGAGTTATCGGATTTGGTTACCGGCATGAAACAGTGCCCCAGCCCTCTTTCTTGAAAACATTTACGCAGAACAGTTAACCGAAAGCACCTTAGTAACATGCGATTTGCTGATGACAAGGCCTTGCTTAGTCATTCATAAGACAAAAAATAGGACTACTGATCTGGGCAGGAAAAGCAGGGTCGCACAAAACCACCTTACACAAAAATGTTCGGAAGGGAATATTTTTACCATTCCCGATATGGGATATATCACAAGTGGAGTCCATTGGCCAATGGGAACCGCCGTTACGAAAGAGAAGTTTTGCGAATTCAGCAAGAGTCGCCTGAAAATTATTGCGCAGAAAATAATGTGGTGTTCGGCAGCCTAATAAGGCAACCATGCTAGCCGATAGTTAGGATGCACTTGAAGTTGAAAAAAAAAAAACGTTTATTTAGGGCAGGTAGGTACCGCAGATGTGAACTATGAAAGTGAATATTAAGAGCTCTGTGTTGTGCGTTTGACAGGGATTCCGAAATAATGATTAATTGTTTACCGGTATCCCCCAAGGAAAAAGTATTATACCAAGTACATCTTACCTGTATTACTTTTCGAACCTAAAAATTGGGGGCTTACGAGAAGAGTTTAATATGTGCTGAAGATGTAACAGTGAGCTATAGAAAGACTTATATGTGTATATCAATAGGGATCAAGAAGAGAGTAGGTGGGTTCGGGAAAACAACTGTTAAGGAAATTTCAGTCGAGAATAAGTAATAAAAATGGGCATAGACTGGGCATATAGCGCGTAGGTAAGATTACCACTGGTGAGACAGAGCAAGTGTGTCAGAGGCAGGCTCAAAGTTAGGTAGGAAAGATTGAGGAGTTTGCTGCGATAATGTCGTCGCAGCAAGCACATGAGCCGATTTATTGCGAAACATGCTTTTTTTGTTCTACATTTCATCTACAGTGGGCATAGTTATTATTATTATTATTATTATTATTATTATTATTATTATTATTATTATTATTATTAGGCGAAAGCCTAAATGTCTCATGAAATACTGGCCTTCAAAAAGGTGGCGTGTAGGAGAGGAATTTACGGGAGCTCAAATGTGAATTGTTAAGAAGGATCTGAGTCACAATTAAAACCAGACATTCTGCGTGGCAGTATGTTGTTCTACCCAACTACCCCGCAAGCGCTTAAAACGTCTTTGGAAAACGCCCTATACTAGTGTCATACATGTTGTGCGAGGAGTCACGTTAACAGGCGCAATACCAGGTGACAGAAGCGTAGAATCGTACCAGGGGTTACCCCACGCCTACTGTGTTACGATTAAGTGCCGTAAAGTTTCCCACCAATTGCGAAGACCTCAGTCATAACTCATTATCAGATACAGCATCAATCAATTAAGCGGTGGCCTAGGTGAGCGTACAGCCCAAGACGCGCAGTAGGTAACTTGAAGACTTTACACACTTAAAAAATTCGTACAAGGTAAAAAATGCTCGCGTGAGGTGTTCAAAAGGCCGATGCAATGCCAAACGAACGGTGGTTTCCCTGTTACGGCTCGTTGGCCTTACATGAGTGCAGTGAAACTTTCGCCTTGCTCTGTTATAGGAGAGTTACACCTGCTTATCTATTTTCTATTGCTGTTATACTTTTGCGATACGTACTAAAGTGGACATGGGGTTGTAAATGCTGATTTTACCAACTTTCTACTACTTTTTTTTATTTCTTCTGAATACTGTAGGCTAGGAGAGACAATGTTTCGCCGTAGTGCGTCTACTGTTCTGTGCCTACCATACATTCCACTGGTGTTAACAGCTGACCTCTTTAGTGATGGGTCATGACATGATAACATCAGGGTAGCGTGCCGCATAGCTCACGCTTACGGCTCTGGCCTTGGAGGGAGCGATTTCGCGAAATATTGAACTATAGCCGCAGAAACACAATGGTCCCATCGCATTCTCGAAATGGAGGTCACTATCGGAGAGACATTACACAAAGTGGAAGATATTGTGCCGAGTCAAGTTGCCTGCCGTCGAGAAGAACCGTTTATGTGTTTTGTGAATAGTATTTATATTACTAGCAAACACCCCGAAGAACAGACGTTATGGTGAGGTTTTATAAAGAACTTGAAATAAAGTGATTCTGCCCGTACCACCCAAGTATAAGAGGCCAAGCTGAAGGACACCGGAAAAAAAGACAAGATGAAAGGACTGGACTTTCTCTTTCTTTGGTGTCTTTGTGCGTGTTTGGTAGTAATATGAAAGCTTTCAGACAACGCAAACTAGCCACGGCAAATGTCTTAACGTATGAAAGGTAGCCTGCTTAACTGCTCATGTACGAAGTACACGCAATATAGCGCAGTCTATATTTCTGGGTCGTTCTAGCATAACGTGCTCTGGCACTTTGTCCTTACGACAGAACGGGGGGGGGTGGGGAGGGGCCGAGTAAATGAATAATTCTAGTAGCCAAAGTTAGCAACAACAATTGCTTTCATGTGTTTGTATCGATTTTTTACGGATATTCCCCTAGTTTACAGACCACGAGTATTAGGTTGGGACATTACAATTATTGAACTTCAATACTATGTTATCCCCATGTGTCATCGGTGGTCTAAGTAGGGTTCGACTTGGCGGTAAACCTTGCATCTAAGAAATTCTAAATAAAACATAAGGACAGAAATCCTTCAACTGTGACAGCCCTGTAATCAGAAACACCACGCGATTATTCTATTATTTCGCAGCTATCCCACTGCATAGTATTATCGGTATATAGACAAATTTACGTACAGCATGCGGGCGCTGCCACCTTGGACTGGTAAATGAAGGTTTTCTTATTTTCGTATATCTGCTTTGGTCTGAAAACGTCAAGTGCACCAACCCAGTAATTGTTAAGGCTACAAGATGGCCAAGTTAACAGCACAATATCGAAAGCACCGAAACTCATCCGTTTAAAGTCTTTATTCAACAGGGATTGTTGCTTTGATAGTTGGTTCATAGCTTATGGGAAAATTGGTATGGCGCAGAGGAAACGGAGCCCAACGGAATTTATACAAGCTGACAATGGCCGCCCATGTCTATCATTTCGCACGCTATCAGTCAGGTGCCGGATAACGAACGGGACATATGCGGCGCGCTTCTGCGTACTGAATAAAATGCTGTCTGTAAGGAGCCAAGCAATAAAAAAATACCCGTCACATATGCGCGGCGCAGAAGTCACGCATACAGCCGGTAAGAGCAGGCGCAAGAAGGAAAAAGAAAAAAAAGGGGAGAGCAGCCCTCTCCGTCGCGCCAGCCTGGCACCAGGAGCCGGCCTCAACTTACGCAGAACAGTTCAGCCACAAGCGCGAGCGCAGAGAAAAAAAGAGCGAGCCCCCCCCCCCCCCCCCCCCCGCCGTTGCAACGCCAGCTCAGCGCCAGCGTCACGTTCACCATCGCCTGCGCGCCGTGAGATTTGTGCGTCGTCGTTTTGTCCCGCTGTATTGTGATGGTCGTTTTTCAACAAGATGGTCTGGGACGGAGACATTTTCCAGTGCTATATGGAACGCTTTATTCAAGATATCATACATCTCTCTGCATTTGGGCATAAACTGGGATGTGCAGTCTCATTGTTATTCTTTGGACTTCAATAAAAGAGTACAAACAACTTTCCGTTCATCAGTTGTCGAGGTATGACGCTGTGTCGCACACTAAATAAAAGAGTACTAGTGCATGTGTGACAGCTTTCTGAAACACTGGCCGATGTATGTTGATGCTCATGTTCTACCAAACAAGTTGAACTGATGATTTGAGGAAAGCATGGCAAAAAAAAATGAGACAGAAAAAGATCAAAACTGAAAATCAATTGGTTGATGTTTGATAAGTGGTTGCGTAATTTGATGATGAACATCAAATACAGAAGTTAAAAGTCAGGCGCAGAAGTCAGCTGGAGAGCCCCGCCGCGGTGGTCTAGTGGCTAAGGTACTCGGCTGCTCACCCGGAGATCACGGGTTCCAATCCCGGCCGCGGCGACTGCATTTCCGATGGAGGCGGAAATTTTGCTGGCCCGTGTGCTCAGATTGGGTGCACGTTAAAGAACCCCAGGTGGTGGAAATTTCCGGAGCCCTCCAATACGGCGTTTCTCATAATCGTATGGTGGTTTTGGGACGTTGAACCCCGCATATCAATCAAAGTCAGCAGGAGAGCGTATGTCACTGACATTTGCTCACTCTTTTCAATGTTAAGTACCGTTCTCATATCCCAGCAAGGATTCATAACAGTGAACCGCGACCAAGACAACCAGTGTACTGCTGTGAAGATAATGTACCAGCTATAAAAATCCTCATTTTCGAAAGAGCAACTGCTAGCGGTAAAATTGAATATTTTGAGGTTCGTTCTGCTCCCTTTCGTGACCCCAACTGCAGACCGACGTTCGCGAAAGAGATGTGCAGAGGCATTATTTATTTGAAGGGAGACCTACCTGTCCGTCGATAATTTGTGTATGTCATACTTGACCTTGGTGCGTGTTTCGGCATTCTTTTGATAAGCGGGGTGATGCTGAATAAAGGTAAGAGTAGCCACTCCCCATAAATAAGATCAGTTGAAGACTGAAAATGAGTGAAAACCACTCTATATAGAGAAATAATGTGCATAAATTCTAATTGCAGAAAGAAGTAATCGTTAAAACGCTAAGAAGGTGCTGCTGTCCCAGCGTGCAGCTCGCGGCAGTTCCCGCATACGAAATCCAAATGTTATAGTAGGCACGCTAAAATACCCATGCAACGTTTACATGCGAAAGCGCATTGTCTTCAAACAGCTGAGAATAGGCTGCTGTCACTGACACGCTTGTGCCACGCGACACAAATCAGCGAAATTTCTCACAACACACGCATGTGCGAGAAACATACGCAGGTTTCGACAGCCGAACACAACATCGTCCGCGAATTTCGGTGAGCGTAATACCCACAGTTCACGGGGTAGCACTAAAACGACGCAAAAACACAGGTTATTTTTTCTTGCACAACGGCGCACCCTGAACCGAAGTCAGAGCCGAAAGCACTTTCCGTGGTTGTCTCGAGTTCATGAAGCCCTATACAAGCTATTTGCTGATAAAATGCATGCACATGCCCCTAAAACAGTTCAAGGTTCCGAAGACGGTTTGCAAAAATCCACTTGGTAGATATATACCCGCAAGAAGACTCGCCTTCGTGCGGTGGCGCTGTGGTGCAATGGGTAAGACATCTACTTCGATCTTTTGACACAAGGAACGGGCAAATCTCTAGGACTTTCTTCTTTTCGTTTTGACTATGAGTGACATGATACTCTGGGAAGCTTTGCTTTGGTTTGGTTATTATGATTGCTTCTTCGGTGCGCCACCTTTTGAGAGAGCAATCAGGAAAGGAGAAAAAACATTTGTCATACGGAGAGTATTTCGGCGGCGATGGTAGCCACCCACCACTGAGCCCAACAACAGGACGCTACAAGGTTGATTCGCAAACACTTGGAGACGCCAGCCATGCATCACCCGTATAACCTAAAGTATTTACCCAAGGTTGGATACCTACACAACGTTAACTTTTGCCGGCAGGAAATTTGGAAATAAATGAAAGAAAAAAGACGGCAGGAGAGATAAAACTATGAGAGAAAGACGAAGATGAGGGCAGAGTGTGACAGGAAAAGGCGACTGCCGATTTCTCCTGTGTGGGTCAGCCCAGGGGTGCTATCAACGTGAAGCCGGTGCCAAAGGGGTGTGTGGCCTCTGCCGGGGGGCTTAAACGTCCAACCACCCGGCGTCGGCTCAAACCCCAGGATCCCCTTTTCCCCGGACACGGCAAAGCCACACACGGCTAAGCATTAGAGATAGACGAACCTCCCCCCCCCCCCATCAGCTCGAGTTCGTGGTGTCGCTACACACCAAACGCAAACGCCTGCTTGCACAGACGCCCCTGCAAGGTCGTATCTTCACTTCATCCCGGTTCTTTTTGCTTCATATCATTTCTTTCTCCAGTCTGTACCGCAGTCAGTATTGCAGGAAAACCTGATACCTGAGTTATGCAAAAACAGGGAAAGTTGAATGTGCGGAAACGACTTTTCTACAAAATGACATTTTACCGAATACTCGATAACGTCATCGCTTATTGCCCCCTATCATTGGTGCAGTGCCACGCTGCGCTCAACGTGCTGGGTTGAATACCTTACACACCCATCGTTCCGTTTTTTTTTTGTTGCTAATTCCATTGATCAGATATAAATCTCGACGCAATACCGCAAAGACAGCTATGTGAAGGTTAGAAAATGACCGTAACACTAATGAAAGATGTATATTTTTGAATTTGAAACATTTTTTTGTTTTCTTTTTGCACTAGAATAACAAAAATGAAGTGGTATATATACGAAGTGATTGTGGTTGTGTACAAAGAATCATCAGTGACCAATTGAACTTTGGTATGTCGCTTCACAGCAAAAAAAAAAAAACAATGCCAACAGTTGAGTCTTTTACGGACCCATTCATTGTCACAAATACAATATATCCACCAGATTTCCTTTGGCTTATAATCTCAGTGCAAATTCCTGTGAGTGCGACCGACTGCTGTTGCACTAGTATGTTGCACCATTAGCGTACTACGAGACGTCGCCCCACTATCAAAGTAGCAGCAGAAAGCGCTTCTATAATTGCGCTCACGTTCTGCGCCCTAGTCACAGTCGTCGCGTGAGAGGCGTGTGCAGTCGCGATAGCGACGTCAATGCCAAGGCGCCATCGACCAATGGAACCGAAACGGATGCATCCGCCCTCGCGATTGCACTTTGTGATTCACGTGAAGCCCCGGCGAGTACAAAGGGAGCTGCCTCGGGAGACCTTGTATGCAAAGTCAACGCTGACAAAGCGGATCACACGACAGCTTCGCCAGAGGTGAGTTTCGCGCGTTGGCGCTGTCATGCTATATATACCGAAAAAGTACGCATGGATATAGGGAAGTTGGCATTGCTTTGTAGCGAAAGTGCGGAAGAGCCGATACGATTTGTGCCGGTTCGGCAAACAAAACAGGGAAAGCACCTCCATTCCAACCATCGGGACATTCATATTTTATATCATAGTTTGCTTCTTGAATTGCAGTGATAATTCTGAAACTTTATGCGTTCGTATCCGCGCGTGCTTTCACGAAGCGAATGAGTTGACGATCACTCCAACTTGTTTCAATCATTTTTTCTTTCCTTGGAGTTACGAGCAGTGGAACTAACACTGGAGATATCGTTTCAAAAAACACCAAGCCACAATCCGCATCAAGGCAGCTACTGCATTTAGGCCTTCTCTGTGAATGCATTAGTAGTAATGCGAAGGAAAATAAGAAAACGAACCAGAAAAGCCACTATGCAGAAGATCGTTCGTTTATAAACACGGCACGTTATTATGTGAGTTATTGCGTAAAAACGACCTCGTTTATACAGGATGAGTGTATGCCTGTAAGAAATATTCTTGAGAAATCGCGTTGATAAAGCCTATTACTATAGCAATAAATAAAGAGAGTGATATATGAATGGAAGAAAGGTTAACCGGGTTAGCAGTCCGTTCAGCGTAGCAAGCGTCGAAAAAGCAAGAGCGGGGAGGTAGGCTGTCGTCATAAAGGGAAAAAAAAGAAGAATGCACGGTCCTCTGTCAGACCGAACAAACAGAATCAATATAAATGCACTAGGGAAAGCTGCACACTTGAACGATTTCTCCTTGAGCGTGAAAGCACGTACTCTAGTAGCTGATTATACAGGGTGGCTAATTATTTTCTTACGTTAAAACGTTCCCCACGTTATGCGTTTTGAAAAACGGTCTTTCACTAGAGCTTGTGCTGTCTTGCGTATTTGTGTTTAGGAGCACAATAAAGGACGCCACGTGGTCGAAATTTCCAGAACCCTTCCCTACAGAGCGTTCCTCATATTTATATTGTGATTTTAGAAGTTTGAAACAAAACAATTAATAATATATGTATTGTCTTTCTAACGAATGTGCAGCTCATTTCTAGTCTACACCAACAGTCAGTGCACACAGAAGAGCCAACGTAATCAATTTCCGCATAATGTTGTCACTTTTCTGTAATACCAGAGAGACGTTCCTTATCGATGATTCGTCATGCACTTGAAGATTTTGTTTGTGAAGCAAAAAATACCACTGACAAGAAATCAGTCGTTTTCTGGGCTCGGATACGACGCGATGGTGTCATCACATCCATTACGATGACAAATGCCTAACTGGGTCGTATTTTTGTGATTGTGTGCAGTGATTTACTAGTAGTTTACCTTCCACCCATTTTGAAAGCCTAAACATTGCTTAAAATACCATTGAATAATTTTCCGGTGGTGGTTAAGTGGCTGGGAAAGTGCTTCATAGCTAAGCAAGAGGTTACCGGCTCATGTCTTGCCAGTGGCGTTTATATTTTGGGAGGGGTTGCAAGCAGGGGTGCGTGTGTATCATAGTTCAGATGCCTTTCGGAAAATTCACGCCATCAAAGGTAAAGTAGAGCAGTGTTGCTATGTTTTTAAAAGCCCCTGTGCAACAATAAGATGAGATGTGTTTCATAAATCATTCACTTATTTCTAAAAGTCAAGTTATATGCTGACAAGTGCTTCTAAGTAATTCATGTTTCGACGCCGTTTAGTTATCAAGGCATTTCAGTTCATACTTTTGTTGTTGTTGTTGTTGCTGTTGTTGTTGTTGTTGTTGTTGCTGTTGTTGTTGTTGTTGTTGTTAGAAGATGAGGTTGCATAACCTCTGAAGGGTTCTGCAACATCTTTTTTGCTGGGTTATTCAACATAATCAGCAGTAGTAATATAGACCGTTATTTTGAAATTTTCAAAAAGTAGCATTGGTTTCAAGCATGCGAATGACACAGAACACAAATAGACGCTGCTATAGCGTTCGTGTTAGGGGATACTGTTTTACGATTAGATCGAGGGGGAGACCGGAATAAATCTTGCAGAAGGAGGTGAGCCTTGCCTGTGATAGAGAAGAAGCAACATAAGAAAAAAAGCAGCAAAATAATATTAATGTAAGTAGCTGTAGAATACGTATACATGAAAACAGCACTATCACATTGCGATTGAAACATACAAAACACATGGACATTTCCATGAACACATGTTCATAGAACACATGAGCCCATGTTCATAGACATGAACATTTCCGTATGCTCTGGCAATTATACAGACACACGACATACGGAGAATGAGTTCAAACACGCTGCCACACTTCACTCTTTGGTGGGTGAAGTGCCTATAGAAACGCGCCATTGTGCACAGATCAATGCAGAATGGGGTCTAGAAGTCGTGACTGCGTCAAGATTTCCGCAAAGCCCGCCATATTAGTTTCTACCATTTTATTTAAAGCGTAGACATCATCAGGTAGCGCTTGTAGGATTGAGCATCGCAAATTTCATCAGTTCATGCTACATGGCTCCCACAAATAACTGAAAAAATCACGGAACACTTAATTGTATTGACATATGCAGTACCCAGATTGCGAGGTACTGTGGCCAGTGAAGTGCTCGTGGAACGTGTGCGCTTTGTAAGCAGTCAATATTTTTTTTCTGAGGAAAGGGAATAAGATGCGTTATGTCGTATGGGCATATAGAGTGATTAGTAGAAGTCATAATTAGTGCAAAAAATTAAACGCTCGAATTAAGGGGTGATATATGAATCATGTTTGAATTAGGGTAAAAACTTGAGGTATAAGTAAAATAAAATATATGTATGGGCATGCAAGTGAACGAAATGGGCGGTAAGAGTGGATCGAAGGTAACAAAAAATTAAAGCCGAGGAAATAACTGCAAACTAAAGGGATTCGGATAAGAAACCAAGGTCAATGATATGTTAATCATAGTAAATTGGGAACCAAATATCAGCATTTAGACCCCCGATGTGATATCTAAGAAATCGTACCAACTGGTAATCGGAAATAACAATGATATCGACAAATTATGTTGGAGTAAATTATTAAATGTCAAGGGCGAGTAGAGACTTTCGCCTTGCTAGCCTTAACGCAAATAAAGACTTTTTCCTTAGCGTTTGCTAATTGGACTAGATTTAAAAGCATAGGTCATAGCTAATTAAACCCATTTCGAAGTTTCACTTCCCGAAAAGGGTGATATGATTGCGAGGGACACCGCACTGGAAGGCTTGGGAACTTTGTTCATCTGTGGTTCTTTAATGTACACCCAAATCTAAAAACATCAGCATCGAGCATTTCCGCCTCCACGGAAAATGCAGTGGTCACATTTTTTCGGCCAAGATTGGATCCCACAACCATCGTGTCACTGACGTTAATTTCTTGAAGTGAAATCAATTGATCTATACCGCCATTTCTTTGATAATTTCAAGTAACTGATAAAACCAATGCAAGTGGTGCATTTCTCTCTATCCCTCTCTCTCTTGGTGACTGGCTTTAATCAGGCGCGTTTCGTTTTGAAGTTTCGAGTGTAAGAAAAATAACGACATAAAAATGCCATTTTACTATACTTACACCAGTGTCAAACAGTCACTTTTGAATAATCCTGATTAAGATCTAATCTTTTGTCATGACTTCCTCACGAAAGCTACTGTGAAGAAGTAACCACTGCGGAGAAATTTGATAAGGATTAGGCGCACTCACGACTAGTAATTACGAAAATTACGATCTGCGAATATGTATCAACCGGCCCAACTAAGGACTCAAGGGCAATCAGAACTGCACCTTGTGACAGCGGGATTACAGACATCGGAATGGTAATGATGTACAAAACTAGGCCCGAAAAATGTCCCAGTGTGCGCTACACATTTACAAAAGACATATCGACGTCGTCTTCGTCGTCTTAGAGGTGTGGGTCTTCATCACAATTGGTCGCCATGCTTGTGTACACAAACTTCATTGGCGAGCTTGTGTTCTGACGTTCATGGTTTATACGGAGTATCGCAATTACATTCAATTCGTACTTTTATGCCAGGCAATACACTAGGCACTAAAAACGACTTTCGCTCGATACTTGTGGTATGCAGCATTTTCGTCAACGCGGAAACTTTGCACACCTGAGATATATTGGTTTTATGTAGATGAAAGACATTCGCGCTGTCACCCTCGACATAGTTTATTGCCGACTGTTGACTAAACCCAGTTACAATTAATGGAGTTAGTCCTATAAGAAAGACAAGCTTGGATATCAGCCGTTTTTCTAGATCCAAATGAGGTTTGGATTGTAGTTTGCCTTACAGTAAGCTTAATGGCGCTATCATAATTCGAAAGAAGTGCGAAGTATACTTTCATTTATTATCATTACTTAAAGATGAAGCTTTCACCGGAAGGAACTGGTCTTTTTCTCTGCCCACAAGTAACACTATGTTTGAACGTTGCAGGGTCTATAACATGTGATAAGAAATAAAAAAACTGACGTTATCTTGCCAATTGTCACTAAGAATACGCTGTCAGCACTAAATTTAGTTTATATAAAAGAATATATTGATAGGAGAAGGCCCACAATACATTCACCCTCTCAAGGCGCTTGAATTCGCATCAATGAGCATAAATTCAGAACCCACGAACACTCCTTACTAACCCAAGTCAAACGCAGTGTTCTCCTTACGCAATTAGCTGAAATAACTAGTAAAAAAATCTAAAATATGGGGCTGTCATCATGCGCTTATGTGGAGATGCATAAATGTCTCAAATTGCACTCTAAGCCTGTATAAAATTTAACACTTTGTTACCTTCTTTTTTTTCTGCTAAAACCAGCCAGTTTACTGAAATGGAGTGATACTGGAGAAATGACACAAAGCGTTCTGAGAAAGCAACTGCGACCGTATAGAAACGTTCTTACTCGCCAGTGACACGATATATATGATGTCATACGATTGCTTTATGCTTGAGTGTGATAGGCAACACTTCATGAACACTGTCTGAAACGGAGAACTGAAGTTTCAGTGAAATGCGGCTCCGCGATCAGCGCTTGGGCCTACCAAGGTGATAGTTAAAAGCTCTTATTCGTGGCTGAATGCCAGCGAAAACGGTGAGTACATAGGCGCACATTTACGCTATAGTTTCTTGCACAGGAAGCTAGGTGCCCCGGAGGAAGTTGACATTGCGCACGCACAGCTTTCTAACGAATCCGCCACTACCGGTGCATGCGTGCGCAAACGGAAAAGAGGTGTGTATGCGTTGGCCTAAAAGCCAAGTCAGTGTCTTCCTTATGCTGCAGACGGAAATGACAACGGATGTTCTACTGTCGTCGCGAATGACCCTGAAACATCTCAGTGCGTCATCCCGTCATAAGAAACCAGATATAGCGCTCAAGCACGCACACGCACACAGATATATATATATATATATATATATATATATATATATCTGTGTGCGTGTGCGTGTGTGTGTGTGTGTAATCTGGAATAAATTAATTTACCCCACTTAAGTTGCGGCCTCCCCCAGCTCAATCTGATGCGGCGGTACACATATGAGCAGGCGGATGGCCATTCAAAATTTAAGTGCAAAAAAGTATATACAAATATTTTCCATGTGCACCTAAACTTCATGCTGATATAAAAGATTTGCCACAGGAAGAAATCTTTTTATTGATAACTTTTCTTCGCAATTTTTCATCACTCTGGCTAACTACATGTTTAGCATCTGCATTGATTATCAATTCACCCAACGAACAATTATAAAGGAGCTAAAAAGTTTTGGGGAATAGTTATGCAGTTTAAAAATTTCAGGAAGTAGCATAACTAACCGGGTAATGCAAATCCTGTAAGAGGAGTTGTTGATTGATTGATTTGTGGGGTATAACGTCCCAAAACCACTATATATGATTACGAGATACGCCGTAGCGGAAGGCTCCGGAAATTCCGACTACCTGAGGTTTTTCAACGTGCACCCAAGTCTGAGCACATGGGCCTACAGAATTTCGAAGAGTGGTGGTTATACACAGTACATGTTAAAGACAAATTGTCATGTTAAGGGCACGCAAAGTGCTGATCTTTTTCTTAGCGCTATTTGGAACGTGTGTTGAAGAAGGTTGCGAACGTCCAAAGTATCTAGAGAGTTTATTAGGCTATGTAGTAGCACACGTTGTAACACTGGGCCACTTGGGCTTGCTTTTTGTTCCGCCTTGTAGATTTGACACTTGACAAATGTGAGCTTTAAACAATTCTTTCATAGTCCAGTGCTTGCGTCCATGCTAATGACAGAATAAAGGAGCGTTTAATCGCGGTCTCAACAGATAGACATGCAGGAAAAGTGCGTACATCACTATTCTCAAATATGTGCTGCAAAAACAAGCCTTTGTATATTACCGGCTGATACACAATCGCTAATCAAACAGATTACAGCTATTACAGTAAGATATTATGATCCCGAGTAAGAAAGCGTATTCTTCGTTTTTTGTCAGGTGAACAGTTTTTTACCTTCATTATGCTCACATACATTATGCTATTAGCAAGCACTGAAACCATTTTCACATAGCAATCCTATATTAATTTGTCTTATGCCGAAAATGTTGTTACTTCGCGGCTCAGTTATGACTCTCAGGAATGGTCTTTGTCGAAAATTGCTTTAAAAATACATTTCTATTTGAATATTTAACAAAAAATGTGAGAAATGATTTCTTTTGGCAGAGTTCTGTGTTGTCTTCGAAATATACGTAACATGTACTACATAATAAAATGACGGGAAGCTGTCCGCTTCCAACGATCGCCATTCTGTCTCAAGGTGAAATTCGGAAATTCGACAAGTTCTCGCGCCATTCGCATTGAAGGACAAATTTTCATTCCACCCTACAAGGTAACGCTGAGTGTTCGTGCATTGCTATTAAGGACAGTACAAAGTCTGAATTTCGCTATGTATGGTGCCACAACGCCCCCCACCCTCAAAAAAAAAAAAAAACAGCGATGCTTATAGCTCGTCCAACTGCTTCTTTAAAGACCACTTTACGCAATTCACTAAAGCGCACGAGTTGAGTAGAATGCTGAAGCTGAATTTAGCAATTGTAATGTTCTGGTTTGGCGCTATGTCTCACAAAATAGGCATGGCTGTAAAAAGCATATATTAGAAAATATATGGTGCGTAAACACTTTGACCGGTGCTGCTATCCTCACCAACCAATTGCTTAGAGAGAAAAAAAAAAGAAAGACAGCGAAGCTACATGGCCAAACATGGAGGTATATGGGTGCTGCGACATTCCGTGGCTTCAGTAGACAAAGATTCACAATATGTTTCGCATAGAGCGAGACAATGAAGAGAGGAAGAAATAAAATACATAATTTGATTTTAACAAATTAAATGCTTGAAATGTTCCTACTGTTACAACAATGGCTTATTAAAAACACACCATTTTAGTGTTGCGATGCTTTTAAAAATAACGCCTTCATATATGTAAGAAGCCAATCTCTCATTTTCGAAAATGTAACCTATGATAATGTTGTGATATGCGTAGCAACAGCAGTTATGTATTCATAATGGAGCTGAGTCAGTAATGTTTTGAATTTTCCATCTAAAAGGATTTCTCTATTGGCTCATGAAGAATAAATCTAAATAAATGAAAGATTTTAGCTGGCGGCTTCTCGCGGGAATTTACAGATTTGTGTGAAAACCTAGTACAACTGCTAGTAAAATCTAACAAAGCAGAAACACCTTTCAACCAGAAAGCGAGGAAATTTAATTTTGTGAGAGAGATTGGCGGTGAATTTTAAAAGAACGGTAAGCAAGTGTGACCATGTCACTGGAACCGAAAACACTGACCGAACCTTCAGTTAAGTGAAGAAAATGAGAAGGAAAATTGAGTCTGACCAAAGAGCGTAGCCATAAAAACCGTGATGACTGAAGAAATCATATGCATTTCATCCACGAAACATAGAAGAAACGTGTGCATATATATGATGCTTTCTTCACCACTGTTTTGTTCCCGTTCATGAAATGCATGATGAAATATCCACACAGAAACGAGCAGTGCCATATTTAGCTAGACATGCAAGCTATGGTCAACGTTGTGGGATGTCGATAGCAATTTAATAGCATCTGATTCTTCTGCATATTGCGAATTAAAAAAAATTCTCTCCAGACAACAAAAAACCGATGGGTGGTGCCTATTTGAGCAGGTTTGGTTATGCCAGTATTTATAACAGTTGTTTTTGGAAGGCAATTGAAACGTGATTTAGTTATGCTCACGCTCGAATCAGTTCGTTAAACAGGGACGTTCATCAAATTGAGAAAGATATTTTTCAATCTGTTGAAGTTTATAACTATAACGCAGTGACGCAAAAGCTACCATGCTATATGCTGTCAACACACGCCTCCTTCCTTAAAAATACCGGACATAGAGGCTCCCCTGTTCAGGTGATTCAGGCCAAGTAAGTGGTCGCGTGAAGCTTTGCCGACTGCACTTATTCTCATAAGAGAGAACGAATCACTGTGCAAACAGTCTTATCAAGAAAGCTGTAGCCAGGGTTGTTTCTCGCATAAACAATGCATAAAACACCGAAACCAATCAGCGCAGTGTTCCTTTGGGAGACTTCACAAGGAGAATGCAACAACGTCGCCTCCATAGATCTTCCGGTACGTGAAGAGGCTACGGACTGTTGGGTATACCTTGTTTCATGCACGCGCACGACATACAGCGTTGTTTAACTTCTACTATGGTCATAACTATAAGGCGGCTACATTTAAGACGATTGTGTTCGAACGCATATGCAGAGTGTCAACATTTCAATGTAACCTCTGCTTCTTATATACTCATTTATTTCCGGTGAAACATTGTTAAATGAAGGTTGCTGGAAAGCGACTCCCATTGATTAATGTGAATGGAAGTTTGTCCTCTTGATCAAGAACTTTCTGAAACAGCTTTTGGTTCAATTAAAACTCGTATGGCTGAAAGCCTTCGTATTGTATGAAGTAGTGTTCACTTGGGAAAAACCAATCAGTGCAATGTGCTTTCAAATGAAAATATCTTACCTTTCGCCTTGCCATGCCCACAGCTCTAAAAGGGCAGCACGGCAGTGAGTCACACTATTAACGCATTTCAATATAAGAGACGAAGCACCTGAATGTCCCGGCTTGTGAGGTGCCATGCCATCGTGTTGGTCTATCGTAAGTGGGTGCAATGCACCTTGCCAATCGAGTAAACCCCCCTATTCTCCGCCGGTTCATATTATGCATATCGAAAGGTAAACCTTCCTCGTTACTGCCTAAAATAATATATTTGACTCAACAGCTGTGTCACAATCTCCGTTAAAATTTACCAAAGACCTCAAGTTTGTTTTATCTAAAACCAGATACTCAAACGTGCATTTCTATGGTAAAGACATCGATATGAAACAGGACTTCTTGAAAAATATATCTGCAAAGTGATAGTGCGCTAGTACACTTGTGGTGAGTAAAGGAGTAAACAAATAAAGATTTACCTGCTCACTGCATCCCTCACCCCTCCCCAGGTTTCAGGTTAGTGGAGCTCACACAAGTGTTTTTCTCGCAGCGTAGTGTTTCCTCATAATCGTTTCTTTTTTCCTTTGCTCTCAGAGTTTAGTTTTTTTGTTGTTGTTTCTATTTTCTGCAAAGTATCACACGAAATTTTTTTCTCAATTTATAAAAGTGGGCCTACTTAAAGCCAATGCTACAGATTGGTACGTTCTGTTTTTTAGGTAAGAGCGTAACACATTTCTCGTAAAACTCAATTAAGGACAAACATGTGGCTTGACAAACTAGTGGCTCCATCAAAGCCGCTATTTGTGAAATTGTTAACGACGTAAAATAAGGAGTGCACGCTAATTCCACGACTAGACAACTCAGCTAGAAATTCTATATTCGGCACCTTGTAGCAAAGATGACACTAATAATAAAATCCTTTCCCATGGGCTGGCAATGTTGCGTCCAGATACATATGAGAAATGCATAGCATGTTTTATTTCTTCTGCCCTTTCACTCTTAAAATTGAAGCATGGAAACCAGGTCCAGACTAGCAATAAATGCTGATGTATATCTATGGTTACTTTATCCCCGTTCTATTGTTTTGTTGTATCTGCCGCTCAAGACCGCCTGGTGTAGTGATAAAGAACGTAGTCACAGAAGTGTGAAAACAGATATTGTTGGACGATAATTGTTAAGTTATATCACTGTGGACGTTGATAAGTGTTAAAACATTCCCTTCACTGTGAAGCCCTGATCAAACAATATCATTCGCATGGGAAGGTTTGGTCGCCCGGTTATGGAGAAGCTGCAACAGCGTGCCCGTGTTTTGGGCCTACCATTGACCTATCCTACGTAATCTAAGTATTAAAGCTCTAGTTAACGCCAGCTGTGGGCCCACCAGCCGACTGCGCAATCGACTGCACAACAGTACATTCCAGCAAAACCTGTACTCTCCTAGGTTAAATAAAACGATAGCGTTAACGAGCCATTGTAGCAGAAAGTCTGGAATCGGTGTTAGCGGAGTCGTTTGTAAGTGAACAATTGCGACGAATGCAGAGAATAAAGGGAAGTGAACGGTTTGATCATGAATGAAACTCCCGCGCGACAGTCAGCTGTTCTACGCGTATACCCCAGAGCTACGCCAGTGCTATAGATTGCTTTGGAGAAAAAAAAAAAGGAGTAAAAACCGTGAAAAGTCCTATGCGGTCAACTTGTAGAGTGAGCAGTCGCGTTGGCATATGAAATACTACCTGGCTTCAACCAGGCCTTCAAACCTTTCACGTAAGAAAAGTGCGTTTAAGGTATTTTATCACACCGCAGTAGATTATGATATTGTTACGCCACGTATGTGCCGGACGAAGAAGGAAAAAGAAGCAAGGGGTGTGGAAGAAGAAGATCATCATCATCTGCCTGCGCCGATACGGCTCGTCCCTCGAACCGTGTATCAATAAACCCCCAGACGCCTACTGAGGTCGTAACAGAGTGGTGGAAGGTGCTGGGTATAGGAACCAACGACGGGACCGCTACCCCTCGGATTTCGCCGGAGTCGTCGCCTCGCCGGCCTGCCTCCTTCTTTGGCCATCATGCCTGACGAAACAGAAGCTCGGGAACCAGTCCCCAGCAGTTCTTGGCCGTATCACAGAGAGCCACGAACCTTCTCCGGGAGGGCCAATGACGACGTGGACTCATGGCTCAAACATTTCAAGCGAGTAAGCAACTGCAACAAATGGGATGCTGCCTCCCAACTGTCACGCGTTGTTTTCTACCTCACTGATGTTGCCCTCGTTTGGTATGAGAACCATGAAGATATTCTGACAACATGGGAACGCTTTGTTGAAGAAATCAAGAAGTGTTTCGGCAACTCAGCTGCAAAAAAGAAGCTTGCCGAGCAGAGTCTTGCACAGAGGGCCCAGCTATCCGGTGAGACCTGCACCGTGTATACTGAAGAGATTTTGAGGCTGTGTAGGGAAGTCGATTCCAGCATGTCGGAAGAGGACAAGGTGGGGCATTTGCTGAAGGGAATTGCAGAAGATGTTTACAACTTCCTTATTAGCAGGGAAAGCCTGACTTCAGTGTCTGACGTTGTACGGCACTGCCGCACGTTTGAAACCTTGAAGCAGCGCAGAATAGCGCCTAAGTTTGGTCGTCTGGCAAATGTCACCTCAGTAGCCAGCATAGAAGCGGCCTCAACTGGTGACCTTTCGGCAACCATCCGCCAAATTGTTCGGGAAGAGTTACTCAGACATGGCGAAATGACACGTGAACGGGCAGCTGCCACGTCTCCATCCTATTTCCCGCAGGACACCACTGCCCCACAGCTTACAGTTTATGAACATCCATCCGTCAACGCAACGGAGGTTGCAGGGCCTCGGCGTATTCAGCAGTCAAGTCCGGTTTTTTACGAGCGATCACAGTACCCTCAACGTTTCCGTTCCGTACGCCCATACCACCCACCGACAACTGATTTCATTGAATCTCGGGCTTACGCGAACGCTCGCAGACGTGAACACTTCGAAGAACGGCGACGACCTCGTCCTGCGCCTGTGTGCTACAACTGTGGTCTGACTGGTCACATATCGAGGTATTGCGATCGTTCGCGCATACCACGCTATGATCAGTGGACAAGCTTGACCGATAAACCTGCTGTCCCACCTTTTCAAGGACACTGGCCCACCGACTCAAGACCCGGCAGCAGCTTCTGGCACGGACACTGGCGCAACAACTCCCCTGCCTCTGATCGAAGTGTGACGCCACCTCCTGCGCCTCGATCCCACCGGTCTCCATCGCCACGGCGCCGCCCATCGTCACCACATCAGGAAAACTAAACAGTGCGGCCGATGGGGGTGAGGTCGCTGGTGACTTGCTGCAAAACGAAATACCCCCGTCTGTGTTGATGTTCAAGAACAAGGTAGAAGTTTTTGTTGATGGTGTGTGTACGATGGCTTTGGTGGATACTGGTGCTACAGTTTCGATTATGAGTGCTGCTTTTAAACACCGTTTAGGACAAAAGGTGATGTTTTTGTGGGAGAAGGCAACAACATTCTGTGGCGTTGGTGGTAACTCGCTGTGTCCCATTGGTGTCTGTACCGCAGAAGTGTGCTTGGGTGATCAAGTGTTTGTCACAGAGTTTACGATTCTTCCAAGGAGCACACACGACATAATCCTGGGGATTGACTTCCTTCGAATGTGTGGCGCCACTGTTGATTGTAGAAATGGAGAGGTGTACATATGTGATGCTGCCCCTGGAGAACTATTAGAGAATTCAGACAGGGAGCACGGTGCGCTCCGGGTCAGTGAAGATAGCATTGTGCCGGCATTCTCTGCAGTCTGTGTTCCTGTATACTCTTCACGCATTGAAAACAGTGACAGTGCGTTCGACGCATTAGTGGAGCCCTTTCATCTCAGTTGCATTAAGAAGAACACATTGGTGCCGCATTGCATAGTGTCACTCGTTCAAGGTCGCACAGGACTATGGGCGGTAAACTGTTCAGCTGAGTCGGTGGTTCTACCAGGAGGACTGAAGCTTGCCAAGTTCAAAACATACTCACCGATGGCAGTGGCTGCCCTCAGTGATGCTCCAGGTGGGGCCTCAGCCAATACTTCTACGGCCGATTCAAAACTTTTACCTATGATCGACAAGTCACTTACTACTGACAAACGCCGCATGCTTCTGGACGTTTTGTCGAAATACGTGGCGATTTTCGATTTTTCCCATGACCATGCGCCCTCGATTCCCGCGTCTCGGATTCTCCACAGGATAAACACGGGAACAGCACAGCCCATCCGCCAGAAACCCTACCGAGTGTCGCCGTCTGAGCGCAAGATAATTGATGAACAAGTGCGTGATATGCTGCAGAAGGGTGTCATTCGAGAATCATCGAGTCCTTGGGCGGCTCCCGTGATTCTAGTCAAAAAGAAGGATGGTACCTGGAGATTCTGTGTGGACTATCGCCGTCTAAACTCCGTCACAAAGAGAGATGTCTACCCTCTCCCACGCATTGATGACGCTCTAGACTGCCTCCATTCAGCATCCTACTTTTCGTCCATAGACTTACGCTCAGGCTATTGGCAAATACCTGTGCATTCAATGGACAAAGAAAAGACGGCTTTCGTTACTCCGGATGGACTATATGAATTTAACGTGATGCCTTTTGGTCTATGTAACGCGCCCGCTACATTTGAAAGATTCATGGACACCATTCTGCGCGGCCTGAAGTGGAACATCTGTATGTGTTATCTTGACGACGTTGTTATCTTCGGGCGTACATTCAGTGAACATAACGAAAGGGTAGAGCTGGTTTTGAAATGTATTCGAAATGCTGGCTTGGTTCTTAATGCAAAGAAGTGTCATTTCGGAGCTCGACAAACACTGGTGCTGGGACATCTCGTCAACAAGGATGGCATCAGGCCCGACCCGAATAAGACGGCGGCTGTTAGAGCTTTTAAACCACCTGGCTCAGTGAAGGAGCTTCGGAGCTTCTTGGGCCTCTGCTCTTACTTTCGCCGATTTATTCCCGCCTTTGCAGAAGTTGCCTTTCCACTGACCTGTCTTCTCCGCCAAGGTGCTAGTTTTGAATGGACTCCTGATTGTGAAACTTCTTTCAACCAACTGAAGTTCTTGCTCACGTCGCAGCCTATCCTGCGGCACTTCGATCCTTCTGCGGCGACTGAAGTTCACACCGACGCAAGCGGCATTGGCATAGGTGCAGTCCTGATACAGCAATGTAATCAAGTGGAACACGTAATCGCATATGCCAGTCGTACTTTAAGTAAGCCGGAACGCAATTACACTGTGACCGAACAAGAATGCCTTGCACTCGTCTTCGCTGTGCAGCGATTCCGCTCATACCTATACGGTCGTCCTTTCCAAGTAGTTACGGATCATCATTCTTTGTGCTGGCTTATCAACCTTCGGGATCCGTCAGGCCGTCTAGCACGCTGGGCCCTCCGGCTGCAAGAGTACAACTTCACGGTATCGTACAAGAGCGGCAGGAAACACGCGGACGCAGACTGCCTTTCAAGGATGCCAGTTGATGCTACAGTTTGCGACGCTGACGATTTCGATCATCTGATTGCGTCCGTAGCACCAGCGTTCCCGGATAAGGCCACCTTTGAAACTGAGCAGCGGAAGGACGTGAGTTTGAATCCGTTATTCGTGATCGCACAAGCATCCACTCCGGAAAGCCGCTTTTGCGTCCGTGATGGTCTACTGTACAAGAAATCCATCTCCGGCACCGGTTCCCGCTTCCTGCTGGTGGTTCCAGAGGCACTACGGTCATCTGTTTTGTACGCCATGCATGATGACGCCACTTCAGGTCACCTCGGAACGACGCGCACTCTTCATCGTACCCAGGAACGCTTCTACTGGCCACGTATGCGCCAGTCAGTTGAGTTGTACGTGGCCAGTTGTGCGCAATGCCAGGCGCACAAATCTCTCTCAGCAGCTCCGGCCGGACATCTACAACCTGTGACGCCTCCCAGTTCTCCGTTCGAACAAATTGGCATTGACCTGGTGGGCCCTTTTCCGCGTTCATCGAAAGGCAACAGATGGATTGTGGTATGTGCTGACCATCTTACTCGGTACTGCGAGACTGCTGCCCTGCCATCCGCGACTGCTGGTCAAGTGTCGTCCTTCCTTCTCCATTCTATCATACTGCGTCATGGGCCCCCTCGCGTCATCATAAGTGACCGTGGACGTCAATTCACGGCAGACGTTGTCGAACAACTTCTCCGTATGTGTGGCTCAGAGCTCAGACACTCGACGCCTTATCACCCGCAGACGAATGGTCTCGTCGAGCGAACAATTCGAACACTGGTGAATATGCTTTCTATGTACGTTGCTTCGAACCACAAGAACTGGGACGATGTCTTGCCGTTCGTCACATACGCGTTTAATACTTCCCAACATGAGACCACCGGCTACAGCCCGTTCTTCCTCCTCTATGTTCGACCCCCCCGTTATACTCTGGATACAATATTTTCCTTCTCTGATCGGGACCAATCAGAAATCTCCCTAGCAGAAACTCTTTGTCTCGCCGAAGAAGCTCGTCGTCTTGCTCGTTTACGTACAATAGCCTCGCAAGACAGATCGAAAGTTCGTTATGACAGCAAGCACCGGCAGGCCACATATATTCCGGGAGATCTCGTGTTGGTGTGGAAGCCTTTACGCAAACGTGGCTTGTGCCAAAAACTGCTCGCGCACTACATCGGACCTTTTGTTATCCTTGACCGCCTGAGCGCAGTCGACTACCGCATCGCACGTCTTACAGCTAGCGGGAGACGTTCCAGAAAGACAGAGGTCACGCATGTCGCTCGCCTGAAGCCTTTCAGTCAACGCGACACTGCATGAAACGCGCGGCGCGCTTTGTCTGCGAGGGGGGAAATGTTACGCCACGTATGTGCCGGACGAAGAAGGAAAAAGAAGCAAGGGGTGTGGAAGAAGAAGATCATCATCATCTGCCTGCGCCGATACGGCTCGTCCCTCGAACCGTGTATCAATAAACCCCCAGACGCCTACTGAGGTCGTAACAATATGATGTTGATTAAAAGACAATGACTCAAAACATCTTTAACAAAAAACCTACCTATAGTTGAGGTCACATGTGTATGATAAAAACCTGAACGATGTATATCAGCAAAAATACGATACCGCATACTGCGCTATGCATGCTCAGAACTACGTTTTGCATACGCCTTTCCGGAATTCATATCACCGCATTTTTTTCTTTTTTATTAAACAAATACGCCATCCTTAAAGAAGAGGAATAGCTCGTTAATATTGTAGGCTGTTTTCGCATACAGCAGCACATTTATTACCGAGTACCGAGGCTTGTGCAGTGTGCCACTAGCGAGATGACATGCCTTGAAGCGTTCGAGCTTTCCTCTGCCTGTAGGAAATGTTTCTCAGATGAGCCACTCAGTCGATTGGCTCGACATTCTCGAGTCATTTATTAACCGCGAAGATTGCACCGAGGGTAGTATATGCAAATATTCAGAGAATTTGCACGATTAGTTTTGCGGATAGCAAATATAACTTGCCGGCAACTTTGGCTGACTAAACTGGTGGCCAGCTGTTGACAGCTCCGAGATGGAGCAAGAAAAGTATCAGGAAGAGTGGTTAGAGTATTACCTGCACTGTTTATTAGCAAATGCCACGTCATATTTTTATAATAGAACGTCCTCAATGACATATCTGGTTTCGTTTTTGTTGACGCGTGCGTTATCTAAGCGCAAATGTTTTTCGTTGACTGACACCGATAATCAGGCCACGAACGTTCTATACCTTCCGCAGGGAGCGCGACTGGACAGCGGCAATGATCCTGCCGATAACGGCGCTACGGCTCGCGGTCGCAGCCGCCGTGGAGAACGTGACCACTCCGTTGCCGGGAGACTTTCCCGATGGCGACGTGATTATCTGGCGGCGAAGCGACGAGGGCTCCGATAACTCGACCTGGCTGCCACCTCCACTTCCGTCGTCATTTATTCCGGACAAACCAGACCCTGGCTTCACACCGGACTATAACACGCGAATAAGGCTGCCCCAGAACTCGACCGATGTGCTCACCGTCGCGGATATCGCCGAAATCGAGAGCATGCTCGTGAGGCTCAACGAGACAACGAACGACACGTCCTCGTTTGAAGGCGAGACGCCTACTGAGGTAAGTTGGGGATTAACGTGGTGTGTTTTAGGGCTTCCTCTTTTCGGGCAATTTGATGAGAGCTTGATTCCAAAACTGACATTGACTTAGTAGATACTTGCGTTGGGTGCACAAAAATTGGCGCGGCTGCACAACAAGTGTCCAGTGAGCGGCAGTTATTTATTTTGGAGCAATATAAAGGGAAACAACGTTTCAGGCACGCTAACAATAGTTGAGAAGGCTGAAACACGATGCGCATATCTGTGTATGACACAAACACACACATACAAACACATACACGTCAAGTAAAAGGGCTTGTTGTTATCAGACAAGGGATTCATCAGAAAAACAAGTGAATGTAAACGATTGGTTGATATGTGGGGTTAAACATCCCAAAACCACCATATGGTTATAAGAGACCCCAGGGCTCGTGAAATTTCTACCACCTAGGGTTCTTTAACGTGCACCAAGATCTTAGCTCGCGGGGATGTAAATCAAGGACTCTGCGAACCCTGCCTTCGATTATCGCCTGTCTTTGTCAAGTGAAATGTTTTTGAAGCCATATAAACGGAAAAATAGCACCGACAAGGTGTTTAGCCTTTTCAGCACGTGCACTAAGTTACACGGATCTATTATCATGAAAGGTAGCATATAGTTGCAAATATAACGGAGCGCCATCAGTTCTGTCTTAAATATTCGAGGGATTTTCACTAGAGCTTTATACTTTCTACTTGCTGTAACCACTTTGTTAACGAATCCCAGGTGATTGAAATTTCCGGAGCCCTCCGCTACGGCGTCTCTCATAATTATATAGTGGCTTTAGGACATTAAACCCCACATATCAATCATCACGTAACCACTTTGAATTTTCATGATTTAATAGTAGGTCTGCCGAAAGTGTTAACTGGATGTTTCAATCAGAAGGTCACTGTTATTACGAACCTTTTGTTTGAGAGTTCAGAATTAGAGAAACGCCAACCACAGTCACATGAATGCTAGTGTCTCGCTACTTTGAGATTGACGTTGCATTTGAAATACTACGCTGTAATATTTTTATCACGCCTGCCTTATATACATATAGGCATGCGTTATTAATACATAGCGTTGTCTTGTTTGTACTAGTATGTGTGTATAAACAGTTGGTTGACAAATTACATTGCTTCGTTTTGTGTGCTGATGAGACGTAAACGTGCACTCGTGCAGGGAGCACTTGTACGTTTCTTTGTGTTGATTTACTGGGTGCATCTATATATTAAGAAAATTGTGATGAAAATAAAAAAATCGCGTTGTCTTCTCGCTTCTATTTCAAGTAGTTACGCAAGCACTTTTCCTTTCCTTATCTTTTGCAAAGCGGACAGTGTACCCAGACAAAGGAAGATTGCATGAATAAACACACGAACTCTGACTGTATGCCGCTATCCTTCGTTCGACAAGTGAGCCTACACTGGTTATCGTGGAGCTGCATCACGAAAGCTTGAAGGCTGTTATGTTTTGTGTCGTTTTAAGACAAGGTGTTCGTTAATTGAAAGTGTGGCTGGTGGGGTCAGTCAGTTTTTTGTGTCTCGTATTTTTTTATTAGCCAGAGTTATTACGTAGCCGTATCGACAGTAAAAACAATCAGTCAGCCAAGACCATTCATGTTTGTTGTTACATACAGTTCTCATTTACTACTTTGTGATAAGCGTTCATGCAAGGTGATCGTTCTTACTGTTTTATTCGTATAGAGCAAAAAACCCCCCAAGGTTGATTTTTCGTTTTAAAAATGGGTAAAAACGAAGAAAAAAAGCAAAACATGTCGTCGCAGAAGTAGTTGAATGTTTATTGTGATTTAATATAAAAGAGCTAGCACAATATATGTTTGTGTTAGGCAGCTTTGGTCTCGTTTAATGTGGATGCACTGACATCGACGATTAATGGCTCACCTCCAGCTCTATGACTGGCATGCATGATGAACGAGTAAACCTCTGTGGTAGATATAGAAATTAACGGTGAGAGCGTGATCAGAGAACGCGGTCGACAGCCAGAGGAGCGTCGCTGATTGAGCGCATAACTTGGGCTAAGCTTGCCGCCCCGCGGCATGTCAAATAGTTAACAAAAAGAAATTCCAGCCAGCCGGGCTCGAAGGAAACGCATTGCGCTACGTGTCGCTCCTCTAGCCCAGCCGAGATATCTCTCGGGGCGAGCTAAGCGGGAACACGATGCTACAGCCCGGCGCGTGCCACAGGTGAGGCAGCTGAGCGTTGTAGAGCTATATTTATCTGGATGGATTCTATAAGCGAGGCCATGGCTTTGGCTGATGTTGCCCCCTCGCAGTGTGTTAGGGCGTTGATAAAAGTGTGCTTCCCTTATTGGAAATGCGCCTAATGGCATGGACGTATAGCAGCGGAGCATTGCTGGAGTTGATCGTGGAGGCCAGGGTCATGATTTCTAACTTCCCTTAACAGCTCCCACACGACGACACCGCACCATCGACCAAGAGTACTTTGAGAGGAAAGGGTGAGATAAGAAAGGCGCAGTTTTGAAGCCTCCTGAAAGTGTGAAGGTGGTGCAGTAGATGGCACGCCCAGTATGTGTTGTCGTAGAGCGAAAGGTCGTGGGCTCGCCTGCTACTTACGAGAATCTTTATTTTAAGATTTTTTTCGCTATCTGATTCCGCGCAATTTTTTGACGTCATTTTCGGGCAGGAATTACGCACTACACTCTTAATGGACTCCGACATTAAATATTCTTCTGCTAAAAAAAAAACTGCTATTGTACTTTCATCAGGGGCGCCATATTTGTGTAAGTGTTATATCCCCCCAGAAGAAACTGAGAAAGTGGTGAAAAAAAAAGCGTGAAAACGGGGGCGGCTGCTTTAGAAAAAAATTCTGTCAAGACCATGTGGACCATTTGTCTTGTTCTTCAGAATCGGCGCGACGAATCTCTTTGACGGCCACATCACACACATTTTAACTAAAGGCAGTACCGTATAGAAACGAGCAGTTGTTGAGATTGCTATCGAGCAGAACGTTTGTATGTGCTAGAGAAAGTTGTCCCTGTTTTACTTCGAAGTCGAACCCACAAAAGGGTGGCTTATATAGTAGCGTTCCCCATTTGACTCATTTAAATCCTCGAGTTGATTGGTAATCATTATTTAAACACAAGAGGGATCATGGCCAGGAGTTATGAATTGGTGTCATTTTGCCTTGCTTTTGCACATTAAGTCTATCAAATATTCGTATACTACGATGTTTTTTTTCCGAATCGCAGCGCGTCCGACGCTCCGTCGGCGACGAAGACGAACAGGACGACGACGACGACAATAACGTCTCGCCGTCGAAATCAGACGCAACCTCTGGACTCACCGCTGAGGGCGAGTCTGTCCCTGGCTACTCGGAGGATGCTCAAATGCGGCCAGCACCGCAGATGGACGACCAAACTTCGGAATTCTTCAGCAAATTCCTCGGTCTCAAGTCGGATGACCGTGTGGAAAAAACTCACGAAGATCTCGTTGAGCCAAGTAGCCTGTTGCAAAAGGATGAAGATGGCGATGAGCAGGTAGAAAGTGTCTACTATAATTTTTTTTCTTTTTGCTTTAAACCCTTGAGTTATTTTTAAAACTATCAATTTCAAACAATAGTAAATTTTAAATAACATTTATTTACCAAAGAACCACCCGTTTCATGGCTGATTTTCCACGGTGGTTTCCTGCAGTTTACGAATGGTCAACTAATAAACTAACCAACCAACTGACTTATTCATGGGCTGTAGTCCCCCCCTCCCCTTGCGTTGATCTATATGGCCTGACCAACCACAAACCAACCAAACAAACAATCGAATGAATAATAATGAGAAATTGCAACGCATGAGCAGATGCCATTTTAAATTAGGTTTATTTTGTTGCAGAAAATGAGAACCTTGGTCTGTTGCCATCTCATTTACCTACACGAAAAAGACTACAAAAATAAAGGCACGTGCACGTACGCACAAACATGCTCCCAAACGCGCGCATGCGTAGACGCACAATTGTAAATCATTTCGTATATGTTCTATGCCAATGTCAATGGAAAAATGTTGATACAAAAGAAATGCTTTTTAAATGTAGCTTTAAAAAACCACGCACAATTCTGAGCGCATGTATTCCACACAGGCCCGTTTGACGATTACCTCAAAACTGTTGAAATGTTTTAAGGCAGTGTCAGCATAGAAATGTTGAGAGAAAAAAATTATAGATGTACTGATTATGTCCATAAGTGACACCAGCATCTTCTAAAGAACTCTTGTTCACCGCCGTAAAAGCTAAGACTTCATTACTTCTCACTTATTAAAAATTTTAAAAATACTAAATACATATTTAGAAAATAAAAAAATAAACTAGGTAAGCAGTTGGGCGAGTTCTTTTGTTATTCTTATTCAGATATATGTACCGAAAAAGAAATGACACACATGAGTGCTTCGTGTCATAATTAGTTTTGTGTCGTAATTATTTCTCAATAATTTGGGGACAGGAGTCAAAATTATTTACTATACTCAATGACAATGTGTAATTGTTTGGAATTGCGAGTGGTGATAAGCATCAAAGCATTCTACGAAGTTTTTCATATTCCCAACTAGCCTTCAGTGCAAATGTACAACTGCACTAAGTTTATCGCTAATGCCATTAGGTCTATTAGAATAAGATTTCTTAGAGTTTACTTCTTTCATCTTTTTTTTCATTTTTCTGCTTTCCAGACTTCTCTTTTGCGCGGCCATAACAAAGTCATGGAAAATTTGGCTTGCGTTTGTTGAGCGCTGTTGACAAAAAAAAAAACAAAAAAAGCAGACTACCTTAAGACCAAGCAGTGCAATGTGATTAGCTTTACATGATTTATAAGGTCATCTGCGACCTGTATAAGAAATGCAATGGCTATGAGAAAACGCATAAAGTATGCCTGAGGTATGCAGTGAATTTTCAGTGGAAATGTTTACAACCTAGTAATAATTACAACGAATGCATGTGGCCATCTTATAAGTCCTACTGTATTACGCTTGATAGCTTTAGGCATATTTTTTGTTACTTACTGGCATAACTCTACACTAATTTATTGCATTGGTGTTCACTCTGAAGAAATTCGACGCTAGCAGATTTTCTTAGCTTTAATTTAACGTGTAAGAGTTTTAACGCTTTGCTTGGCTTCATAAAATAGAGAAGAAAATACTAGTTATTTCTCGCGAGAACTTTAAAACACATGTGGCTATGATGCCGTGCAGTCATTGAAAAAAAGAAAATCTAATCACTTTTTATTACTACCTTGTTTTTGAGCATTTTTTTGCGGTATTCGCAGATTGAGCTCTCTCCTAACTGACGGTGACAGGTAACAGATGCTGTGTCTTTCTCCTTATGTGACCTGCGTTGAATCCCATAAAACAAACTAAATGGCGACCTTGGTTTCATTTCCGTTGCTGTTATATTGGTTAATAGTGGTATCTGCTATGAGTTTTTGAGAGCTTTCTTATTTCACGAAGAAAATGCTTGTGGCTATTAAAAAAGAAAGAAAGACAAAAATATCTAATTAGACAAAGTTTCAGTCGCCATGTCACAGCAGAAGGTGAATTACAGTAGTGCGATTCGTCGCTCCTTGCCCCCCACAGTTATTTTAGTGGGCATTCCTTATTATTCACGTGTTCGTTCCCTAGAGTGTTCAACAAAGGAGTACTGTCTCTAAACATGCCATAAACATTGATGTTTCTTAACCTGCTCCACCTTATGATAGAACAAGTTTTAAAAAATAAACAACATGTTCTATTCTACTGTCATAGGAAACAGGGAAACACCAAAGTAAAATATGCCCATAGAAAAGTATTTTAATTACATTCGTGTAAGAGAGCTCGCAGAATGTCCATTGGTGTTTGACAGCTACAGCTCGTTTAACGGTTATGCATCTATGGTGACGTTTAGTCATGCATCTACATTCCGACGACTATCGTTTATCATTAATCGTAGATCGCTCGGCTATAAGGTCGTAGATCCTTGTAGCCATGGTCGTAGATCCACTGCCTGGCCATGAGGAATCGCAAGGTGCTTAGTGCCTTCCCTTTGTCCGGTGACAATCATTCGCGGGACGAGCGTCAGTGGGTAACGCGCAGCAACATCCAGGCGAAACAGACGCGTTCCAGATGTTTTATAACTATGTTTATTATGAATGAATGCTATATGAGCGAAGCCGAAGCACCTGGCATTGTCACCACCGGGGAGTGTACTAAGGTGTTCAAAAAATTTACTTATGCTATTGCAAACGTGTCGAATGAGACGGATGATAAGAATCGACACGTTAAAGGAGCTGATTGCAGATTCCACTGCCATGGTGCATTCCTTCTATTTACTAAGAACGCTGTGAGAGGACAGTGGTAGATATAAAAGGCATATTTTTTGAAGCGTACGAAGCATGTGAGCATGGCAAAGTGGATAGTGCGCCCGACATCTGTTATCATGGACTTAGCATGGATCCCACTATCTTTAACGGAACTCATTTTCTTTGTCTTCTGATTGTGTATAGTTTTCACGTCATTTCCGTTACGGAAAAACGTCGCTGAAATCTTGGTGAACCCCGTCAGTAAACACTATCGAGTTAAAAAGACACGCATTTAGTTCATTAGGGTGAGAAAGTCATTATGACGAAATCTTGATGTACTTTTTGCACTTACGTCAATTTTTGGCTGCACATCGCAGCAGTACGAGCAGAAAGTGCACTTGGTGATTTAGTAAGCTGACATGTTTGCAATAGCACAAATTCAAGTAAGTATAAGTGATTGGCTTAGACTAAAGCGTTGTGCTGAATACATGTGCAAATACTTTCTTTTTTCTCAGGTTAGAGACCGTCGCCAGGCCATGGCCACTTCTTCAATAACGTCCGCAAGTAATGATGTCGTTTCAACTACAGCGCCCTCTCAGAAGCCGACCACCGTTGCACCTTCGGAACAACAATCTCCTGTCGTTGCCGAGGCAACCACTGTAGTGCCTCTGGAGGAAACCACTCTCGTGGTTACCGAGCCAACCACAATAGCAGCTTCGGAACCGACAACTTTAAAAATTCCCCAAACAAGCAGTGAAATACCCTCACCATCACCTCTGCCTACTGAAAACATTGAAGAGAAACAAGAAGAAAAAACTCCTGGTCTGCCGACCACTCCACCTGAAGTCTCTACTGAACAGCCTGTCCCGGAAATCCTTTCGTTCCCATTCCAACCGAGTGATTTCTTCTCGCAAGGATTCCATCCCCCAGGTTTCTTTCCTCAGGGATTCTTTCCTCAATACCCCCAAAGTGGCTACCCCCAGTATCCTCAGAATGCTAACCCGCAATACCAGCAAGGTGGCTATCCCCAGTACAACCAGAATGCTAACCCGCAATATCAGCAAGGTGGCTACCCCCAGTACTCTCAGAGTGCTTACCCGCAATACCCCCCAGGTGCCTATCCCCAGTACCCTCAAGGCGCTTACCCGCAATACCCCCAGTACTCCCAAAACCAGAGAGGCTTCTACCCCAACCCAAGTGGCATCATAGATCCCGGCTTTGCGCCAGACCCAAACCGTCAACTACTGCAAAGAGCTCATGAAGAACAACGGCGAAAAGGCCTTAGACAACCGGAGAGTCATGTTCCAAACAGTCACTGGCAGGGCTATCCTGGTGGTTCTGGAATAATCGACCCAGGATTCGCTCCCCGGCCAATCGACCCACTGCTGCAACGAGACCTTGATCTGCAGAGAGAGAATGGTGGTAGGCAAGTACTTGGCGGGCAGCAAGAGAATAAAATGACTCCGGAGCTTAATATTGTTCACGCAGACGGTAGCACTCAAGGGTATCCTCCAAACGTGCCATTCCGTGACCAAGGAGCAGAGGCGCCGCGTATGGACGACACTCTCATTCAACAGACACAAGGTCAAGCAAGACAGGATCAAGAACAGCTGAGGCCATCAGCTTCACAAGCCGAAACCGGCAATTCGGCAGAGACCCTTACCCCTTCTGATTCGGCTGTGCCCGAGAGTAACCGTGAGTAGAGAGTGGGCACATAAAGCGAGGCGCCATTGTTGCCTGAATCACAGGTGTGTAATAATTTGGAACCGTACCAATAATAAAGCTTGGTCGAAAAAAAATCTGTGCTCTCAACAACAGCGGCTGGATGAGACCATTTGTAAATGTTTTTTGACAAATGGAAGTCCTTTACTGTCCTTTATTCATCGCAACAGAGTCAATTTATTGCGCGACTTCTCCAGGGGAAAACACCACAACAAGAATTTTCATAACAGATGTTACATGATAAAGCACTAAATCTTCTATAAAACGATAGCCTCCTTCCTCGTCACAACAGTATGATTAACACTTTAAATGATATCCTTATAATTGGTCACTACTTCCAAAAAACGTTCTCATGGTTCCATCCAAAAGTTTAATTATGAAGTTATCTTGTAGGGCATAGGTAAACGTAAGGTTTACAATAATGATTCTGCTAAAAAGTGAAAAAAAAATTGAAAATAAAACATCCCAAAATATGGATGTATCGCCAACGATCATACTTGCGAAATGGTTGGTGCGATTCAAACGTGATTCGGCATGTATAGAATGAGGACACTACCCTGTGCATCTAACCTTCACGATCACCACATCTCTGAGCAATGGCACGTTATTGCAAAAGACTGAAAATGTTGTAGTTAGGCATTGTCGTTTTTCACACGATTGGCCAGTGTACAAAATGTTACGGCTCGTTTTCAATAGGTCGGCTTGAATACACAGCTCTACTTGCGATGGAATAGCAATAAAGTTTCATAGGAAAATATTGATGAAGGAAAGAGGTATCACTGTCCGCGTGAGTGTAGGATGCAAAATGTGTTTGAGGAAAACGCCTTTAAAGATTTGCATGGAATGTTCAGATTATAAAAATCTGTAAATATCTTTGAAATTCACCAGGATCATTGCTTCGGACATACATTGAAGGGTTAGAAACTCCTTTCAAGCGAGCTGAAACATATACTTTCATTCTATCTCGTGTTGCGTCTCCAGCTGACACTCATTGACGTGCGTCACATCAGGTCCAAGCTTGATAAATAATTTTATACCTTGCGTTTGTACTTCTTTTTAGGGGCGAATTTCCTCTTAGTGTAACCTTGTCATACGTCATGCGTAACCGAGAGAAGAGACGAAAAAGGAAAGAAGGCGGTACCTCCAGAACAGTACAATAGACGACGCTGTCTGATAGAAATACATACAAACTGCAGTCGAGCGAGGACATTCTAGATGGTGCTGTACCGCTACTCTCCGATTGGCTGCTGCGTGGGCTGTGTCTGGGTACGCGGAGAACGAGGGCCTCTCTCAGTCTCCTGGATAGTCACCGTACGCGGCGGATCGTTGGTAGGGCATGGACTAAGCGGAGAGGGATGTGCATTGAAGACGCTTGCGTTCGGCTTCCTTGGCTCGCGTCTCGTCGGTGTTACCCGCGCACAGTCTACGTTCGCGAATGTGGTCGGACGCATGCACGCATGCATGGACGGATGGACATCAGGACGAATGAACGGATGGAAGCTTCGCCCCACTCATCATCATTATTACCGCAGATGTGCTGTGATTTTTTTACTGTAAATTGCCATATTTCGCGGAATACTATAACTTTCTACCCTAAAGGCCACAACTAATTCCATGAGGTGGAAGGTAGTAAATCAAAAACCCCAGATAGCCGAGCAAAAAGGAGCCCGGCTTTGACAGCAGTGCCGTATACATGTAGTAGACATTTTCTGATAAATTGAAAACGTCATGTCCCAAAATATCTGGAGTTTAGTTAGACAAATTAGCATTAATTATTATGTCTAAAAACACTCATGACAATATTGAAGGCATTGTGCAATCAAAAACCTTCATTTTTGGTTTCGAGAGCATCCAAAGAAGTGGGGCGGGAAAATAATCATAACTTTTGAAGGGCTCATGATAATTTCATAATTTTCTTCCTAAATATTCTTCAATAGTCAAACATTGCAAAAATTTATTTCATTTACATACACGGATACTCAAGGACACATAGGAAAGAGGGAAAAAACAAGCTTGCAACTGCCACCTGGAGAAGCACAACGCCTGCTCAGACTTTCGGGAGGAGAGGAGAAACTGAGAAAAGGAAGATAAGAGGGGAGAAAGAGGAAACAAGAAAGGGAAGTAAACAAAAAGAACACTTAGGCAAGTATCGGTAAAAATTTTTTTAAAATTCGACCGTAAATGGGCGGCCAGGCCCGTTCGGTCCATAAAAGTAAGTAGAGCTTGATGGACCTGGTCGCGGCGGGAAGCACAATCTCTCGGAAAGAGGTAATCCTATAGGGTCATGCACCTAAGCCCCAGGAATTCGTATTCCTTAATCAGCAAAGCCCGCTGCGTAGAATATACGGGACGGTTGTTACGAGCCGCGTCGGTGGCCGCAGCGGACCCAGTAGGTAGCATGGAGCTGGGTGGTGGTCGTCATTCCGCAGGCCACGGGGATGTTCAGAACTCTTGAGAGCTGAGGCAGAGGGACAGGCGTAAAGGAAAACTTAACAAGACGTTTATTTGCAACATGTTGGACAGTAACGTCTGAACGAGGACTCTTCTCGCGACACTCTCCTGTTTTCTTCTCGCGGGCTGCTCCCCCTGCCTCGCCGGGCAGTTCCAAAGATAGGGGTGGAAAATGACACTTCGGGGAACCAACCACTCATAGAGAGCACAACACAAGTATCCCTTCACACACGTGGCAGATGAAACGTGGCACACGCGCGGGGACTATGAAGCGACCACGCAGGAGAAATTCATGGCAGTCGCTCCTGTAGCACACAACCGGCCTTCCGCACATTCCAGAGGGGCCCGCCCGTAGCCACTGCCCCGCAGGCGAAGCGCACAGCCGAGACAAATACAGCCGGTGCAGGTGACAACCCGCACCCCACAAAAGAATGTCCGAGATGACGGGAAGGCACGCTTGGGGCAGCCGGCCCAAGGACTTCGCTACTGCTTTGTAACACAGTGCACTATGCGATGCTCAAGTGTTTTGCAGGAGCCATAAGCAGTGCGCAAAGCACTGTCAACACGCCGTTGACGGTGCAATTGTTCACGCACCTGCACAGAGCCCACTCTTAGTTTGTATGACAGCGTTCTAGAGCAATGAGGCAAGCCACTGCCACGAACACGGGGAGGGAGTAATACGTTGCAAGACGCTGGTCTGGGTGGTGCTTTAGGAGGTGTCGCCGTATAAGCAGACGAGCGTTGTCCATCGTACATGGAATTCCCAGACAGTCACAACCTTCATGGTTGCAAAACGAGACAAGGCGATCTGCTTCTTTATTGCCTGCAATGCCTATGTGCGAAGGTGTGCACTGTGCAGCTAGGCATACTCCACGTGAGAGAATATTGTTGACGAATTCCATGATACTGCATAAAATAGGGCTGTCCATCTCCTTGCGGGTGAGTGTGCTAAGGGCACAATGACAGTCGGTAAGGATGACAACCTTCGATGATGGTAACCTTTCTTGCACGTACTTAAACGTGACATATCGCTGCTAGCTCGGCTGTCACCCACGATGAATGGTTTACCAATCATCTGCGTAAGTGGTATTTCCGAAAAACTTATTTTTTTAGAAAGTTTGGTTTTTGAAAGTGGCAACCTACCTTAAGCTGTGAATGCTTCATACAACTTCAGTTACCTCATAAAATACATAAAACATAATCGATCAAAGAGCTCGCTTCTGCGGAAATTGAAAAGGCATACACATTGTATGCTACCATTCAGCATTACTTTTACGTTCCAAATCAAATCGAGAAACATACTTTTGTGTCTGAAAACATTTATACATTGTCGTATCAGGCAACCTGGAAAGGCATTGTCACAGGGACAACTTATTGATGGGTAAAACAGAAGGATGACAATTGTTATTCAGTAGTTTTTATACATTTTTGTATGTCTTTCTGTTGGAATTTACTCGTAAACATATAACAAAGCTTCATTAGGCATCATCACACAGCACAATCGTAAACAATATTATTTTAAGAGAGCAGGGATCAAAAGAGCTTTCACTTAATAATAATTGCCCCATCATCATACGAATATGTTGTCAGATTTTGTAAGGAAACTGAACTCTCAGTTAAAGCACAGCACGGACCTGCGCCGGTCCGGGTAAAAGATTGTTGAATCGGTCTCAGGCCAAGCTCGCGCCTGTGAGTTTCAGACTCGGGTCGGGCCCGGGCCTAGGTCAGACTAGTTTGAGGCCCGGGTTTCGTAGGTTTCTGTATAATGGCGTGTGTACGCTGTTTTGCTTTATTATTTCAACCTATGATAAAACATATTTTGTCGACTGGAAACTTGAAGCCTTATAAAATGAAGCCTACCAAGACAACAGGATATGCCTGATCCTCGTGAAGTGACCTTCCACATGAGCGCTAGAACTGTTGAAAGTTGGCTTGTTCTTAGCCTTCCACCTTTTCTTTCGCACAATGGTCACTGGTTTTGCTTTCTGTTACACCTCTCATTCTCTCGCACTGTCGCTGCCGCGAGCTGCAAGCCTGGAATCACAACTGCGGGCCACGGAAAGCGAGACTTCATTCCCGTGTTCGTACCGAAGCCGTCGGTCATCGCTAACTATTTCTCGTTTTTTGAGCAGGATTGCGCTCCGGACACCCGAAACGCCCTGTTCGACGGGGAGCGCTGAAGAGTCCATCGGCTGGTTCACTTCAGCGGTCTAATAGAGAGTAGTTTTGGAAGCCGTTATTCATTCTTTCTTTAACACATAATACTTTTAAACCTTCCAGCACAGAATTTCAAGTAACAGACAGAAATTTTTTTCTTGTTCATTTGGAGTTACTACATTATCAAGAGCGCGTAAATATTTTTTCTCAGTATCCGATCAGTGTAGAAGGAAAATAACTCTATGTTTTATATATAGGACACCAGGACTTAGGGGTTGTAGAGTGATATATGGTGAATTTAAATAGATCTGATTAACTCTGTTAGTGCAAGTTATTGTTCTGAAACTTACAGCTACCACGTTTTGGTTGAAGCACCTAAACTGTCTGATAGCTAGTTTTTGCGCTTGTGATTCAGAGCTCCTCAATGCACTTGAATGGCTACGGCCAAATATATTGCACACTTTCGAAGATCCAACGTGGCAAAAAAATGCCGAATCCTGCTTTGCAGTGCCAAAGTTAATTCCATCCTTGTTTGCAAGGGCGAGCTGATTGAACCGCACTCCATCATCATCTTTTCACTCACCATTATAATGTTTATAAAACCAATTAAAATTCATGACGTACTATCCCGCTATAAGTTACACCTTACATATTATCTAAGTAATGTGGGCAGGTTTATCGACTAGAATAACAAGAAATCGGGAGCTTTTACAGAAGCTACTCATCTAGACTATTCTAAATGCATTCAGGGGTCTGAAAACCACTGAGCCCTGGTGTCCTATATTTAGGACATAAAGATTGTCCACTGCCCGGGGCGATGCATTGGTGTTATGGAAAAGCCACTTTGTAAATAGGAAGGTAACCATCTTACAAACAACCTAAATAATACGGTAGGTACTCACACAATAGTTAACCAGTAAGGTGTGATTTATTATTTGGTTTCAGCGAGTGTTATCGTCATGGCATTTTGCCATTTCGCTCTCCACTTTGCAGAGTTACAAAGAAGACGATGACGCAAAAATTATTACCTATGCTTGCGCAAGTGCATTGAAATTAGTTCTGACACCCGTTTCACTTCCTATTTAATCATATCGCACTTTGCAGCAAAATATCTTCCTATTTTTTTATTGGACACCACAGCCGAAACAGTTAAAAATCGAAGATTCTTACACAAAGAACATGAGCTAAGGCATCTTGAGGAAACAGTGTGGTTGGTGGATTGCGCGCGAACGGCTGTCACTCGCTTCGACAGGTCACTGATGGCACTGTGGTGGCGGTAACTCATGGAAGAAAGGTGGGTCAGAGAACCTTCTTGTTGTGGGAGAGAAAACTTAGTGTACGTTGAGTACAGTTGGCCGCCGAGTAGTGGACACGAGAGCTTTACTTTGTGTAACAATTCTCAGCCTGGTGTATTCTTTCCAGAAAGAGCAAGAAACCATTTTTTTTTATCGTAGTGTGCAACAAATCAAATTTGCAAGAGACTCAACAGTCATAACTCGTATACAACTTTTGTATACTCAAATTATAAATTTCTGCCATTTTTTTACTTTAGGAGGGTATTATATTTCGCAGTCGAATTTAAAATAAAAAAAAAAATCTGCAGTCCTCACGTACCTTGGGCATTGGTGCTATGAGAAGCATGCGAAAGGAAGGTGACTGGATGTAATTTTTTTACTGAGCAAAACATTACGAAGTGGCGCTAAAGATATGTACATACGAATGCACGCGCGGACACACGTTCAACAGCCTCATTTGCTTTAATTAATCAGTTGTTTACAGTTGTGCAAAGATACGAACAGCACTCAAAAATCAACTTCAGTGGATGGCGGCTAACTACATTTCACATCAAACCGACGAAACGGCTGTATCATAGGCACATGTAATGTTATGAAGTTTGATATCCGGCACTGCAACCACAATAGACGTTTCACGCACATCAAGACTCATTTGAAAAGCAGTTACGAAACCCGTAGTTGTTCTGTGGTAGAATACTTCATTATTGCCACGCAAAATACCAGGGTTCGATTTATGCTGAGACCTTGACCTTTATTTTTTCCATGTCTCAGGTTAACGCTGCGGATGTCAGCATTTCTTTAATGCTCACGCAATAAAATTACCCATATCTGTCTTCACACTTCCCGGATAGATATAAACTGTCAATCCCCTGTGACACATAGCTGGTCGAGGTAAACAGCGTGAACAATGAAGACAGTCTTGTGTCCTTCATTTACTCTGTCCTAGTTTTTTTTGCGCTGTTTACCTCGATCAACTAAGAATCTGTACCAACTTGCTAAGTTTTCAATACTACCCTGTGGCACATACCCGCATGCCTGTGGCGCGTACCCACTGGTGGGCATGTGCCACACGTGTGGCAGAAAGGGTTTGACGACGTACGCGATGGGACTGCAACGTCATTCAACTGATGACAACCTAGTTATATTCACGAAGCCATCTTACCATTCCATGCTATATTTGGTTTACCCAAAGTTAGGGGATTTTCACGAGAGCACACAGACGTATGCGGATAGATAGATAGATAAATAGATAGATATAAAGATAGCTAGCTAGCTAGCTAGCTAGCTAGCTAGCTAGATAGATAGATAGATAGATAGATAGATAGATAGATAGATAGATAGATACTCAAAATATCTGCAGTATCGAAAGAAGCGCTTCGAATTTTGTGTAAGACTGCGTGGTTAATACTGCGTACGTAAGGCAGCCACCTATGACTTGATTTCGTCCTGCAATCTGACAGTGCCTCGCTTATCCTCGAGGCACAATTAACTGAAATAGCCGGGCCGGGCCGAACCCAAGCTTTTCGGGCCCGGACCAGGTACGCTATTTATTTAAGAACACCGGGCTGGGCTCCGGCGGGCCGAAACTAGAGGATTTTGGGCCGGGACGGGCCAGGGTCGGATCCAGCCAGTCATTTTATGAAGGGCAGTTGCCTTAAGAAACACCAGAGGATTTTCAAAGAGAAATTCATCAGTCATTCTAAAAGAAAACTGAGCTAAATGCTTCATCTTTTAACTATTTCAATTCTAATAATCTGTACTTAAGTTTGTTATATTAGCTATTCTTAGCTCATACAGAAATTATTATGAAGAAATATTGAAAACATTACCTAATCATCGTCCCATTTTCTGCATTGGGTATGTGGCTTGAGAGGAGGAAAAAAGAAGAATAACGGTCAGTTGCCATCTCATTCGTCTTGGGCAGCCAACTCTTGAGGATATCGCTTTCACGGCAACGGTAAGTGTTTCTTGTGTCGTTGGAAGAAATGGTGACCACAATTGTCCATGCGCAGCGCCAAGCTTTCCGAAAACCAGTTGTGTGGTTGCGACAGTGACCTAACACCAGGAATTATTCGGGTTTGCACTGCGTTGTTACTCGTAACAACACCCGTGGCTTGACTGAATTGTAAGCACGAACGCCATCATGTTTTCATAGGTTACCTCAAACACGCTTTGCAAGAGAACTAGCACGTACGCTTTGTCGTTGTTTTTAATTGGTGGCGAGTATCAGAATAGCCTCTGATCCTAAGGTTTTAAAAGCGAAGGTTTTCTTACCGTAGTGCATGCACTTTAGAATTTCAATCTAAGAATATATTTAACCGCCTACGTCAGCGCTATGTCGGTGATAATCCCTTCAATTTGGGGTAAACCAAAGTAAGCATAGGAGGGTACATTGGTTTGACAAATATTACTCACTGGTCATGACATCAATCATGTGACAATCTCGTTACCACGACCGTCGTGGGAGTCCTTCACCTCCCACAAGAACGGTCGCGAACACGCTGAAAGTAGGACGCACGTTTAAAGCAAAAAGATAAACAAAATGCTCAAGTTCATGATATGCGCATGACGTAAGCTCTCTCCCGTGCCGCCCCTCCCTGATCAGCTTCCAGAGCACTAGTCAAGGCGAGAGAACAAAGAAAGCAAATACAGCGTAAATATGTAACTCGGCTCAAACTTGTTTGATTTTAAAATTTTGTGTGGCAGTCGACTCGTGAGGAAATAAACTTCTCTGGCGATGGCCATTTGGAAAAGCTTTGCGGAGGCCATTGAATAGTCCTTCATTGATCACTTAAATCTTATGATGATTTAGTTAGCACAACTTTTCTGTCTTGCCATTGTAGCTTATCTAAGTTGTGGCGCGGCATGCACGAAGGCTTGGTTTCCGGCACCAGTGGCACACAATTAGATGAGATTCAAATGCAAGAACACCCACATAATTCATTAAGACGCTTGTTAACGTACCTCAGGTGCTCTAAATTGAGCAGAAGTCCTAAGCTACGATGCGCCTCGCAACCAAATAGTATATAGTTTGTCTTTAAACCCTAAAATTGCTTCTTGTTTACTGGTCGCTTCGCGAGAATGTTGTATACTAAAGGAATCATTGCCAGTTCCTTGCCCATAAAACTACACCGTTTCCCCGCACCAAAGGAAAAAAACCGCAAAATGCCTACAAGATTGAAGAAATGCTTCATGCATGTCATATCCTCGAGAAAAAGTAGAAAAAAAGTTGAAAGTAACTTTAATTTTCAACACGCTAAATACCATGGCCGGTATTTGTAGTAACATCTCTCGTAATGACACTTTGACAACCCGAAATTAGCCTCTTCATCAAGTGATTACCATCTGGTTTTTGTACTGGACCAGACAGCAGCCGCAGCTCCAATCTTGGGTCGACACCACGCAGGAACGAAAAATTGGGTCAGAGTGATGCGGAACGCGACCGAAAAAAAAAATGGGTATGAGTCTCAATAAGCCATCGAATGCGTTTCAATATGTCGTCTTGACGTCAGTATAACCGTGCAGTGCATGGTTTATGTATAGCAGCCGTAAGAGCATACACGGCCAAACTACCTTGCCACATCGAGGCAGCGTATTGCTTTTACGTGTCGGTATAATGCAAGGAAGAGAGTCTTCTCAGATCATTCCACTGGGCAAGGCTGGCTTCGTAACGGAGTGCCATCTCCCCGTTTTTTTTTTAATGAATGCTTTCGGCGACTATGCTCTTCTTTACTTATCCCCAGCGGTCTTGCTCCCCTGGGTGCTTTCTGTTAAGCAGAAACAGTGAAACGAAGGGGAAAGGCTGGGAGGTCAAGTTGCTTTTGAAGTTGCGCATTCGCTAGTGCCTCAAAGCTTAATTTTGCACCACCCTGAATGAAATTGTTGTGACTAACCCCTAAGGGTTCTCACTAAAATAATCTTATGCAACCTAAAAGAAACGGTTTTGTTTCCTTTGATCGATACTCGCAGCCCATTGCCACCAACACTGCGGGGCCTTTTTCTAACGTGACTCAAATAACCATGCAAGGAAGCTAGATAGTGACTACCACACATGTTTGTCTTTAAGATTCAACAGTAAGAGTACCTGATTTGGTTCTTGTGCCTCATGATGGAAACAAGCGAATTGACAACGTAGTACCATGCGTTGTGTACTCGCGTGGCATTTCAATTCTTCCTCGTAAAAATACAAGAGCTCCCAAAAAGGTTGTATGATGTATTCTACGTATATAACAACTCCCAACCGTGATTTATAGTATTACGTAACGCTGTATTATTTCAATGATTCAATAAAGACGTTTCTGGCAACTTTGAATAAAACGTACAAAACAAGAAACTCTTCAGAAACAAAAGAAGGAGGCGTTACTGTATTGGCACCACACTCTGCGTTGAAGCGAGTCTTGTGAATTAAGTTTAATGACATAACCTAAATAAATTGGCGCATGAAGTAAGGTTCACTTTATGAAGCAGCACAAGAAAACAAGACGCGCAGGTGAAAGCAGGACACACAATACGCACGTGCAGTGTATTTTTTTTTTCTACAGCGTTTATAATATCAAAGCGAGAATTTACGTCCCTCGTCAAAATAGAGAAAAGTGAATCCATACTTTGATAAAACTCAATTTAACTCGCTCACTGCAAGCGTTCATATGTATGTGGGTATTTGACACCTTGTTTACATTTACTACTTCTGACCAGTCGACTAGCTGCACATATTGCTTGCTTTTATTTGTCATCCAAACTACGGCCGCTGGCTTCTCATCGCTCTTGTACTTCTCTTGTCTCGGGCGTTTTATATGATAGCTCTGAGTTGGTAATAAGGAAATTTGTAAATTCCACCCTATTTTCATCTCTAGTTGGTCTACAAAGTTTCAACAGCCTTTTCTTCTGGCCGAAGGAAGAAAATTTTGGCAATATATTATCCCAATATGTAAAGACTGAAGTTTGATGATACAGCAGACATTACGTTTCTTTGACTGTCCCTTGTTATGTCTATCAATTTTTTGGTTCGATGCCATTTGCTCTACAGCGGCGCAGTGCACGCACAACATTCAACGTGGAGGGCGTAGTCAGCACTACGTTATTACACGGCTCATGGTTAATCATGCTAATGCGTAGTGCTGCGCATTAGTCACATAATGCTGCTGCCCTATTTGTCCAATTAGCAGAAAAAACGTTGGCCAACCTAATAATGTGTTCGTAACGCACTGCACGTAACCGTCTTCTCTCGTTTGATGTACTATACTTGCCACTTTGGTTCACACCTTTACCGTCTCTAATAGTAGTGCTTTTTGCTGACCCTCACTGTTGACTACGTTTGCTTTTTCTGTGCCAGCCAGTTCACCAGCGGGTTCCAATGAGCAACGAACGGGGATCTGTGCGGCTAGAAGGTTCCTCTTCAAAAGGGCGGAGAATACGCTCCATTCCACTGCTCACCCTTCCCTGCATACAACTCGAAGATAGACCTACCTGTATACTGTTGCACAGGCTGGCTGCGTTCATCGAAATCATGGCACGCGGGCCTGGCACTTAGGGAGGAAAAAGGACACGCTCTGGGTGAACTCACGCTAGGCGTTGTGATGAACAACCAGCCACAGATGGCGCGGTGTCCTGCGGCCATGGACAGTGAGGCTGTCACGGTGAGCTTCCTCGACAGCCTGCTTTCTCTGCACCGATGCATAGCCGTAGTCGATATCAACCATGCTATAGCGAAAAGAATGTCCCTGATCAACTTGGTACAACACAGGTGTGGTGTCAGGAGCCTGTCGATCCGAGAGGACCTACACCATAAGGAGAACATGATCAATGTCGTTTTGAATGTCCTGAACCCATTTGACGAGCACGTGATATCACTTTTGGAGGAGTGCCACAACTACTCAGTGCGGAGGCCCACGCTTGCGGTGCCGCCGAAACCAAACGGTCGGCCCACGCTCACCGCCTTGGACGTCGCTACCCTGGAGCTGAGTGGTCTTTCTATCAGCAAGTTTACAACTTTGACCCGTGACAACAGAACGCTCACATACTTGATCATTTCAGCTTGTCTTTTCATCTATGGTCGCATCGATGTGTCCGATGGTTTTTGCAAGTGTTTGGCGCGGGAAGACTCTGTGCTCAAGAAGCTAGTCGACTCATTATTACGTTATAATAAAGTAAGCTATTTTAACCAGAGTGTGGATGCTTTTTAACGCCAGCATCTCACATAATTGGTGGCGCCTTTCGATCTCGTATGTTCAAGTATCAGTAAGCATTGTTTCCATTCCAGTAGAAAATTTTATTAAAAGGTAGCTAAAACATGTTTTTAAGTAACTATCATTTTTTTTCATAAGTAGGTTTGTCACCTTAGAAATCGGTTGCTGCAACCACTCTTAGAATCCGTCAAGTAGGACTGGAGTTAGAGATTTTTCGTACGCTTTACTTGCTTTATCTCATATATTGCCTGAAAGAGCGCGCTGACAGCTAAGCAGGAAGGAATTTCACGGGGAAAAAATTACGTCACGCACGTGTCACGATAGTCAGACTTTTTCTACTTCTTTATTCCGAAGACGTTACTTACTATATCAGAGTGATCGCAAGTGTATACGGGAGCAGGTGCCAGCATTAGGCGGCGGCCTTGATACCTATGCAACACACAAAACCACAACTCAACCAATGGCTGCGATTTTGGATACATAGTATGGCCATTTGAATACATATATACAGAATAACTTATAAAAACAAAAGCGAACAATTTATAGCCGACTTTGAAAACAAACGTTATTATCAGGCGGCGTTCTGTGCGACATTGTTTAGATAGCGTGTTATCAGGAGCTGCGACTGGCAATTGGGCACGTTCTCTAACCATGCTTTAACATATGGCAGGAAACCCTTTAAAAGACAGCTCATATGAGATACACATAATTAGAACTTCTTGTCAAAGTAGCTGTTCTTTGGGAGACCAAGGTACCTTCCCCCTTCTGAATAAGTCACGCCTGTAGTGCCTCTGGCGCTACAGAAACCAGAGGGACCGTAACTGTTATGAAGACGAGGGACACGTCCGTTGTTTCTGCCAGTGTACGAGTCCCTTGGTCACAATCAAGAGGTCAGCACGGGCAAGAGGCTATTGATGGCTCAATAAGGCACAGTATGCTGTGTATACATCTATCAGATATCCCTTTGTCCTGTCTATTGTGCGGCTAGTTCGTTCAGCCTAAAAAATATTCTAAAAGAAGTTCCGAATGAAATTGTGTTTCGATTGTGCCAGTCAGTTGTATGGTAAGCTTGATTGTAATGTTTCGCTGAGGCTTTCGCATTCGCGTGCCCCTGTTGTTGATTTTGATGCGGCTTCATACGCCGTTTAAAATTCCCTCTCACGCCGATATATGACTCACCACAATCTCCAAATTGTATCTGTTATATATCTCCCGGGATCTTGGTGAGTTTCAAAGGAGCAAACTGGCTGGAGAACTTATCGGTTAAATTTATGCGATAGCCTTTCTTTTTATCGCTGTGTTGGGAATCGCTACAGTCTTCACGTTTTTATTCTTTGGTGACGTTTTACGGCGATTTGCTGCTCAGTACTGAGCTAAGTACTAACCAAATGCTCAGTACTGAGCAGTTGGTTAGGAAAACCGTTCATGAACAGGTCTCTTTTTCTTGTAATAGTTCTTGCATACGTTTCTTAGGGCAGAAGCAGACACGAAATGTCTGAAAATGAGAGTCGCTGCAGCGGATCGTGTTTGCCTATTTCGTTCTGCCGAGTTGAAGCAGAACTACTTGTCAATGTACTTTGGCTTTCTATAATGATTGTTTTATCTCAGCCCCTACTGCTTTCCTGCAGACAGGCAGCGAAAAAATTGTTAGTCTACTGTTTTCCTATTCAACATACAGCGGTAACTGTACGCTTGAATGACATCACGGGCTCGAGAAACCAAGTGGTGCTCGAGAAACCGAGAAACCGAGTGGCAGTGGATGCATGGAAGATGTATCTTCCATGCATCCACTGCATTTCAAAAATTTTGAAATTGCGTAAAGCTTTTGAGCGATGACGACCTGAATAAAATTTCTCTTTTGCTGATGAAGTCACAAGGCTAATGCGGAGAATCGAGCATAGAATAGGTTGTACGGTAGCATTTTGACGCGCGTTTTTTTTTTTGTTAAACCTTCGCAACATGTTTTTATCAAAATCATGAGCCCCTGGGTGATCGAGAAAATGGGCGTAAACGAATCTTGTGCATTAGCACACTATATTGACAAATACTATTTCTGTTTCTTTCTTTGCAGTGTCATATTTTAAAATGCCCCCCCCCCCCTTAGTTTTCTTCCTACATGACGGGAATATGACCTCCTGCTACGTTCTTAGCAATGGACACTTCACTTGTGGCAGGCAATCACGACGATCATGTGTTCATACAAGGCTGCAGTGAAGTGTGGTAACGGGAGACGACCAATCATCTCAATAAACAATGTGACTGCCATATCAGGAACGGTGGAGTGCCGACAAGCCGACAATATAGAAGCATCAATTATTGGAAAATGGTACATACCAGTGTTGCGGAATGGGCGCCTTCATTCCCTTTTAACTCTATTCCAGGAGATCGCAACTTAAGGCAATTACATTTTTAATTTTTTTTTGATAAAAAAGAATAACCGTTTCCCCCTCTGGGAATCACTGAGCAGGGGAATTCCATTCCTACAATTTCTCAATGTAATAAAGGCATATCTTGATAGCTTTGTCGAGCTAAGAATGATTGTAAAAATATGAAGCTGATTTATTAAATGCGTTAAGAAGTTGAAGTACGCAAAACCCGTTACAAAGGTCGAGAGATAGTAGCTTGGTGACTTATTTTGTGCAGTACAACCACTCTACCATTTCCCATAGGGGCACTTCTCTCGCTACCTAGAGTGTTTGCATGATAAACACATTCTTAAAAAAGAAAAGGAAGCGAACAGTTTGAAACACATGCATTTACTTGTTCTGAGCGTATTTTACTACATTCGCGGCAACGTTTTACAATAGCCAGCAGCTTGTAAAGCTTGAAAATTTTGCCGTTATTAACCAGGAACACTTTCTTGGTATAGGTAACTACTAGGTAACTACGAAGCCAAATACGTTGCTAGATCTCTCATAGACACAAGCGTATCATGTCACTCTTTTGAAATCCCGCAGGTCGCGGGATCAAATCCTGGCTGCGGCGGCTGCATTTCCGATGGAGGTGGAAATGTTGTAGGCCCGTGTGCTCAGATTTGGGCGCATGTTAAACAACCCCAGGGGGTCGAAATTTCCGGGGCCCTCCACTACGGCGTCTCTCATAATCATATGGTGGTTTCGGGACGTTAAACCCCACATGCCAATCAATCAACCTTTCTGCATCGGAGGCGTGCGAGCGCCTGTCACTCCAATTGTTCCCCTAGTTCCCAGCGTCGCCCCGCCGCGGTGGTCTAGTGGCTAAAGTACTCGGATGCTGACCCGCAGGTCGCGGGATCAAATCCCGGCTGCGGTGGCTGCATTTTCGATGGAGGTGGAAATGTTGTAGGCCCGTGTGCTCAGATTTGGACGCACGTTAAAGAATCCCAGGTGGTCGAAATTTCCGGAGCCCTCCACTACGGCGTCTCTCATAATCATATGGTGGTTTTGGGACGTTAAACCTTACATGTCAATCAATCAACCTTTCTGCATCGGAGGCGTGCGAGCGCCTGTCACTCCAATTGTTCCCGTAGTTCCCAGCGTCGCCCCGCCGCGGTGGTCTAGTGGCTAAAGTACTCGGCTGCTGAACCGCAGGTCGCGGGATCACTCCCGGCTGCGGCGGCTGCATTTTCGATGGAGGTGGAAATGTTGTAGGCCCGTGTGCTCAGATTTGGGCGCACGTTAAAGAACCCCAGGTGGACGAAATTTCCGGAGCCCTCCACTACGGCGTCTCTCATCATCATATGGTGGTTTCGGGACGTTAAACCCCACATGCCAATCAATCAACCTTTCTGCATCGGAGGCGTGCGAGCGCCTGTCACTCCAATTGTTCCCCTAGTTCCCAGCGTCGCCCCGCCGCGGTGGTCTAGTGGCTAAAGTACTCGGCTGCTGAACCGCAGGTCGCGGGATCACTCCCGGCTGCGGCGGCTGCATTTTCGATGGAGGTGGAAATGTTGTAGGCCCGTGTGCTCAGATTTGGGCGCACGTTAAAGAACCCCAGGTGGACGAAATTTCCGGAGCCCTCCACTACGGCGTCTCTCATAATCATATGGTGGTTTTGGGACGTTAAACCTTATATGTCAATCAATCAACCTTTCTGCATCGGAGGCGCGCGAGCGCCTGTCACTCCAATTGTTCCCGTAGTTCCCAGCGTCGCCCCGCCGCGGTGGTCTAGTGGCTAAAGTACTCGGCTGCTGAACCGCAGGTCGCGGGATCACTCCCGGCTGCGGCGGCTGCATTTTCGATGGAGGTGGAAATGTTGTAGGCCTGTGTGCTCAGATTTGGGTGCACGTTAAAGAACCCCAGGTAGTCGAAATTTCCGGAGCCCTCCACTACGGCGTCTGTCATAATCATATGGTGGTTTTGGGACGTTAAACCCTACATATCAATCAAATCAATTAGTTCCCAGCGTCCTCGCTGCAACACACGCTTGGTTGATTTCAGAAGTTAGGGTTTCACCATTCATTCGTTGCGTTTTTTCTGATTCATTGGTTGATTGATATGTGGGGTTCAATATCCGAAACCACCTTATGATTATGAGAGACGCCGTAGTGGAGGGCTCCAGAAATTGTGACAACCTGGGGTTAATTCTTTAACGTGTACCCAAATCTGAGCACACGGGCCTACAACATTTTTGCCTCCATTGAATATAAATATATATATATATATATATATATATATATATATATATATATATATATTGTTACGGTGCATCATCGACAGGAGCAAGCGTGGCACTTAGCGAAGATGAAGAAGACGCCTGTGCGTTAGGCGCTTGCACGAGAGGCAACTCAGACATCTTGTTCGGCTGCCGATTCTCGGTGGACGCTGTCCTGTAAGCCAAGACCTCGCTCCGTCACATTTAGTGGAAGCGTGCTGGGTAACCGCCTCGCAACGGAACTTCGCAGCGGCTGACGTTTGAAGGGTCATTCCACAACGATGACGGAGAGTACGGCGTCTGCATCTGCTCCTGGTGTTCCTGCGGCCGGAGATGATGCGGTAACTACATCTCCTTCTGCGACCACAACCTTTGTGCTCGAACCCCCGCGGGATCCTGGCACGTTCAGCGGTTCCGGCGATCCAGATGAAGTTGACGTTGAAGATTGGCTGGCAGAGTACGAACGTGTGAGTACTCGATACCGATGGGGCCCGACTCTTATGCTGGCAAACCTGTTATTTTATCTTAGGGGAACCGCCAAATCGTGGTATGAGAACCATGAAACAGAACTTGTGAGTTGGGCAGTGTGCAGGGAGAAAATGCTAGACCTGTTCGGAAAGCCGATTGGAAGAAAAATGGCCGCGAACAAAATGCTCGCGTCTCGGGCGCGGACCTCGACCGAGTCTTACGTCTCCTATATAGAAGATGTGTGGTCGTTGTGTCGCAAAGCCAATGCCGATATGCCGGAGGCTGACAAGGTCGGGCATATTCTTAAGGGGATTGCGGATGACGCATTCAACCTCCTCATCTGCAAAAATTTTTCTGCAGTGGACGCCATTATAAAAGAATGTCGGCGCTTTGAGCAAGCAAAGAGCCGGCGGATTAACAGCGTGTTCACCCGCCTTCCGAATACGGCTGCAACATCATCTTGCGAAGACCGTGCAAGAACACAGCCACCACCTCTAGATTCATCGGATCAGGTGAGCCGAATTGTACGGCGCGAACTTGAAGCCATTGCCTCTGCTCCGGCTCACACCACTGCAAGTGACACCACCCCACTCACTGCTAACATGGTTCAAGCCATCGTCCGCCAAGAACTCGCCAGCATAGGTATTCCCTCGGTGTGCGCTTTGCCCAGCCCGCAGCGAGCTTCATGGCGTCCACCCTCGTCCTATCGCGAGCAGTTCACGGCCCGATCTCGCGACCCTGCGGCGTGGAGAACCGTCGACAATCGACCAATTTGTTTTCATTGCCACCGTATCGGTCATGTCGTCCGTTACTGCAATTACCGCTGGTCCTCGCCACCTCGGACTTCATCTCAACCTCACTACCGACAGGACAGCACCCGCTTCGCGTCTGCCGTGCAGCCTTCTCCGCAAAACAACTACCGAAGGTTCAACAGCCGATCTCCGTCACCGCATGGTCATCAGTCGCGTTCGCCTCCAGGACGTCGCCAGTCGTCTCGCTCACCGCAGACTCGCAGGCCGTCATCTCCATTCAACCCCGCTCCTGCCTAACCGGAAAACTAAACGGTGCAGTGCCCGGAGGTGACGCTGCATCTTCGACTCCCTCCACAAATCCTCTCTTGACGCTTCCGACGAGACAAAATTTGTTAGACGTTGCCGTTAACGGTGTGCCTATTTCTTCCCTTATAGATATTGGAGCGCACATTTCTGTAATGAGTGCGAACCTTCGCCGACGCCTACATAAAGTGCTCACGCCTGCCGCTTCCCACAAACTTCGTGTCGCTGATGGGAGGACCCCTGATGTTCAAGGGATGTGCACGGCCCGTGTGTCCATTGCTGGTCATCCTACATTAGTTCAGTTTGCCGTCATTGAAATGTGTCCTCATGACCTAATACTTGGTTTGGACTTCCTGTCACGTCATTCTGCGCTCATTGATTGTGCCACTGGTGCTCTTCAGCTTGAACTGCCGCAGTTTGCCGATTTTCCAGCAGACTATTCTCCCCGTTTACGCTCTCGTCACCACGTTCGCTTGCCTCCGCAAGCTGCTACATATGTCACTTTGTCGTGCTCATGTCATGTGCCCGACGGTGACTACCTCGTCACTCCTATAGTCCACGTACTGATGGCCCGAGACGTCGCCCTTGCTCACACTGTTGTCGCCGTCGCTAATAATACAGTGGTTATACCACTACTCAACGTGAGTCTCTTGACTCAAGTTATTCCGCAAGACATGTCTTTGGCCACCCTATCTCCACTTGACAGCTGCAACGTTACTGGTTTGGACACCGATACTACATCCCCCTGTCTTGGCCGCAATTACACTCTGCCTGCAGATGACATTAACAAGATGATTGCTCCCGACCTCACTGCAGTGCAAGCTGCCAGCCTCCGTAGTCTGCTAACATCATATAGAGACGTTTTCGACTTTGACCACCGCCCTCTCAGCCAAACAACTGCAGTGACTCACCGGATCAACACTGGTAATGCCAGTCCTATACGGCGGCGTCCATATCGCGTATCTCACAAGGAACGCCAAGTAATTCAAAATGAAGTGGATAAAATGATTACTAAAGACGTAATAGAACCCTCATCCAGCCCCTGGGCCTCCCCAGTTGTGCTCGTTCAGAAGAAAGATGGCAGCTGGCGCTTTTGCGTGGACTATCGCCATTTAAACAAAGTGACCCACAAAGATGTCTACCCTTTGCCTCGGATTGATGACGCCCTCGATTGCCTCCATGGTGCCCAATACTTTTCGTCTATCGACCTTCGATCCGGCTATTGGCAAATTTCCGTCGACCCCATGGATCGTGAAAAAACCGCTTTCGTTACGCCCGACGGCCTCTACCAGTTCAAAGTCATGCCGTTTGGACTGTGTAATGCGCCGGCAACTTTCGAGCGCATGATGGACTCCCTTCTCCGAGGATATAAGTGGTCCATCTGCTTATGTTATTTAGACGATGTCATCGTCTTTTCGCCCACCTTTGACAGCCATATAACACGTCTGTCAGCTGTTCTGGATGTTTTTCGAAGAGCTGCTCTCCAGCTCAATTCTGCAAAATGCCATTTCGGACGTCGCCAAATCACCATACTCGGCCACCTTGTCAGTGCCGATGGTGTTCAACCAGATCCCGAAAAGGTGCGAGCAGTACAACAATTTACTGAACCACGCTCAACCAAGGACGTCCGAAGTTTTGTAGGGCTATGTTCCTATTTTCGTCGATTTGTCCGCAACTTCGCCGACATCGCTCGACCGCTTACTGATCTTTTAAAGAAGGACGTTCCCTTCGCATGGGGTATAGAGCAAGCGGACGCCTTTTCGGCTCTTATCCATCTGCTGACTACGCCACCAGTACTGGCCCATTTCGACCCAGCATCACCTACAGAGCTTCGGACCGATGCCAGTGGCCATGGAATTGGAGCGGTCCTTGGCCAACGACAGCACGAAAAGGACCGCGTGATTGCTTACGCCAGTCGTCTTCTTTCACCTGCCGAACGGAAGTTCTCCATCACTGAGCGTGAATGCCTAGCTTTAGTGTGGGCCGTGGCGAAATTCAGGCCTTACCTGTATGGCCGAACTTTTTCCGTTGTTACAGACCACCACGCTCTTTGCTGGCTGTCATCGCTAAAGGACCCATCTGGACGTCTTGGTCGCTGGGCGCTCCGTCTGCAAGAATACTCATTCGTGGTCCACTACAAGTCGGGACGCCTCCACACAGACGCAGACTGTTTGTCACGTTATCCGGTTGAAACGCCCGACTTGACAGACCTTGATTCAGACCCCTGCGTTCTCTCCATCCACGCTTTGGGTGATATCTCCACCGAACAACGACGTGACCCGTCGTTACTCTCCATTATCGAGCGTCTGACCTCTGCTCCGACAGACCCTTCCGTTCGCCTGTTCGAACTGCACGACAACATTCTGTACCGTCGCAGCTTCAACGCTGATGGCCCGGAATTACTACTCGTGCTTCCCCATCACCTGCGTACCAGCGTTCTCGAACAACTACATGACGTACCTACAGCCGGTCACCTAGGCGTCTCTCGTACCTACGATCGTGTGCGACGTCGCTTTTTCTGGCCCGGACTGTATCGTTCTGTGGTTCGCTACGTCACTGCTTGCGACCGCTGCCAACGCCGCAAGCGCCCCTCTGTGCTACCGTCTGGCCTCCTACAGCCCATTGACATACCAACGGAGCCATTCTTCCGTGTTGGCCTTGACCTGTTGGGCCCGTTTCCTACGTCCACCTCCGGAAATAAATGGGTTGCAGTCGCCACAGACTACGCCACACGCTTTGCCATCACTAAAGCACTGCCGACAAGCTGTTCCACTGACATCGCTGACTTTCTCTTGTATGAAGTCATTCTTCATCACGGCGCTCCGCGGCAGCTGCTTACTGATCGGGGAAGGTACTTTCTTTCACGAGTTGTGGATGATATTCTCCGCGCCTGCTCCACTGAGCACAAGCTTACCACCGCTTATCATCCACAGACAAATGGATTGACCGAGCGTCTGAACCGAACGCTGACGCAGATGCTGTCAATGTACGTTTCGCCAGATCACCGTGACTGGGACAAAGCACTCCCCTTTGTCACGTTCGCGTACAATTCTTCACGGCACGACACAGCTAGTTATTCGCCGTTATATTTGCTATTTGGCCGACATCCAGCATTACCCTTTGACACGCTCCTTCCTTCGGCTGCCCCCTTGTCAACTGAGTACGCCAGCGATGTCGTTTCTCGAGCCCATGCAGCCCGTCAGCTTGCCCGTGATCGGCTGCACTTGTCGCAAGCGCAGCAAAAAGACCGCTATGACAGTCGCCACCAAAGCGTGCACTTCTCGCCGGGGTCTTTGGTACTTCTCTGGACACCAAACCGCCAAGTCGGCTTATCAGAGAAGCTACTATCACACTACCATGAGCCCTACAAAGTGTTACGACAACTTAGTGACGTGAGCTACGAGATCGCACCCCTAAACAATGCCTTTTCGACCACCTCACTCCAGACAGACGTTGTACACGTTTCCAGACTGAAACCGTATCACCCTCCTCGTTCGTCGCCGCCGTACTAAGCGCCGTGACGGCGCTTCCGCCGCAGGGGAGTGATGTTACGGTGCATCATCGACAGGAGCAAGCGTGGCACTTAGCGAAGATGAAGAAGACGCCTGTGCGTTAGGCGCTTGCACGAGAGGCAACTCAGACATCTTGTTCGGCTACCGATTCTCGGTGGACGCTGTCCTGTAAGCCAAGATCTCGCTCCGTCACAATATATATATATATATATATATAACCAACCATCATGCACTATGCTGGCTGTCATCATTGAAGGATCTCTCCTGCCGTTTCGCCCGTTGGGCTCCACGTGCTGTACTGCAACGGACGCAAGCATGCTGATGCCGATGCCCTCTCGCGCTCCCCTTTGTCTGAAGATGACGTGCCCTGCTCAGTATCCTCAATCGCTGTTTCTGCCATCGAGGTTGACATCCTCGCTGCCAAACTTCGAAAGAGTAATTGGATCGCCCCGCTGATCGACTTGCTCTCGGATCCGTCTACAATACCATGCACGCGTGCCTTGCGTCGTCGACGTCACCATTTCGCCATCCGTGTCGGCCGCCTACACCGGCGCAATTACGACGCCCATGGCAGGCAGTGGTTACTCGTGGAACCCCACAGTCTCTGGTCGGAGATATGTGAATCTTTCCATTCTGATCCGCAACGTGCGCACTCTAGGGTATCCAAAACTTACCACCGCATTCGACAACGCTACTTCTGGCGCGGGATGTACCGCTACGTGCAGCTGTTTGTTCGCTCTTGCCTCGCTTGCTAGCGTCGCAAACCGTCAGTACACATGTCACACGCCGGTCTGCAACCGTTACCTTGCCCTGGCCGTCCGTTTGTGCTCGTAGGTCTTGATTTGTATGAACCCCTTCCTCTGACGTTGGCTGGTAACCACTGGGCCATTGTTCCCGCAGACCATTTAACGTGATACGCCGAAACCACCGCTCTCCACGCGGCTACTGCGCGCGATGTTGCGTCCTTCCTGCTGCATCAATTTATACTGCGCCACGGACCACCCCAAGAGCTTCTCAGCGATCGAGGCCTTATCTTTTTGTCGGAATTTATTGAAGTCATTCTGACGGAGTGCCATTCTGTCCACCTCAAAACGACTTCTTACCACCCGCAGACGAATGGCCTCACCGAAGGCCTCAACTGCACCCTCGGCGACATGCTCTCGATGTACGTCGCCGCCAACCACACGAATTGGGATAATATACTGCCCTTCGTCAACTACGCCTACAACACTGCCCCTCAGAGCATGACCGGTTTTTCACCTTTCTTCTTGCTGTACGGAAGGCACCCGTTGCACTGCATGGACATGATACTCCCGTACACGCGGAATTCCTCTGAGTGTGCACCTATTTCTGAGATAGCCAGGCTTGCTGAAGAGTGTCGCGAGCTTGCCAAGACTTTTACGACGTAAGAGCAAGAGCGGCAGAAGAGTATTCGGGATGGCTCCACCACTTCTGAGCCCACGATTCTTTCTGGTGCACTTGTATGGCTCTCGATGCCAATTTCTGTAGCTGGCCTCTCTTCCAAACTGTTTCCGAAATACGAAGGCCTCTACCATGTCATCGAGTGCACATCTCCGGTCGACTATCTGATTGAACCCGTCGAACAATATGCGGACATGCGCCACCGCAGGCGCGACATCGTCAACGTGGAGCGCCTGAAGGCTTATTAAGACCTGCTCATTGTAACAAGCTGGTAAGTCGCCAGGCGACTCCCTCTTCGACTCCGGGGTAATTGTAGCGAAGTCTCCGAACTCTGAAATGGTCCACGTGCTTGTGTTACCTCGACGATGTCGATGTCTTTGCTCCTGGTTTTGCCACGCATTTCCAACGTCTGAAAGAAGTTTTCGGACGTGTAGGCAATGCCAGCTTGCAACGAAATCTGAAGAAGGGCTGCTTTGCAGTATGGCAACTCACCATCCTAGGGTATGTCGTGTCTAAGGACGGCATTCTTCCTGATCCGGCCAAGCTTCGGGCAGTGGCCGAATTCCCCAAACCTTCGTCCATCAAAGAACTACGTAGTTTCGTGGGCCTGTGCTCATACTTACGACGCTTCATACGAAACTTCGCCATGATCATATCACCACTGAGAAAGCTCCTTGGAAGTAATGGGCCCCTATATTTGTGGTCATCCGAGTGCGACGACGCGTTCGCAAAGCTGCGCCATTTGTTGAAGTTTCCTCCCATTCTAAGCCAATATGACACTACGGCCCCAACGGAGGTGCACACGGACGCCAGCAGTGTATGGCTCGTCGATGTCCTGGCGCAGCGCAAACCCGGATTCCCTGAATTAGTCGTAGCATATGCAAGCCGTACCCTCACGAGAGCCGAGACGACCTACACCGTCACGGAGAAAGAGTGCCTGGCTATCATCTGGGTAGCCAGGCACTCTAGCGCCAAGGTGAACTTAATCAAACTCTTGAGTACCTTCTAGTGGAGCTACCCAACAAGGACGCCGCTCGCGCTGACAGTGCAAGTCCTTGCTTGTCCGTGACTGTCGCCATTGTGTATGCTCGCTGGTTGCTGGCTAATAAACGCCTTAACATTATATATATATATATATATATATATATATTTATATATATATATATATATATTTATATATATATATATATATATATATATTTATATATATATATATATATATATATATATATATATATATATATATATATATATATATATATATATATATATATATATATATATATATATATGTATATACGGCAAACTTCTAGCTCGCTGTTGTGAAGTTTGCTTAACTGGAACCGTGCCACCGCCAAGCACTTCAACGTGAACTTCAACGTGTTGTGACGGTCGGAGCGATCGGTACGGGAGAAAGCAAATTGCGCGCTTGCTAATACAAGTTTTCTGCCGTTGAAGAAGGCTTTTTTCATTCATGGGAGAAAGCTTAGGTCCTTCAGTATTGCCACCTAGCTTCTAACCGCATCTTAGAAAAGAGCTAAAGAAAATGGGGCGATCGAACTCTCTCGACATAACCGTGGACAATGCGCTTTGGAAGGGCGATGACAGCGGCCATAATGATGCTTCCCAATCGGAAGTTTTGATCAGCGATTTTTACTAGACTGCACGTGACCGGATCTAACTGGTTAAAGTAGTTGCTAATTGTGTTTACTTAACAAGTACACTTTGTTTGTGCATCAATTTAGTACTTTTAGTGTATACACTGCGCGTATTAGGACTATTAGACACTATGAATGAGTTCGCGAAATCCCTGCGTAATTGCGCCCCCCCTTCTCAGACCTCCAAATTGAAAAAAAAGTGCACAAATTTTGCGAGTCAATATGATAAATACTCATATAATTATTTTGATGTGGCAATATACATGTACATAAAGACGTGAGGTAACTAAAAGTTTAGTGATGTTAATAATTAGTCCACTAACTACTTAGCAAACGAACTACTCAGCAAAGTAGCAGGTTTGACCAATACATTTAACTACCTTCACTTACTTAGAAGTTAGTGCTCTTCGTGACAAGTAAATGGTTAGTGTTAGTTTCCCAAATGTGCAGAACTCTTTTTCTGAGAGTGGATGTATTAATAAATGCTGATGTTTTAAAAAAATACTGTTGAAGCTTAAATGGGTAATGCTGTCCAGCTACGTTCATCTTCTGGCTAAAACACTAGGTTGCTGACTCGCAGGCCACAAGATCAAAACCCGGCTGCGGCAGCATCATTTTCTATGGAGGCGAAAATGCTCGAAGCCCATGTGTTAAGATTTAGGTTCACGTCAAAGAACCCCTGGTGGTAGAAATTTCCGTAGCCCCTCACTACGGCATCTCTCAGAATTATATGATGGTTTTGGACGTTAAACCCTACAAATATTATAAATGCGTCAAAGCTACAATGACGAATTAGGGAATTGACGTGAAGGGATTCGGGGAGGGGCTGCCTTGTTTACGTGTGATCGCGTGCATTGGCTGGCTATCCTCACCAATGCTTTTGAAAGTCTCTTCTATATCTCTCTATACAGTTCATATTGTACAACAGTTCTTCACACACACATTTCACACAGCACACAGTTAATTGTGTACGAATGTGTGCTGCCCTGATACAGACTTTTGCAATAGAGTTTCGAGTAAAGGCACAAATGTGGGTAGGTGTGGGGTGCAGTATTGTAAAAAAAGAGGGAGTGGGAAAAATCTGGTGAGATGGTGTGCGAGCTGCTATACGAAAGCTTGCAGTAAACACAAGCATCGCACCAGCGTCAATACGCATTACAACTTGGAGAAGTACTTTTTCGATTTCGCGTCAAAGTCACCGACGGTGGCAGAAGCAAAAAAGTCACAGTTCCGCCAAATGGTTGAAGCAATGAATGCGATAGCAACATATTTGAATGTTTTACGAAGCAAGGCTAGAATCCGATGTCACGTAACTCTACAAAGTCTGGCGTAAAGGCACGTTTACACTATAAAGACATGACCCTAACACGAGGCCGACAAAGACACGAGGCAGACGCAGAGCATGGGCTGACGAGTCACCCACCGATGAAGTCGCCAGACTCTATGGTCACACTTGGCCGCCGCCGACGACGACGCCTCAAAAGACAGCATGTAGTCGTAGTGTAACATAATGACAGACTGAAAACACCAGCAAAGCGTATCGGTAGACCTGTCGTCAGCGTGTCGTCGGGAGATTTGGGGCTGAGCGAAAATTCGCCCATGTTTGCTTCAAACGACCACGAAGGGGGAAATATTGGGTAAGATAACAATGGCCCTCCGAGGCTTCCATGGCGTTTGAATAGGCAGGTCGCGCACTATACGAAAGTCTTTTCTTCACTTACCTCTTGTGCATCCCCCCCCCGTCTCTCGGCACCGTGGATTATGGCGGCAGCGGTGCCGCGTAGCCGGAGAGGGACGATGGCAGAGCAGGGAGCATGGGTGAAAATGAGGCGCAGGTGTGCAAGTTTAGCTGGTTTCACTGGATGTGCCTCCAGTGTGACTACAAAATTGGCCAACGGAAGGCTGTGAGCACGACAAGGCACCAACATAGTCTTCAGAGACCACTGACGGACTGTTTGTGTCATTGTAGTGTAAATATGACAACCACAAGTCAAAAGACACTCCTTAAGACAGTCGGCCGGCCAAGATTTATATCTTGTCTCTCAAGTGTAAACGCGCCTCAAGATAACACGGAAGCTCCAGGTACACTTTAGGCATCACTTTTTCGTCTGGAGAGCGCAGCCCGAAGAAGCTCCTGCCTGCTGCTGGAGCCCAAGGCGCACGCTGATCGTTGCCGCGATAGCGCGACAACTATAAGAACCCCTTCCCCCTGTTCGCTCACGAGATAAGCGCGCGCGCAGACGACCCAGGCAGGAAAGGCGATGCTTGTTCCGCAAAAATAAAATGCCAGTGCATCCTTCACTGTATATATATAGAATACATACATATACCTACACGTGAATGACGGGGGCGGCGGTGGCGACGGTAGACACTAGCCAATACTGTCTATATAAATGCTATCGCAAGCCCCGCCGCGGTGGTCTAGTGGCTAAGGTACACGGCTGCTGACCCGCAGGGCGCGAGTTCGAATCCCGGCTGCGGCGGCTGCATTTCCGATGGAGGCGGAAATGTTGTAGGCCCGACTGCTCGGATTTGGGTGCACGTTAAAGAACCCCAGGCGGTCGAAATTTCCGGAGCCCTCCACTACGGCGTCTCTCATAATCGTATGGTGGTTGTGGGACGTTAAACCCCACATATCAATCAATAAAATGCTATCGCAATAAAAAGTGAAGGATGGTGAGACAGCATGTGGCTAAGGCGCCACCGGGGAAAAATCACAAGGTGTAAGCTCCATGGGTATGCGGCCACCGTATTTCCGCACGATGGATACACAAAATTAGAGCCATGGTTACGCGAAGAAATGAGAAAACATCGGAGCACCACACTCTGTATAGCACAGAACTATATTAGGTGCGCTCTTGTTAACACTGCTTGTAACCAGCCCAGCATTTTTAAATTACTGTTTTTCCTATTGAAAAAAACGTCCACCATTGGAATGGTGGTTTCCACCATAGGAATGGTGGATTCCACCATCCACCATTTAGGTGGATTATGGTGCTAGAAATGTTGGTGGCACATGATGTATGGTGGCGTATGGTGGAGCAGATGGTGGATGGCGCGCACCAGCCGGCAATGCTGGAGCGCAAAGCAGCGTCAGAACAACCATGACGAGCTGCCACTAAAGAAATGATTAAAATGATTGTATAAAAAACAATGTAGAAAACACCCGTAAAATAAGAGTGCGACAGCGCAGAATTGAACCTGCCATTTTCGGATTCCCAACTGAGCACCCTAACCACTGCGCCATGCCGACAGAAGGCGGTTATGGTATTAAATAAGTAGTCATCTTACAAACTCAATGTTTAACATTAGTTTTGTTTGTCGCTAACTCGAGATGGACGCGATCTGCACTTGCTGCTAACATTTGCACTTTTGATAAACACAAACAACTGCTGCCTGTAACAATTGCCACTGCAATAATGACAACAGCGCCATGTTTTTGTTACAATTTACAACCGCAAGAAAAAAACAACTCAGTGGACCGAGGAGCAGGTAGAGTTTATCGGCGGTTGCCGCCAAGTTTAATATCCGTTTCTCGCTCCTTCGAAAGGGCGATATCTGTTCAGGCTTTATGACGCTTCTATGCTCATTTGATAGATACGCCCCCACAATTGATTGTGATGTTTTTCGCGCAACGCCCAGCGCAGTCGTGCCAGCGCACCGCTGTTGCTCTGTCGTTTGGAACAACTACAAGACGGCTTGGACAAAACGAATGCAGTGTGCCAGAAACATTATGCTATCATATTGGTACAGTAAGCATACGCATTGACGAGTCTGTGTTCTCGCATAAGTGCCAGCGAAGTGCCGGCGAGTGCGACCGGCGGGTGTCATTGAAGGGAGGTGTACATTTGGTGGAAGTGGTGCAAGCCTGTCACATAGATGTTTGTCGCTTCTTGCGCGGACACCATACACAACAAAAAGGCCTCATTTAGGTTAAATGATGCAACACCTGTGCTGTATTGCCATTTTTACTCCTCAAAATTGTGCATTCTGAAACCCAGAAGCGCCGATAACACTTGTATGGCTCGGTCGGTAGGATTAACATTTGGTAGAAATCATGATGGTAGAACAGATGGGTGAAAGTCAAATTCACTAGGGCTCGTGTCGATGCATGTCGAAAATGAAAGTTCATGCAAATTCGCACGCACTTTGTTAACTTAAAAGTACGGCTCACGCAATTGATTGTGCAAGAATTGCCAGAGTTGCGTTTCTAGCATGGTGATATCAAGTCATCGCTGTGTTCTGTCGGCTCTAACATTGAATGGTGCAATTGCAAACTATAGCTCATTTATTTCTCGACAACTGCGCGCTGATGTAAAACCTTTATTGTCACTGTTCACAGTGACGACTGTAGTCTTCTAAATATCACAACAATGAAACACATCGAGGATGTCAAACTGATTTAGGTACGTGCGCGAAATGCAAACATATTGACGGCCGCATATTCTACGCTCCACAAAAATTGAATCGTTGTTGACACCACAGGAATAAAAAATAAACGTGCTAGAAAGCGTAATGAGCAGCGTAATTAGCCTTGTGGCTCACCAAGGCTTCCACCAAACACGTTTTGCCTCGCCACCATCAGCTGGCATTTTCCACCATCACCACAATTGGCTCGCCACCACCACCACCATCTGCCACCATTTTTTTCCCACTCCAGCCGTCCTCAGCCGGCATTTTCCACCGCCGTTACTACCAATGGCTAGCCAGCACCACCACCATCTGTCATCATTTTTTCCACTCCAGCCGTCCTCAGCCGGCATTTTCCACCATTACTACCATTGGCTAGCCAGCACCGCCACCATCTGCCATCATTTTTTCCACTCCAGCCGTCCTCAGCCGGCATTTTCCACCGCCGTTACTACCAATGGCTAGCCAGCACCACCACCATCTGCCATCATTTTTTCCACTCCAGCCGTCCTCAGCCGGCATTTTCCACCGCCGTTACTACCAATGGCTAGCCAGCACCACCACCATCTGCCATCATTTTTTCCACTCCAGCCGTCCTCAGCCGGCATTTTCCACCATTACTACCATTGGCTAGCCAGCACCGCCACCATCTGGCATCATTTTTTCCACTCCAGCCGTCCTCAGCCGGCATTTTCCACCGCCGTTACTACCAATGGCTAGCCAGCACCACCACCATCTGCCATCATTTTTTCCACTCCAGCCGTCCTCAGCCGGCATTTTCCACCGCCGTTACTACCAATGGCTAGCCAGCACCACCACCATCTGCCATCATTTTTTCCACTCCAGCCGTCCTCAGCCGGCATTTTCCACCATTACTACCATTGGCTAGCCAGCACCACCACCATCTGCCATCATTTTTTCCACTCTAGCCATCATCAGCCGTTATGCCCACTACAGTTTCCACCAGATCCACTAATATTTCCACCATAGCCACTATTCTTTCCACCATATCCACCAACGATTCCCGCCTCCACCAACCCAGAATTTTCAATGGGGTTATTGGTAAATTCGAATATATTGTCACGGGTATAGAAAAGTACCTCAGGCATGGGTGCAGAAATGACGCAGAGGGAATGAAGACGACGATGTTGTTGTGGGGCTGTGTTTGGACTGCCCTGTTCTCCTGTATCCTTGCACACTGTGTGCAGTGTTAGCCCAACCGGCGTTAGCTTCCCTATTGAAAAAAAAAAACGAATGGTGGGCATGGTGTAAACCACCACCCACCATTATAGTGGATTAAGGTAGTGTATGAATGCTGGAAAACGTCCACCATGGCACATGATGGGATATGGTGGATGCTGCAGTGCCAGCAACGCTTGAGCGTGAAATGGCGTCAGAACACCATGACGAGCTGCCACAAAAATAACAAATGTATAAAAAACGATTTCAAAAACACCTGTCCCGTAAAAAAATGCTAACACAAAGGACCGAACGTGCAACCTGTGGAATCCAAATCGGAGACACTACCCACTGCGCCACAACAATGAGACAAGTCTAGCGTGCTAAATAGCTAGTTGACATACAAACTTACGGTTCAACTTTATTTTCGTTTGCCGTGTACTCGACATAGACGAGATCTTCACCTGCTACTAAAATTTGCACATTTATTAAACACAAGCAACTGCTGCCTGTAACAATTGCGCTGCGATGACGGCACCAGCGCTATGTTTTTATTAAAATTCACAAACGTAAGAAAAAAAAAACCAAGTGGACTGGGGAGCAGCTACAGTTTACCGGCGGGGTCTGCCAAGATTAATATTCGTTTCACGCTCGTTCCATAGGGTTACATCTGCTCGCGCTTTATGACACCTCTAGGCTCATTTGATAGATACGCCAACCTTATTTTATTGATTGAGTATTGGGATCCTTTTCGCGCAACGTAGAGGGCAGTCGTGCCAGCGCACTGCTGTAGCTCTTTCGCTATAGCAACAACTACATAACGGCTTGGCCAAAACGAATGTGGTGTCCGGAAACATTACGCTACCATATTGGTTCCTGAAGCATACGAATGGCCAAGTCTGTGTTCTCGCATAAAAGCTAGAGAAGTGCCGGCGAGTGCGACGGGCGGCTGTCGGTGAAGGGAGACGTACGTTCTCTGGGAGTGCTGGAATCGCGTCGCATCGATGTTTGTTACTTCTTGCGTGGACACCGTACACAATGCAAAATGCTTCATTTAGGTTAATTGATGCTATGGCTTTGCTGTATTGTCATTCCTAATCGTCGAAATTGTGTATTCTGAAATCCAGAAGCAGGGATAACACAATTGTACAGGCTCAGTTGGCAGGCCCAACTTTCGGTGGAAATCATGGTGGAAATCAGTATACAGATACCAGCTTGGTACACTATATAATTTGCACGCCATTATAAGCCCACCCATCATCTGCTTACTGCTTTCTAGCATTATCGCAATGGTGGGCAGAGCTTGCAACTTCGTACATTATGTGGCCCGCCATAACAAGCAGCACACATCATCTGCTTAGTGCTTCCCAGCATTATCGCAATGGTGGGAAGAGCTCCTCAGTTTGGTACACCATGTGGCCCACCATAATAAGCACCACCCACCATCTGCTTAGAGCTTCTCAGCATTATCGCAATGATGGGCAGAGCGTCCCATGATTTCCCACTATCTAGCCTCTACTTTCCACCATCGTTTCCACTCTACCCATCTTCTGTACATCATACCATTCAGTATACCCGGCATATCCTCCATAATTTCCACTACGTCCCACCATATCCATCTTAATTTCCACCATGCCCACTATTATTTCCACTACGCAAATAAACTTGTTCACGCAGTTCGGTGGCTTGTCGCCGCCAGTGCGGCTCACTCGAACTCACACTTAGGAAAATATTTTTCAACTGGACTCACTCGGACTCAAACTCACGTAAGCACTACTCACTCAGACTCACCCAGACTCAGATTCATGATTCAATCTGAGTCTTGGGGAGTCCGCGTCAGACCGACTCAGACCGACGAAAATTTTGTAGAGACGGACTCACTCGAACTCACACTCAGGAAAATATTCTTCAACCAGACTCACTAGGACTCAAATTCACCTAAATACAACTCACCCAGACTCACCCAGACACAGAGTCATGGTTTGATCTGAGTCTTGGGGAGTCCGAGTGAGCTGGTTTTTGAGTCCGTTAGCCAAGAATTATCTTCTACCATGGTGTCAAGACACTTGAACACCCATATTTTACGTAATCCCTGCTATTGTTGGTGCCGTTTGGCATAGTACCTTAAAAAACAGGTTTTGAGTGCTTGAAAACCAGTAAGGTAACTTTTCTTTGATTGATTGATATGTGGGGTTTAACGTCCTAAAACCACGCTATGATTATGAGAGATGCCGTAGTGGAGGGCTCCGGAAATTTCGACCACCTGGAGTTCTTTAACGTGCACCAAAATCTGAGCACACGGGCCTACAACATTTCCAAGGTAACTTTACTTGGAAGAGATGACAGCATACCATATGTTTATGAATAACTTGGAAAAGTAGGTGTGGGTAGTTAAGGCATCCCCGTACGTAATTCACACCTCTGATCAATAAATATTGAAATGGTATAAGTACGACACTGCTTTGAATTGCGTGTGAGTAGACGGGAGTATAAACGTGAATCCAGGTAGTGCTTATAACAATTCTGAAAGTGACTAGATAAAACCTTAGGCAGGTATGTGGAACTCACTCAGACTCACTCAAGAAATATATATTGTGGTTTGGACTGACTTCGACTCCGACTGACGAAACTTTTCCTGAGCAGAACTACTTAGGACTCACTCATACGAAAATATTCCTCAACGGAACTCAGTCGAATTCAGGCTCACGAACGTATTAGTAACCCGGACTCACTTAAACTCTGACTCACGCGTCGATCCGAGTGAGTCTGAGTTAGTCGACTCATAAGTGAGTTCGCCGACCTATGCACGCCCCGCTCTTGATGCACTGGCGGTGGTTTCGCTAGCTTCACATATATGAAATTGGGTGTTACGTGATATGAATGGATGTTGAAGGTATCTGACTGGTAGGCGGGTCATGTAAGAAGATGATTACATACCACACTCATGTTGCACTCGCGTCCGTTTTGCTCGCCTCACATATTACCAAGTTTAGTATTACGGGACGTGAATGGACGACGAACAAAATTACCAAACGCAAACACAAGAAAATTGATATGGAAGTCATGTACGGCATAATTTACGACGGCCTCGTAACGTTGTGCTAATTTTAAAGTTTCATATCAACCTTCCTCATTCGTGTTTCGCATACCATCGATTCCCTCTGTACGTGGTATCTGCCAATTTCTTTTCTCCTTGTTTGTCATGTATACGGTTTTGATAGCATGATTACTTCATTTGTGAACTTGTTGCACAAGCCACATCGGTATTCAGCAAAGCTCTGTTTACAGGACTGTACCAACTGCAGATTCGTCCTGTTGGCTAGTTAAATAGCTAAGTAAGGAGCAAACAAATTGCCATTAGAAAGAAACGGTGCCAGCTACAATCCAACAACCCCATAAAACAACTTTGGCTGCCAGTGTAAGCGCGGAGCTCACACTAACTGTAAAAATCGAAATATACTTTCTTTTTAATGTATAATTCTTGCGTCGATAGAAGCATTTAGCGATGGTGGCACGAATTATCCTCGACGTGTTTTCCTCAAACGCATGCTATCTTTATGATGCCGATGGTGTATGAATGCATGTCTAGGCATATAGGCATAGTAAATAGTGCAACCAGGCCCCATCTTGGTACTCAGGGTGTTTTCGTATTCGGGTGTATAGAAAAGTAACACTAATAATTATGAGATTTAACATCAACCAAAACCACCATAGAATTATGAGTCTTAGTGGATGGCTTCGAAAGTTTCAACCACCTGGGGTTTTTTATCGTGCACCTAAATCTAAGCACCCAGGGCTGAAGCATTTTCGCCTCCATCGAAAATGTACCCACCATGGTTGGGATTTGATCACGGGACGGGCAGGTCAGCAGCCGAGTGCCTTAGCCACTAGGCCACCGTATAGGGGTTCATGTACAGAAAATTATGCCTTTTGTTTCTTGCTTGTTCGTGTCATATAGTGTAATGATTGACACATGTATATCTTGTATCAATGTGGTTTGTGCCTTGGCGTGGCCGTCACAATGCTTACACATTTTGAGTCAAAATGACTAACACCGTAATGTGCAACAGTTTTACATATGAGGAAATGATCCACAATAATTTTTGTAAATTTCCCCGCATTAATGTACTTATAAACGAACTTTCAACATCGCTATATTGACTTAACCCCACCCGTTTGCTAAGGGAAAGGGTCCTACGGTGCTGATCAAAGCTGTTCGCAGCGCAGATAGTTCTGAAAGAATTGTTGCGCCATACGGGCGCGTGCTATAAGAGACTGACTTAAGTCAGTCTTATGCTGTCTTCTTACTTTTATTTTGTCCATTTATTTTCCTTCCATTATATTTTTATGCATTTATCTCTTGCTGACAATTACCTAACCGGTTTCTTAGAAAAAAAAGACCCCTGCGCGCTCACGCGCTGGTGTCCAAGCGCACTCAAGTGAACTTTGAAAGGTCCACCACCACTGCTGCTTCTATTCGTAATGGGGGGGGGGGAGGAGGGGGCATTAATTAGGTCGGCAAACAACGTGGAGCTCTCTCAGACACACTACAATTTTTTTCAAACGTACTCAATTGACTAAGACTCACCGAATTAACACTCGGCAGGACTCCCCCGGACTCGGACTCATGACACAATCTTAATCTGACTGCACATTGCGAATACTTGTCTGGTGAACACGGTAAAAAACGGGTACTGTTTCTTCGAGAACGTCTTTTTTGTAACAAGTTAAAACATTAGTACTGCTGTTTTAAGACATTTTTTTTATTCCATGCATCAAGTCAACTTGTTTGAGGCTTTTACAGACATCCTAAATCATTTTCGTTCTAGGCAAAACGGCGGTCCTTTAAGCGGTAGGGGTGATCATGAAAAGTTTACGCTTAAAATGTTAATTCACGTAGAATCTCTCACACTTTGCGGTTTAACGCAATGCAGAAAGTTCAAATATAGGCACGAGATCCATTCTAAGGAAACATCCAATGAGCAACGCCTCCGGGCCAATCTATACAGGCAGCCGACGATCGGGCAGCCGACGTTGGTTGGACTGTCTAACCATGTATTCTAAACATCGCCGGTACGAATCTGTTGATTTGTGTAACTTAGCATAAATCCTGTACACTCACGTATATACCGACGCGCCCTGAACATGGACTTGTTTTATAACAATGTCATTTTGTTCTTTCTATTTGTGAAAAGAGTGTGAGAAAAAAATGGATTCCCTGACAGATTTCGCCAGTGCTTTAGGGGAAAACCACCAATTACTCTAAAAGAAATAGGGAAGGCAATGCAGTAGATGAGCACAAAGCTGCTCGACGTTATAACTGTTATCAAAACAGACGTGAACCCTACTGATTAATTGTACAATGCTATCGAGGCGGACTTGATATTCATCAGGGCATGTGTAAGCTCCACTAGTGACAGCTTTGACGAACTAAATACGGAAATAAAGTCACTGTGTAAGGAATTAAATGAGGCCAGAACTCGAAGCAACGAGTGTCAGGAAGAAAAGACGGAAATTAAAAATTCGGCAGATCCCGCGTAGCCCGAAATTGACGTTATGCGAAGCATGCGGAAGGAAGGTTACCATGTTGCAATTTGTTTTAGCGACACGTCATGAAATGACGCAAAGTATATGTACAAATATTACAGGCATAAAACATGTTGAACACTTGCAGATGTTTATATCACCAGTTGTTTGCACTTGCGCAGCGATGCCAATTGGAACATGCGTATTAGCAACACCAGAAGCTGATATGAAGCGCTGATGCTCGCGAGTATGCTGGCCCTGGACACTGCTACATAAATAAGCTTCAGCGCATGGCAACCAACCACAATTGGCGTTAACGAACGTGACGGCTGTATCAAAGGAGTACATACGTAATGTTTATAAAAAGGGTAGGCAGCACTGCAACTACTATTGACATTTCGCGAATATTAGCGTCTGTTTGAAAAGTAGTTCATAAATCTGGCGTATCTTTGTGGTATAATCCTGGATTGCCACGCAGAATTATCGGGTTCAACTCCAGCTCGGAGCCTCACATTTATTCTTTGCATTCATCGGGTCGACGGTACGAATGTCGGGTATTTCCTAATGCTCGCACGTTAAAATTGCCCTTGTGTGTTTTTTTTCATTATTGGGTAGATACTGAGTGTCAATCACCTGTGGCACATACCCGCACACCAGTGGCACATACCCGCCCATGGGTATGTGCCACTGTCTGACGGAAAGTGTTTGATGACGTACGCGACGGGATTGTGATAATATTCATGTCTTAACCAGCGCATCATATTCGTCAAACCATCTTGCCATCCCATGATAATTTTGGTTCCCGCCAAGTTAAGGGGGTGACTATGAGAGTGCCCAAACGTAAGTGGCTAGACAGATAAATAGATAGCTAGCTAGCTAGCTAGCTAGCTATATAGATAGATAGATAGATAGATAGATAGATAGATAGATAGATAGATAGATAGATAGATAGATAGATAGATAGATAGATAGATAGATACGCTCAAAGTTGCCGAAGTTCGCTAAAAAAATGCTTCGCTTTTACAAAACAACGTTAGCGAGAGTGCCATTGCTCAATCGCAATATTTCATTGGGGGGAAAATGCAAGGAATTCACACGTGCTTAAAAGCAGGTACATATTACCCATCCACGAATGGTCAAAATTAGTCAGGAGCCCTCGACTATTTATATGGCGTCTCTTGTAATCAATCTATGGTTCTGACGGGTAAACCTCCATTTATAAATATAACCTCTTTATTAAAAAGAACAGCTAAGGCACCATAAACGTATTTCATGTGTATCGCTGCTTCTATTTACACACAAAATTGTTGACGCATGATTGCTCTTGTTGCATGTGAACGCGATAGAAATAAATATTTGAAACTCGCAAATATTTGATATCAATCGCATAGCAATGCAGTTTTTTTTGCGAAATATATAAATATTTGAATTCCGCAAGTACTTCATATACAGCACACTACAGCAATGTGGTTCATGGCTAGATGTCACGATGCGAGTTCAGATATTTGTGCAAACTATCGCTGTCAGACGGCACATTAAAAAGAGGCCCACGCTCCGGTCAAGTCAAGCCAGAACGGGAGTATGATACAAAACGCGTGCTACCCATTTCGTGAACCTCTCAGCTGCTCGATATCACCTTCATCGATATAAGAGCATTAAGCAAATGCGAACAAAAACTTGGCTTAAAAATGGCGTGGTCATCACACATGCAAAATAATATAAACCAGAAGCGGAACCATGCGCGTCTCTGCCGAGCGTGCAGCGGAGAAGTCGGACCTTGCTCGTCGTAGCACCATCTAAGAAGACACCGATGAGGCTACCAGATAACTGATAGCAGCCCAAACATTATCTGGACATGCTGGGATTGCAATTTCAACGCGTTGCGGGGAAAGTGTCGGTCCTTGTGTATTCTTACATCATGATTACGACACTCGCATATCCTCCTTGTCCTGTGCAAGGGAAGTAGCGTCGTCTTTATTAACTTTTTTGAAATGAATGACAGATGCACTCTTTCGTGCATTTCTTTCGCTTTCACCAGCTAAATTAGCCTGATTTCATCGCTCCGCTGTGGTTACCAGTGTCCGCCTTTCAGAAATTTCAAAAGAGCCACGGACTATCCGCACGAAGTGTCTGAGTTCACGCATTTGATTCGGCAGCCTATTTACTGCTTAAAATTTACTTACTTTCATTTCTATAATTGCTGATATAATAAATGTTTGTAGGCACCTTAAGTTGTCATCTGCCTCAGTAACGGTAACACTGCAGGCAGCCCGCAGATACCTTGTTTCTGTAATTTTTAAACAATATTTGACACATTTCTTGAAACACTCTGTATGCTGTTGAATACTCGGTGATGCTTCTTCTAACCAGGTGCCTACGTTCACCCTCATTGTAGTAATAATAGTTATATAAAAATAATAACAAAATAATTTCTAATATTGTGTGCAACTGCATGGTTTTCAATTTATACGATTAAAAAAGCGCAAATTTTGAAAACAAAGTGGCTGCCATTGATGAGGGTCCCCCCTTGCGGTCTTTTGGGATTTACGTCACTGTTAAGCAAACGCCCAAGTGCGGTGGTCCAGTGGCTTAGGTATTCTGGTGCTGACCCGCGGGTCATGGGATCGAACCCCGACTGTGACAGCTGTATTTTCGATGGAGGTGAAATTGTTGTAAGCTCGTGTCCTCAGATTTGGGCTCATGTTCAAGAACCCAAGTTGGTCAAAATTTCCGGTTCTCCACTACAGCGTCTACCGTAATCATATGGTGATTTCCATGCGGTAAAACCCACATATCAATCAATAAATTATTTATTCAATCAGTCATAAATCAAACTAGATATGAACACGAATATAATAATAAGAAGTTATGGGTTCCTATATCAACACTGTTCAAAAGCTAAAAAGGTAGACCGTCAGTTTTTCAGGTGACGCGAATAACCCTGCAGTGTCTGGAGTTTAGTTCCATAAAACATACTTTACCATAGATGGCTACCAACTATACTGGCTAGTGTGTAGAAGTCTAGTGGGCTTTTATATTGACACGTGGAATACGTTGAAGAGAACGACAATAGGGGTGTTTTCCAGACTCCGGTTAGCAACACAGTAGGTTTAGAAAAGGAAGACGAAGAAGGCCTTCTGTATTAGTTCCACCTCATGTGAAGTTCCTGAAGTTAGTCTGGGTCCCGGGACACTGTGGCATACGGTTGAATGAAATAGCCGATTCACTATCTCGAGCCACACTTGATGGCCCTGTGATCTCGGTACTACCAGAATCGGAACACATAGTGTCGATCAGATATAGAAAATGGGCTATTTATACGGATATTATGGAAAATATTACTAAATATACGGACTATCAGCACCTAACATACCCCTGGAAACCTCAGTGGAGTCAATCTAAAAAGTTAGAAGTTATTTTAACCAAATTTCGATGTCGTGTCCCTCCATTAAACTTTTACTTGCACAGAGCTGGTCTGGCGATATCCCCCCTGTGTCCATTCTGTAAAGAAACGGAAACAATAGAGCATTACTTTATAACATGTAAAAACTATTCATTAATTAGGAAAAGACTTTTAATTGTTCCGTTTCAAGCAGTAGGTTTAAATTTAACTGCAGATAATGTTCTAAGTGTCGGTGCCTTTAGCTTGGGACATTGCCACAGGAGCGTATTCGATGCTGTATGCAATTTCATTCGAGAATCAAAGCGCATGTCATAATAATGCCTGCTTAAATATATTTCTGAAGACACTTGTCTAATTTTGAATGAAATTTGCATATTCATTTGATTGTGACCGGGTGAGATAAGCTCGATTGTCTGGTCTACTCAAAATTTCTGTCTTCTACTGTAGTATTACCTCACCTTTTCTCTTCTTGATTCAATCTTCAATTATTTGTTTAGTTTAATATTCCTTTTTAGTTAATTATTATTTTCTATTACATCATTAGTTTTTTCATTAAGGATAAACCTTTTAATATATCTCATATAGGATACTTCTAGATTTCATGGCCAATCCCCCATAGTGGGTATGTGCCAGTGCGAAGGGGCAACAACAACAACAACAACAACGTGTATAGGTGGTATAGGTGGTATCGTACGCGGCTGCAGCATTCCACGTCTGGTCCGCAAGCGGTGTTCGATATAGTTATACGGTTCTCGGTGCTGGTTGTGTGGCTAAGTACCGTATAGTTTTTATTTTTCGCCAAGTATTTGTTGTGTTTTTCTTTATTTCATGCAGGATCATCTTTGTTTTCTTGATGTAGTCTTGAGGCTGTACTAATGTCGAGGAATTCTCCGGGTCAGGATCGTTCCGTGTGGACGGCCTCTCTATATTATGATGATTTACCTCTTGACTTGTTTCTCCGCAGTGATGTGCGCAATATTCCCGTCGCTCTGGTACCTTTGGGTGAACATTTCACTAAGTTGAATAACCCTAAGGCGACACAAGAACATCATCATGCAGTTACCTCAAACTACCAGAGCATAACCAACGTGCGGCAGTTTGGTCGCGGTGGCATTGTATGTAGAGCACTAGATCAGCAATGTGTAAATGATCTCTATAAGTGTTCTTCCTTTCATTGATACCGGTGAGTGCGTGTATACCAATACATCTCGCATGCATAAAGGCATTGTGCGTGGGTTTGACGCACAACTAAGTCCTGCGGAGAAGCTCGAGAAGCTGTCGGTGGCCGGTGTGGTGGCACTATACCGGCGCAATCGACTGGTTGACAAGAAACGACATCCCCATAGAGTCAGGGATTGCGATGTTCGCAGGTACGTCGTGCCCTTCAGAAATTAAAGCATGGCCATTAGTATTTAGAGTAGATCAGTTAGCGTCCCGCCCATTGCAATTTCAGAACTGCTGAAGGTTTGGACATAGCTCTCGCGGCTGCAAATCGGAGGGTCGATGTCGTAGATGTCATGAACGCCACTCACATCAAGATTGTAAGGCCCAAGATTACTTGTGTTGCTTGTACGGTGTACATCACGCAACTCATTTCGCAGAGTGCCCAATGCGCCATGGAGGACAAATTCTGGAAATCCTAGATAAAAGGAGATGCTCAAGAAAGGAAGCCATTACAGCTGTTAAGAAGGGAGCCCATGGCTATGCTGGCGTTACAGCATGTCATTTATGTCAGGATACTAATATCACGCAGGCAGTTGAGGTAGCGGTTGGAAGAGCTATGGCTACAATTATGGACCAATGAGTAGCTAGCATCTCGAAATGCATAGCGCCAGTTATCAGTAATCAAATTACTAAGCTGTTCATTGCAAGTGCTCTGGTCAATCCTGAGCCCAATAAAATACCGACTGCCAGTGATACTACTGCAATATGCAATGATGAGGTAAATAACGCGGATAACACCCAGGGCTCCTCAGAGTGCATGACAAACGTTGACGAAGAGCAAGTGTTAGACCTAAATGTGTCTACTGATGTCGAGCTCGATGCTTGGGCACAGAAATGCAGCCGGTCCTCATTGAACCGTGACGTTTCAAGTTCCCTTCCGTCTAATCCCAAAAAGACTCCGTCCAGTCAAGGTCGTGCACTCTTGTTTCAGTGGAAGGGCATGAATTGTTTTACGGCGAAGGTATCGCCGACTGAATTGGTTCGCTGTTATTTAGTCATGGCATTTCGGTCGCACGAGGTATCGTCCGTCTCCCTGGTGGACGCACGAACTTGCTTCTGACCAATTTTAGTTCTGAGCGCCAGAACCTTTCGAAAGGCACAGCTATCGCTTCCTTCGACAATTTCATAGAGATGCAAAACAGTTTGTTTGTCAGTATTAGACGAAGCGCGTAATCAAGAACCAGAACCCGTTCTTTATGTTGGCACCACATAGGGAAACCGACAGACTTCTTCATCTGCTACCCGAATTCCACGACTGCTTTTCATCGACAACACGAATTGGTTAAACACCGTTGACAAAGCACCGAATAATCACTGAAGACACGGCGAGACCTATTCACCAGAATCCTTATCTTGTACCTCGAAAGGAACGCAATGTCATACAACAAGTCACAAAAATGCTTGAATATGACGTTATTAAACCATCACAGAGTTCTTGGGCAAGACCTGTAGTGCTAGTAAAGAAAAATGACGGCACCCTGCGTTTTTGCGCGGACTACAGGAAGCTGAATCACGTGACCAAAAGGATGTGTACCCGCTCTCACGTATCGATGACTCTCTTGACAGACTTCGGCACGCTCGCTACTTTTTTTTTCCAGGACTTGAGGAGTGGATACTGGCAAACAGAGATAGACCGAACAAACCGGAAGGAAACTACTTTTGTGATGCCAGATGGTGTATATGAATTGAAGGTCTTGCCGTTCGGTTTGTGCTCTGCGCCAGCGACTTTTCAAAGGCTCATGGACATCGCACTTTCGGGATTGAACTGGAAGACGTGCCTTGTTTATCTGGACGATTTCATAGTGTTTTCAGCCACTTTTGACGAGCATCTCAAAAGGCTTGAAGTTGTTTTACGTGTCATACGGTCCAGGGGCCTCACATTGAAACCAGAAAAAAGTCATTTCTGTTTCCACGAACTTCATTTTCTCGGTCACGTCGTCAGAAACGTGGGCATTCGGCTCTATCCTGGAAAAATTGCGGCCGTCGCACCGTTCCCAGTACATTTCGATAAGAAGGCAGTCAGACACTTCCTCAGCCTTTGTGCCTATTATCGCTGGTTTATCGCAGACTTTGCCCGCATCGCGTCGCCGCTAACTCGTAAAAGAAAAGACGACGCCGCTTTTGAGTGGAACGAAGAACAGGAGCCTGCCTTTGACGATCTGCGTCAACGTCTTCAAACACCCCCAGGGCTCCCACTTCGACGAAAAAGCCCCGACGATGCTTCACAGAGACGCTAGAAATGTAGGTCTGGGGGCTGTACATGTGCAATCACAACAGGACACAGAAAGAGTGATCGCCTGCACAAGCCGAACGCTAACACGCACAGAGGCTAACTACTCAACAACAGAGAATGAATGCCTCGCTGTAGTACGGGCAGTAATGAAATTTCGCCCGTATTTGTATGGCCGGCATTTTAAAGTCATTAGTGGTCATCATTCACTTCTGGTTAACTAATCTAAAAAACCCCACCAGCCGATTAGCGCGTTGGAGTTGAAGGCTGCAAGAATTTGAGATGACGGTCGTACACAAGTCGGGGAAGTGACATATGGACGCTGACTGCCTGTCCCGATCACCAATACAGTCAGGTTCTCTACATCGTGAGGATGAAACTGTGTTTTTCTCGATACGTCTACCATCACCCAACAAGAACGTGACGACCCTGAGTGGCTTGGTTTGATAAATTACTTGCAAGAACGACCTCAGAGCGCACGCAGAGTTTTTGCAAGTGTATTGTCGTCGTTTTCCGTACGGAACAGCGTCCTATACAAAAGGAATTTTTTGTCGATCGGATCCCCCTACTTGCTTGCATTCCGTCAACTATCCGCACTGCAGTGCTTCAAGCAAGCCACTATGACTTGTCTTCTGGGTACTTAGGCTACACGCGCACACTGGTGAGAGTTCAGCAAAAATACCACTGGCCAAGGCTCACCGCTGCCGTGAAGCAACACATTCGTACTCATTTGGACTGCCCGCGACGTACGTAAGTCTCCTCCGAGGAAACCAGCCGGCCTGCTGCAACCTGTTCAAGTCCCAAGTACACCATTCGACCAGATTGGAATATATACATATATATATTGGGTCCACTTCCTACTTCTGCTGAAGGGAACCACTGGGTTATCGTCACGACGGATTACTTCACCCGGTACGCCGAAACGAAGGCTATCCGACGAAGCGCAGCATTGGAGGTGGCTAAATTTTTGATAGAAAATGTTGTACTCCGACCTGGTGCACCAACAGCTGCGATAACAGACCGCGGGACCACCATCACGGCGGCTATTCTAGAGCACGTTTTGATGTTAAGTGGAATGAGTCATCGAAAGACCACCGCCTACCACCCGCAGACGAACAGACTGACAGAGCACCTGAACAAGACAATTGAAGACAATTGAAGATGTGCTGTCGATGTACGTGAACGTCCGACATAAAAATTGGGACGAGATCTCGCCCTATATCACGTCCACGTACAATACAGCCAAGCACGACTCCATTCAGCCTTGTCCACGGATGAGAGGTTCGAACAATGCTGGATGCCATGTTACCACATGAATGGGACATCAATGACACGGGAACCGACATATATACCGAACGCGCGGACGAAGCTAGGCAGCTGGCACGCTTGCAGAACCGCCAGCAATAACATTACGACGCAGGTCACTACAATGCCCACCGGAGAGCAATAACCTACAAAACCGGTGACCGAGTGTGGGTATGGACACCCATATGAAGACGTGGACTGTCCGAGAAACTCTTAAGGCGATACTTTGGGCCGTATACAGTATTGCAACAGTTGAGTGACGTCGCCTACGACGTCGTCCCCGACAGTCCCTCTTGCTCCAGGTGTCGACAGCGACGACCTGCCCTTGTACGTGTGGTGCACATGAAGCCATATGTCAGTGTTTGAATGTACATTGTCCCATAGCGGTCGCTCCGATGTAGCATCGGGGCAATGCTTCTATAAACAGGGGCAAGTGACAGGTGTATATACGTCGAAGAGAACGACGATGGAGGTGTTTTGCAGACTCCGGGTAGCGGGACAGTAGGTTGAGAAAAGGAAGACCAAGAAGGCCTTCTGTATACAGTTGACGCTGTTTCACTGTCGCAAGCTGTTTCTATCTTTTGTTCTAACTACATAACGAATATAAGGTTACGCGGCAGAGAGACAAAGTAATTTTCAAAAATAGGTGCTAATAAATGTTGAATCAGATTTTCTTTGAAGCGGCAGACTGAAATCAATTGCGATAATGATTCACTATCACCGACCACCTTTATTGCGGTGTGAATCTTCGCTGTTTCTCAAGTTAACAAGAGATTACGCGCTGTTACTCAAGTAATATGAATCGATGACAGAATAGATAGTTCGTAGAGTGAGCAGCATGCTAGCCACGCCTCGGCTAACATTCGCTCATCTTGGTCATACCGTCTTTGCAGGTGCGCTGTGCGTTCAGCGGGGCTACCTTGATGCGCACCAGGATCCTGGCAGGGCAAGGACATGCACACGCATCGGTTCATGCTAGATAAAACATTGGAGACATTGGGCTGTCTTCATGTTTGCTTGTTATTGTATCCGCGAATAAAAATTACACCATATCCCACTTAAGGAAACCATGTGGGAATGCGAAGCAGCGCTAGTGTTACTTTGTGTTTCCATTTGTGTGTTTCTGTGTATGTTTCATTTAAGGGTAGAGTTGTGTAGTTGTGCACCGCTTATGTTACCCCCCTCCCATTTGTGTGTAGCACCGTGTGTTTGCCGCAAAGTAAACACGCTGCGCTGCTGGGATAGTGCAATAGGACCAGCTAATTGATTGATTCATATGTGGGGTTTAACGTCCCAAAACCACCATATGAATATGAGTGACACCGTAGTGGAGGAATCCGGAAATATTTACCACCTGGGGTTCTTTAACGTGCACCCAAATCTGAGCACACGGGCCTACAACAGTTCTGCCTCCATCGGAAATGCAGCCGCCGCAGCCGGGATTCGAACCCGCGACCTGCGGGTCAGCAGCCGAGTACCTTAGCCACTAGACCACCATGGCGGGGCTGCAATAGGACCAGCGCGCAGCGTTATAATCGAGTGCACAGCTCGGCGGAGAGATAAACGGGAGAAAAAAAAAAATGGCCCGAATCTGCATGTTACACTGAAAATGTCGTCGAAAGATGATATTCTTGCGTCTGGAGGGAGTGAAGAAAACGTTTATTTGATGTCCTGCGCAAGAAAATTGGTGAATGGTATTCAGGAGGCACAGTGTTAGAGTGCCTCGAGCATGTAGCGGAGGCGAACGAGCGCATCGAGGCACGTTAGACACCAGCGCCATCTGGGAGTTATCTTCGAAAACGATGGCGTGCGTGCCCGCGGAGGAAGATGCCTGCCTGTCTCGGAGGTGATAAGGTGTAGAACGCAAAGCGACGGGCAGGTGCCACCACCGTGTCGTCTTAGCAAAGCGTTGAAAACACTTACCTTTTGAGCATCGCGTTGCACTGTCAGCGCAGCGCGATAAACACTACAGTCCTTAGAGTTACTTGTGTGTGCCTCTTTTAGTATAAGGTGCACATACAAAACATTGACGTGTTGTTATATCGCCTCAGATATGCGCAATAATTGCTTTTTAATTGACAATAGCTCAACTATTAACGCTAAACCTTGAGAAATATTGGTGGGCGTTGCGGATGGGTTGGCAGTTTGGTGCCTTTTGAAGTATCATTAAGGGCAGACAAAAAGACAAATAGACAGACAGACAGACCAACATTTTTTGGTCGAAGGTCCCCAAGAAAGACTATCGTCATTAGAAACGAAGCAGATGGAGCGCAATGTCACCTCCTTCAGCCTAACTCCTGCCCCCTTTTCGCGTGAGCGCGTAGAGACGAGGAGAGCTTGCGCAGGAACAGTAGGAAAGCGGATGGTCGCCGAGGGATGGACATTGTCCCAAGAAAAAGCTGCTACGCATCTAATAAGAATATTAGTTACAGAATGCGTCAAAACAGAAGTTATGCAATGTAGCCATAAAGTAACCGTGGCACCAACCTGGAATTTTCGTCCTCAGGCGGAGTCTCAAAGCAGCCAACTTCACGCAACGTAGCCACCAATGGCAGCCCTAAACAGTGCTGTGCCTTCACCAAATCGATAATCAGCGCACTTCAAAATGAAGTTCAAATTGAAGAAGAACCTACTACGTGAGAGGTCAATTTATCCAAGGTACAATGTATCTTATTTTATCTCGTTACAAACGACAAAAACAAGTGATGTAAACAATTGTGTACAGACTGTATCGAAGGGTTAAAGGTTGTATCAAAAAAGGTCGGCAATGTGAGAACGCGCGCACATCCCAAAACATTCTCTTGCACGTAGTGAGCAGCTTGCTGCAGCTTACTGCGCTGAATCTGAATAAGAGAACAAGAGCATCACTAGTGCAAATAAGTACGCTGCTTTTAACTATTTTACGCAGTATAGTTGAACCAGAAGGCTCGTTTTCATACGAACTAACTTTTGATAAAAATAACTGTGACAAAACATTTCAGGCCGCCATAAAGTGGACATAATAATACAGATCAGTGGTCGCAGCGTGGCTCCCGTGTCCTTGACTGGTCACCCAATTGGCGTGTAAAGCTTTTGAGAAACTGATATCACGCTACACTAGGCCATACCGTGTCGCTCACCTGTGACTGACGTTACATAATAGATTGTGCCAACCGATCCAATGTCGTCATTATCAATTTCGAACTACAGCGTTTACATAGCTCTCTTAAAGCCTGATCACCCTTCTTGGACCTCATCTGTGTAGAATAAGCACCGAGACGGTGCTTCTATCGCCGAGGAGTCATTATACAGAACCACTGCCAGCAGCGTGGCTGCATGAGAGAGCAAAAAGACGATGGTGGTTTTTGGTTGCTGCTGGACTGGTGCCATCTTGTTCACCCAGTGTATTGTTTAACTAAATAAGCTACCCGTAACATTGGAATTAGCGACGCGTACCACTAAATGGTCAACGGACTCACAATCCAGAAAATACCAAAGTTATCATACCGGCCTTTCATCATTTGTTCCACTGCTCTAATAAAACTATCTCGGTTCACAGCAGAAGTTGCTGGTAAATCAATGCCGGGAATATTTTTGCAAATAGAAAACAGCAGGCTCCGTTCCAAAGAGAGAATGTGACTTCTTCTGTATCGATCGCAATTATCATTATTATCCTCACGGGGACATTATCTGGCCAGGCGAGACGAATTGTGTTATCGCTAATTCACACTCATATTTTCACTTGGCATACATCATTGCCGTCATTTTAAATACCAAAAATAGACGTTGCAATAAAATGGCTTCCCATAAAGTATTTCTTTGTAATGAATGAAAACAAGGCTTTCGTTAACCGAATACCCCCGTCACCTTGGGAAAAAAATGTAGACGCCTTCGTGATACAAAATGAAAGACGACGCACACAAAGCACCATGCTGCGTACGAATTATTTTCTCATGGCCGGTGACGCAATCACGTCGAATCCACATGTGATACCTCTCATACTTGTACGCACAAGCATTGATACAGTTATGTGAATCCATATCCCTTTTCCTCACAGCGCCAGATGAATTGGGTGGGTGGTATCTAGATAGTGTTGGTGGGTGGAACCATCCGATTGGTAGAGTGGTGTAGGAAATTCGGTTATACAATTTTTATTTTACAAGAAGCACATAGAAGACCATACGCGTCAAGCGAGATAGGCTTGAATACAGACAAAAACGTTCCAAATGGAAGTCATAACACAACATGTTACTCCACCTCGTTTAAACGTACGAGCTTACAAGATTCACTGTACATCTTTTATGTGGAATTGAAACAGCAGAGAATTGAATAGGTTCAGGTGAATGTTTCACTCTAAATGAATAATGAAGATTGTGCAACTATAAGCTTTCCTTTTGCGACGATAATCAATGGAGGCTATGGACACGTGTGATTGATTGATTTGTGGGGTTTAACGTCCCAAAACCACCATATGATTATGAGAGACGCCGTAGTGGAGGGCTCCGGAAATTTTGACCACCTGGGGTTCTTTAACGTGCACCCAAATCTGAGTACACGGGCCTACAACATTTCCGCCTCCATCGGAAATGCAGCCGCCACAGCCGGGATTTGAACCCGCGACCTGCGGGTCAGCAGCCGAGTACCTTAGCCACTAGACCACCATGGCGGGGCATGGACACGTGTGTGTGTGTGTGTGTGTGTGTGTGTGTGTGTGTGTGTGTGTGTGTGTGTTTGTGTGTGTGTGTGCATGTCGGAGAGGGGGGGGAGTACAGTGTATAGCAATTCCTTTCTCAACAGGAGGACCCGGCGTATGCCTATGCACCTGCTCATGTAATTGGTCGCATTTGTCTCCATAAGTATTATTCGACATATTACCAGCGTGGACGTCTTATACCAACGAACACTGCCACGTAGATTTGTTGTCCTCACGGGTGAAGAGAAAGAAACGCTGGAGCAGCTCATGGAGCACATGCGTGCGCTCTTTGGTTGCTAGCCGCAAGAAGAAATTTCTTAAAGAAATTTATGTCTGTCTAAAAAAAACGAAGCTAAATGTTTCATCTTTTAACTATTTCAATGTTAATAACCTGCACTTAAGTTTCTTATATTAGCTATTCTTAGCTTATACAGAAATTATTATGAAGAAATAATGAGAACAGTACCTCATAATTGTCCGAATTTCTGCAATGGGTATGTGGCATGAGAGGAGGAAAGAAGAAGAATAAGAAGAAGAACGGCCAGTCGCCATCTCCTTCGTACTGGGCAGCCAAGTCTTGAGGAATTTTATCGCTTTCTCACCAGTGGTAAGTGTTTCTTGTGTCGCTGGACGAAATGGTGACCACAGTTGCCCATTCAGAGCGCCAAGCTTCGCGAAAGCAAGTTGTTTGGTTGCGAGAGTGACCTATCATCATGAATTTTTCGGTTTCGCACTGCGTTGCTACTCGTAACAACACCTTTGCCATGACTAAATTTTAAACACGAACGCCATCACAATTCCATTGGTTACCTCAAGTACGCTCTGCAAAAGAACTAGCACGTATGTTGTGTCGTTATTCTTAATTGGTGGCGAGTATGAGAGTAGCCTCTGCTCCTAAGGTTTTGAAAGCGAAGAATTTTTTTCCGTAGTGCATGTACATTAGCATTTCAACCTATTTATATAACTAACCTCCTATATCAGCATTACGTTGGTGATAATTCCCTGAATTCAGGGTAAACCAAACTAAGCTTAGGAGGGTAAAATGTTGGGAGAAATATTACTCACTGGTAAGGATATCAATGATGTGACCATCTCGTTACCGTGGCCGCCGTGGTAGGGCTGCACCTCCCACGCGCACGCTCGTGATCACGCTGAAAGTGAGCCGCATGGTTGAAGCAAGAAGAAAAAAAAATGCTCAAGCTCATGATATGCGCATGACGTAAGCTCTCTCCCGTGCCGCCCCTCCCTGATCAGCTTCCAGAGCACTAGTCAAGGCGAGAGAACAAAGAAAGCAAATACAGCGTGTGACAAATCTGTAACTCGGCTCGAACATTTGGATTAACCAGGCCTTTGTTGTAGCACTCTCATGCACGTAATCAATCGCTGAAAGCTTTCTGCTGAACTCTTATATAAGATTTATTCAAAATGGGGTTCAAAAGACGCTTGTGCCCTACCCTGTATATACATAGCATCTATTTAACGGTGCAGATATCTAGAAATGTCCATCTCTGTTAATGCTATCGAGGGTACGCTGGCGTAGATAGATAGATAGATAGATAGATAGATAGATAGATAGATAGATAGATAGATAGATAGATAGATAGATAGATAGATAGATAGATAGATAGATAGATAGATAGATAGATAGATAGATAAATTGATAGATAGATAGATAGATAGATAGACAAATTTACTTCTTTGGCGAAGCCAATTGATGGCTATTTTGAAAAGCTTTGCGGAAGTCATTTAATAGTGCTTCATTGATCACTTGTGTCTTATGACGATTTGGCACTACATCCTGGACCCGCCGTGGTAGCTTGTCTAAAGTGTGGCACCACCCCGCACGAGGGCTCTGTTTCCAGCCCCAGCGACACACACCTAAATGCAAGAACACCCATGTGATTGCATTCAGACGGTTATTAAGGAACCACGGGCTCTCAAGATTAAGGAGAAGTCCTAGGCTATGGTGCACCTGTCAACCAAATAGTATATAGCTAGCCACCTAAGCCCTAAAATTTCTTTTTGTTTACTGGTCGCTTCGCGAGAAGGATAACTACTATAGGATGCATTGCCAGTTCCGAACTCTTAAAAGGGCTTCGTTCCGCAGCATCAGAAAGAGAAACCGCAAAAGGCCTACAAATGTGGAGAAATGCTTCATGCATGTCATATCCTAACTTCAGTAACTTCAGTTTTCAACACGCAAGATACCTTTGCCAGTATTTGTAGTAACAGCTCTCGTAATGACACTTTGACAACCCGAAATTACCCTCGTCATCACGTGATTACCGTCTGCTCTTTGTACTGGACAAGGCTGCAGCTGCAGCTCCATTCTGGGGTCATCACCATGAAGGGAGGATAAATTGGGACAGAGCGATGCGGAACGAGACCGAAAAAGAAATGGGCATGGGTCTCAAGAAGCCATCGAATGCGTTTTAATATGCCATCATGACGTCAGTATATTAGTGCAGTGCATGGTTCGTGAATTGCAGCCGAACGAGCATACACAGTCAAAATACGTTGCCTCGAAGAGGCAATGAATTGCTTTCACGTGTCGGTATACTGCAATGAAAAGGGGCCTCTCAGAGCATTCCGCTGGGCAAGGCTGGCTTCGTAACAGAGTTTCATCTCCCCCCCCCCCCCCTTTGTTTTTAATGCTTTCGGCGACTATGCTCTTCTTTACCTATCCCCAGCGGTCTTGCTCCCCTGGGTGCTTTCGGTTAAGCAGAAACAGTGAAACGAAAAAGAAAGTCAGGGAGGTCAAGTTGCCTTTGAAGTTGCACATTCGCTAGAGCCTTAAAGCATAATTTTGCACCACCCTGGATGAAAAAATTGTGACTAACCCCTGAATGGTTTTCCCTAAATAACCTTATGTACCTTAAACGAAATGGTTTCGTGTCCTTTTATCGATATTCGCCGCCCAATGCCGCCGACACTGCACGGCCTTTTTCTTACGTGACTGAAATAACCATGCAAGGAATCTAGATAGTGACTATCATACATGTTGGTCTTTAGGATTCAACAGAAAGAGGATCTGATTTGGCCCTTGTGTCTCATGATGGAAATAAGCGAGTTGACAACGTAGTAGCGTGCGTTGTGTACTCGCGCAGCATTTCAATTCTTCAGCGTAAAAATACATGAGCTCCCAAATAGGTTGTAATAATGTTTTCAACGCATATAACAACTCCCAATCGTTATTTGTCGTACCGAGTAACGCTGTATTCTTTCAATGGTTCTATAAAGACATTTCGGGCAACTTTGAACTAAACGTATAAAACAAGAAACTGTTCAGAAACAAAAAAGTAGACGTCACTGTATTGCCACCAAACTTTGCGTTGAAGCGTTTTTTTGTGAATTAAGTTTGATGATATACCCTAATGAAGTTAGCACGCGATTTAAGGTTCTTTTCATGAAGCGGCGCGATGAACCAAGACGCGCAGGTGAAAGCAGGACGCACGATACGCACGTGCAGTGTCTTTTTTTTCTACCGTGTTTATAATATGGAAGTTCAGCGACAACTTACGTCCCTCGTTAAAATAGAGAATAAGAGACCCCATACTTTGATAAAACTCAGCTTAACTCGCTCGCTGCGATTGTTCCTATCTACGTGGTTATTTCGCACTTTATTTGCATTTAACACTCCCGACTAGTCACCCAGCTGCACAGATTGCTATCTTTTATTTGTCATCGAAACTACGGGCGCTGGCTTCTCATCGCTCTTGTACTTCTCTTGTCTCGGACGTTTTATATGATAACCTTGAGTTGGTAATAAGGAAATTTGTAAATTCTACCCTAATTTCATCTCTAGTTGGTCCACAAAGTTTTAACAGCCTTTCCTTCTGTCCAAAGAAACAAAATTTTGGCAATATATTAATATCCCCATATGTAAAGACTGAATTTCGATGTTATAGCAGAACATTACGTTTCTCTGACTGCCCCTTGTTACGGCTATCACTTTTTCGGTTCGACGCCATTTTTTCTACAGCGGCGCAGAGCACGCAGAACATCATGCGCGAAGGGCATGGTCAGCACTACGTTATCACACGGCTCTTGATTATTCATGCTAGTGCGTAGTGCGGCGCATTAGTCACATAATGTCCCTGCCTTATTAGCCCAATTTGCCGAAAACACATTGGCCAATCTAATATAGTGTTCGTAACGCACTGCACGTAGCCGTCTTCTCTCGTTTGATGTACTATACTTGCCACTTTAATTCACAGCTTTACCGTCTCTATAGTAGTGTTTTTGCTGGCCCTCAGTGTTGAGTTTGTTTTCTTCTTCTGTGCCAGCCAGTTCATCAGCAGGTTCCATTGAGCAACGAACGGGGATCCGAATGGCAAAAAGGCTCCTCTTTTAAAGGGCTGAGGATTCACTCCATGCCACTGCTCACCCTTCTCTGCATACTAAGCGAAGATAGACCTACCTGCATACTGTTGCACAGGCTGGCTGCGTTCATCGAAATCATGTGGTGTGCGGGCCTGCGACTTAGGGAGGAAAAAGGACACGCTCTGGGTGAACTCATGCTAGGCGTTGTGATGAACAACCAGCCACAGATGGCGCGGAGTCCTGCGGCCATGGACAGTGAGGCTGTCACGGTGAGCTTCCTCGCCAGCCTGCTTTCTCTCCACGGATGCATAGTCGTATTCAATATCAACCACGCTATAGCGAAACGACTGTTCCTGCTCAACTTAGTACAACACAAGTGTGGTGTTAGGGGCCTGTCCATCCGAGAGGACCTGCATCATAAGGAGAACGGGATCAATGCCATTTTGAATGTCCTGAACCCCTTTGACGAGCACATGATATCACTTTTGGAAGAGTATCCCAACTACTCAGTGTGGAGGCCTGCTCGGGTGCTGCCGCTGTAACCAAACGGTCAGCCCACGCTCACCGCTTTGGACGTCGCTACCCTGGAGCTGAGGGGACTTTGTACCAGGCAGTTTATCACTTTGAACTGCGACAACAGAACGATCACCAAAATGAGGATTTGAGCTTGTCCTTTCATCTATGGCTGCATCGATATATCTAATGGTGTCTGCAAGTGTTTGACGCAGGAGGACTCGCTGCTCAAGAAGCTAGTTGAGTCATGGTCACGTTATAGTAAAGTAAGCTATTTCAACCAGAGTGTTTTTTTTAACGCCAGCATCACACTTGATTGGTGGCGCCTTTTGATCTCGTATGTTCAAGTGTCAGTCACCATTGGTTGCATTCCAGCAGAAAAGTTTATTAAAGGGTAGCTGCAACACATTTTCAAGTAACTATCAATTTTCTTCATTAGTAAGTCTGTTACCTCTGGAATCGGTTGATGCAATCATTTTCAGAATTTGTCAAGTACGAGCTTTTCGGTGTGATTCATTTTCCCTTTCTCATATCTAGCCTCAAACAGCGCGCTGACAGCTAAGAAGGAAGGAATTGCACGGGGGAGAGAAGTTAAGTCACACACTTGTCATAATAGTTATACTTTTTCTACTTCTTTATTTCGAAGACATTGATTACGTTCAGTGAGATCGGAAGGGTATACGGGAGCACGTCCCAGCATAAAGCGGCGGCCTTGTTACCTATGCAACACCCAATACTCAACCAATAGCCATGATTTTGAGTAAATAGTACGGCAATTGAATATATATATATATATATATATATATATAGAACACAAGCGAGTACACGTACGAAAGAGCAATACTTTTATGCCAACGTTTCAGCCGTGGCACGGCCTTCGTCAGGGAAGGCCGTGCCATTGATTCCCTGACGAAGGCCGTGCCACGGCTGAAACGTTGGCATAAAAGTATTGCTCTTTCGTACGTGTACTCGCTTGTGTTCTTTATACGTACCAGACCCCTTGAACTTCCTGCTGAATATATATATATATATATATATATATATATATATATATATATACATACAGCATAATTTGTAGAAACAAGAGTGCACAACTTCTTGCTGATTTTGAAAATAAACGTTATTATCAGGCTGGGTGCTGTTCGCTGTTGTTTAAATAGCGTGTTATCGCGGGCCTCGACTGGCAATGGGCCAAGTTTTCTAACCATGCTAAAAAATATCGAAGGAAACCCTTTAAAAGAGAGCTCATATAAGATACATACACCAGAACTTCTTTTGTGAGAAGCTGTTGTTTGCAAGGCCAATGTACATTCCCACTTCTTAGTAAGTCTCGCCTGTGGTGCCTCTGGCGCTATAGATAACAAAGGGACCGTACCTGTTATGAAGACGAGGGACACGTACGTTGCTTCAGCGACCGCGCGAGTCCCTTAGTCACAATGAAGAAGTAAGCACGGACAAGCGGCTGTTTGATTGATTGATTGATATGTGGGGTTTAACGTCCCAAAGCCACCGTATGAATATGAGAGACGCCGTAGTGGAGGGCTCCGGAAATTTCGACCACCTTGGATTTTCTAACGTGCACCCAAATCTGAGCACACGGGCCTACTGCATTTCCGCCTCCATCGGAAATGCAGCCTCCGCAGCCGGGATTCAAACCCGCGACCTGCGGGTCAGCAGCCGAGTTTCTTAGCCACTAAACCACCGCGGCGGGGCCAAGCGGCTGTTTACGAGTCAGTAAGGCACAGTGTGCGTGTGTACATATCTCGCAGATATCGTTTTGTCCTGTCTATCATGCGGCTAGTCAGTTCAGTATAAAAATATTCTAAAAGAAGTCGTGAATATAAATGTGTTTCTATTGTGCCAGTCACTTGTATTGTCAGCTTCATTGTGATGTTTTTCTGAGGCTTTCGCATTCGCGTGCCCTTGTTGTTATAGATTTTGATGTGGCTTCAGACGCCGTTTGAAATTCTCTCTCTCACGCCGATATACGACTTGTCACATTCTCCGCATAGTATCTAGTATATAACTCCCGGGGTCTTAGAGAGTTTCAAAGGAGCAAACTGGCTGCTGAAGTTATTGGTTAAATCTATGCGATAGCCTCTCTTGTTATCACTGTGTTAGGACCTGCTATGCCCTTCCAGTTTTTATTCTTTTGCAACGTTTCACGGAGATTCGCTGCATCGCGCTCCTCTGTCCTTAGCAGTTGGTTCGTGAAACCATTAATGAACAGGTCTCCTTTCTTTCAATAGTTCTTGCATGTTTTTAAGGAAGCAGCAGACGCGAAATGTCTGTAAATGAAAGAGTCGCTGCAGCGAATCGTTTTTGCCTATTTCATTCTGCCGAGTTGAAGCAGAACTACCCTTCAGTGTACGTTGGTTTTCTCTAATGATTGTTTTATCTCTGCCCCTACTGCTTTCCTGCAGACAGACAGCGAAAAAATTGTTAGTCTACTGGTTTCCTATTCAACATGCAGCAGTAACTGTACGCTCGAACGAGATCACGGGCTCGAGAAACCGAGTTGCGTGTCAGTGAAGGGGCATGTAGAAGCAATCAGAATCATTCGTGTATCCGTTGTTTTAATGCGCATTTGCCATTAGATTTCAGTGTTAAATTCCAGATTGAAAGCGCCACCTTTTAATCCGTCTTTATAGGGACACCTTCGGGATTTAGTCCCATACGCTCTATGTCTCTGTGACCTATATTGCTTATGACGGCAGTTACTTAGACATTTGAATTAGAGGTTCGTATTTCACCACCGTCAAGTAACTATCCCAGCTATATCTAAACCACTCATACTCCGCAGTGGGGTGCATTGCTTATGTGAAGATCAGCCATTGAAAATTTAAGCGGGATGCCGTGCTTGTTGAACTATTTTGCGAGCATATACGTCCGAATCTTTCGAATCGCATACGCAGGTATTTTTTGCAACGCGGAGTTTGTGTCGGAATGAAGTGCTGGACCTATAACTTGAGTTGGCAATTAAACTTGTTTTTCTGCGTATAGGAACAGCTAGCTATTTTAGTGTATTTTCAGCAACCACCGGTGAGACCAGACCCGGACGGATAGACCAAGTATGTACGTTTTACAAAGAACTAGCTTAACGAACCTATAAAACCTCCTGTATGCGTTCATATTTAATAGAAAAATCCATAGGCGTGTGGACGAGAGAGTAGGTTGGGTGGGTACCTTCCCGAGTAACCTAAAGGGGCGGGGGCGTGCAAAATAGGTCTGCCCCATAAGTTTATCGACCTAAGGCCATACAGCACCCACACTGTTCGGGCAAGTCATCAATCTGCAGAGAAAGTGCAGACGGAAATACAAAACAGGCAATACTATTATTAATTCTGACAGCACTGAGCTCTTCAATGCCATTTGTACACCTGTTTTTACAAATGAATTTCATATGCCACTCCATGGGTTCGTGAATTGTGTCCTACTTTCTATGAGACCTATAGCATGTACGTCATAGTTTAAACAGTTTACCTTCGAAAGATTGAGACTATGTTCTTCGGCAGTGGTCGACGTTATTTCTGAATTCTTAAAAAAACTCAATTAGCTTCTTCGGTAATTTTGTCGCTGATATTCTCACTCATTACTGGAAGATGTAGAAGGTCGTGGCGGTCTTCAAAACAGATAACAAAAACCACTCTCCAAACTATCGATGGCTCTCTTTAATAAGTGGGCCTGGTTATATCATGGAAGATGCATCTACTGCCAAATTAATCCATCCTTGCACCAATAACTTATTTCACCCGGTACAGCATGGGTTTCATAAAGGTTACTCTTGCGATACCTAATTAGGCCTCCTTGTACCGTATCGGCATGCAAATCCTGATACTTGCCTGCCGACTGACGCCATATTTCTGGATTTTTCAAAATAATTGACACGGTACCTTACAAGTGGCTGCTAGTACACTGACAAAGAAACTTGGAATCGGGAACTGCCAACCAACCCCTCTCGGTTTGTCTTCATCGTCAAAGTACGCAACAGTCTCGTTAAAGTAACATCACGTGTCCCCCAAGGCTCCGTTCTTGGGCCCCATCTTTTTTTAATTTACATTAACGACCTAGCTTCTCGTGTCTCCCTCTGCAACAAGTGTTTGCTGATGATTGCGTAATCTATCACTTGATCACCGATCTCACTTATCAAAGCGGGGTCCAAGATTGCCTAATCCATGTGCAAAGAATGGTTTGATATCAGGCTTACCAAGCTTAATCCTAACGAACGAAAAACTTTCTCATTTCGCCCCACCATCGCCATCTCTGTTCTATTATGTAATTGCTAACCTTACCCCCGAACACGTGTAGTGTTGGTCAGCCTATGCAGTGGTTTAAACTGGAAGGTGCTAATGCTAACATCACATCATTCGCAAAGCAAAGAAATCGCTAAGCGCCCTGACACGTCAACTTCGTCACGCACTAAAGAATATTGAGCTGCAGGCCGCTAATTCTCTTATCTAGTGGAAATAAAACTACGAATCTGCATCATTAGGTCACTCCGAAGCCATTTATTAGACTGACTAATGACAGTTCAAAACGACGCCATCAGGTGCTTCGGTCCTTCGTATTAGTGTAGTACCAGTGTATGATCGTTAGAAAAAAAAAGATCGTCTCTCTTAAACCTTTACATCCGGCTCCGCATCCACAGTCTCTGGCGTTTTCACAAAGTAATTTCACAGCCTACTTTGTCATCCCTACATCAATATATGAGTCCGCGCACCACACTGGTCATGTTCTTCAAGTGTCGGGGATACGTTCTTGAAGATACATAGGGAAAAATACTGAACTGAGCATCATCATGGCGTCTTCAACACTGCATGCTAAAACTATTTTTGAAACCACTGTGTATTTATGTTTTCATAATAAAATTTTCACAATGAAAATTTAATTTGTTCACCTGCCCCTTATGTAACACCGGTTCGAATCGTCTGTCAAGATAATCGACGGATGTGATGTGAACTAACTGGCGGCTGAAGGGTTTAGATGTATTCGAGAAGCCATTTTTTCCAATCATAACTTCAAGAAAGCCGCGAACTAAAAGCAGACCACTGTGAGAAGCCCGTCATGTCAGCGTTTCATTTTCTTTCGCTTTCATCTATCCTTGGGCATGTTCTCTGGACTCAACACATGGCGGAGAGAATAAAGTGCTAAAACTTAACCCCCCTTCCGCTTGGAGGACTCCAAGAAGAAAAATAACGGTCTATTGACGTAGAATTAGTGGCTTCGATTCGGCAGACAGGATATTGCTATGTGTATGCGAACATGAGAGCAAGAAGGGACTGAGGGGATGGCTGTCTTTAAAGATCGAAGGAAGCACCAAGTCGGCCTTCTATTTTTCTTCCTTCGGACCTGTACCGCTATTGTTTAAGGCTTATTGTTATAGCTACACAAGGTTTTATTGCGATAGCAACTATGTGGACACTCTTAGCTGGATTTCGCCACCAGCCTCGGCATCGATGTCATGCACTGTATATGTATACATATCTATATATATGAAAGCGCATGAAAGAAAAAAAATCCATAAAGAAGACTCCGGCGAGCGGAATCGATCGTAAGACTATAGCGTTGTAAATGCGAGGCGCTAAACACTGAGCCACCGGAAGGTACCTCCTTCAACATTCAAACAACAAGCTATTTATATCTATCACTTACCGCTGTTGGCGGGCATCTCGGGGCGGCGGAGGGGACCATCGTGTTTTCAGCATTATCAGCAAGGTGGCGCAATGAGCACGCGGTGGCTCTTATCTCTCACGCGTACTTTGGCCCGCGGACAGGAGGCGAGTGTACGATTTCTCGCGTGTCCTTATCTCCCGGTGGGGAGGATCATACGTCTTGGCTGGCATTGGGCTTGCTCAAGAAGGATTCTGTTGTAGTTACTAAAGCCCCTAAAACTTCGTAAAGTAGCGACACTCTCCTCCTCTGTTCTCATTTCTCTTCGGTCTCCTCTTCTTCACACTCTCTTTCCGAACGTGGAACCAGCTGCATTGCTCTTGCGTAGCAGACGCCTTTTTGCGACGAGAGCGCTTGCTCGGCAGGCAGCGTGCTGAGAGCATTCGCGCCAGCTGTCTAACTCACCGAAAAATTATCCTAACGATTGTAACGTTGGTCCATGATAGCTCTTTTTATATACCTTATCACAAAGGGTCCCTGGGCTCTGCCATAGTACTTTCTGAGCTGCTGTTAAAATGCGTGACCCGCCAAAAATGGAGGGGTGAAGCTGTGACGTCTGTTTTTGTACTCCCGTACAACAGCCGAGAAAGAAGGAGATCCCCCTCTCGTGTGATCACGCCTTGATGGAGTCACTCGGCGTCGCTGTGACTAGATTTGAACTTTGTGCGCATCACCCCTTAGTATGTATGTTCTTAAACGTAAAAATGTGATCGTAAGTGAGAACCCCCGTTTTCTTTTGGCCCATCGTTGAGCTCGTCTCCGAGTAAGTTTTACACTGTAAATAACAATGTTCAGACGTTCGTGAGTGGCTGCTCTTGCTTAAATTTTTGTTAGCTGGCGCTATAGCACCCGAAAGGACAGTGTGACTGTCTTTCTTTACTCATCACATCGGTGGTGCAAGCTTCGCCGTATATATGGCATGTAGTATGTGCAGAGAGCATTCGAAGTGACTGTCGTGCAGTGAAAATAACAACTCGCCTTGACGCTGTCGATGTGGGGAGGTGATGTCGCCGACGGCCAATTTGAGCGTTTGGTGAGGCATCTAAGGCCTTAATAATGAGTGAATAATTTATAGTTGATACATTCGAACAGCTGTGGTTGTTTCACGAAGTGTTTAAACGCATCAATCAGATCTAGAAAGTGCGCCTTTTGGACGTATCTCACATACGAACTATATCGTCTAAAGGATGAGCGAGCGTATGAATGAACTAGCATGGCACCATACGTGATTACTTCGCGAGTGCTGCACTGGTGGGTAGAAACCTTCACACGAAATAGCAAACAAACTATCACACGAAATGGCGCGTATGTGTGAAGTTTCTAAACGATACACCTCCCCAATGACTCGAAGGCATGAACGCTTAGCATAGCTGCCCTCGCATAGCGAGTCGCCCAGCTGATCAGTCAACGTAAGAAAAGACACTGAGAGCAATCTGGTCTGAAATATATGAGCACGCAACAAAAACAAACACAAAGTACCAATCTTAATTTGAGTTGCTACACTCCAGTCATGTTTATTCAAAACAGCAGCATGGAATCTTTGAAGTTTCGCAATCACAGTATCGATTATCTTCCTGCGTGTTTGTTTAGCGCAAAACCAGGACCGCGAACTCAAAGCGATCGTCGGATAACGGCAAGCAGAAGACGTAAGCATGTATTATTGACAAAAAAAAAAATCAGCCCTCTCAGAAGCGTTAATGAAACCTGAGTGAGAGATAACGACGTCCTGCACACGGCAACGAACAGCAACGTAATTCTTGGGTGAAAGTATTTCACAGCACAACGTGCATGGAAGCACAAGTTTGCATCGATCAAAACAGATGCGCTGTGCCCTAAGGTGCCCGCGCCTCCAGAGCTAAGATGGTTGTCGCGAGCGGCTGTAAACAAACGAACAAGGCGAGCGGTCCCACGTGATGGCATCTGGCCGATACCGATGCGGTGCGAGGCTCGGAGAAGTCGGAGAAAGGGGAAAAGAGAGGAGGCACGCGAATAACCACATACGTCGCTACTTTGGGAAGTTTCAGGGGCTTTAGTAGTTACGGGGTGCACAAAGGTCACTGCAATCGTTGCACAGCCTCCGTTTGCGAAAAGGGCGCGCTTTTCAGACACAGCGAAGTAACAACTGAGACGCTCATTCGCCTTCATCTGTACCTGTGAGTAAGTTTCGTGCGTCATTTGTGTGTTAGAAAAGCGGGGCACGTTTCGGTCTTAATGCCATTCTGTGCATGACCTTTCAATTTGTTGCTGTCGCGTTCATTGCTTCGCCTTTGCGGGAACGCTGTGACTTTTTTACGATACTTTTGCCGAGGACTCCTAATTTTGTATTCTGAAGTTTGCAAAAAAGAAAAACTGTCGGCTTGCCGTCTTTATCGCTGAAATCCGGTCACCAATTGTGCTATTATACAGAGCACACCATCATGACCACCACTAATTAGAGATGCGTTGTGAGAGCGGGGGCAGTGGTGAAACTTTGCCCCTTATATTAGAGAACATTGCGCACGCCTATCGATATAGCCAGATTTGATCCATACACAAAATAGCCTAAGCTGTGATCAATATTTTCAAACGTCTGTTTTTTGCTGTTTTTTTTTCACTTCGAAATTCAGTTTGTTCTCAACGCGCTGAATGTGCCCTACATTATTTCCATAAAATTGTGAAGAGGACCTGCCGCCAATGCATTGAAAAATAGCTTCCCCGGACAAAGAACCAAGTTGGTTTCCACGAGGAAACTAATGCTCTTGCGTACATGTCACAACCACACATTTCTATATAGTCAACGCACCAAACAATAATCCAGTGCCGAAAAGAGAACTCCAGGCCACCATGAACTGCTGTTGAGTTTTAACATGACACCTTGGGTAACCAGTCAGTTTAAGTTGATAGGACCACTTAGTCGAGAGCATCAATATAATACACCACATAAAATGCAGAACCTGTCCTTAAGCGGATATGATAATTGTTAAAAGAGATGACATGTTTCAAAAATTACTCTTTCTATGTAGTCCTCTCCACGTCCCTTTGTTTCTTTTTCGCTTTTTTGGTTTCTTTTTCGACCATGAAGTGTGTGCAAAATATATGTAGGCTGAAAAAGCGTGTGCAAACATTCATAGCTCTTCTGGCTGTTTGGACAATGGGACCTCAGCCTGAATTGGTGTGGCATGACGTGCTGTATGACGAAGAATAAGTGACTAGTGAAAGCCTGAAAGACATGACGTGTATGTCATGAATGTCTGGATTTAAAGGGCTTCGGCTTGCTGCTCCTACAGTAACTTCCTTCACATGACATACCGCAAAACTGATATGATATGACTTAACTGCATGGCGAACATAAGAGACAGGCCCTCATGTGGAAATCCTGACATGCATGTCATGCAAGCCATGAGTATACATGCCATGCGTATGGTGCGCTCGCAGTAGTTTCGCTAGCTTCACTTGAACCAAAATTTGTATTATGTGACGTGAATGAACAGCGAATGTGTACGACTGGTGCAAACATGATAATCATTACATGCATGTTATGTAAGAACATCACTACATGTCACACTCTTGATGCGCTTGCAGTCGTTTCGCTGGCTTCATATTTACCGAATTTGGAGTTACATGATGTGAATGGATGACAAAAGTATATGACTGGTGCAAACATCCTATTCCTGATATGCGTGTCATTTAAGAATACGTGCCGTGCTTATGATGCGTTCGTGGCCATTTTGCTGACATAGGGCAAATTTAGCATTAAGTGACGTGAATGAACGACGAAGGTGCATGAATGATGCAAACATGGGAATCACGATATGCGAGTCATGTGAGAACACGACAACACGCCATGCTCATGAAGTGCTCGCGGCCGTTTCACTAGCTTCTTATATACCAAATTTGGTATTACGTGACGTGTAAAGACGAGCAGCCCAATGGCAGGCGCAGACATAATAATCTTGACATGGAAGTCATGTACGGCATAATTTACTTCCGACTCGTAACATTGTGCCGATTTTAATGTGGCAATTCAACCTTTCTAGTTCGTGCTTCGCTTATCACCGATTTTCACTGTACGTGGGATTTACCATTTTTTATTAACAGGAAAGCATCCCATGTACGTGGTATGAGGTGACAACGAGTGAAGGTAGAACTCTTTCAAGCCTCAGGTCAACAAATGCACGTAGAAGGATCTCTTGTGTCTCACAGAAACATGAATCGACTAACAAACTGCAATAAAAAGTCACAGCTTTGCCCCAAAGGTGAAGCAATGAACGCGACAGCAACAAATTGGAAGGTCACGCCTAGAACGGCAAGCAGATCGCAACGTGTCCCACATTTCTTACGCACAAATGACGCACGAAACGTACTCACGGGTGCAGATGAATGCGAATGAGCGTCTCAGTTGTTACTTCGCTGTGTCTGAAAAGCGTGCTTTTTTCGCCAACGGAGGCTGTGCAATGAGTGCAGTGACCTTTGTGCGCCCCGTAACTAGAACAGAATCGTTCCAGCTCAAACCCAACACCAGCCAAGACGTATGATCCTCGCCACAAGGAGATATGGGCGCGTGAGAGATGAGTTCACTCCTTCTCTCCGCGAGCCAAAGTACGTGTGAGAGATGAGAGCTCCCGCGCGCTCATTGTGGCATCTTGCCAATAATGCTTAAAACACGATAGTCTCCCCTCCTTTCCCTAGATGCCCGCCAACAGCGGTAAGTGGTAAATATAAATAGCTTGCCGTTTCAACGTAGGAGAAGGTACCCCTCGGTGGCTCAGCGGTTAACGCCTCGCATTCACGACGTGGAGGTCCAATGTTCGATTGCTCGCGCCCAAGTCTTTTTCTCTGGACTTTTAAAGACGGTATCCTTTCTTGGGGACCTTCGACGGAAAAATTTCAGCCTGCCTGTCTGTCTGTACATTTGTCTGCTTGTCTGCCCTTATAAATACCTCAAACGGCATCGAACGGCCAACCTCATTCGCAACGCCCACCAATATTTCTCAAGGTTGAATGTTCATAGCTGTGCGATTGTCCAATAAAAGCAATTATTGCGCATACCTGAGGTGCTATAACAACACGTCGATGTTTTGTATGTCGGCCTTTATACTAGAGAAGGCACACACCAGTAATTCTAAAGACTGTAGCGTTAAACATGCTGCGCTGACAGTGAAACTCGGTGCTCAAAAAGGCAAGTGTTACCAACGCTTTGCTATTTGCTGAAACGACACGGTGGTGGCACCTGCCCATCACTTTGCGTTCTACACCCTATCTCCTCCGAAAATGGTGCGCATCTTTCTCCGCGGGCCGCACGCCTTCGTTATCGAAGATAACTGCCAGATGGCACTCGTGTTTAACGTGCCTCGATGCTCTCGTTCGCTTCCGCTACACGCTCGGCGCGCTCTAACATAGCGCCTCCAGAATGCCATTCACCAATTTTCTTGGGCAGAACATCAACTAAACGCTTCATGCCCTCTCTCCAGACGCAATACTATCGTCGTTCGACGCCATTTGCACGCAACATGCAGATTCAGGCCATTTTTTTTCTTTCTCGCGTTTTCACACACACACACACACACACACACACACACACACATATATATATATATATATATATATATATATATATATATATATATATATATATATATATATATATGGCATGACATCGACGCCGGCGGCGAAATTAAACCGAGAGGGACCGTCCGTATAATTGCTATCGCAACATTAAAAATGAATCAGACAGTCTGAGCAAACTGAACCACACGTGGTGAAAAAGACTGGTGCGACTAGACCATTGCCACACTTACCCTCATATAAGTACTGCAGACCCTCGGTGCAGCTCCTCAACGTTTGCACACGAGTGATGCATTACCTGTAATGTGTACGCGAGTTTGGAGGCAAAGAAAGATTACATATTGTGGCCCACAACAATATCAAGAGGTCCCATTCTCTAACATTCTCTAAGGCTCACTATCACGATAATGTTTCTACTCTTACACTCAAATATTTCACAAGATGAATCACATATGGCATGTTGCCACAAACTTCTTCAGTGGAAGGCCAGTCCTCGTGCCAATATCCAAAGATTTTTATCGAGTTTACCGAACTCCCATTAGCCATACAGAACTGTTTCACTCTATGGACTACTTCTAATGTTGTCGCACTCTGAGCAAAAAACTGCGACATAATCAGCATAAGCAAGTAATTTGTACATCAATCTCATGCATTTTGGATCCATAGATGGCACTGCTGTTAGTCACGCTCAAACAGAAAGGCTCCAAAAACAGACTGAACAAAAAAAGTGAAAGAGGCCAACCCTGACGCATGGAGCGTTGCAAGTCAATGCACGCCCCCACCAACTTATTAACACTTAGTCTCGTTGTACAGCCCTTATATGTCCAAGCAACCCCTAATTTATTAATACAGCCCACGCTTAGAAAATCCAAGATATCAGAACATCAGGTGGCACATGATCAAAAGCTTTTTCTAAATCTAACTACATTGCTATACAACTAGCAGTTGCATCACAACACTGCAGAATAAATTCGGAATTATAAATATTAGTCATTATTTTGCGTCCTTTGATTCCGCGAATGCGGTGTGGACCTAGTGATTCCTTTATAACTCCCTGTAATCACCTAGACAATATGTTCTCAAAGATCTTTTAATGTACATTTGTTAAGCTAACGGGCAATATAATTCTATAAGGTGAACTTCAGTTTTATTCTCTGTTTTGTGGATTAGAATAGTGTGTGCTACCAGAAACCTGGGAGGTTACATATTATCCTTGTAAGCTTCATTCAACAGACAAGTCAAAATTGGGAGAAAGTTGTCTTAAACGCTTTGTAAAAGACTGCATTCAACCCATCTGGTCCAGGTGACTTTCCTGGTTCAGCCGCTCAATGGCTCTTTAACCTCCGAAACTTTTGACATGAAAGGCGAGAATTTCTCTCTAAACATTCCTATGTCAACCTCTGATGGCTTAAACAGATCTCGATAGTAGTTAGGAAAATCGTTTTCTATGCCCCTATTTTCTGTGTAAGCGACACCATTGTGATGAATTTCCGCTAAGCTTACCTGTGGGCATATATCTTCTCTTCACCCAGTGACCGTTTTGTTGGTGTTTCACCAACGAACAAGTTTTCAGCGTGAGTTCGAAATATTGCTCACGTATAACGCTCAATGTCAAAAACTTCAACCTTATGCCTAGCCTTGCGAATATCTTCTGAGAAAGTTTCTGGTGATTTTTGGTGATTTTTCCTCTTCTTCTTGCAATGAAATAAAATCATGTTTCAGCCATTCTCTTTCTTTCACCCTTTCGCCTAATTGCATGGGATCTTTTCAACGCCATCGTTTTAATATCACTTTTAAAGTATTCGCACTGAGTGCCTATTGTTATTTCGCTGCTGTCAATATTATTTCTCACACTTTCTAGTACCTTCTATTGAAAACTGTCGTCCTCCAGTAGCTACTATTTTAGCTTCCATAGGTGCTAGCAAAACGTTTGTTTAGCGCCACCACAATGGATACTAAAGCCGACTAAACAGTGATCCGTAAAAAAGACTGGCGGCGCTACATATTTGCATTGTGTTGGTATTACACTCGCCATTACACAAGCTCTGTCCAGACGAGCGTGACTAGAATTTCTGAAAGTGCGTAAAATGAATGATTGCCCTGAATCCAGACATTTAGCCACGGCGGCGCTTGAAACTCCTGTGCAAACTTGCCTAAGGCAAGCTCGATGTCTGGGAAAAAGATTGCGTCAGTATGCGAGTAATAAATCATTTAATAACAGCAAAATAACTACCAGGCGTCACATACTAGGAATTGCGTAATGAGTGAGTGTTCTACTGTTCCAACAGATTACAAAATCTGGTTCTTGATCACCTAATTATTATGGCGCATACGCACTTCAGGCACGATTGTTCATCATTGTCCGCCACAGCAAAAGACTTTGAACAAAATGCCCGGCAAGATGCTTCTCCGACGACCGACGAAAGATATAGCATTGTGAATGCCTACCTAATATACAAAAACTATATCTATTTATAGCGTATACATATAGTGAGTTTCCAGCAAGTGTGCTTGTAGCAACCACTCAGCGAGTATTTAGAAAAGGTTCTGAAAGATCACCCTTCCAGCTTTTTCTTTGACAGTGCTGTGCCGGCCGCGTGATGTCTTTAATCTTCTTTTTTTAACCCTAAAAATTTCCAAGAATATCAGTTACTTACAAAAACTTCCGCATGACTACATTTGGCCTGAACGTATAGTTTTTACCACTGACTATTCTTTCCAAGAACTATTGTACTCCTTAGGTGCAATGAAACAGACATCAAGACTGAAGTATTTCCATTTTCTTTGGGCCTTCATAGAACCATTCCTTGATTGTTTTATTTTAACCCAGAGATGTTCAAGGCCAGCCGTAGTCCGGCTGCAATGAAAACTATCATAATACCAAGCCTGCACGTGCTCTCTTCATTGTATTCTTGATTGTTGTTGTCGTCTTCATTTTCTGCTGGACTAAAAAACACGAGCGCCGATTTCTCCGGCGTGAGTTACAATAACTGTGATGGGTGAATTACGAGTACCGACATAGAGAGAGAAGGGTAACCATAAAGAGAAAAAGACAGAAAGTCTAGGGAGAAAATGCCTTCACAAGGTGTGATTCCAACCTGCGTACCCATCACCCAAAAACGAGCGTAATAACCCATAAGGACCCCGAAAGAAGTACCGGATATATTTTGCACATTTAATATAGTGTAATAGGCCAAACACATGCAAATTTTCTTGGAGTTTCGCAATTATTTTAAAAGTGAAAACACTGTGCTTTCTAAAGTACGCTGGGCCCTCGAGATAGCAATAGGAAAGCTGGAGAGAAGCAAAAATGGAGACAGCGATAGGTCTTTCCCAAACAAGTAGCACAATCTTCTTCGCCCATACAGCTTATAGAAGCCCGTGTACTCAGATTTGGGTGCACTTTAAAGAACCCCAGGTGGTCAAAATTTCCGGAGCCCTTCATTACGGCGTCTCTCATAATCAATGGTGGTTTTGGGACGTTAAATTCCAGAAATCAATCAAATCAAATCAACAACTTATAGAAGCATCGTCACTCTATGGGAAGCGTAACGTCATGCTTCTTGCAACACTATTTCACTGTATTGTGACATACCTGCATTATTTTCCAAGCTTTGTGAAAATATTGGTATGGATATAGTGTAACAGTAGGCTGAGCGGATGCTTGAGATCTCTTGACGCTTCTCTTAGGTCTTAGGCACAAAAATGCCAATTGAGTGTCTTGCGGCTGAAGGACAATATTTAACGAGTGAGGGGCCTGCTGGAACATACAGTACAAATGAAGACCCCGTATGTGTTGCCTGCGGCTTTCTGTCATCTCAGTAGATGTGGGCTAGTACGACTTTGTCTTAGGGATAGAATATCTGTAGTTATTTGCAGCTTGGTCGGGCCGATAGCATGCCATTGTTACAGCTGCTTAGAAGGGTTGGCAATTGTGCTGTTTTTTGTTTTTTTTTCTTATTAGTCGATGACCACGTGGTTACAGAAGACAGAAATTACTGTGTTGGCATTCGGCAATATAGTAACTATTATTTTGTCTTTAGTCTTAACAAAGCAATGTTGTTTCTGGTATCACATTAGAAACTATACTTCGTACGTCTCTTCCGTTCCATTTTTCTTCATTGTTGGCAGAGAGCAGCCTTTCTACCATCGTCATTCTCTTTCTCTTCAAAGTATCCGTGTTGTAGCCAGAAGCAAAAATGAAAACCTCGACGGACTCTGGCATATACACAGTGGCATCTGCCGAAGCCTCGCGTGTCTCAGATAATAGAAAAACGGAATTCTTTAAAAAGAAGTAGCCCGTTCAATCTTTGGCGCATCTCCCAACATTAGTTATGTGTATATTCCCACGAAGTGTCATTGTACTATAACAAGTACACCGAGAGTTGATTACACCTCTGAGCAAAACTCTGCACTCTGTGCACTTCTCGCGCTGGGCAGAGATATATTTTTTTTTGTTCTTGCTGAATCACAAGTTATTCGTTCTTTCAACGCATAAATTGTGAATTTTGAAACAAATTTAGGAAACGTATTAGTGACCAAGTGATTTTACGGGCTCTCGTTTTTCTAAAGTTTAGCGATTCCAAGAGCAGAAAAAAATAGAAGAGAGTCAATATTCCGAGTTAGAATTATTTTGTTGGAACCCTTCGCTTCCGAAATTACTATGAGGAAAATCAGAATATTGCGTATTGCATTATTTATTAACGTATGGTGGAATGTACTTTGCGAAGTACAGTGGCGTTAACAGTTTAACCACTCGGCTATCCAGGCAAGCTAACCGAGCATATCGCAGTCTTGTATTGCATAGTATAGCAAGAAGGTGGGAAATGGCAGTGCGGGTCAGGAAAACAGATGAAGAGTGAGTAGGAGAGAACGTAAAGCAGAGCACGGGAAGAAAGAGAAAACGTAGAGAAACCAAAGGGAGGAGGGAAAAAATTGATTGATTGATTGATTGATTGATATGAGGGTTTAACATGCACCCAAATGTGAGCACACGGGCCTACGGCATTTTCGCATCCATCGAAAATGCAGCTGCCGAGGCAAGAACAATAAATGACACTATCAAAAAAACAAAGAGAGAGAAAGGACCAGAGAGGCAGCTAAAGAGATAGAAAGGTAGAGAGAGAAATATATATATATATATATATATATATATATATATATATATATATATATATATATATATATAAGTCAAGTAGATCCTCCAAGAGAACGGTAACAACGGAAGTGTTTAATTCGACAGTTTCGGCCAGAGTCTGGCCTTCATCAGGAGTCATGGTACATTCTGTTTGCGCTCACATTTATAGTATTTTGGGTAAAAAATGAGAGGGAAGGAAAAAAAAAAAAAAAAAAAAAAAAAAAAAACAGAAAGAAAGAAAGAGTTTGAAAAACGAGAGAGGAAAGGATATCCAGAAAGTTCCAGGTTCCACTGTGCTTCGCGAGTGGCGTCGTCAGTGTGTATTTTCTTAGTATTGCGTTCAGTGCAGTTTGGTGGCGGTCCCTTTATTGTAGACGGGGCCTGGCTAAGGTAAGGGCTTGCGTGTCGCGAAAAATGCTTTTTTTTATTATTATTTTTTATTTTTTATTTTTTAAAGACCGTCACTAATTCGGCGTCGGGGACAGCGTTCCGAGGCTCCAGGAAGTCGGCGCGGGAGAAAATGTTTCTTAAGGCGCTGTCTGTCGTTTTGAATGCTATTTTGCTCTGCGAATCCGCGTTTGGGGGTTTTAATTGTGTATGGGGTGGCCCTTCTATATGTCGGGCTTTGTTGTCGAAATGCGGGAAGGGTTTCCAAACTGCGAGAAAGGACGTTTGAAGTGATTGCTATTTTGTACTGGGAAACCGCGTTCGGGGCGTTTAGTTGTGTATGTGGATGTCGGGCTTTGTTGCCAAAATCGGGGAAGGGTTGCCAAAAGGCGAGAAGGGGCGTTTGAAGTGATTGCATTTTGTTCTGGGAATCCACGTTCGGGGCTTTTAGTTGTGCATGCGGTGACCCTTCGACAAGTCGGGCTTACAACTATTGTTCGGTTATTCAGAGAAATAGAAATAGACGACAGTGGTTCACTGAAACACGCAAAGATATTTGTAGTTGTCCAGTCCTCGTCGCCGCCACAGTGCCGCGAAATCTTGAACTGTTATGATTACAATTATAAACTTACATATACACACATACACCCCCATACATATGCGCATATGCATAAGTACATATACACATATAAATGCATATGTATATATTATAGTGCTTTGATTGCTGCAAGTGTACCCGGACTTTCATTTATGCCTTTTTCGAGGGTGTTAAATCGGTGTATGAGGTATGATTCACGTTGTTCACGTTCCCGGTTTGATTTAAATCCTGTTTCTAAAAGTGTGACTGACAATTTGTCGAAGGAGTGGCCGGGAAGGTTAAGGTGTTTTGATAGAGGTAGATTCGGCGCTGATTTCGCGTGGGCTCTGTGATTATTGAAACGAATCCTAAAGGGTGTTTCCGTTTGTCCGATGTATTGCATGCCGCACACGTTGCATTCAAGTAGATATACCACATTAGGGGAATCGCATGTTAGATTTCCTCGTATGTTAATTGAAAAGTTGGATTGTGTGCTGCTTGCCTTGCTTGTATCTCGCATCGCTTTGCATACAAAACATCGAGGCTTCAGACAAGGTCGGCATGAACTGTCGGAAGTTGAAGTATTGATTTGGGAGTTTACAAGTGTGTCTTTGAGGTTGCGTGTTCGTCGGTAAACGACGCCAGGAGCCGATGGGAATGCACGTTTTAGACGTTCACTTTGTTCCAGTATGTTGTAATGTCGTTTAAGGATTTTGTTAACGTTGGGGAAATTCGTGCTGTATGTTAAACATAGGTGTGTCTGTTGCAGGTTGTGTTGTGGTGGCCGCTTCATCAGAAGGTCATCACGCTGAAGTTTTCTAGCTTTTTGAATAGCGTCATCAATTACATGTGGAGGATATTTCTGTTTTTCGAGCACGAGTTTAAGCTTTTGTGAGCTCGCGTGGAAGTCAGTGTCTTTTGAGCAAATTCGCTTAAAACGGTGGGCCTGGCCGTATGGAATGCTGTTTTTACAATGGCGTGGATGATCACTTTGGTAATGGAGGTACTGTTGTCGATCTGTTGGTTTGCGGTAGAGGGTTGTGGAAAGTTTATCATCTTCTATTATTATGGTAACGTCAAGGAAATTTACGGTTACTTGTGAGTAGGTGTGTGTGAAGTGTATGTTTGGATGCACAGTATTGTAAGTATCGATAAAGTTTAGCAGTTCATCCTCGCTGTGAGTCCAAATAAGAAAAATATCGTCAATGTACCGCCTGTATAGGAGTGGTTTCAAGGGAGTTTGGGACAAAAATTCGGTTTCTAGTTCTCCCATAAAAATGTTAGCATAGTTTGGTGCGAGTTTGGTACCCATGGCGGTGCCGCTGATTTGTCGAAAGTACTCTTGGTTGAACTCGAATGAGTTCAGTTCTAATACAAGTCTTGTGAGGCTTGCGATGGCAGAGAAATCTGGGGTGTCAGGTTGTCTATGGTTTGTGTATGTGTTTTTTAATGCCGCTATGCCATCATCGTGGGGAATATTTGTATAAAGTGAAGACACATCAAGGGTAACTAAGTATGAGTGTTTCGGAATGCGCAGGTCTGCAATATCTCGAAGAAAATGTGAGGTGTCTTTTACGTACGACCCGAGAGTGCACGGAATGTGGCCTATTAATTTGTCTACGTACCCTGATATGGGCTCGGTTACTGTGCCTATACCTGAAATGATTGGTCGGCCTGGATTACCGGGTTTATGAATTTTTGGGAGTATGTAGAAGCGCCCTGGACGAGGGTGTACTGGCCGCATTAATTTGTGCTCACTGCGTGTTATTCTTCCCTCGTCCAACAGCTTCTTCAGTTCTGTTGCTACAATACGCGTGTATTTCTCTGTCGGGTCCCCTGGGAGGCGTTCGTAGAATTTTAAGTCGTTTAGTTGACGGTATGCTTCTTGTAGGTAGTCGGTTGTATTTAGGACTACAATTGCCCCTCCTTTGTCAGCGGGCTTTATTATTATATCAGTCCTAGATGTTAGGTTTTGCATACTCTTTTTCTCGGATTTTGTCATGTTTTCCCGCTTTCCCTTCTGTCTGTGATACTCCTGTAATATATCTTTCTGGACCGCGTTAATATATAAGTCCAGACACTTGTCTCGATGACTATTTGGTGTCCAATCGCTTGTTTGGTGGCGGGGAGTCTTTGGAATGTTAGACGGCTTGTCCAAGAAATATTCGTGCAGCCTCAATTTTCTAGCGAAGTTGTCGAGGTCTCGGAGTAAGTGAAACTCATCGAAAGATTTTCTAGTTGGGCAGAAGTTTAGTCCTTTAGATAATAGTTTTACTTCATCAGTTGACAAACTCGTGTCTGATAGGTTTATAATCGCAGCGTCGTAGTGAGTGTTGATAGGTGTTTTCTTGTTTGTGCCGTGAGTTTCCTCGTGGGTGAATGTGTTGTAGTCATACAGTGTAGCGTCTGGTAGTGTGGGGTTGGAAACATTGTCTCTTTTAAGTTTCTGTATTTTAGTTTTCTTGACCTCTTGGTATTTATTCTGTTCGAACTCTGTTAGTAGGGTGATTTCCTCGTTTGATAAGTGGTTGTTGTCGCGCAGAATGGCGTTGGTCATGTTGGTCAGTTTCTTTACTTGTTTTTCACTGTGGTTGATTGCAATTTCTGTTAGCTTGAGTGATGCTTCTAGAAGGACGTTTTGCCATGCGGCCTGGTTGTTTTCGTCGAGATTTGTGGCGGCAGGGGTGATGGAGAGTGTCATTCCTTTGGGGGCTATTCTAGCATTTAGGTATACTTGCAGCGTCGATCTATGCATTGCATGTCTGATTCGTTTATCCGTGAGTTTTCTTACTTTAAGAAAAGTGGCACTGTAACCGGAGAGCAGAGAGCTGGACTTACAGATTGGAAGTCAGTCTTCTTTTGGGCGCGGGGACGGCACTGCAGAAGTCCGCAGGTTGTAGGTGTGTTGTGTAGGCCTTCGTCGTTGAAAGGATGATCCGGGCGTCGAGCTGCTGGCAGGCGTTGAGCTCCGAGCGAGCGTTGAGGGCAGGATGTCCGTGTTGCTCGATGTTTCTTTGGGTGGGGTCGGCAATAGAGCAACACGCCTCTGTTGGTCGGCAGGTTTCACCTCTTGGGAAGGTGCGGTACTGCTGTCGATGACGGTGGGCTGTATCGGGCGTCGAGGTGTTATACTTTCAACGATCGTTGGGAACTCTGTCGTGGTGTCAGAGGTCTGCAGTGCTCCGGGAACGTGTTGGTGACTTCTGGTTCCCTGGTGATATTCTTCTGTTCGCATTTGGATGGGAGTGGTAGGTTGGGATGACCACCCCGCGGCAGGCTCGAGGTTCCCGCGATATATTGCCCCTTTCAGCGTTTGAGCAATGAGTGCTACCCCCATGAAGCTCGGATGTAGTCCGTCCGCAGCAAGGAAACGTCTGGCTGGCAGTTGGTCGAATTCATAGTCGATGTATGACACCTTGCCCGGTTTCCGGCAGTACGTCTTGATTGTCTCATTAAAGTGACGAGCTTCCCTGTTGAAGCGGTGGACGAATTTCTCGTTGGAACGTTGTAGGCGCCTGTTGGTGGATCGTGGTGGCACACATGAGACAATTAGTCTGTCAAGTTCCGGGCGTCTTTGAAGAGTGTTATTTACCAGGCGGCGAAGGCGGCGAAGGGACTCATCCGGCCCGTACAGTTCCAATTCGCTCGTCCCCACGTGGAAAACGAGCGTGGTTACTGAGCGTGGCACATTTGCCAGCTCATCTTCAATATCGAAAGTGGATGCTCCGCGGATCGTTATGAATGCCGGTGTTGACTTGTCGTAGGGGTTGAAGTGTCGATGAAGGTATCTCGTTTGTGAATTTCCAATGATAGCTGTACTTGGTGCATGTTTAGGAAATTTCCGTGATACTTTTTCCGCTGGAGGTGCGCCGGTGGCCGGTCTGGAGTAGGCAGGCATGGTGGCGAAAATGGCCGTAGCGTTGCAATAAGTCAAGTAGATCCTCCAAGAGAACGGTAACAACGGAAGTGTTTAATTCGACAGTTTCGGCCAGAGTCTGGCCTTCATCAGGAGTCATGGTACATTCTGTTTGCGCTCACATTTATAGTATTTTGGGTAAAAAATGAGAGGGAAGGAAAAAAAAAAAAAAAAAAAAAACAGAAAGAAAGAAAGAGTTTGAAAAACGAGAGAGGAAAGGATATCCAGAAAGTTCCAGGTTCCACTGTGCTTCGCGAGTGGCGTCGTCAGTGTGTATTTTCTTAGTATTGCGTTCAGTGCAGTTTGGTGGCGGTCCCTTTATTGTAGACGGGGCCTGGCTAAGGTAAGGGCTTGCGTGTCGCGAAAAATGCTTTTTTTTATTATTATTTTTTATTTTTTATTTTTTAAAGACCGTCACTAATTCGGCGTCGGGGACAGCGTTCCGAGGCTCCAGGAAGTCGGCGCGGGAGAAAATGTTTCTTAAGGCGCTGTCTGTCGTACAGCGTTAGACCTCATAGCGCGCATGAGGTCTAAGAATAGACCATACTTTGTCTTTTCATCTGTCCATCAGACCCTACGTGTATCTGTCCGTTTGAGGGTCCGTTAATCCACCCGTCCATTTTTTTACTAGTCAGCGTCTTTAACCTACGGCCAGGCCCACCGTTTTAAGCGAATTTGCTCAAAAGACACTGACTTCCACGCGAGCTCACAAAAGCTTAAACTCGTGCTCGAAAAACAGAAATATCCTCCACATGTAATTGATGACGCTATTCAAAAAGCTAGAAAACTTCAGCGTGATGACCTTCTGATGAAGCGGCCACCACAACACAACCTGCAACAGACACACCTATGTTTAACATACAGCACGAATTTCCCCAACGTTAACAAAATCCTTAAACGACATTACAACATACTGGAACAAAGTGAACGTCTAAAACGTGCATTCCCATCGGCTCCTGGCGTCGTTTACCGACGAACACGCAACCTCAAAGACACACTTGTAAACTCCCAAATCAATACTTCAACTTCCGACAGTTCATGCCGACCTTGTCTGAAGCCTCGATGTTTTGTATGCAAAGCGATGCGAGATACAAGCAAGGCAAGCAGCACACAATCCAACTTTTCAATTAACATACGAGGAAATCTAACATGCGATTCCCCTAATGTGGTATATCTACTTGAATGCAACGTGTGCGGCATGCAATACATCGGACAAACGGAAACACCCTTTAGGATTCGTTTCAATAATCACAGAGCCCACGCGAAATCAGCGCCGAATCTACCTCTATCAAAACACCTTAACCTTCCCGGCCACTCCTTCGACAAATTGTCAGTCACACTTTTAGAAACAGGATTTAAATCAAACCGGGAACGTGAACAACGTGAATCATACCTCATACACCGATTTAACACCCTCGAAAAAGGCATAAATGAAAGTCCGGGTACACTTGCAGCAATCAAAGCACTATAATATATACATATGCATTTATATGTGTATATGTACTTATGCATATGCGCATATGTATGGGGGTGTATGTGTGTATATGTAAGTTTATAATTGTAATCATAACAGTTCAAGATTTCGCGGCACTGTGGCGGCGACGAGGACTGGACAACTACAAATATCTTTGCGTGTTTCAGTGAACCACTGTCGTCTATTTCTATTTCTCTGAATAACCGAACAATAGTTGTAAGCCCGACTTGTCGAAGGGTCACCGCATGCACAACTAAAAGCCCCGAACGTGGATTCCCAGAACAAAATGCAATCACTTCAAACGCCCCTTCTCGCCTTTTGGCAACCCTTCCCCGATTTTGGCAACAAAGCCCGACATCCACATACACAACTAAACGCCCCGAACGCGGTTTCCCAGTACAAAATAGCAATCACTTCAAACGTCCTTTCTCGCAGTTTGGAAACCCTTCCCGCATTTCGACAACAAAGCCCGACATATAGAAGGGCCACCCCATACACAATTAAAACCCCCAAACGCGGATTCGCAGAGCAAAATAGCATTCAAAACGACAGACAGCGCCTTAAGAAACATTTTCTCCCGCGCCGACTTCCTGGAGCCTCGGAACGCTGTCCCCGACGCCGAATTAGTGACGGTCTTTAAAAAATAAAAAATAAAAAATAATAATAAAAAAAAGCATTTTTCGCGACACGCAAGCCCTTACCTTAGCCAGGCCCCGTCTACAATAAAGGGACCGCCACCAAACTGCACTGAACGCAATACTAAGAAAATACACACTGACGACGCCACTCGCGAAGCACAGTGGAACCTGGAACTTTCTGGATATCCTTTCCTCTCTCGTTTTTCAAACTCTTTCTTTCTTTCTGTTTTTTTTTTTTTTTTTTTTTTTTTTTTTTTTTCCTTCCCTCTCATTTTTTACCCAAAATACTATAAATGTGAGCGCAAACAGAATGTACCATGACTCCTGATGAAGGCCAGACTCTGGCCGAAACTGTCGAATTAAACACTTCCGTTGTTACCGTTCTCTTGGAGGATCTACTTGACTTATTGCAACGCTACGGCCATTTTCGCCACCATGCCTGCCTATATATATATATATATATATATATATATATATATATATATATATCCTGCAGGAAGTGAATGTTGATGATGCATCGAAGAAAGGGCCTGAGGCCCACGATGTCTAGGTTAAAGACGCTGACTAGTAAAAAAATGGACGGGTGGATTAACGGACCCTCAAACGGACAGATACACGTAGGGTCTGATGGACAGATGAAAAGACAAAGTATGGTCTATTCTTAGACCTCATGCGCGCTATGAGGTCTAACGCTGTACGTTCGGTGTGTCTAAAAGCTACGTTTTGGTACGACGGGAAGCTAGGACAGTGACGGCGTCAATGGACATCGTGAGAGCTTATGAAGCTTCACCCCTAAAAAGGAAACTGTGATAGATAAATAGATAGATAGATAGATAGATAGATAGATAGATAGATAGATAGATAGATAGATAGATAGATAGATAGATAGATAGATAGATAGATAGATAGATAGATAGATAGATAGATAGATAGATAGATAGATAGATAGATAGATAGGTTCAGAATCACCAAAGTTTGCCAAGAAATGTTGGCATTTAAGAAATTCTTATCCACTGCAGAACTTGTTTTTTCTTCCTGTAACACTGTCAAGCTGAGTAAACTTTAGGAGTTTCGCATTTTTTGTCGTGACATTCACCGAAGTCCTAACTATGGCACCACGTAGTTAAATTCGCATCGGAGCCGTTCACGTAGTTGATTATATGACCTTGAAACACTAATATTTATTTCCCTTCTAAATCGAAGCTCTCTTCGCTTATCCTCCAGGTTATTGCAGCTGGGGGGAGAGGGTGGTAGACAATGAATCAGACAGCGTCCTTCAGATTTACCCACTCCTCTTCCTCTTGGACAGCTTTATTGTTTTCGTAGAAATGAATCATAGTGTCCGACCCCAGATTGCTGAATACGTGCATTTATCCAAGATTATGCATCTTCGCACTTATATGAATAGACAATTTTTAGATAAGTATAGGCCATCAAGGTAAGCGTGGCCTCTCAAATGTTTCCTTTCATCAACGATGAAACTACCCACAATGCAAAATGAGAAGACAAACGGGCAACTGTACTTTTGAGTATGATGGTAAAAGTGCCAGTTTTGGTGAAATTGAACGCGTTCTTCGTAATGGGTCATCTCGAAAATTGCACCCCGCTGCGGTGGCCTAGTGGCTAATGTACTCGGCTACTGACTCGCCGGTCGCGGGATCCCGGCTGCGGCCGCTGCATTTCCGAAGGTGGCGGAAATGCTGTAGGCCCGTGTGCTAAGATTTGGGTGCACGTTAAAGAACCCCAAGTGGTCGAAATTTCTAGAGCTATCTGCTGCGGCGTCTCTTATAATCATATGATGGTTTTGGGACGCTAAACCCCTCATATCAATCAATCAATCTGGAAAAATTTCTGAGAGCCTCTTGAGACGCAAATGAGCTAACTGTTATTTCTCAAATGGCGCAAGGCTTCATGAAGGCTTCCTGTTCAATAACATTTATGCCCGCGTTTCTATGTGCAGGTTGCGACCAATACTACTGCAACAACAATAAGTGTCATGGTGGTCTAGTGGCTATAGCAATCGGCTGCTTATCCAAAGGTCGTGGGATGGAATCTCCGCCGTGGGGCCGCATTTGAGATGGATGCGAAAATACTTGAGGCCCGTGTACTTAGATTTAGGTGCACGTTAAATAACACCAAGTGGTCTATATTTCCGGAGCTTTCCAATGTGGCGTCTCTCTTAATCTTATGGTGGTTTTGGGATCTGAAACCCCAAGAATTATAATTACTGCTGCAAGAACAATAAAAACTACAACTGCTAATAAAAATATTATTAAATTTTACGTATGTAGAAAACGCAGTGTACATTTACTGTACATCTTAAAGCCGCGGTGAAAGAAGTTAACCTAAACTAATGATAAAAAAACTCTAGTTCCTACGTATCTTGGAAATCGGTGTAGTTTGAAGTATGGGGAAGGAAAGTGGCAGCGTTCTAATTTTTTTATTGAGCAAAACGCTACGAAGTGACGCTAATAGTCATGTAGAAATGTCGTAGACTCCGGCATATATGTTAAACATTCGCGCAATGATGCCAACGAAAACAAGGGTATTACCAACAGCAGATGCAGCAAGCTGATATGTAGCGCTAGTGCTAGCGAGAATGGAGGCCCTTGACACTGCTAGATAATTGAGCTTCAGTGCATGACGATTCACTACAATTGCCGTTAACCTGACGTGACGAGGGTATGATAGGAGGTCGTATGTATTAATTACAAATTGGATAGACAGCGCTGCAATCACAAGTGGCGTTTCGCGACCATTACGGTCTACTTGAAAACCAGTACTGAGACCTGATGAGGCTCTGCGGTAGAAAACTTGATTGCCGTGCAGAATGCTGAGATTCAATTTCTGCTGAGACCAAGACTATAATTCTATGCGTTCGTTGGCTCAACGCTGGCAATGCCAGCTTTTAGGAGTCAAACACCTCAGGGCCGACCTTGTCGGCGTCCATGACGCCTACATAAGCCAAGTCGGAACTGAACATCTGTACAACACCAAAAAAATACGTGTAACAACAGAGAATATATGCGTACATTTTTCTACTATACGACGGAACAATAGATGATCACCTGTGCCGTCGGTCATTCGGTGCGTCGATCCATGATTTAGTCCGTCTATCTATCTGTCCCTCCAAACAAGTGCCCATTCGAACATCCATCCGTCATGCGTCCGGGCGTCCTACTCTCCGTGCATACATCCACCTATTCGATGGTCCCTTCATGTGTCCTTCCATCCATTCGTCGGTCCTTTATACCAGTCCGTGACTTCAACGTAGTCATTATGGAACTACGGAATAGCTTAGACGAGTCGTCATTAAGCACTTCATAGAGAGCCGCTAACTTTTCTTTGTGGTCTTGAAATAAAATTACCGATGGGCCACTGTTTTTTTTAGTTGATACAAACTGTCACTCATCTACAGTGCATTGCGCTTTTCTAGACAGCGCCAGACCAATCGGGGGGGGGGGGGGTAGTCTAAGTGGTGTTTGTGGGTGCAACCATCCAAATTGGTGAAGTTGTGTGCCTAAACTCGATCATATAACTTTTATTTTGGAAGCAGCACATAGAGTGCTATATGCGTCAAGCGAGATGGGCATGAATACCGATAAAAAAGTTCCAAATATAAGGCATATTAGAACAAGGTGAAAGCAAACATATTAGTCCACAATATTCAAACGTACCAGCTTACAAGATTCGCTGTACTTCCTTTATGTGGAATTGAAATAACAGTGAATTGTTTAACTTTACGGGAAAATTACACTCGAAGTAAATAGTACAGGCTGTGCTACTATGGGCTGTCTTTTTGTTGCGGGTATCAGTTGAGATTATGTGCACGTGTGTGTGCGTCGGGGGGGGGGGAGGTGGAGGAGTGGCCTGAGAGAATATCTGTCTACAATTGCCTTCTGTAGTTTTATTTGTTGAATGTGTTTCACGGCCGCAAGTATCTAATAAGCTTCACCAGTGAAATTACTTGTTTTAGAGTGCAAAACGCCGGCTTCCGAAAAGGATGGGCCGACGGCTGCGTACGAGAGAGAAGTGTTCGACTTTGAGGCATCCGTAACGAACTCGGGACATGTGTATTTATGTTGCAGTTCAAGTAAACATATCTGAGTATGTGCTATTGAAGCGTGCTTGGTGACCTCTATGAAAGACACGTCGCAGTCTATCGCCTTTCACTGCCACGGTGGCAGGCATTTTGCGGGAGACATCAAATGGTGTTCAAGTGGCCCACCAGTTTCCTTCGCCAGGCCCCTCACACGGAGTGAGTAGGACTGTCTCATAAAAGGCCGTTTTTCATACACAGCAGAGCTTGGCATGTCATTATTTGTAGAATGTGAAGGATGTTCCTTGTCTGCGTTAACTTTAAGATAATATTGAAAAGACATGTATCATCTCTGTAGGTGGAGCGACCATTCGTTCAATTCCACGTACAGGCTTTCCAAGGGGCTAGTGCGAAAAGCGCCTGTAGAGAGGTGGATGCCTAGATGATAAACAGGATCAAGCAATTTGAGGGGAGTAGGTGTCGCAGACTGATATGCTAATGATATACAATCTAGGCGAGTACGCATGAGGCTTCAACACAAACTCATCAGACAGTTCTTGTCACTTCGCCACGCAGTGCGTGACAATACTTTTAAACATTCATAGCGTTTATGAACTTCTTTTAGATACTTGATGTGTGGTATGAAGGTTAGCTTGGTGTCCAAGATTTGGCCTAAGAATTTGTGTTCGGTATTAACAGAAAGACGTTGCCCATGTAGTTGAAGATCGGTTTCGGAATGAATGCCTCTCTTCCTGGAGAACAAAACACATTAGCTTTTTCGTGCATTCAGTCGGAACCCGTTTTCTTCTGCCCAAATGGAGACTTTGTTCAAACCAAGCTCAACCTGCCGCTCACACATGGCCAAATTACAAGACTTAAGAACAAGCTGAACGTCGTGGACATATGCGAAGTAAAAGATATTTCGAGGGATGTACAATCGCAGAGAATTCGTTTTGATAATAAAAAGTGTGCAGCTAAGTACACCATCTTGCGGCATGCCTGTTTCTTGGACAAATGTTTGGGAAAAAACGCTGCCCACTCGGACATGGGATGTCCGGTGGTGAATGTACCCTTTAGAAACCCGTACTGGAATCGGTCGAGCAAAATGTTTGTTTCAAGAAAATGTACAAGTGAGCCGTTGATTATTTTTTAAAACGTTTTCACAAGCAGCTTGTAAGTGGGGTGGGCCTAAACTTGAAACTGCAGACAGGTTCTTGCCCTTTTTCAAAATGGGAATAATAATAGCCTCTTTCCACTAAGTAGGGTGAGAACCAGAGAACCAGATAGCATTGTACAAGCAAAGCAAGTTTGTTTTTTGCTTTTCGGTTGATTGGTTTTTCAACATTTCTACACCACTCGATTAGAACCTTGCACGGAATCACTGCAGGAGTTTAGTGATGTTTGGAGTTCAGCTAAGTTGAAAGCTTGGTTGTATGCTTCGTGTTTTCTTCATTTATGCTTTAGTTCCTGCTTCTATATTCTTGTTTTGTATTTTTGGAAAGCGTCAGTATAGATTGACGAGCTGGACACCCGTTCGAACTGTGCGCCAAGGAAGTTAGCCTGATCTTACAAGCTGACATTCTGTGTGTTTACGAGTGGGATGGAGTGTACTTGCCTTCCTGCTACCCTACTGACCTTGTTGTAGACTTTAGTCTCCTGTGTATACGAATTGATCCCTGTTGAAAAATTGTGCCAAGTTTCCCTTCTGGCCTGCTGACTCGTTTTCCTGCCTTGAGATTTCTTAAATCTGTCAAGGTTTTCTACTGTCTATGAGCTCCGCAGTGATCTCCATGTCCTGTTCGGCTCCTTTCGTGCATTTCTACATTCAGTGTTCCACCATGGGACGTGTCACTTGCCGGGCAGTCCAGATATTTGCGGGATGCACTTGGCTGCTGCACCAATAAGGAAAGCTCTAAAGTACTGCAGAGCTTCATCTATGCTTAACCCACATATGTCAGCCCATCCTAAACGAGGAATGTTGTGAAACTGTTTGCAGTCGGCTTTGTTTATCAGCCATTTGGGAACATGTGGAGGACATTCATATGATGATGGTGTACAGAAAGCTAAAGGAAACTGGTCACTTCCATATGGATTATTTATGACTTTTCATTTCAGTAAGGGTAAAAGTGAAGAAGATACTATACTGAGGTCTATAGGCAATTATGTTTTGTTGGCGATGTTTTGTACGTTAGTTCCCTTCTATTTAGCAGACAGGCACTGGAAGAGAAGAGAAACTGTACAATGAGAATACCTCAATGAGACTACAAACCTCGTGCATCACAACTAGAATCACCCCATAGACCGCTATTTGCATTCAGGTCCCCAAGGACCAGATAAGGTTCAGGTAGTTCGTCTATAAAAGACTGAAATTCACGTTTTTCAAGACGGTGGTGTGGAGGTATGTACTACGAGTAGATGGTGACAAGTTTGTTTGGAAGAACTGCTCGGACAGCCACCGCCTCTAGAGAAGTTTGAAGGGGTAATTGCGTACATGCATGCTATTCCTTGACTAACTATAACAGCAACACCACTGGATGATGGCATGGCGTCATCTCGATCTTTTCGGAAGAATACGTAGTTACGTCAAACGTTTGTGTGTGTTAGTTTTAGGTGTGTCTCTTGTACACACAGCACTCTTGAATTGGGTTCATGGAGAAGTTTTTGTAGGTCATCAATGTTTCGGAGAAGGCCTCGGATGTTCCACTGTAATATTTCTGTCTGCATATTAAGAAGTGACACTGCTGTGTGTACAGAGAGTATCCTGTGTTGAAGGGAACTTGTTGATTCAGGTGGCAGGAGGGTCGTGCGGCCCCGTTATTGGCTTTTATTTCTTTTGGCACGCTCCAAGGAGCCACGCCTCTCTTTCGGCACCAAGAGTGCCGTTGTATCCATTGCCCCCTCGGAGGCACTGGATGCTCCCACGTGCAAGCTGGTGGTGCGGATTTTAGGCCTCGCCTGTTGAGGTGAGGCCTTGAGATTAGAGGACCCTGGCGTCTTCGGTTTTGATTCGCTAGGAGGCGGAGCAGACTGAACTACTGCCGCCTTGGAGACAAGCGCCACAGCCGACGGCTCACTCTGCACTGGCCGAAGGAGTGGCGAGGGCTGGTGCAGCGGTTCCCCCTGACGCGCCGCATCAGCATATGAGGGGTCATAAAATGGCGAGACTCTTCTTCTTGCTTCTTTGAATGTGATGTTTTGCTTACTTTAAATGTGATGATCTGTTTTTCTTTTTTTCTCAAAATGAACAGGACCGTGAGTATGCGGGATGATTTCCGCCACTGTTCACACAGTGTGCCGGTTCTTTGCAGTTGTCGGAATTAAGGCCAGAGGCTCCACATTGTGCACAAGTTTGGTGATCACGACAGCTTTGTGAGCCGTGGCCATACCTCTGCCATTTAAAAGAAGGACGGGGGTAAGGTATATATGCCCTGATCAAAGTCTCCGTGTACCCAGTTTTAATAGTTTCTGGCAGATAACTGGAAGTGAACGTGAGTATTAGGTGTTTTGTTTATGTTTGCTTGTTGTCTCTTCTAATAATATTCATTTTACATTGGTGACATTCTTACTCTTCCACACTTCCAGAAGTTCCGTTCCAGTCAGGCTAAGCAAGTCAGCGTCAGATACAACTCTACGAGTTCAGTTCGTTGATCTTTGTGGTGTGACAGTGATCAAAGTGACACCAAATTTGAAAGCCTGAAAAAAGGTCTTCGGTGCGCGCGCGCTTTAAGGCAGTATGATCACTTAGCAGACAAAAAACTCTATGCATGCCTTTATAGTTTTCTTCAGAAGCTTTCATGGTGGTCACCCATCACTGAGCCCAATGTAGGGACGCTACAAGTTTGTAGATGCTGAGGCCGGCAAACGCCAGCCGTACTACGCTGCTATAACCCAATGCGCCTAGACAAAGTAGGCTATTAGCACATGGTGAACCCTAGCCACCTGGAAGTTTGGAAGTAAAAGGAAGAGAGTAGAAGACAGAACAGATAAAAAGTGAGAGATAAATAGGAAGATGCAGTGAGAGAGAGAGATAGGAAAAGGGGTGCCGTCTACGTGAAGTCGGGGCCAAAGGGCTGTGTTGCCTCTGCAGGGGGCCTTAAAGGTCCAATCACCTGGCATTGGCTCAACACTCGGATCTACTTTTTACAGGACACTGCTTAGCCACGCACGGCTAGGCGTGGCAGAGGTCGAAACTTTCTGATAGCTCGGGTCCGTGGTGTCGCTACACACCAAACACGTGCTTGCCCAGACGCCCCTGCGGTGGTTTAAATATTTAAATGCTAATTCTCCGTACTTATGTTTGTTAGATTAACTATTCTTAGCTTATACGAGAAGTATTCTGAAGAAGCACTGAAAAAATCACCTAATACTCGGCCAATCTTTTACATTCGGTATGAGTCATGAGAGGAGAAGTAGAAGAAGGAGAAGAAGAAGAAGTATGTCCATTCACCGTCTTTGTCCACCCTTTGGATACACCGTCTTTGGATACACGTTGTACGTGTCCACGTATATCCACGAGCGGCAGCGAACGCAAGCGGTTAGGCGGTTCTCGGTGCTGGTTGAGTAGCTAAGTACCGGATAGTTTTTATTTTTGCCTAGTATTTGTTGTGCTTTCATTATTTCATGCAGGATAATTTTTGTTTCCTTGATCTAGTCTTAAGGCTGTACTGATGTCGAGGAATTCTCCAGGTCAGGAGCGTTCCCTGTGGACGGCCTGGCTACACAATGGTGACTTACCTCTTGATTTGTTTCTTCGCTTTGGCATGAGCAATATTTCCGTCGCTCTGGTACCTTTGGGTGGAAATTTCATTAAGCTGAATAACCCCAAGGCGACACAAGGACATCTCCATGCCATGACCCCAAACTACCAGAGCATAACCGACGTGCGGCAGTTTGGTCGCGGTGGCATTGTATGTCGGACACCAGATCAGCAATGTGTAAAGGATCTTCTTAAGTGTTCTTCCTTTGCTTCGATCCCGGTAAGTGCATATATACCACAACATCTCGCATGCACTAAAGGCATTGTGCGTGGGGTTGACGCACAACTAAGCCCTGCGGAGGCGCTCAAGAAGCTGTCGGTGGCAGGTGTGGTTGCAGTTTACCGGTGCGATAGACTCGTTGACAACAAACGACATCCCACAGAGTCAGTGATTGCGACTTTTGCAGGTACGTCATGTCCTTCAGAAATTAAAGCATGGCCATTAGCATTTCGAGTAGATCAATTAGCGTCCCGCCCATTGCAATGTAAGAACTGCTGGAGGTTCGGACATAACTCTCGTGGCTGCAAATTGGGGGGGTCGATGTCGTAGATGTCATAAACGCCACTCAGATCAAGATTGCAAGGCCCAAGATGACTTGTGTTGCTTGTGCGGTGGACGTCATGCAGCTGATTTCGCAGAGTTCCCAATGCGCCATGAAGAAGTACAAATACTAGAAATCCTAGACAAAAGGAGATGCTCTAGAAAGGAAGTCATTGCAGCTGTTAAGGAGAGAGCCCATGACTATGCTGGCGTTACAGCACATCATTCATGTCAGGATACTAATATCGCGCAGGCAGTAGAGGTTGCGGTAGGAAGAGCTATGGCTACAGTTATGGACCAATTGGTAGTTAGCATCTCGGAAGGCATAGCACAAGTTTTCAGTAATCAAATTACTAAACTCTTAATTCCAACTGCTTTGGGTAATCCTGAGCCCAATAAAATACCGATTACCAGTGATGCTACTGCAGTATGAAATGGTGAGCTGAATAACGCGGATAACATCCAGGGCTCCTCAGAGCGCATAACAAACGTTGACTAAGATCGAGTGTTTGACCTAAGTGTGTCTACTGATGTCGAGCTTGATGCTCGGGCACAGAAACGCAGCCGGTTCCCATTGAACCATGACGTTTCAAGATCCTTTCCGTCAAATCCCAAAAAGACTCTGTCTAGTAAAATACTTAGAGAAAGTATTTTGGAGAAAGCTATCTCCGCAAAAATTCCTACACCAAAATAGCGTCCCTGAAAGTTATGCAGTGGAATTGTTCTCTATTTGCTCCTCTTACTCATTTACATTTCCTGTGTGATAAACTACATCCCCATTTAATCTTACTTCAAGAATCTTGTATTGCTCCTGATAGTAATATTCATTTTAAAAGTTACCGTTTGTTCAGACTAGACCGCCCTACGAGAGGTGGCGGAATAGTGACAATGATGTCGAACAAACTTTGCCACAAAGCCAAACTGATATTAAAGTTCCTCTCTTCAGCATATGAAATATTAGTTGTAGGCTTAACTCTCCAGAGCGGGCAGGTTTTGTCAGTAGTAAATGCTTACTTTCCTTCAGGCGTACATGACACTCAGCAATACCATGTGTGGAGGAAACGTTTTATTAGCAGGTGATTTCAACTCCCACCATGTCACATGAGGAGTAAAAACTGATACGGGTGGCAGCCGATTGTGGCATTGGGTCCAAGATAATCACTTTTCATGTCAGAATTCGGGAAGCTCAACATACGTATGCAGTCATGCTTCTTCAGCGCTAGATTTAACTTTTACCTTAATGTTTCATCTTGGTCAGTCGTTGATTGCGCAACAAACAGCGACTACTTACCGATTACTTTCGAAATAGAAATTCAGATAGCCTCATCAATCTCTATTACTCGTACGCATATTACCTACTCAAATCTTAAAGATTCCTTCCTTTCTTCACTGTCTTGGTTGTCAGATAATAGCTCGATGCCAAAGGCTTGGAGCTTACATTCTTTATTAAAGAATTCCCGTGAGAAACCGAAATTTGTGGTGTCGTCAGCGAATTCTCGAACTCGAATTCTCCTTGGTGGAATGACAATTGCTCGAGGGACTATAGACGCAGACAAGCAGCATGGAAAAAGCTTTTGTACAATCAGTGCCCTCGAAATTAGAAAGACTACCAGTTCGTTGCAGGTGTTTTTAAACGTACAGTTGCCAAGTCAAAAGAAGATTACGAGAGGCGGAAGTTCGATTACCTTTCTAGATCCAAGAATAAAAAAGCGTTATTGAGATTCCTACGTAAAAAGAAAATGATTCCGCAATCAATAAATGCAGACTCTATCATTTTGTCAGCTGAAGAAAGAAAAGCTTCATTAGAAGTGATTGGTAAGGGATTAGAGCAACGTTTTTCTAGCCAACTATCACCACCTCCTTTACCGGCGCTAAGGGACGAGGACTTCACAGACGTTTCCAGTCATGAATTGTCGCAAGTGTTAGCTAACTTGCCATCAGCGGCTCCGGGCCCTGACGGTATTACCTCGCTCATGTTGAAAATGATGCATAAAGAGTGCCAAGAATACCTATTGGATATAATCACTATTCTTTAAGTACGCCATGGCTCCCATTTGAGTGGAAAATAGCAAAGGTAATACCAATACTGAAAGCTCCGGGTAAAGTATACGTTTTGGATAACATTAGGCCCATTACGTTAGCCTCAAACTTTGTAAAGGTAATTGAGAGAATCCTGAACGTTCGAATAACAAATTTCATCAATGAGAGAGAAATTCTCAATCCATCCCAAATCAGCTTCAGATCCGGATGCTCCATATGGCAGGCCCATATAGACCTTGAAAGTCGCATAAAATTAGCTAAGCGGGAAGGAAAATATGCTGCGTTCATCACTCTCGATATAGCAAAAGCGTACAACAGCGTTGAGCATATAGTGTTAATCAACCAGCTGCGCAACCTTAACTTCCCAAACTATATACAGTCATGGATAGCAGAGTTTGTGCGCGATAGAACGTTTTATTGTTACAAAAACAACATCTCTTCTTCTAAATATGTGCAAACAAGAGGTGTCCCGCAAGGGGCCGTCCTTTCGCCGGTGTTGTTCAATATCTTGATGAGCTCTGTACCTCTGCACCAGGACGTCCGCACTTATGTATATTGAGACGACATCGCATTCTTTTCAGCAGCAGAGGATATTCATAGGCTATTTAAAATATTACAGACATACCTGTCGGCCATAAAAATGTGGCTTGATAGCTTACATCGGTATTTAAATGTCAAGAAATGTTCTGTTTTAACATTTCAACTCAAAGACTCTTTTCAGATTTCGCTCTCCTATCACCTCGATCCTATCCCTCAAGTAGTGAATGTGAAAAATCTGGGGGTGATATATGACCAATCAATGTCTTGGAAGACATATATTGAAAACATTGCACATAGGGAGGTCGTGCGATGGGAATATTAAGCAAAATCAGTAATAGTCGCTTAGGTATGCGGAGAAATACACTTATCTCAGTGTATTGTATGTACATTCACCCGGTGCTTGAGTTTGGGCGTGTGTTATATGCGGGGGCACCTGCCTACAAGATACAACCTCTGGTAGTCATAGAGAGACAAGCCTTGAGATTATGCTTAGGTCTCCCCAAGTTTGTTTCAATCAAGATCTTGTATCTTTAAGCTAGGCTTCCCTCACTTGCTACCCGTTTTAAATTGTTAGCAACACAGGCATTTCTTAGGCTCTATGAATCGCCGGTAAAGCGCTTAGAAACAGTTTTTATTGACCGTCCTGACTTGTTTTTTGGACAATACTGGCCGAGATCTCGTATATACCAAATTCTGGTTATACAGCGCTTTCTAGATTATTTAGATGTTCAAATTGATGCTGTTCCTTTAATCAGTCCCATTAACAATGCTATTAATTTACAGTTTCATGATATAATCCCGAAAAATTCAAAATTGATGCCGCTTAGTTTTTCAGAAGCTATATTAAGAGATTACCTGGAACATACGCCCATATAAGCAGTCATAGCCACTGATGCGTCGCAAAGGGAAGAAAATTGTGGAATTGATATTTTTTCTCCTGCCCTAGACTGGTCCTTTTCGCTTCGCCTTCCCGATTTTGTGCCCATATTTGAAGCAGAATTGTTTGCGATAATGCTAGCTCTCCGTAAAATAACTGCTTCAGTAAGAACCGCAATAATTTTAACAGATTCAATATCAGTATGTGCCTCCCTTACTGCAGATGAGAACTCGCATGCTTAGAATGCTTTCAAAGCATTAGTTCCCTCGCATCTCAATCTGATCAAACTGGTCTGGGTTCCTGGACATAAGGGCATTTATATGAATTAAATGGCAGAGGCGTTGGCCAAGTCTTCTTTAAATGGGCCTGTTATTGATGTATTACCGGCATCGAAATTCTTTATAGGCGCTAGATTAAGAAGGAAACTACTGTTAGGGGAATTTTCTATACCTTCACTAACAGTCACACCAGAATTCAAGCACTTGTTATACCATTGCAATGGTAAAATATGTCAAACGCGAGGAACGGAAGTCGCAATCACTAGACTGCGCTGTCAAATTCCACAGCTGAATTTATATTTACACAGAGCTGGTCTGGCAGCCTCCCCTCATTGTCCTGTTTGTGGAGTAAATGAGTCAACTGAACATTATCTCATTTATTGTAATAGATTCTCTGACTTACGTAAAAACACTTTAGGTACCATTTGCCGCCTTCTCGGAATAGATTTAAATGCTGAAAATGTGCTTTCTTTCGGGGCTTTGTGTCTAGGCCACAGCGACGGGGAGATGGTTGACGCATTGCAGGAGTTCGTCGAAATTTCAAAGAGGTTTAAGTGTTGAAATCATTGTTTGGTAGATTTTGAAATTTCCAAATTCATAATGAATCAAATACGACGCTTTATTGCATTACACTACAGATTATTTACAATTCAACGATCAAATTTGTCTTGTTGCATCTTTCTTTTATTTCTTGGAAATGGATTATTTTAATCTGTTATTAAAGAAGAAATTCATGAAAACTATCTGGTTCTTGGCCAATCCCCCAGCGCGGGTATACGCCACATCTTCAAGGGTCTTGACTTGACTTTACTTGTGCACCCGGGTAGTCTCCACTTGACGACTTACATCGCTCTTTCAGCAACGGTAAGTGTTTGTTCTGTCATTGGGACAACTATTTACCACAATTGTCTATGCGCAGCGCCAATCTTCGCGGAAGCAAGTAGTGTGGTTCTGACAGCGACCGATCTTCAGGCTTTTTTAGCGTTGGACTGCATCACTGCTCGTAGCAACATCCCTGGCTGGACTGATTCGTAAGCATGAACGCCATTACGATTCCATTGGTTACCTAGAGCACACTCTGCAACAAAACTACCACGTATGCTTTGTCGTTGCTTTTAATTGGTGGCGAATATCAGAGTTGCATCTAGTGCTATGGTTTTAGAGCAAAGCATTTTTTTCGCGTATTTCATGTACTTTTAGCATTTCAATCTACGTATCTATCTAGCCGCAGAAGTCAGGGTAATGTCAGTGATCGTCCCTTGAATTTATAATCATCCAAAAGAACCATAGGAGGGTAAGATGGTGTGACGATTATTACTCACGTGTCATGACATAAATATTGAGACAATCTCGTCTCGTATGTCATCAAACCCTTTGCAAAATACAAAAACCAGACATGTGGGACATACCTATTCACCATGGTTAGGTATATGCCACAGGTATACAGATATTGCCACGGGTGACTGACAGCTATTACCTACCCAGGAACGGCAAGGAAAAAAACATCTGTATCTTCAACACTAGAGCGTTAAAAAAGAAGCTGACATTGACAGTGTTCACTTGATAAATGCAAAAAATAACAGTCAGGGTTCCAGCAGGAGTTCAACCTGAGCATTCTATGCAGTAATCATTTGCTCTAGTAAAGAACAGCACCAGGCATTGAAACTATTTTTGAAAAAAGACCCGAATGTTCGTGAGACATCAATTGTGTTTGCGTTGCTCGCTATGCAATCTGTTTCACACTACATGTTATGTGACAAAGCCGTCATGTTAGGTTAACGTAATTTGTAGTTAAGCGCTATCTACTCATTTTGATTTATGTAGCACTGTGAAGGGCTACGAACCTCGTGAGGATGAACTCTGCAATCAAGGTAACACTTTTTTTTATTTTTAATACACAAGTTTATATTGGCATTGTTACACAGCTGTAAACGAGTCGTTACACAAAACATGCGCAACGTTCAACATATGTATGCGTACAACATTCGCACGTATATTGACATCATTTCATAACACTTCACTTGGTCAAAACTTACAACGCAGTCACCATAACATCAATTCCCAAGGTAAACGTTGATCTGCCGAATTTCTACGGTTACTAGCAATTGCATATAGCCCTAAGCTTGTACAAGTGGGCCTGAAGAGGCCCAGCAAAACCTTCTGATCATGGTCAGAAAGCACAGCTGATCGGTTAGCCAGGCTCCTGGGAACACGCGAATCAAACGATCAAGTGCAGCACGTGGCCTCGAATTCCAATTTTTTCTCAAAGTCAGCCTTAAATCATTCTTTTTTTCTTCTATCGATGATGCCATGTAATATAATAATGCACCATATACCTTAATTTGAGTTTCTTGGGCTGTACCTCCCACGCGCGCACTCGCGATCACACCGAAAGTAAGCCGCATGTTCAGCGGTAAGATGAAAACAAAATGATCAAGTTCATGACTTGCGCACGACGTAACATGACTCCCATGCCGCCCCTCCCTGATCGGCTTTCAGCGCACCTGTCGGAACTTGAGAAAAAAGAAGGTAATTACAGCGTGCGACAAATTCCTAACACCACTCGCACTTTTTGGATTATAAAATGTTGTGTGGCACTTGATTCGTGTGAGAATGAACACCTTTAGAGAAGCCATTAGATACTTACTTGAAGAAACGTTGCAGAGACTTTTTTTATAGTCCTTTATTCATCACTTAAAAGTGCCCTGTGACACTTTTGACAAAGCCTTAGTTAGCACTGGAACGCGTATAGCGATGATTACTAAGATGAATGCAACAAAAATTATGGCAATTGGTACACGGAAAGTGAAGTTATGAGTCCTCAAAGAACCCGAGCAGACGACGACGAGAAACGTTCTTATTCGCATTTCCCTCGCCTGATGACGTCAAAGACCACTTCCAATCACACCACGCGTTTCATAAAAACCTTCTGAAAGTGTCACCCCATTGTGGCCTTTGCACAATACCTCGCTACCGCTCTTTTCAACGGAGTGATTGGCATTGTTACTACGAACGATGTGCGCCGGGTAGCAGAGGCTCCCACAGTCACACTCTGTAAGATACGCACATACACTTTGGACGGGGTCACTTCTCGGCTTGCATGCAAGACGCATTCTACGGCGACGCCGGCGCCAATCGCCTGTCGCATTTTCGGCTCGCTAAAAACGCGGCATGCGTTCGCACTTATAGTTGCTGGCGTATCGTAGCCTCAATCGCAGGCTATAAGTGTAGTGTTCGTTGTTCTGACAATACATCATTTAGGAAAAGGAATAATTTCTTTTTGAATATACAAAAAAGTTTTTTGCTGTTTTTAGTATTCACTCGTACGGGCTAGCTACCCCAATGCGAATATCGGGCGCTATTTTTCGCGTCAAGCCAATCGAAATCGAACGGTGTGTGTCGTCACGTCACATGACACGACGTCACTTCCCATCACAAAAATAGCTGATGTGTGTTGCCATAGTCTGAAATCAAGGTAGTTTGTCCTGTGAAATAAAATTATAACAGGGTTGATTTTGGCGTTGCCATATGCACAACGATATCGGTGCCTTCCACAGCACCAGAAGAACCGATGAAAAATACAAGCTGAAATAGTGTCGCCGGTCCCCATTAAGTGTTACGATTTAGCACTGGTTCCTGGATATCACCCGCCATGGTAGCTTGTCTCGGGTGTGGCAGCGCCATGCATGAGGGCTTGATACCCAGACCCAGGGGCACACAATTAGAGGAGATTCAATTCCAAGAACACCCGTGTATTTGAATTTAGGTGCACGTTAAGGAACCCAAGGCGCTCAAGATTTACCAGAAGCCCGCGGCTACGGCGCGCCTCGCAATAAAATATCATAAAGTTTGTCGCCTAAGCCCTAAATTTTCTTTTTGTTCACTGGTCAATTCGCGAGAACGATGGTGAACTAAAAGATTCATCACCAGTTCGTAGCCCGTAAAACAGCACCGATCCACCGCACAAGAGAAAAATGCCAGGCCAGTGCGGAAGGCGCAGCGCAGTCACAGCAAAAGCTAGACGAGTAGCCTTTCAAAACTTTTCAAAACACTTACTGGGTACCTACTGCAAGCACACTTGCTTGATACCCACTAGGACATTTATAATAAAATTTATAATAAATTTTTTTGGGTAGTAGGCCGGCATTCGCTATACTATATTTCGTCATTCTTCTGAGAAGCGTGGTATCCTCTAAACACTTGCAAGGAATTCTGTGCCAATTGTTCATGCAGTGGCGGACGACGACGAGGAAGTATGCCTGAAGTGGGTATGTGCCACAGTTATTTGGTGAAAAAAAGGCTTTTGTGATGGGTTGGACCATTGGACGACCCACTCGTTACGCTATTCGCATACTGCGACGACCGTTTGTTCGTTTGCTGTTTTCGAACGCTTTATAAGTCGTACTGACGCGATTGCTTTCCCGACATCAAGCCTGCCTAAGGCAAGTTTGCCAACGATTCCCTCACTGGTAGAATACTGAGCTGGCATCTTGCGGAGCCGAGTTCGAGCCCCACTGTGTCATTGGGGCTAGGTTTTTTTTTCTAATTTCTCGCGATGGGGTTACAGACACTGGTGGCGGCGGCGGACAACTGCACGTGACTCGAGTTTTGATCTCATAACAGCTTTCGCTGTAAAACGACCGGAAAGTACCTACAAGTATGGAGAAATGCTTCATGCATGTCACAACCTTCACAGAACGCAGAAAAAGTCTTAGAGTAATTTTAGTTTACACCGCGCTAAATGCTAAGGTTGGTATTTGTAGAAAGAGATCTCGTGGTGACACTTTGATTAACCGAATGTAGGTTCATTATCACGTAATTACAGTTCGCCCTTTGTACTGGACAAGAGTGCAGCTGCAGTCTCATTCTATGGTCGTCACCACGGAGGAAGGAAAAATTGACGCAGAGCTATGCGGAACGTGACCGAAAAAAAAAATCTGTATGGGTTTCAATTACCCATGAAGTGGGTTTCAATATATCATCATGGCGTCAGTATATTTGGGCATTGAATATTTTATGTATTGCAGCCGAGCGAGCATACACGGTCAATATACGGTGCCTCTTTTAGGCAACTTATTGCCTTCATGTATATATACTGCAAGGAAAGGAGGCCTCGTAGAGCATTTCACCGCGTAAGGATAGCTTCGTAACGCAGTGACATCTCTCAGCATCTTCCCAATTTTTATCACAGACTGTGGGCTCCTTTACTTATTCTCTGCGCACTTGCTCGCCTAGGTGCTTTTAGTGGAGCAGAGACAGAAAAACGAAGGAGAAAGGCTGGAAATTTAAGTTGCCGTTGAGGTTGTGCACTCGCTACTGCCTAATGCATATTTAAGCACCACCTTGTTTGAAAATATCTTGCTTACTCCGACTGATTCTTCCTGTAACAAACGATAGGCGACTGAAAAACAATGGTTAGTTGCCTTTTATCCATACTCATAGCCAATTGCTACCAAAACTGTGCAGCCTTTTACTCATGTGACTGAAATAACCAAGCTTTGATTGATAATTGATTGATATGGAGAGTTTAACGTCCCAAAACTATCAAATGATTATGCGAGACCCTTTAGAGAAGAGCTCCGGAATTTACAACCACCTGGGGTTCTTTAACGTGCATTCAAATCTGAGCACACGGGCCTACAGCATTTTCGCCTTCATCGAAAATGCAGCCGCCACCGCCGAGATTCGATCCCGGGACCTGAGGGTCAGCAGCCGAGTACCTTAGCCACTGGACCACCACGGCGGGGAAAAATAACCATCCAAGGAACCTGGTAGTGACCATTGAACATGTTTGTCACTAAGAACCAAGAGGAAGACTGGCTGATTTTGCCTTTGTGCCTCTTGGAGGAATTACGCGAGTTGACAATGAATTACAGCCCGTTGTGTACTTGCGCTGCATTTTAATTCTTTCACGTTAAAATACGAAAGCTCCCAAAAAGGTTGTAACAATCTGCTAAACGCATATAATAGCTCGCAACCCTGATTTGTGGTACCGCGTAAAACTGTGTCATTTCTATGGTTCTTCGAAAACTTTTCTGTCAATTTTGATTGAAGCAATACGTACTAAATAAGAAACTATTTAGACGAGAAAAAGAGAAGTTACTGTATTGCCACCAAACTTTGTGTTGAAGTCAGTCTTGTGAATTAAGTTCAATGACGTAACTTAATTAACTTGGCGTGCGAGTTGAGGTTGATTTCTTAAAGGGGCGCAATGAAACAACACTCTCAGTCATATGCTTGACGCACAATTAGCACATGCAGTGTCTTTTTTTTTGCAGCGTTTTTAATATGAAAGTTCAGTGACAAACTATGTCCCACGTTAAAATAGAGAAAAATTGCACCATACTTGGATAAATCTTCATTTAACTAGCTCACTGCAAGAGCTCTTATGTATGCAATTATTTCGCACCTTGTTTAAATATACTGCTCCAGACTAGTCGACTAGCTGCACAAATAGCTTGCTGTTTGCTGTCATCGAAGCTACGGCCGCCGGCTTTTTATCGGTCTTCTATTTCTCTCGTTTCGGTCGGTTTATGTCAGATCCTGAGGGGTAATCCAGACATTTATGAATTCCGTCATATTTTGAAGTCCACCATATTTTGATCTATAATTGGTCAACAGGTGTTCAACAGCCTTTTCCTTTGGCCAAAAGCACAAAATTTTGGCATGATTGTATCCCATTGGCCAAGAACTTAGTTCTGATCACAAGGCAAAACAATACAGTGCTACAACTTTCCCTTGTTTCGGCTTTAAGTTTTTTTTTTGGTTCGACGCCATTTTTTTTTCATACAGTGGCGAGGTGCACTCACAACATTCAGCTCCAAGGGCGTAGTGAGCACTAGGTTATTACGTGCTTCAAGGTTATTCATGCTAGCGCGTAATGTGAAAGATTAGCCCCATGATATCTTTGCCCTATAAGCCATATAGGCTGAAAAAATGTTGGCGAACTTAATTATGTGTTCGTAACGCACTGCACGTAACCATCTTGTCTCATTTGGTACACTATACTTGTTACTTTGATTCGCACCTTTACCGTCTCTAATATACCGTTTTTTCTGACTCCCAGTATTGAGGCAATTTTCTTTTTTGTGCCAGCCCCTTCTTCAGCCGGATTTGATGAGCAAAGAACCGGAATCATCGCGGCAAGAAGGCGCCTCTTCGAAAGGGCAGAGTATCTGCTTCGTGCCTTTGGTCACCCTTCCCTGCACACGGTTTGAAAAAACACATACATGCATACTGTTGCACAGGCTGGCTGCGTACAACAAAATCCTGTGGTACGTGGTCCTGGAGCTTTGGAAGAAAAAAGAAAACACGCTCTGGGCAAACTGATGCTAGGCGTGTCGGTGGACAGCCAGCAACAGATGGCGTGGCGTCCTGCGACAATGGGCAGCCAGACTGTCCCAGGGAGCTTGCTCGCCAGCCTGCTTTCTCTCCACCGATGCATAGTCGTGGTTGGCATAAACCTTGCTATAGCGAAACGATGGTTATTTCTCAACTGGGTACCAAACGGGCGTGTTGTCAGTAGTCTGTCCATCCGACAGAACCTACACCAAGAGGAGAACATGATCAATGCCGTTTCGGACTTCCTGAACCCCTTTGACAAGCACATGATTTCACTTTTGGAAAAGTACTACAACGACTTAGGGCGGAGGCCCACTCTCGTGGTGCCGCCGAGACCAAATGGCCGACCCACGCTCACCGCTTCGGACGTCCCGGCTATAGAACTGAGTGGTCTTCGTGCTTCGTGCCAAGCTGTTTATCACCTTGCTCCGCGACAACAAAATGATCACCGAACTGAACGTTGGAGCTTGTGCTTTCTCTTACGGCTGCATTGACATGTCCGACGGCTTGTGCAAGTACTTGGAGCAGAAAGACAAAACCACCTGTGGCGGCCTTGGTGCCTATGCAACTCACGATACTTCGCTTACCCAAATGCCATAAAAAATGTCATAAAAGTTCTAGGTAAAATTTCTGGGACAGGCTAAGATCTGTTATAAAGAAGAGGGACTCGTACGTTGCTTCTGCCGCCGTGCGAGTCCTTTGGTCACAATGTCAGCATGGGCAAGCGGCTACCTATGTGTAACTGTGGTGCAGTTTGCGTGTTCACGTCTCTGGCATATTGCGCTTTGTCATGTTTATCCTACTGTTATTCGTTCAAATGTGAAAACCTATTCTAAAAGCAGACAGGCATATGAATGTTTTTTTTCAATGTGCCAGTCAATGTTTGTCCCCATCGACGAAGTACACTCCAGTCTCCTTCAAAAAACATCACCTGTCCCACAAGGCTCCGTTCTTGGGCCCCATCATTTCCTAACTTACATTAACGGCCTAGCTTCTCTTGTTTACCTCTGCAACACGTGGTTGCTGATGACTGCGCATTATATTTCTTGATCACCAGTTCCACTGATAAAACCGGTGTTGAAGATAGCCTAAACCATGTGGTTAATGGTGTGGGCTCGGCTTTATCAAGCTTAATCCTGAGAAATACAAAACCCTTTCATTTCACCCCTACCACCACCATTTTTTCTCTATTATGTATTTGCTAACTTTACCCTCTAACACGTACCCTGTTGGTGTTATCCTATGCAATTGTTTAAACTAGAGCACGCATAATACTTATATGGTACCATCAGCAAACAAGTTTTATATATGTGCCTTGAAAAGTCAATTTCGGCACGCCTAAAGACTGTCAAGCTCAGGCCTATAATTATTTTATCTGGTCAGAATTTCACTACGCATATGCATTAAGAACCCACATGAACCCTATTTAAAGACTAACTCAAAACAGTTTAAAACCACACTGTAAGGTGTTTCGGTATCTTCGTATTTTTATAATACCAGTGTATGATCATTCAAAAAAAGATTGGCTCTTTAAACTTTGACATTAGTGAGCGCTTTCTCTATCCTTTTCTGGCCTTTTCACAAGTTATTTCACAGCCCACTTTGTCATCCCTACACCACTCCATCGGTCCGAGCACCACACCGTTCATCTGCAAGTTTCGTGGCCGCTTCTAAAAAGTCCTAAAGATACGTATGACTAAAGACTGAAATGACCTTCCTCGGGGCGTCGTTAACACTGCATGCTCAAACTGTTTCTATTCCGATAACAGTTATAAGTTATATGGACAGTCTCAGCAGGTGTTTACCGTCGCCGCTGCCGCCACCACCATATATGTATATATATATATATATATATATATATATATATATATATATATATATATATATATATATATATATATATATATATATATATATATATATATATATATATATATATATATATATATATATATATATATATATATATATATATATATATATATATAGATAGGCAGGCATGCAGGCATGGTGGTTGAGTGGCCATAGCGTTGCATATAGTCCCGTAAAAACCTCTCCGTGAGCGGTAACAAAGTGGTTTATTTCAACTTTTCGGCCTAGAGTCTGGTGGCCTTCATCAATCCTGATGAAGGCCAGACTCTAGGTCGAAACGTTGAAATAAACTACGCTGTGACCGCTCACGAAGGATGTATTAAACTATATATATATATATATATATATATATATATATATAGTGGCAGTAATAATTCAATGCGCCAGTTAGTCTTCGTGAAGGTATGGGATATGGCACAACGGGAGCGTTGTCAACAAGGATAAATATATTTATTTCCCAACAGTTTCGGGAGGGGACCTCCCTTCATTGCGATGATGCACGACAGCAACAGTCAATACGGAGACCGACTCTCTGCATGAGCTGCTCTTCTTCTTACGAAGAGGGGACCCACTAGGAGGTGCTGGAGACGACGACCCACTGTTCGAAGGCTTTGCTACAATATATATATATATAAAGAAAAAGATGCACTACCCTCCTCTTTCTGCCGAGCGAACAACGCCTTTGCGGCCGGGGTCATCTGTGCGCACGCTTGGGAGCAAGCAAGGGGGGAAGGCTCATGGTTGCAGCGCTGTCGCGGCAATGATCATCGCGTAACTATTGTCACCACAGCAGGCGGGAGCTTCAACGAGCTGAGCGCGTTGAACGGCTCGCGTCTCGTCGGTTAACACCGACGAGACGCGAGCCGAGCAAGCCGAGTGCAAGTGTCTTGAACGCGCCCACCGCTGTGATCCGTCCATTCCCCACCAACAATCCGCAACGTACAGCGATGATCCAGAAAACGGAGAGAGACACTCGTTAACGCACTATGCAGACGGTGCGTGGGTAACACTGAAAGGCAAAGCGCGTGCAGCAGCCAATCGGAGAATAGCGGCAGAGCAATGCCATCTAGAAAATGAGACGAGAAATGGTGACAGGTTAGACTATACGGAGCTTCGCCCCCACAAACGGTGTCAAATATGTATTTGGAGCAACCGTTCACATATAAATGCGCCCTACCAATAACAACCTGCCAGCAGCAGTGATACACGACGTACAGTCCCGAGTACCTGTATGCGCTGCTCACGGGAGGCACTTCTCATCAATGCCATCACTACGCACGAGCTTCGTTACATTCATCTATTGTGCCTGCGCCGCAGAACATTTAGTTACTTAGCTAGCGCACGTTTACTACAATTATAATGCTCCTTAAGTTGCTTGCTTTTCTTCGTAAACCATTCGAATATGTTCCTATCGCATTCATTGATTCGCCCTTTGGCGAAACTTTGTCCTTTTTAAACATTTATGTACTTATTTTTCATGAAGAATACTTGTCTCAATCCAAAGAATTTCATTTGTTAACCTGCCCCTCATGTAACACCACTCTGAGACGTCTTTTTAAAAAATGAGGGATGTGATGTGAGCCTAATGGCGTCTGGAGGGCTAACGTATTCGAAGAACCGTTCTTTCCAATCGTTACTTCAGGAAATCCACGGACTAAAGGCAGGCCACTGTGAGAAGCCCGTGATGTCAGCGCTTCATTTTATTTCTCTTTGATCTCGAGTGGAGCATGTTTTCTGGGCTCAACACATGGTCAGGAGAAGAAAACGCTAAAATGTTACCCCCCCTCTTCCACAATGCATGGGGATACCTGCGCCCGCCTATTGACACTTTTGTGTATCCTCGGAAGACTCCAAGGACTAAATTAATCATTAATTGGCATATAATAGGTGGCTTCGCTTCTGCATGCAGGATATTGCCATGGGTGTGCGACCATGAGAGGGAGAGGGGTTGAGGGGCAGGCCATCCCCCTTGATAATGGACAAAAACGCCGTCTGCGTTCTATTTTTCCGCCGTCGGACCTGCTCCGCAGTTGTTTAAGGTGCATTGTTATGGCTACGCAAGGTTTTTACCAATGATTGTTACCGAAGAACCCAAAATTTGCATTCTGAAAATGGCAAAAAACCTGTTCGGCTTCCCGCCTTTATCACCGAAATCTGGTAACCAATTGTGCTCTTATGCAGTGAACACCATAATGAGCTCCACAAATTAGAGGTGCCTAGGGGGGGGGGCAGCGGTGAAACTTTGTCCCCTCTATTAATGAAACTTGCGCACGCCTATCAATATAGCCTGTTTTGATTCATGCACACCGTTGCATAAGTTATAGTCAATAAGTTCAAATGTCTGTTTTTGTTGATGTTTTTTTTTACTTTTTAAATCGGCGCATTCTCATTAAACCGGATGTGCGCTACATTATTGCATAATTATTTGAAGAGGGCCTGTCACGTAAGCTATTAAAAAAGGCTTGGCTGAACAAAAAAAAAAAACAAATTTAGTCTCGATGAAAAAACTAATGCTTTTGAGTATGTGTCAAAACCACACAGTCTATATGTAGTCAACGTACCAAAAATAATCCAGTCTGGAAAAAAGAACTCCACACAACCGTGCACTGCATTTGGGTTATAACATATTCACCTTGGGTAACCGGTCAGTTCCAGTCCATAGATTCACTTAGTCGAGAGCATGACTATAATTTATCGCATAAAATGCAGAATCTGTCTTTATTCAGATAGGTTAATTGTTAAAAAACTGACCTCTTTCAAAACATGCCTTATTTTATTTTCCATCTCCGCGTTCTTCTGTTTCCTTTTTGTTATTTCTTTGTTTTTTTTGGACCATGAACAGTGTGCAAAATATATGTAAACGGACAAAAAGTTATAATTTCGTAAGCCTTGTGCACAATGACGACGTGAATAAGGTTCTTCTTCTGCTGAAGAAGGCACAGAGCTAAAGTAGAGAATAGAGCACAAAATAGGTTGTACAGAAGTATCTCTACGCATTTTTCGTTTGCTAAACCTTCAGAATGTGTTCTATTAAAATAATAAGCTCCCGTCCAATCGGGAAAGTGGGCTCAAACAAAGCTTTTGCGTTAGCATGCCTGATTGACAAATACTACTTCTCTTTTTTTTTTCAGTCTTTCTTCCGTCTTTCTTTCTTACTTTGTAGTGTAATATTTCAAGTGAACCCTTCCCCGCTGTTTCCAATCTCTATGGAGGGAAGAATACCTTCTCCTACATTCTCATCAACATTTCACTTGCTGCAGGCAACGAGGGCCATGTCTTCATACAAGGCAACAATGTGAAGTGTGCTAACGTGAAACGACAACTCATCTCGATAGATGATGAGATACTCGTATCAGAAACGGTGGATCACCGACAAGCTGACGTTCCAGGAGCACCAATTATTGGGAAACGGCGCATACTACCACGCATGAGAGTGACACACCTTAGCGGACCACCTCTGTTCGTGTATTCCGGCGCGGTATTTTTTGCGCACAATACCGAAATGTGGGACTTATAAATGTTCGTCTTGAAAAAAATTCAAATCTTGGTGACTCGCTGGCAACAGAAAATCCATGTAAGTGTATATAATGAGGGAAGCGATAGAAATATTATGACAACCTTTCTATGTGTTTCATTTGTACAGTGTATAAAATCACCTTGTTATGGATATATTTTGTGGATGTTGAGAAACCTATAGTACTTGAATTATTACAGCGAAAGCTGTTATGAGATGCGATCACAAGAAGGGTTGCGTGCGGTGTCGTAGTTGACCACCGCTGCCGCCGCAGATGTCCATAACCACTATCGATCAAAATAAGAAACAAAGTCTTGGTCAATAAAAACACCAAGGACACAGCCAGATTCGTATCCGGGTCTCCTGTGCGCCACCACAGTACTCTACCGCTGACCCACACCGGTGTTTTCTTTTCTTTATTACTTTCTTTTGCACAACATACATTGATAATACAGTGCACAAGCAGTGAAGACAAAAGTAACAAACAAAAAGGACAGATAGTCATTAAAATTTTAATAATGATGAGTGGTTCAAGTTGTTCGAGACACTCTGGTACTGGGCCTCTAATTTCGTTGTCTTCAATGAACTTCGTGATCATTTGCGGAAATACTCACGAATGAGCATTGTTTTATGTCGGCATGGTGGACTGCCATGTTTGTTTTCCAAGTATACACCTTTTCACAGGATGAAAAAAAAACACCACCGTGATGGGTTGCGTGCTGCAGTATAAAGGCTAAGGGCGCAGCCTTGTCAGTGCATTTTTGGGGTGTCACGCCAACTTGTGAAGCCCAAAGAGGACTATGATGGCACCCAGCGAGGCGTTTTCGAAAAGGTCTATATACACGCGCTTTATCTGCCAGCGTGAAAGAGGCAGACGAAGACTCAGTACTTCTCGTGCACGTGCCTTTGTTTTGTCTGTTCTGGACTGCCCGCTCTCGGTACGATTTGGACCTCGACTAGCCACTTTATAAACGTCGCCTACGTTAGAAACGTGAAAAAATTGTGAAGGCTGAGCAACATAGGAGTATCATAAAGTGCTCTATTGTCTTCTTAATTAACTGGTAAAAACATCATTCCGTAGGCATCTAATGGTAAATTTTTTTGTTAGTTCTTCGCAGAATGTCCCACGATAACACAACTTCCCAACAATCCAGGAAGACATGTTTGATGTTTTCAAGTGTATGGCAGATGGCTTGATATGTGGGGTTTAACTTCCCAAAACCACCATATGATTGTGAGAGACGCCGTAGTAGCAGGCTCCAGAGATTTCAACCAGCTTAGGGTTCTTCAACGTGCACCCAAATCTGAGCACATGGGCCGACAACATTTACATCTCGATCGGAAATGCCGCCGCTGCATCCGGTATTCGCTCCCATGACCTGTGGGTCAGCAGCCGAGTACCTTCGCCACTAGACCCCCACGGCGGAGCAAGTTTACGACAGAAAAAACAGCGTTTTCCCCGTGGTACAAACAGACCCCAATCTTTCATCCACATTTTAACTTCTAGAGTCCTTGTATGGAGCTCAACGGAAATTGATTTCCATCTATACGGGACTGCCATTTTTTTTCACTCAGGCCAGTACATTTTGGCGATGTCTAGCAGTATAGATACTCCTGTAAAGTGGTACCAGTAAAACAATAATAACAAGGTGTCTATACAACGTTTTCCGTGTTACTCCCGCCAAGTACATGCTAGAAAAATGTACCAATAAAAAGTGGCATACACTGGCGACTTCTTTCAAATAACCGTAAAGCACTCTATGCACGTGGTCTGAGGTGACAACGAGAAGAAACATAAAACGACTACAGAACTGCTTCAAAAACAAACGAGACAGATGGACACAACCGAATTTATCACGGTGAAATGGATTAGTGCAACTATATCGACCGTTTCCACACTGATCCCCATATAAACACTGCACACACGCAGAGCGGCTTGTGCACGCATGCACGCTAGCAATGAAACAGCTGTATTGCGTACCATAGATTCGAGCCAAAGAAAAAAATACATACTGTGGCCCGCGAGAATATCAATAAGTCCCATACTCTAACTTTATTCACTATTTGACGCAGTTCAGTGGCTTGCCACCACTGATATGGCTCACAATCACGATTATATTCTAATGGTACACCCAAATATTTTGCCGGCTGAATCCCCCACGGCATTTTGGCATAAACGTCAGGAGTAGAAGGCCAGTCCCCGTGCCAATATCCGAAGAATTTTTTCTAGTTTACCAAACTCCCACTGAACATACAGAACTATTTTACTAAACGGACTACTTCGTTAATACTGTCGCGATCTGAACAGAAAACCATCACATAATCAGCATAAGCAAGTAACCTGTACTTCATTCTCATGCATTTTGAATTCACGGATGGCACTGCTGTTATTCACACTCAAACGGAAAGGCATCAAAAAGAGACTGGACACTAAAAGTGAAAGATGGCCAACCCTGACTCATGAAGCGTGGCAAGTTAATTCCCGCCCACATCAACCTAATAACACTTAGTCTCGTTGTACAGGCCTTATTTTTCATAGCCACCCCTCCTTTAACAACATAGCCTACGTTTAGAATATCCAAGAAACTCATCAGAGCATCAGGTGGCACAAGAACACAAGCCTTTTCTAAATCTAACTGCACTGCTACACAACTATCAGTCACTTCGCAACTCCAGAATATATCTGGCATTATGTATATTAGTCACCATTCTGTCCCATTTCATTCCGCAGATCTGGTGTGGACTTCTTATTCTCTTTAAAACACAATCGCTTAGACAATGTTTTCATGAAGATCTTGTAATGTACATTTGTTAAGCTAATGGTGTGAAGCAATTTTATAAGGAGAACTTTAGTTTTGTCCACTAATTTGTTAATTAGAATAGTGTCCGCTATCAAAAAGCAGGGAAGTAACATTTTTTTGTAAGCTTTATTGAAAAGACAAATCACAATAGAGTAAAACTTTGTTTTATACACTTCGTAAAAGGCCACATTTAACTCATCTGGTCTAGGTGACCTTGCTGGGTTCAGCCGCTCAATAGCTCTTTAACCTCCAAATCCGAAATGGGCAGTTCCAACCATACAACAAGACTTTCGGTTACTAATAAGAATTTCCCCCTTAATATACCCATGTCAAAATCTGATCGTTCAAACAGATCTCAAAAGTAGTTACAAAAAATGGTTTCATTCCCATGTTAACTGTCTAAAAAACACTAATGTGCTGCATTTCCGCTAAGATTTCCTGTAGGAATATATCTTCTCTTCCCCCATTGACAGTTTTGTTGACGTTTCTCCAAGTAACAATTTTTCAGCGTGAGCTCGAAGTATTGCGCCCTATAATGCTCAACACCAGAGACTTATAGCTTATGCCTATACTAGCGAGTATCTTCCGTCAATGTTTCTGGTAATTTTGCCTCTTCTTATAGCAATGCAGTAAAACTATGTATGTTTCAGCAATTCTTCCTACTTTCTCTAATCTCGCTTGATAGCACAAGCTCTTTCCAACGTCATCATCTTAATATCAATTTTAAAGTACTTCCACTAAGTGCCAATTGTTATTTCGATGCTTTAATAAATCTAGGTGAAACTTTCTAGTACCTTTTCTTAACAAATAGCCTCCTGTAGCTGCGATTACAGCTTCTATCCACCACAGCAAGTATTAAAATTGAACAAACAGTGATCCGTAAAAAAGGGGCCTAGTCCACTTATTTGTAACATGTTCGTATTATACTCGCCGTTACATAAGCTCTGTTAAGGTGAGCATTACTAGAATTATGAAGTGCGTGCAATAAATGAGTTGCCCCGCATCCAGACTTTGAGCCATGCCGGTACTTGAAACTCCGTTGCAAACTTCCTTTGGGGAGGCTTTTTGAAAGAAAAAAATTGCATTAGTATTTATGTAATAAAGCGTTTTAGAACAGCAAAGAAACAACCAGGTGTCACAAACTACGAACTGCGTAACGAGTGGTTCGTCCACTGCTCCAACCCATTACCAAGCTTGTTATCGATCACCCATTAATTTCTACTACAAGTTATGATTCTTCTTACAGCTGCTTAGGTGAGTTGACAATTGCGCTATTTTTACTTTTTAATCAGTTGATGGCCACGCGGTTACAGAGAAAAGAAATTACTGTTTTTAGAGGTGAAGCTCCTAATGGCGTGGTTTGTGCATCCCACGTAGTCGTAGTGCGTAACCTGTCAGATATATCTGCATACCAGTGGCACATAACCGCATTCGGGCACATATCCGCATGTCCACGCGTTACGAAAAACGTAGCATGGCATCGTTATCACGCTCCCAGTATTAACAAAGCGTTGGCAGCAGACATGTGGTGCATACTCTCGTTTATTCCTTGGATTGTCCGCTGGATGGCAGTACTTGTATATTAAGAATATATTATAAAGAAGGGTGGGAGGCAGCTCTGTCCAGCTCGGATCCGAAGACCCAAGAGGCCCTCGTGAGACGATCAAGGACAGCGGCCCGTGCCATTGGGATCGCCGACTAAGGATCCCACTCACCGACATGCCTTCCTCGGTCGCAATTAAATGTTCTATTATCTCTCTATGATAAAAAAGAAGCGAGATGGTGTTACTTGAAGTCTTTACTAAATGAGCGAACGGACGGATGGATGGACGGATAGACAGACTCGCAGACGGAATGACGGACAGACAGACGCACGAACGGGTGCATGTACGAATAGACTAATGCACGTGCGGACGGATGGACGCACGGATTGACAGACGCTTCGCTTCATTCATCATCATTCATTCCGTTGATATGCTGTCATTTTGTTTTCATTTAGCTGCATAGTAACTACTTTTTTTGTCTTAGGTTCTTACGAAGCAAAATAGTTTTCGGTATCAAAACAGAAACGATACTTCCTACATTCCTTCCGCTCTATATTTCTCTATTAGCCGAGAGCGCCCTATGTACCGTTGTCATTCCTTATCTGGAGATATGTTTTTGTAGTATTTCCCTTTTTACAGTGCACCAAGCTTTTCTGCTTTTGAATGCTTCTTTATTATGCTACACGTTAGCCTGTGCTATTTCTGTTTTCGTGCATACCGCAGTTTCGATGTATCCGGAGGGAAGAGAGCAACGTCAAGCCGCGAATGTGTGGCTTTTTTTCCTCCTTCTCAGCTATGTACTTTTTGTATGCATGTCTGAAATAAAGACTCAGATGGTATAGACTTTAAGAAAACCCATATGATAGCCGAGTCGTCATCATGAACTTTGCGGAGATGCGCTAAATTTTCTTTACGGTCTTTCAATAAAATACCAATTTTCCACCATTCCTTGGTTGATATAGACCATCAGTCGCCTTCAGTTTATATTGATTTATTTGTTTGTCTAGAAATAGCGCCCATTTTCAAAGAGATCACGACATGAAAAGGGCGGGTAACAGCAAAATACATAACTACAGTAAAGAAATTACACTCATTTGCAATACAGTGCACTAACGTGCACAAATGCAAACATAAGTACACTTCAGTATATACAAGATAAAGATACTTCCTTTTGAAAGAAGAGTAACACAAAAAAGCCGTACATAAAATAAATAAATCTAGAATAACATAACACAGTCGTGTTAAGGTAGTAAAATTTCCTTGATTGTCGGGATAAATCTATTTAGTGAGTGAATGTTAGCAGTTGATGGATCTAGTTACTTCCGTTTTGTTATGGCTCTACTGAAGTAGGATCGACTGTTTAAAGCAGTTGAAATGGTGTGTATATTCAGTTAATATCATGGAGTGTGTGTTACGTGTATACGTCTACATGAGGTTACCAAAATTTTTTTAATGGTGTCAATGTTTACTTGGTTGGGTAGTGTTTGATGCATGAATTTTATTCTTGTTAGTTTGGATCAATTACTACAAAAGGCCAGTGTTCTTTAGTAATTCAGTCGTTGAGTCTCAAGTTTTATATTTGTAAAAATACAAACTTGACGGCTTTTCTCTGTATTTGTTTTGCGTTATCAATGTTGCGTTTAGAGTAGAGCTTGATGCCAGGTGGCGCTAGACGGAGGTGTCTTCTGAGGAAGAGCTTTTTTTAAGGCAGTTGATGTGGTGGTTTTGATGTAGAAGCCTCATGGAAGATTGTGTGTAAGAAATACACCAAGGTATTTGTGTACTTGAACTCGAGCTAGATGTATGTTATTTTTGGTATATGCGAACACAGACATGTGTATTTTTTCCTCAAAATTGTTAGGGCAGCCGATTTATTAACGTCAAGAGTCATATGCTACTCAGTACACCATTGAGAAACTGGGGGCAGGGCTTCGTTTAAAGCTATGTGATCCTCGTTAGAATTAATTTCATGATAAAGTATGTGACGCTACGATGAATGGGAGACGTGGCCTGGCTCATACGCCATGTTTATTTCATTAAGCAATTCTTCCTTCTCGGCTTCTACAAACCATCCATTCCATCATACGTCAAATGATTCCCCTTCCCCCCAAAAGAAGGCATGAGTTACAACTTACAAACAAGGAAAAGTAAACAAGGGGTGGCTTAGAAGCCACAAATGTCAAAATGAAGAGGTAGTTCCACAAATTTTAAAATGCACACGCCGTATTCTTCGTCGCTAAGACTTGAAGGGAGAGTGCAGCAGTCCGGTGATATCGCTAAGAGATCTGGCGGGCGAGGCTGGTGGTTGCGTCCTGGATAACACAAGAATGTTTTGGATGGGGAGATAGCAAAATCGCAGCTGGCATTCTTGTGAAAAAATGAACGAGGTTCGAACACCTTGCAGGGTTGGCAGTTTAGATTTCGTAGGCGTCGAATTCCTAGTCATGGGTGATACACAGGCCGTGCAGGCACCTTGCATGCGCGTTGATCGAGGTTGATTAGGCGCTGGCTGTATTCCTGCCGAGTACAAGGGGTGGTTTTGTGGCCTTTTGTGATTTTTATTGCAATGTTGTAGATGTTTTAATCGAAGGCGCAATCTTGATCTTTGATGCAGAATGTATCTACGAGTATGTGCCTTTTTTGCAATGTTCTTTTGGCCTTAAGAGTGGTTTCGATGCAGTTTTCTTTCGTCGTTGGCAATGTTCAAGTATACGTTGACGCTATAGTTTCTTGGTTTCGTCGACTTGCTTGTGGTGTGACATTGATCGTGGTGTGCCAGCATTCTTATCAAGTCCTCCACAAGCTTCTACGACGCGAAGAAATGCAGCTGTTTTCGGCGCAAAACATTGTGGGGGTTTCGTGTATTTGAATCTTCTGTATTTATAAACCGTTCATAGTTGGAGGTTGCCTGAAGAGTACTTGTGTTATCAGAAGTCGCACATGCGCTTTTGATTTCATTGTTGGCAGTGAGGTTGTATACTGGATTCTCGTCACTTCGATCTTGTGATTGATTAACACTAGACGCTTCTGCAGAAGAATTTTCTTCTCAAGATGCTGATTGTGAATGCTTCTGTCTTTGTGGAACTGCGTATCTGAATACTTTGAACGAATGAGATTTCAGCGAACATTCGTTGTCTGGTTTGGTTTCATGTGGACTTACTAACTCGTCATGCATAAATGCGACGCTCTTATGAGGTGCTTCATCAGGTTTATCAGTAATGCTGATGACAGGTGATGTCAAGTCTGTTTGTAAAGTACGCATGCGGCATGAAGTACTAAATGCATATGGGCCATGAATAGTGGATTCAATTTTTTTATGCAGCAAAGAGTTAAGCATTGGCGATATTTGCGCAGATGAGAAACCAGGTGGAAGGTTGGGAAAACGACCGCGTGGTCTTTCCGTGAGTATGTGGCCAACTTCACCTGACGGGAATTGTAAATTCATGCTCTGTACTCGAATGCGTGAAGGCTGCTTATGACTGCGATGATTTAGTTCGAATGCACTGATAGGGCGTGTTCTAATCGAATCTTCATTATAGTCTTGAAACCAGATGATCATTTCTTCTTTCATCTTTTGCCAAGACTCGTAGTTCTCGAATATATAGGTAAGGTCAAATTTAAATGCCACACCGATGACGTAGTCGCTGAAGTTCGTAACCATCTCCCGTTCCGACTATGATGCAGAAGTGGCGTGGAGCTCGAACAAGTCGAACCAGTTTTGTACAGGTCCATCGTCCACTGCTCCGGTCTATTTGGGGATGCGAAGATCAGTCGATGGTTCTGTCATGATGCCGGTAACTGCATGCGCCTGAGATCATCTCTTCTGTGGTAGACATTCAGTTGAGGCGTATTGCCGGTGGCTTCGTTAATAATGTGAGGCTGATGAGCGGCGGCCAGGTCTTTCTTCTGTCGACTCGTGTGACGCTACGGTGAATGGGAGACGTGGCCTGTCTCATACGCCATGTTTATTCCATTAAGCACTTCTTCCTTCGCTGCTTCTACAAACCATCCATTCCATCATACGTCACAAGTATACATTCGTCAGAGAATAATCTCATTTTAATATCTATGTCAGATGCCAGATTATTGATAAAAATTAGGACAACAACTGGAGCCAGTACGTCTTCCTGAGGCACTCCATATGTGACACTTGAAGGAGTGGATGACTGATGGTGAATTTCTACAAACTGCAAACTGTTGGTAAGATAACCTTTTATCTAAGAGATGATGGGTCCTTTGTCTAGAGTGGATTCAACTTTATTCATGCGTTTATATAGCCATACCCCATCAAAATGTTTTGAAAGTTTAGTAAAAAAAGATTCATTTGTTTTTGGTTATTAATGCTGAGTGATAAGTCATGGTTTAGCTCAACAAGCTTGGTAACTGTGAATAGCCCTTTTCAAAAGCCGTATTGATAAGGTGTAAAGATGCCGTCTTATTCAAGGTACGCGGTTATGCTTTCAAGCACTATGTGTACAAGGAGTTTACTGACTGAGATGGTTAGGGAGATGGGTTCATAATTGCGTCGGCGGCAGTGACGAGCTATCTGGCCTGGGATGCCACATGAAAAACATATTGACCAATTGTCTGGAGTGCGCCATTAGCTGACCGTAGGGGCACTGATTGCTGAATAAGGTACGGTAAACGGTCATGCAGGCGGCGTCGTCATATAAACTCTCCAAGTTGTTTCGTATACAGCTGACACGGGACGGTCAACGGATGGGCAGATGGCGTCGACGAATAAACGTGGCGAGTTGCTTCGTATATAGCCGGAGACGATGGCGCACGTGGCCGAGCAACAGCGGCTGCATACGTTAATGGTGCGTTAACAGATGGTGGAGCCTGAGCTGGTGGCAATGCTTCGGCAACTTGCGATTGAATGACCTGGCGAAGCGAAGGCGACAAGGCTGCCATCAGCTCGGTAGTTCTGGTGATTATAGATGGCTGCCGGGCGAGCTCCTCGCGTATGAATTGCTTTATGAGTGGCATCAACGCTGAGTGGTCGGCGGTGTCATGGCGATAGTCGAGGGATGAGAGGTCCGCGGTGTCTTGAGCGGCGCAACGCGCTGCCTACGCAGCTCATCATAGCTTCGGCAGAGCTGAATCTCCTCGGCGACCGTCTGGGGACTTTTCGCAGCAAGCATTTGGAATGCACTATCGTCGATTCCTTTCATGATGTTTTTAATCTTGCCGGACTCATCCAGAGTCGAGTTGACGAGCTTGCAGAGGAAGAGCACATCTTCGTTGTAGCTTGTGAAAGTCTCATCTGTTCTCTGTAATCTGCCACGCTAGCGCTGTTCAGCACGAAAGCGGCGGACAGCAGGACGGCCAAAGACTTCCGAGAGGGTTTTTGCCAATTCCGACCAGGTACTGAAATCACTTTGATGATTATTGTACCATAGTTTCGCCACGTCGGTCAGGTAAAAGCTCACATCGGCTGCGTTCCACTTATTGTACGCGCTCACCAGTTCATACTTGGCAATCCAGTGGTCCACATCTTAGTCCTCTGTGCCATCAAATATGGGAAGGGTGGGAGAGCACCAGCGCAGAAGACAGGTACGGGTACGAGATCTGGAGTGACGGCCTGAGACGGCCCCGGATCAGTCATTTCAGAAGGTGGTTGGAGTGTACGGCTGCGAAGTTCCAAAGTGAGGACCAGATGTATCCCAGCACTTCCACCATTTGAAACGGGGCGTTGGACAAGCAGGAGTTCACACGGCGAACGAAAGATTTATTTAGCGCAAAGGCTAACTCAATGCAGGCCTGCGATAACAGCGCGTCTTCTTCTTCTTTTCTCTACTCGAGCTCCGTGTCCACTGCCTTCGTTACAGCATGAACGTTTCTAGCGTGGAACGATGAATTATATGAGAGGGTAGGTCATTGCATCTTGAGAGTTCAAGTGGAAGAATGAAAATCGGAAACATTCGGTACTAAAGCGGTAGCTTTGTAGTGTTTCAGGTTGCTTATGACGAGTCAGTCTTGCTAAGGATTTGGACAGGTATCGTGTGCTATCTATGGACAGTAAGTAAGGCATCAGCTGGTATAATACTTTCAGACGAGCTAGTTTGGCGCGATTTAGTAGCGTTAGTAGCCCAGCTCTGTTCATTAGTTGAGGTGGTGAGGCAGTTTGGGGACTTTATACATTAAAAATAAATTGGATTGTTTTTCTCTGCACTCTCTCGATTGTTTTAACTAGTTTTTTGGTATTTCAAAACCAGACTACATTAGCATATTCTAGAACAGGTCTCACAAACGTTGTATAAGTGAAAAGTTTAATTTCCAAAGTTGCATGCAATAGTTTCATTCGAAAAAAGAAAAATTTTTAATCCTTTTGATGCTATGACATAACATGAGGGTTCCACCTGAGGTAATCTCATAATACCTCACCGAGATATTTGTATTCATTTACAGTTGTTATTGGAGTGTTGTTGGCTCTGTATCCGTATAAAGAGACGTTTTGTTTTCTAGTTAGACGCAGTACGGTTGATTTGCTAACATTGAGAGCCATTTGCCATTGATAACATCATTTTGTTGTTAATTTCAGCGCATGATTCAATATCTCGTGATCTTCAGGTGAACTGATTTCGTGAGAGATTATATAATCGTCCGCGTATAGTCTTATGTTAATACTGATAACACCAGGAACTTGGCTGATGAACATTAGACATATGAAGAACCTCTGAGGTAACCTTGGTGATTTCTGAAAAGTCGTGGTTTACTTCGGTGGACTGAGCTCGGTTTGAAATATAGCTTTTATTCTATTCAGTAATTTGTCCGTCCCATATTGTAAACTAAAGCTTTTTAATCAATTCTGCGTGAGATATCGTGTAGAATGCCTTCGAGGAGTCGAGCAGAATTAGGTCTAGCTGTTCTTGGTGGTCGATGCTTGAGGATTGTTCATAATTCATTTACAAATTCTAATAATTGTGCAACTGTAGAAAGTCCTCAGCCGAATACGTGTTGTCATAAAGATTTGTCGATAATGACACACACGTATTTGGCTACCCATTCTGCATAACGCTTTAGAAATTTATTCGGAATGTTGTCTGGTCGTGTTATTTTTTCAGATCTAGGTCAAGTAGCAGGGTAAATACTCCCGGCTCATCTACTTTATTTACTTTATTGGCTCAATTGGGCTACTATGGGTAGTCAAGACATCCGGGGAGCTTCCGTTATCTGTAGTGAAGAATGATTGGAAGTACAAGTTTAATGAGTTGGCTATACGTTTACTTTCTTCAGGTGTTTGTGCGCTAGCAGCATCTTGTTTGGGGTTTAGGTAGTTCGAATTTTTTTAGAAGAGTTCCTCAGAAAATAGGGAAACAACTATTTAAAGTAGGTATCCTTAGCATTCTTTATTTTGGGTTTCAAGTTTCTAATTGTTTTAATGAGAGCAGTAGTGGTTGTCAAGTTGTGGTCTTTTTTATGGGATTTCCCGAAGCCCTAAACTTTTCGTTTCAAGTGAATTATAACTCGATTTATCTACGGGTTGTGTTTGTTTGTTCGTTTTGTTTTAGTCGGCACGAAGTTGCGAATGCAAAAGAATGAGATAACCTTGACCATGTGCCACAGTGTTTCAATGTCAGTGTTTTTGTCGTCAGCTAAATCTCTAAAAGCGGCAAATTCAAAACTCATGTGACATAGTACACTGGTGTCATCAGCTGCATTGAAGTTGAAGAGCGTAGTTGCACATTTAGGTAAAATAGTTTTACACGCTGATGGAATACTGCAGAGCGTTATTTTGCGGTCCGCCCATGTGTCGAGGAGAGTTTTTGATGATTCCCCATAAAACTAATCACTGGGAAACACAACTCTAGCAAACAAGGGCTGGAACCTATTACGCGAGTAGGTTGGTTTACTATTGCGTCAGGTTAAAGGACAGTGTAAAGGAAAACTACCGACACGTTTATTCCTTTTCTTTTCCAACAGACAGCATTATGTCACAAATACGTCAGACAATCTTGAGCGATAGTTCATAATGTGCCAATGGATATCAGGTAGGGTTACATTCTCGAGCAAAATTAATTTAGCCCCTTTTATATGGTGAAACATGTATATGTGCAGGAATTTAAGATATCAATAATCAATGAAGGAATACGAGAGATGCAACCAATGATGATAGGGCAAACAGAATACGGTAGTTGACAAAAGATTACCTCAACACACTCGACATAGGAAAGAACTGTGAAAGGACTGTCGCGCTTGATCAGAGTAGCCACCCCACGACCGCTTGTTGGCCTATCTTTGCGTATGACGAAGTATTCTGGTACAGCTATTTTGAAATGTTTCACATCTCTGTTAAGCCATGTTTCTGTGATAGCTAAAAAATCTGGATTTCTAGCGAAAAGACAAGATTCAAGTGAAGTTAGTTTAGGTAGTAGGCTACACACATTAACGTTCGCGAAAAGTATTTCTGCCGATGCTGCATTGCGCGAGGTCGGAAGGGAAATGCCCATGACTTGGCTTTGCCGTTTTTTTTTTCATTCGTCGCTTAAGATGTGAATGTAACTTGATCAATGGTGTTTGTTTCCTCGTTCCAGATGTACAATTCTTCATTATTGCGCAATTTTCAAAATTTAAAGCCACCTTATCACCGGCTTCCTTTCTAGCTTTAGCCACACTCCATAGCTTTCTTCTTATCTCACGCACTCGCACACATAAACCTAATTGAATAGGTATTACTCTTAAGTTTGTGGCAATTTTGCATTTTTTTTATTTTTTCACTGCAGTTAACAAGTTTGAAAATGATAGGCGTGCATTTGTTGGATCCATGTTTTTCTATGCGATAAATTATCTCAATCGCTATGGAATCAAACTTCAGACATTCCTTTAAAGCATTTTTGGAAACCACTTCTTCAAGCGAGTCGTGGTTTTCTTTGTTGTTTTCTGAAACGCCATGCAGAATTAAGTTTGATTTTCTGAAGCGATTTTCCAGGTCATCAATTTTCAACTTGACAGATGCTACAACTTTTTGAAGATTGTTAACATGGTCTACTCATGATGAGATCTTGCTATCCCGAACGGTTAGTTCTATTTTTTTCTATTGATTTAAGCCGATCTTCTTTGATTTCTTTCAAATTATCAGCTATTTGCTGGAGCTGCTTGAAAAGCTGGGTCAAATCGAGACCGGTGTTTATTTATTTATTTATTTAATATACCTCAAATGCCCTCAAGAGAGAGCTTTACATGAGGGAGTGGGCGAACAATAAATATTTAGTAAAACAACGATTCTATGGCGTTCCTAAATATATCTGTGTTGGAATGGTCAACGACACTTGAGGGAAGATTGTTCCAGTCCCTCGCTGCCTGAGGGAAGAAGGAATGATGGTGGGCTGTAGTGCAAGCAGGAGGGGGGTACACGGCCTTGTGGTGACTGGTGCGGGCTGAAGTCCGATGGGCTGGCTGAATAGGGGAGTTATGATGAAACGCATTATACATCTTATTGTACAATGATAGTCTAGAAATCTTACGACGTAGGTCAAGGTTAGGTATTCCTGCTTTACTTTTAAGGGTAACGCAGGATCGCCAGCTAGTAGCAGCAGTTCTACCAATAATACACACAGGTCGTAAAACACTGGACAAGTAAGCTGAGGGAACAGGAACACAATCAAGCAAACATTCTTCGAACCAATACATTTGCCGTAGCGTCTACCTCTTTGTTACCAGTAGATAGATGGGTTAAAGCCACATGTCGATATGTCGATAGTGTCACGGTGCCCTATGTTGGACTATGTTGGATTTACAATTCCCGCGCACGAAAAGAGCTGATGCTTTTTAAGTAGGCTCACTCGAAAGATGTTATTAGAGGAATAGGGCCAACTTGTATAGAATCAGCTCTCAAAAGTCGTGTTCGCGCAAAATGCAGGACAGATTTGAATATGAGATACACTGATTATTGTACGTTACCCTATGACACTCCTCACAGCGGTGGCCGAAGCTCTGCTTCAGAGAAGGAAAGTTAGTAAGAAGCCGACCTGTGAACGTGAACCGTTAAACCCTGTTGGAATGGCTTATTTTTGTAACGTCACACACCAACTCATAAAGTTGCTAACAGGCATTGTGTCGCTTTGGCGTTTTCCGCATGCAAAAAAGCTCTCCAAGTTATGCTCCCGAACTTGCTGTAGTAGCAAACATGGGTGCTGAATAAAACTCAGTGTCTGCAATATCTCTTGCAACATCTGTGTGGTATATGCCATACCTTTGGTATACGGAAATACCTATGTCGGGAAGCTGGACGATGCATAAACGAACGACCTAAAAGGCATACACGAAAAATACTAACAAAGTGGGAAAGGGGCCCGTGTTATTGCCTATTTCAACTCCTCCATTGATTGTGCACCATGGTTTCATAATACGCTGATTTTTGGCAGAAGCCAAAATGAAGATGTGGGGCTTGCTTGGAAGCATATCACATCAGTAAAAGGGGAGCTCATCATATCAGCAATATGAGTATTTCTTTGCATGCCACTGAATATTAATTTTTACGTACAAATCTTGGTTAGAATATCATGCTTTACGATTGCAATATGACACAACGGGTGAGCAGTTAGGAGTCGTGGTGTAACACATCACGGTGTATTACACGTCATTGCTTATAAAATACGAGGCTGCGTGTGCGCATGCATTGTATGTGGTTTTTGGAATATATATGCGATACTGTGGAAATAATAAAGCAGTTAGTTTGGCGCCATTTTGCCTTTTTCCTCACCTATTATTTCGTTTTTTGGTATTGTCTGCGCCAAAGAAGTTCTTTTCTTCTATTGCTGACCTGAAGATCATTGGCTCGATTCTGGCCGTGGCGGCCACAATTCGCTTCATGCGAAGTGTACACGCCTATGAACTGTGTGATGTCAATCTATGTCAAAGTACATAACACAGTTGAAATATCCGGAGGTCACTACTACAGCCTGCCTCATAATTTACTTGAGGTGCATGGTCTTTACACGTCAAAACCCAGATGGTTTTATTATTAATACTAATATTATTATTACTAATATCCACTCGCCTGACTAGTTGTCTTGTTGAAGTGGTTCAGTATCAGGATTGGCCCAAAGTTGCTTTTAGCAAACTTTAGAGCATTAATTGTACACCTGTGAGTATGAATATGGATCTGCGTCTCATCGAGAATTTCAGAACGGGTGCCAGTAAAGTATCAGCGTGGAAAAAAGTCAGGGTTTTTACGCGCTTGTAATTTGACTGCAACGACGTCAATTCATTGGCGATGCACTTAGATGCCTTCAAGGAAAATCCCTACGTGACTAAAACGTGCTCTTTTTACTTTTCAAGACAATTGTGCCCAGGATCGCAAGCTTGTTGGCACGTGCAGTGTAAGCTGAGTACGATGTACTTTTCCGTTTGAGGCATGTACAAGCTCCCCCACATCTGGCAGGTTCCTTGTGAGGTGGCGATTCCGCACGGACGTACAACGCGTTCTTTCCCACAAGTCGGCCCCCGTGAAACGCATACAATTGCAAGCAGCGCGGACGGATCATTGCCAAGCGCCGTGATCGCTTCCAATGCTAAACTGCGTGATCCGCAGCACGAGGGCCTTACACCCCAACTTTACCACGGCCGGAAGTGAGTTTCGAGACACCGTGCCAAAGCCAAGCGGACGCCCAGTGACGCAAGTGTGACGCCATAGCTCCACAAAGACTGGCTACCTCGTTCGCGTGCTCTTTCATGTGAAGCGGTACGCACAGTGACCTTGTGGTGAAAGAGAGAGCAGGGCTTATACTGATCGGCCGGATTACTTGGCTTCGACACGAATTACAAGTGATTCGAGCGGGGAGGTGAAGGAGGCCAAGTAAAAGCGAACGCAAGCCGGGTCATTCACGGCGACACATCGACGTCTCTAGGGCGGACACATTTCCGGCTTTGGGGGCGGCCTAGCAGCGAAAACTGCGGTCTCCTTTAAAACGCCGTCGGTTCCAAAAACTGAGCTTTCGGCCGAAGCGCAGTGAGATAGTGGCTCGTTCCTTCTCGGCTTGCCCGATTAGCGCAGGTACCCTGGTTTGAAGCGTTTGTAAAAGACGTGGTCTTTGCGCATTCGTTGAGAGCCTTGGGACGTCGCCTGTGCCGTGAATATCAGCGCGCCTCGTCGTGTCTGCCAACGAGCCCAGCAAAGCTGCCAGCTCCGGTGCAGCCAACTGGTTTTGCGCCGCCCCAGAAAGCAAATAAGGCGCGCGCACACCACCGACTCCATTACGTAACGAGCTGCGCTGCTTATTGCTCACTGTGCGCGTTTTGAGAACAAAGTTGTGGTAACCACCACGCCGGTGATGTAGCAACCCAAAGTGGTCAAGCGCTCATCGCTTCATCGGTAAGTGTCGCTGCAGTAATCGTTTTGTCTTCTTTAGCTTTTTCGAGTCAGCAAGAGGCCACGAATGCGTCGGTTCACCGCTTCGTCGGTAAACGTCGAAACGGCGCCAGAAGCAGTGGAAAATCATATGCACCATACACAAAGCTCAACGCGGAAACAATTTTTCACTCTTGCCAGCGACTGTTTATCAATACCACTCACGCAATCGTTGTGACATTTGGCAAATTATAAATGCAAGAATGTAGAATGTTTAGCCTAAAGAGATACCGTGAAAAATCCCGCCTTACTTATTATCAATGTGTTTAGCTTGGGAGCGAAAGCAGATTTCAAAAGTGCTTTCTGAATCCTTCATGTGCTTCATATTCGGTGGGTGTAAGCAAGTTTTAAGCCTGCCAATCAAACTATGCTTAGAGCTTGCTTACGAATGAATTTTTACTTTGGTGTCATGGTTCTTTGTTACCAATGTGGCTACATTGGTGTGAAGTGTGACATATATGCCCAAATCAACACGGTATATTGCGAACATCAATTTAGATTTTTAAGGCACTTCAATAAAACATTAGATTAACTTTGCAGGCGCTTATATAGCGTTAGGTATAGTATAAACGTGCTATATGTAAGAACGTAACAACTGCGTGATTGACTGAAAGTATTTTCATTTATTTTTTTATATTCCGTTCGACAACATAGAACCTAAAATTGGAAGCCAATACGGCCCTCATGCCTAACCTGCCTTCATTGGCTCCCCTCTCAAGATAAGCATTTCCCATGGTTGCCTTTTTTTCTCGCCAAAGTTCACAATCACCACCCTATAGTTATCCAACATCTCAATAAACACCACAAACAAATATTCAATAATCGTATACAATTTTTGTCAACATTTTCTCAAAGTGCATACTTTTCTCACATAAAATAACAATGAACATCTACTTATTTAAATGAATTACATTATTTATTCCCATTTAATTGCATTCAGACATGTGTTACGACAGCACACTTCAAGCTATTCAGTGCTCTTATGATCGCATAGCCGCTGTCCAACAACACAGCAAAGCATCAACTTTTACAGATACCAATTCATATCCTCCCTTTCCGCCCCTCCCTTTACCCATGCATATTTTTTTTACAGCAAGTATTTTTCTTGTGCCCATTACTTCTCTTCACAAATTACGTAACATCACGGTATATATACTGCAATGCTAATGCACAGCTCTCGGCTCCATGGAGACCCATGACTTTTTTACCCCTTCATTATCGTAACGAGTATTTCGTTTTTGTCTACTGAAGCTCTCTCTACATAGCGTGGAACTGCAAAGCAGAAATCTCGCGCCAGCGGCTTCATTTAACTTATTTAAGATCGGAGCAGGCTCTTCTGTAATCGCGAAACGTTCCAAACCGATTCAGTGTCACTGGACTTTTGCTGGCTTTCTGACCACAAAGAGTCTTCCCTGTTTTATTTCTCTGGTACCCGTATTTCCGCGATAAATGTCTATGCTTTTGCTTAGCTTCAACACAAGCGCATGCAGAGCCTTGATTACACTGTCAGTAATGATGGAATTTTACGAGCGCCCTTTCATAACTGAAGGACACATATTCTACTGCAGCGCAGGAAAAAAAAGAAAAACGATCATCCACAGTAGTGCCAGCTTTCTTCATGTTCTTTCTTTTGTGCTGTAGATCAATCAGATCATACCTGATATGGCGAAGTGGAGGTATTCATAGGTTAATCCTAGAAGAGATGAAATTGTCTGTCAGACTCCGTTCCGCCGTGCTGAGCCAAATCAGAGTCTAACACAGGCAGTTCGTGGTGAGGCACATGTAAAAATAAGAGCCTAAACGAAAAAGTGTGCGCAATCTTTTTCAGTTGCTTGACGTATAAAAGTTATTGAGATTTTGCAATAAATCAAGAAAAGCACTGAAACTTTGGCCTCGCTTAGGAAATGCTTTTGCTCGCATTAAAGCCCGTCTTTGGCTTCTCGGAAACGTACGATGAATGATATAAAAACTATCACTGATAGACTAGAGCGATGAAGCTGTCTGCAGTTGCAGAAATGGGTAACTGCATTTACGAGGTGAACTTTTTTATAAGTGATTCGCGGATATCCGGGATCCTTCAATCATTTCATAGCAAGTCGGCACACCCTACAACTTTTTTGAACGCGCCCAAGCTTCAACCAAGCCCACGGAATGCAAATTACAAAATGCGCGCCTACCGGATGGAGGGAGTGCGAAAATAGATTGGCCTTCCGGTGCAACCGATCAGAGAGCCACAGGCAGAGGCACTGCCCCATAGCGCCAACGTCTCCGGTCGTGGGAAGCAAAGAGGCATGCGCGAACACTCTGTGCGTTCCCATAAAGCCGGAGATCTGATAAACCAGAATCTTTGCTCCTTCTCCTGCTACGGGGAACCCTTTCTCCAGAGGACACGAAATTGCACCCGTCCAATCGCCGCTCCCATATAGCCGCTCCCATAGGTAGCGCAGTACGGCCTATGCCTATTAGTCAAGTTTATAGGGCCACACGTGCTCTAAAACTATTTATACGATCTAACTTCACAGTAAAATTGCATTTCGCACTAGCAGCGTATTCTTGGCTTAATCTATACGGTATTTTTACCCTGTCATTTACTTCACGGGTTATTCACCGAATAATGGTATAGCAAGTCTGCCGTCGTTGCCACTGATATTATAGAAATGCAAAGGTATGCGTCCCAACACCAGGCATTCTTCTAGATCTACCGTCCTACTCCTTGTTACAGGCTGGCTTAGGTGGCCCTCGTCAACACAGTGCTCTCGGCATACTTCATGATCGTTATACCACATAGTGGGGGCAACAATGTACCGTTACGTTACGCTCGCACACGTGGCACCTATCTCTGCATGCTTTGTGCTTTCCATGTGCAAAGTACGCTTTTGTTCATTAAGACAGTGCATAGAGTCCGTTGGAAGTTCGTTTGGGCACGCTCGGTAACTACGGCACAGCCACATAATCTGTGCGAGGCGCCCGCGAAGCTACAGGGTTTTATATAGTAGCCAAGCTCTCTCTTCCTTTTCACGTTTACATAAGCCATTGCAAAATTGTCGAACGATTCGGCAAGAAAATTGAGATACCGTGCAATCTGTGATGCATTTCTTTTTCTAGCGAAAGTAATTGCAGGTCCTTCATTTTCTTCTTACACTATATGCTTTCGTATGCAGTGTTGACCTTGAGTCCTCAGGACTGTTCCTCGGAAAGGTACGTCGTCGTGTAATTGTGTAGTAGCTTCGCTTGTTAATCTTTATTCGGCACTTAAAAAATTGCAATAAGGCTATCAAAGATTTCCTAATATATAATGACCAAATTCGCTCTTGTTAGTCAGCTGTGAATGGTTTCACGAAGCGTAGTCGGCACTGAGTTAAGAGTTTCCAAATCAGTTTTAACAAACAAAAAATCCAGCCGAGAGTGTCCATATAATTGCTATCATAATAAAACCTAAGCCCGACAGATGGAGGATTGATATGTGGGGTTTAACGTTCCAAAACCACCATATGATTATGAGAGATGCCATAGTGGAGGGCTCACTAAATTGCGACCACGTGGATTTTTTCGACGTGCGGCCAAATATGAGCACATGGGCCTGCAGCATTTTCGCCTCCATCGAAAATGCAGCCACCGCAGTCGGTATTCAATTCCACGACCCGCGGGTCAGCAGCGGAGTACCTTCGCCACCAGACCACCACGGAGAGGCCGAGAGATGGAGGAAATAAACTAAAAAAGAAAGCAGCTCAGGAGCTAGATAAGGAATGAGGCAGGCATTTCACTTATCTTAGAAGGAAACACATAGCGGCACTTCCAGCGTACGCTCGCAAGCTGCGTTGTCGGAGGGGCCTGGGAAAACTAAAACTAAGTGCGTGGGGTACTTAGAGTGAAAAAAAAATGTATAAAGAAAGGCACTGCGTTATTGCGCAGTGGTATATTGCAAACTGTTTACATCACGTGCATAATAATGAATAAGCAGAGAAGGAGGAAAAAAAGACGTGAAGGGCTGCATACGTGACACGAGGGCACCAAGCAGCCAGGAGGGGGGGGGGGAGGTGAACGACAACTTTCACGTCTTGGCTCTCGCGCAAAAATGCGTGCATGCGTTCGCAGACGATTGGAGGGCGGAGTAAACAGTGGCGAGTGCCCAAGACCTTGAAGACTATCGAGTACAGCTGGTTAAACTTTCGCGCTAGTATATAAGCCATCCGTGGAGAGTGTCAGGCACAACAGCCACATCAGGTGGACGAGACGAGCAGTATCATGGCTTTCAACAAAATGGTGAGTCGCGGAACCCACTCAGTTAGTTGAAGCGGCAGCAAAAGATGTGTTCGCGAGTCAGCTTCAATGGAGCGCATAACGAAAGCTGATCAGCGGTCGCTTCATGTTTTGTTCGATAAATTGAGCTAACTCTAGAGGACTCATTGGCGGGAACGGAACTCTGAAACTGATTGTCCTCTTTATAGGTGACCTAAGAATCTGCAATTAATAGGTGCGAGTGACGACGAGCCCTAATTCAGCTTAGACTGGTGAATGGTATTGATGTTATCCAAGTTGACTCTCTAAGTATTGCTCGCATTGGAGTAAAATGCGTGGACGCTTGAATTAAATTGTTTGTAAGTGGAGTGTGTTTTTAATATTAATGTGCATAAACAGATATAGAAAATAGGGTTGATTAACGCGAAAGTAAAAACATAAAGGTGAATTATAATAGAGCAAAGTCTTGATCATGTCCTGTTTCAAAAATTGGTCCGACAAAGAAAACGCAGTGCATAATCAAAACTTTGACATGAACCGAATATCCCTAATCACTGCCTTACTAAAACAAAACAACCACCAATAAAACGGGCTTGTTCATCCCATCCTAGCGGAGTGCTTCTGCCGTAAATCTCGACCATGATTCACAAGAAATATCTTATGGTAGAATTGTCTGTCCGACTTCTAAAAAAGGTGGCAGTCCTTCCGCAAGAAAAGCTTCTGCAAAAGGCTTTATGATTTTGCCCCAGTGCGCAAATTCAGATATTTTTTTTTACTCTTAATACTCCCTGCCATTGGCTAACCAGCTCTTCTGTTAGTATCACGAACATCATGATAGAGAAAATTCAGCCTAAGTTCATTTTGTAGACATATGTAGTTCAGCATTTGCCGGGTGGTTTGGGGACGTTAAACCCCACATATCAATCAATCAGCATTTGCCGGGCAACGCTGTTTTTCAAACACGGCTGCGCATCCTCATGCTAATAATGCGATAGTCAAACATCGTAAACCACCCGTTGCATGTCGGCTGACCCGCAGGTCGCGGGTTCAAATCCCGGCTGCGGTGGCTGCATTTCCGATGGAGGCGGAAATGTTGTAGGCCCGTGTGCTCAGATTTGGGTGCACGTTAAAGAACCCCGGGTGGTCAAAATTTCCGGAGCCCTCCACTACGGCGTCTCTCATAATCATATGGTGGTTTTGGGACGTTAAACACCACAAATCAATCAATCAATCAATCAATCACCCGTTGCATGTAGTGCTACAGAAGTTATCAAGAGATACAATTGTTTTCTTTTTGTGACATTTTACACTTGTACTCGCTGCTTCATTTTATCACGCGAGTCCCACAAATGTCAGCATAACTGAGTTCATTGTCAATTTCGCGGCCTTTGCCCTTTAGAGTTGAATACTCGTTCGTACCAACTAACGGAGAGGAGAAATCTCGAAGAAAAAAAAACCTGAAAGAGAAAATCAGCGCTGACTGAATAAAGGTGACACAAGTCACATTGTATACGTCATATGGAAGCAAAATGGTAAGAGGCCCACGGACTGTGCCTTGTCAGAGCACGGTAAAGAACATCAGATGGTCAAAATTCCGGAGCCCTCCACTGCGGCATCTGTCCTGATTATATAGTGGTGTACGCACAGATACCATTGTTACTACTTTATAACTCATGAAGGCTACGCCTGAACATGAGCACCCGTGTTAGTCACTTCTCGTAAAAGCTTTTTGACGCTATGGAAATTTCTCGAATCGCCGATATACTATAGAGAAGAAAAAATAACAATGTACAGGCATCATCAAACGACTTGCGATCACGTTGGCTCGAAGACTTCATCTGCCCTAATATGTCTAGCTGCTCATCTCTTAGAATCGGATCATTAGTCTCTTAAAATGGCACGCCGCTCAAAGCAAAGCCGCAAGATGGGCTTCCAAAAGGCCTACAATCATTATTTGGAGCGTGTATATGGGAGAAACTAAGAAAGCGCAGAATAGTTCCTTACCACATTGTTTGCTGTGTTACTTGTGTGAAATATAGATTAAGGTATAAGCTGTAGGGTATACTATGCTAAGCGGCTACTCTAAGTACGCGCTAAATCTTTTGTTTCCATCATCATAACCCTTATTCCCACTTTCCTTCCCCTTTCCCGTATTTCCTGTGTAGAGTAGCAGGCTAGAGCACAAAAGTTCAGGCCGATCTCTCTGCTTTCTAATAAATTCTCACATCATCTTTTCATTTTTACAGAAGTATTTGTATTTGTTTCACGATTGATCATAAACGTTTCATCTTTCATTATCATTCTGATGCTTACATAAATTAATGTGTAAAGAGAGCTGTGCAATATTCATTCGGGTTACCCCCTATATTTTCTGTGCTTCCTTTTTTTCTTATTTTTTTCGATGGAGGTGAACATGCTGTAGGTCTATGTGCTCAGATATCGGTGCACGTTAAAGAACCCCAGGTGGTCAAAATTTCTGGTGTCCTCCACTACAGAGTCTCTTGTGAGCATATGGTAATTTCGGGATGTTAAACCCCACATAATAATTAAATCAATCATGTTATCTAAGACACACAGTACAAAAAAGCTAGCGAGTGCACCAGACCATTTTTTAAAATCAGAATAACATTAGTACTAGTAAAACCAGCGTATGCGCTGTACCACTATGTTAATTTTAATGGCGACTACACTGTAATAACATAAATCTTGTAAATTGGTTGTTTAGGCCCAATAGTGTCGTTCTCGCTTTACTACGTTTGAGTAGTAGCACAAAAGTGGATCACAGCTTATTAGCGGCGGGTTACTGGGCCTCTGAAAGCGTAAAGAGAATAGACGAAGGTCATTTTTTTTTCATCACTGTTCCTCAGGATATTATTAAAAATCTGTCTGTCTGTCTGTCTGTCTGTCTGTCTGTCTGTCTGTCCGTCTGTCTGTCTGTCTGTCTGTCTGTCTGTCTGTAATGGCTGCGGCAGCATCCTGCCAATCATAGGCACAAACTTTTAGACTACATTGAATACGTTTCAATTTTGCTGGCATCTATTCCCAGTAACCATCACTTATTATCCAACAAAAAAAAACTTGCTAGTTTAGCAAATGTATTGGGGGTTATCAGAAGAAACAAATATTGGTGTGAGATTAGAATTTAGTAGTTCACATGAAACGATGTGCCTTTTGATAACCAACTTGAAATGTATTAATATTACCACGTTCTTTTTTATTCACGCTGTACAGGTGATCGTCTTGGCCGCTTTCCTGGCCACCTTAATCTGCGTGAGCTATGCGCTCGAAGGCGTCGAAGAGCGTCAGGGTGGTGGACTAGGAGGGCGTGGTAGCTACGGCGGCGGAAGCAACTATGGCAGCGGTGGCAGCGGTCGTCACAGTGGCAGCGGCTTTGGCGGCGGTAGTAACCACGGAGGGAGCCTGGGTGGCCGTGGAGGAGGTCTCGGCGGAAGCCACCACGGAGGAAGCCATGGAGGCAGCCACGGCGGCCTGGGTGGTAGTAGCCATGGCAGCTTTGCTGGACGCGATGGTTACGGTAGTGGTAGTAGCCTTGGCGGCAGTGGCAGCCGTGGTGGCCTCGGCAACCTTGGCGGAGGTAGCCGAGGTGGCCTCGGTGGCTCTGGCGGAGGTAGCCGAGGTGGTAGTCGGGGCGGACGCTACTGAGCAGGACGACGACTCGTTCACGCGGGCCCTGGGCACCTGTAAGACGGCACCGTTCCTGGCGAAAGTCAGCGGATGGTGTTTCATTCCATGACCGGGCCCTGCTGATTTGATGCGCCAGTCTGCTGTCCCAAAGACTGAGACACACTTCCTTTGGGCATTAATGCTGTGATCACCTTTTTTTCTTTTGTTTTATTTTTGTTCTTTCTGTGTTGTTCGTTTCCTGGCAATAAAAACTTGTCGACATCATTGCTTTGAAATTGGACTTAGTTTCATAAATAATTTTCTATCCTGACGCATTGAGACGATGTGCTTGGCGGAAAAATGTAAGACAGGGTGCCAACACCAGTTTTAGTGTGCAATCTTAAATGCGAAACTTTTAAATGTTATACCTTTAATCACGGAAACACTTTGAACGGGACAAGATCTATTACATTTTCCTCGATTTGCTTGTGGCTTTCAGCTTGAAACGGGTGTTGTAAATTTTCCTTTTTTTTAAACCATGCACCCTCATAGCCCGATTAAGGCACTGTCCAATCTGACCCCGCCTTGCGCGCAGGAAATGCAACCACTGTCTCACATCAGAGTGGGCCTTCGCTTGACAAACATTGAGAAACACGCTTCGCAGAACAATTTTGTCAGGTAAATGATAAATTGTATGAAATACACGACTGGATCACTTGTGAATTGCGTGTATTGCTTCCGCTTCATTTTATTCTCTCCGTGCTGCAACCAGGAAAACTGAATTTTTACTCTTTTTCACTGTAAAGCATAGACTTTGAGGGCAGCTATATTGGTGCTTCTCCTCGCAAATAAGCTAGATAGTTCTTTACCCCTATTTAAAGTTTCGGAAAAATAGGCAAGCACTTTCCACCAAATGCAAGAAAAATATAAGCTTCTACTTCTGCATTTGAGATAACTTGCCGAACTTACTGACCAGTTTCTGTTTTTTTAAATGTTTCCTATAGGAAGTTCCCATGTACTTCAACAAAGACACGGCTTTTGCTTCTCGCCTGTCGCGCTGAGTTTGTGATCACTCTAATAGGGGACTTAAACTTCAATGAATATTATGCCGAATTACGAGTGTTGTAGCATTTACAAAAAGTGTGCGTGTCAGAGATTCTCATGCTTTACAACTTTTCTATACAAACAACTGATCTCGAGGAAATAATAATGAAATTTACTAATGAGTCCTTGTTAATTGTTCTTGTCGATGTGACTTTAGGTGGAATTATTTCTGCCTCAATGTAGAGTGCGTGTATGATGACGAGAGTGGCTGGACTATAATTGCATTATCGTAGAAAATCTGTAGAGACCTCAAGAAAAAAAAAACACCGCTTGTTAGTTTTTTTAGCATTCACCCACTGTACGAGTGAAGGCACCTCAGAATTTGTCTGAATGACCGTTTAGGCACATATCGTGAAAACATGAGCAAGCTATAAATGCAGGAAGCGCCTTACGCACAAGTTCCATTTGCAATATGATATATGTAAATAAAAGTGAGAAATAATTAAAATAGTTCCGGTATGAAAGGCTGTCGAAAAAAGAAGAGGACAAGCGTACGAAACGAAACATTTACGAAGATTTTGGCAGGAGAAGAGCCTGCCTTCGTTAGAGTAAAACACACACACACACACACACACACACACACACACACACACACATATATATATATATATATATATATATATATATATATATATATATATATATATATATATATATATATATATATATATATATATTCTACTCTGAACAGGTTTTACTCGTAACTGGCGCACCAAAAGCGCATGTGCAATTCGCCCATCTACTTCGAAAACGCCCTCAATAACGACAGTGTTTCCCACGCTCTTGTCAACCATCAATCAAAATACTTATTTTCCTGACACCGCTTTCCAGCCACATGGTCACTTATCAACGCACACTTGTCCTCCTCCCCCAGTGTGAGAGAACAGCGTCGTCTTAGAGGATGTTTTCAATTGATTGATTGATATGTGGGGTTCAAAGGTTCACAACCACTATATGATTATGAGAGACGCCACAGTGGAAGGCCCCTGAAGTTTATACTACCTGGGGTTTTTAACGTGCACGCAATCCTGAGCACATGGATGTACGGCATTTTCGCCTCCATCGAAAAAGTAGCCGCTGCAGCCGGGATTCGATCCCGCAATCTGTTGGTTAGCAGCCGAGTACTTTAGCCACTAGACCATTGTGGCGGGGCGAGGACGTTTTTGAACATAATGGCAGATACGCTCTCTGAATCGTCGGTTTCAATCTCGCCAGCTAAATTGGCCACATTTCACCACTTCGTAGTGATTAACACGGACCGCTTTTCATAAATTTCAATGGGACTGTGTACTAATGGTAATAAAAACTTTAATTACCCCTTTGACTTCACCGCTTATGTGTACTGGTTCAAAAGTTCATTGTGTTCTTTTTTTATTATTACTGCTGTATTCAACATGTGCGTGCATCTGACGATGTCTTCTGCCACAGTAAAGGGACGCCACACGTAGTACGCAGATGCCCCTTTCCTGTAATTCTTCAATAATAGCGCACACATTTCTTAAAACACCATGTATATCGTATTAGTATGAAAAGTTGGGCGAGTTGGTTTGATGAAATTCTCGGAAATGTTTCGGCGCGCACACAGTGGGCGGGAAATTCGAACCCAAGAAGACAAACAGGCGCCTGTTTGTCTTCTTGCCTTCCGTTTTCCGGTCCACTTTGTGCGCGCCGAAATGTTTCCAAGAATACCCTGTATATCATATACTCGTTGCGAATTGCAGTTTTAGTAGCAAACAGAAACAGATTCACGTTACGAACGTGACAATTATGTAATGGTATTCCATGCTTGTTTGTTACAGCATTGGTATTTCTGCAATAAGAATAAAAGACTGGATTCCAAGAGAAGACAAGCGGGTGAATGGGAGACAGAGAGTTAAGTGGGCTGATGAGATTCGAAAGTATGAGGGTGTAAAGTGGCAGCAGAAAGCACAGGGCTGAGTTGACGGTGGAGCATGGCAGAGGCCATTGTCCTGCAGTAGGCGTAATCAGACATATGATGATGATTTCTGTATTTAAAATGTTGGACTAGTGTTTCACGTCGGACCACACAATTTAGTATTGCTTGACAAAATCATTAGTCACGTTTTTAGTGGAGACAAAGTGACAACCAAAAATGAGGATTGTTTTCTTTCTGAAATTAACAGTCTTAAATGTGGCTTCTTCGGAAATTTCATCATCCAGCTTTCCCAGCAGGCACATGTATAGGTACACATGTGCAAGTAATATGTATCGGCCAGTATTGTTGACGTGATAACACACCCTTCATCATAAGATATACACAAAATCAAGACTGTTTTCTGGAGTTTCCACCAATTATACAGGCAGCAGTTTGAAAAAGACATGGAAGCAAAGTTAAGTACACTTCGCCTACCGCTTGGTGATCATGTAGTGTTTGATCCCCTCCCCACCGCCCATCCAAAAGCAAGTGGTAGAGATGAAACATATCCCCCTCTATATCCCCGAACGTTTTATTTGCCACACGAATAAACAAAGTGACCAACATTTTCAATCCTTTATTGTTTAGTAGCCAATTGAGCCACTGACCGCTTGTCCTCCTCTCGTGTCTTTTTCGCACCATAAGCTACGTTCACACTGACGCAATGATGAGAAAAAAAACTTGAAAAACAAGGTATCAAAAACAAACACCACAATAGGCTGGTTAGAACATAAAACAGGTGCCACAAGGCAATATTTGATTCTGGAAGCATTAGGTAATAAAAATCTGGGTTGTATACAACTAGGTTGTATACAGCCATGCAGAATGCATGGACACCGGGCTAGCTCAGAGCCCTTAATATATCAAAACAAAACCAAGAGAAATATATTTATATTGTAAAATAATGGCACACTACTTGCAGCGTGAAGTATAGGTGGATGAATGCATGTGACCAGTGCGTGGCGCCTGGTTATATACACACGTGTGTAATTTCTCCTGAAAAGTGTTCGAGGACATTAGAGAACCTACCTACTCGAGGACATTAAAGAGCGCGTGAACACACACGCACACACTGACACATGTACAAATGAATGAAATCTAAGTAGAATATGAAATCATTTCTATTACGAAAATCATAACTAACCTTCCGCAGAACCTCTGACGAGAATATTTCACCACCATGATTCAACATTAGGACCCGGATGGGAAACCTCAGCTCAAAGAGGACACGGGAAATATTTTGTTGGCTGTACTGGTGAGAAACTTCAAGAGGAAGTAGTGCGAAGGCTGCAGGAAATGCGAATACCGGAAGCTACTTGCGTATTAGGTGATTCTAAGAATTTTTGGGACGTAGGAGAAGAGTCAGATCTTCCCCCGCTTGCTTTGTGGTGTTTACGATGTGGGTATATAAAAACGCGTTCGGGATGTCACTTTCACAACAGTATTTGGCTTAAAGAAGCTGTGCTTTTCATCGAAATATTTATATACCTATTATTGTCTACCGAGCGTAGAGCATTGAAGCAGCGTCAATGAAGGTATGTGTACTTGTCCGATGGCTTTAAAAAGTTTAATTTTATTGTTTTAATTGTCATTGATGAAGTGTACATAAAAAATATTTTCTAAAAATACTGACATTTTGGGCAGCTTTTCTCGCCACAAAAGTTATCTTTAGCAATGCGTTTTTTTTCTTTTGGAGTTTTCTGTGATCGAACAGCTTCATTTTTGCTTTATTTTTACAAAAACGTTGTACATGGCCACAAACAATTGTCATTTTCGCGTTACAGAAAAATTATCTTGCTTTCTGTTTGTCATCTTTCTGTTATTTCATACTTATTTCTGGTTTTGCTGTACAGATATTTTATGCTTAAAAGCACGTTTCAGTTTCCGAAGGTACAAAGTTGCTCTATAGAGCGCCTTTATACCAAGTGACATCCACCATTCACTATGCCTCGTGACTTTTTCTGCAACTTTTTTGTGATATGCCAGTGGACAACTCTTTCTTTTTGCTCTTCGGTCTAGTTATCTTGCAGAAAAAGTCCAGAGATGGCACTTCCCGTGACTGCTAAAACGCATTATGGTGCTTGGCGATATCGGCATGTTTGTTTTACAAAGTCTGTGAATTCTCCTATTTTGCTAGATGTTCAATGTCAGCCGCACGTTTTGTTCAGGAGGGCGCTTCTAATCTGCCGAGTGGCACACTTTTCCAGCGGATGATGCATGCTAACGCTAATTCACTTGACACACATTGTCTTGACGCCTCATGATAAATTTTCAGGTAAAGAGCAGAAGAAATCTAACAATCTGTTGCAGCAGACGGTGCATGTCAACAATCTTTTACGCTAATTGATTTCAAACACAATGTCTTCACGCCCTAAAGGAAATTTTCAGTTGAAGAGCGGATGAAATCCAACAATAATAAGGAAATATTACGATATAGCTGTGATATATTAGTAACCGTTTTTGTTTATTATGTAGCACTGATAAATTACATAATTTGAAAAACAAAGCATCCAAATCATTTATTACTATCATTTTCACGTATTCAACAGAGAATACCAGAGATTACCAGTATATGAGTGCAAAAATAAGGAACGCCCTTCTCATAGCATGGAACGACTAGAGGAGGATTCCCGGACACTATACACACTGCCTCTGCATCCACAGAAGCTACATTCGCAATATTGCTATATTACCTAATGACTGATGATGCATACGCTGCCTTACCTAGTCACGTTTTGTACACATGATCTCCAATAGGCTACATTGATGTACCTCTTCTATGCATCATATTATATAATTTGATATATTTAGGTTTTTATAGCGTATTTTACATATTTAACCTAACTATAATAATTCAAACAATTATAATATTACATATTTACCGATAAGTGTTTGGAATTGTACATCAGAATATGCCACTTGCCCAAAATGCTGTTTATGACCGCAGGAAGTGGTTGAATCAGCACACAGACAGAGAGAGAGAGAGAGAGAGAGAGAGAGAGAGAGAGATAAAGATACAAGGAAAGGCAGGGAGGTTAACCAGACGCACATCCGGTTTGCTACCCTGCACAAAGACACAAAATCATTCACTTCTAAATGATCTCGTACATGATAGCTATGGACCCTTATTTAGCGGCACGCTAACACCTGCTCGGCAATGTATCACAAGCACCTGATCTCAGCAGACAACAAAAAAGAGCTCCACACTCACCGCCAAGCCTGCAAGTGCCGTAACACTTCCAGGTTTAGGTGCACCGATATATGCAATAAAGTGAACTTCAGGACGTTCACCACCATAGTTCGATTGGTAGAGCATCGGACGTGTTATTCGAAAATTTTTTTACGGCCCTTGCTGGTGGCAAGCTGTCTTTTTGTACACTTTACTTTCTTCATGCTTACTTTGTAAAAACTATAATACATCGAAAATAGCACAACTTTTGCGCCTATGCCATCCTTGGCTTCATGATATGTTGCTTTTCATTTGTATATTGTATATTTTACTCTTAGATATCTTCGTCCTCGTATTTTATGAACTGATGAACTGGCTTTAAATAGTTGAAAGAAATAATTTTTGCTTTGGTACCATAAGCCCGTATTACTATGATCATATCCTCATATGCGCTATGTGTCAGCGTTCCTTCAGAGAACGATGTGCACTTCACCACTTCCTGACCTCTGTGATTTTATGCGGTGTCTATGAAGGAGATTCTACCTTAATTGTGCACGCTTTTCTCGATCTACACAGCCATCAGTGTTTTATGCTTGGGTGTCGCCGAGCCAATATGCACCCGTCTTGCTCTAGTGAAATGACCGTGAGGACGAACCACGAGCAGGATAGAACTATTTTAATTCCTAAATAAAGGTTCTGTGAGAACTTCTGTAAATGTTTATTTTTACACTTATCAATTCTGAATTTTTATGTGCTTATAAACGTCTGACCTCTTCGCAGGTGGCTCTATTCACGCTAAGTACCATTGCCGCCATGGCAGTGGCCACAGCTTCAAGCATTGAAACTGTCCAAAGCCAGCCTCCGATTCCAGAGGCTGGGTCCGAAATTACGTCCGCGACCCCTGACTCTGGCTTTGTGCCCGGAATCGAAGCTGAAAGTGGCTCCGAAACCACGAGCACCGAAAGGCCAAGTGGCACTGATAGCGGCTTTGATTTTGTTGCGGATATCGCCAAAGGCTTCGGATTGAGCCAGTTCAACGGCTTCGACACCAATCCTGGCGGCCTCGCACAAGGAGGAGCACTTGGTCTCAATCACGCACTCGGAGGAGGTGGCTTGGGAGGGCTCGGTCACGGCGCTGGTCTTGAAAACTTCTACGGGTCTCTCCTGGGATCTGGAAACCCTGCGTTTGCGCAAGCAGCCCCATTTCTGGGCTTGGGAGGAGGAGGAAAAGGAAGCCGTGGTTACAGCAGCGTTAAGACATACAACTACAAATTTGATTCCAATGACCCCTCCAACGGAGCTAAACAAGCCTAACAAATTTCGTAAGCGGACTTGGTCTGGACTGGTACGGGTCACTTCTCGTTATGCCCCTAGTTCATATGAAAATGGTGGCAGTGAATTCATTGCTCGGCGCTGATTGCGCGAAGCCGAATGAACGAAAACCCCGTTCTCACCTGAAACGCTTCAATGCGCCTATTACCTGCATTAGCAGCTGAAACGCTGGTAAGGGCAATAAAAATGAGTAGTCGACATTCACTCGTATTGAGCTTATCTTAAAAGGAACAGGTGCGTTTTTCGCTCTCGACATTGCAGGTTACTGCAAGCGCTCAGTCAATGTCTCGAACTTATCTTTCCATTTCTCCCCCACACCACTTAGCGACACTGGACGAACTATTACGGAAGAAAACGAGTCATGAGGTGACATGAGTGGCACTTCAAACATGACTTTATAGTGGTCTTATGACAAAAACTGGGATAGCCCTAGCTTCTGAGAGCACATAAAATTTTTCCGATCAATATCAATATCTGGGGTTTAACGTTTCACAACCACAATATGATTATGGGAGACACCGTAATGGAGGAGGGCTCCGCAAATTTCGACCACCTGGGATTTTTAAACGAGCACCTCAATATGAGTACACCGGCGTCAAACATTTTCATCGCCTGCATCAAAAATGCAGTTGTCGTAGCGGGGATTTGATCCCGCGATCTTCGAATTAACAGACATTTGTTGTTTCTTTTTCCGAAGCTCTGTCGTGAGTCGTGACATAGCATACGAAAACTACGCGCCTGCGTGTCACAATAAACAGTCGACGAGCGGTGCTCCAGGTGACGAAAAGTAAAAAAAAACCACACCCATCTTTTGTGCTGGTCGATAATATACACTTTGGGGGAGATCACGTGGTCAAGCTAACTTGCTGCACGAATTGCTCGCCCAACTATCTGTTATGACGTATCACACTGAACATGGGCAAGCGGTTAAAGCACATCCAACCCCCACCCACACCTTTTTCTTGTTCCAAGCACAGAAACGCCTGCACGCAGTACGTGGTAGAAAATATAGCGTATAAAAAAACAAAGCACTAAACCACTTTTCATGAATGCCCAGTTATACGGGTTTCTTGACCACACTACCATGCCGCGTTACACTGGGAGTGGGTTCATTGTTGGCCAAAACACGAGTGAAAGGCACCACTAAATCGGCTGCTATGAAGCAATCTCAGATATAGACCACTTGTGCAGCGCTTGGCTGCCCTGAGTTTTTTGGAGATTCGTAGGTTTTCATGTGCGCCCTTTCTTTTGGGAGACGGTTAAGCATTCTCATGTTTCGGATCAGAACCACACCATCGTCAGTTCGCAGTAGATATACTACTACTAATAATAATATTATACTAATACTCCTAATAATAATAATAATATTATTATAATAACAATAATATAGCAATAGTATAATTAAAATTTTATTTCCCTTTTGGAAGAGCAGCATATAGTGATACAAAATTGTGCTGCAGAAGCCTCCGTGGGCTTGATATGACCACAGTTTTTGTGCTGGTGCGAGGACTGTGGTCTTACTTTGCATATCCGTCACCCACAAAAGGTCTTCTGCTTCTAGCTTGAAGAGCCGTCTACCTTGAAGGCGTTAATCGTAGTCGCGGCACTGCTATCGCCTGAACACTTTCAGGCTGCTTCTTTGGGGCTGCTGTTTCCTGGATTTGATCAAAGTAGTAGCGTTGGGACTCCTGTCCTCAGTCACCTACTCGTAGTCATAAGTGCTTCCACAGGACTGTCTTCACGAATGCCGGGCGTCGCCTTGTAAGCCAACAATGCCAGGTAAAAACCTTCAGACTTTAAAAGGAGGTGGCTAACCGTCTGAACTATTCGCTATACTTTCCCATTGGCCGGCGGCTGCCTCGAACTTACAGAGACATGGCGAACTGTTTAAATTGGGTGGTCACGAGCTAAGCATCATTGTCGGTCAACGAACACTCAAACATTCTGTGCCTATAGTAAAAAAAAGAATTGGCAGATCCCAAGTACAGTAAGCATCAACCAAGTGCAAAGCACGAAGGAGAAAGGTTGATATGTCAATTAAAATGAGCACAAATTTATGAGGTGGACGCAAATTATGCCCAACACGCCTTCCATGTCATGATAATCTTGTTTGGACGTGTTATTTACGTTCGTCGTCTATTCACATCACATCAAATAACAAATTTGGTTTATGTGGAGCTACCGAAGCGTTTGCGAGCATGCTATGAGCGTAGCATGTCGTGTTGTACTTACAAGACAAACATGTCATGATTATCATGTTACGACTTGTCATCTACCTTCGTCGTCCATTCAACTCACGTGATGCCAAATTTGGTATCTGTGAAGCTAGTGAAACGGCTGCGAGCGCATCATGAGGGTGGTATGTTGTCATGTTCTTACACGTCACGCATGTCATGGTTATTATGTTTGCATCAGTCATATACCTTCTTCATTCATTGGCGTCACGTAACATCAACTTTGCTATGTGCGAAGCTAGAGAAACGACCGCGAATGCACTATGAGCACGGCATATAATCGTGTTTTACATGACACTTTTGTCGTTATTATCATGTTTGGACGTGGCATTTACATATCGTCCATTTGCGTCACGTAACGCCAAATTTGGTATATGCGAATCTAGCGAAAAGGTGGCCAGCGCATCATGAGCGTTGCATCCTCATGAGCGTGGCAGGAGCGTGACATCCTCACCACCAGGCAGGCAGGCCATTTTCCGTTTACAGGTGTTAGACCCTAAGGGAGGGAGGGGGAGCTCTGGCACAACGCCATCTGGCCTAGTAAGGACACAAAGGGTTTGTGACCCGCCTCGAAGCTAACCTCTAGGCCACAGATGTCATCAAATTTGTAAGCTTCCTCCATCAGTGCTTTTCGATTCTTTTTCTATCGGGGAGTATCGCCGGTCTATGTTCGTGAGGGAGCAAGACGCGAAAGGTATTGGTCTCTATGGTCACCGTCTTTCTGTGGTTGCAAAAGGACAGCTGCCAGTGCATAAGAGGATGCGTCCGCTCAAAGGATGGAAGGATGTGTTGCATCGGACATGGCCATACATTGCGTAGAACAACTTAGCCCTTGCAGCTCGTTGAGTGCTTTTGCTTGGTCACACCCCAAGATCCATTCACTATCTTTGTGCAAAAGAGCACGCATCGCAGCAGTAGTATGTACCAGTTGCGCCAAACAGCGACATAGGTGATTGGCCATGCTGAGCAAGCTTCTCAGTTGGGTGACATTTTTTGGGGCTTTTAGGCTCTTAATAGCGCCAACGTTCACTCGAACAGGCTCAATTTCAACTTTATTCAAATTTTCCCAGCAATTTCGCTTTATTAAAGCCAAGCTGGCACTTTTTTCTTGTTCAAAGTCACTTGTGCGCTAGCTAGGCGCTACATGACATCTGATAAACGTTCGTGGTGCTGGCGTTTCATATCTCCAAACACTAAAATGTTATCCATGGCATTGACAACACCAGACAGGCCACATATGATTTCGGATATCTCTTTTTTTGGAAATATTCTGGTGTGGACGTACTTCCAAACAGAAGTTTGGCAAAACAGTACTTCCTGAATGAAGTGAAGAGCGTAGGTTGTTCAGCACTGTTGCTACACAGTCGGACTTGATGTAATCCTGAGTAGGCGTCAAGCTTCAAAAACTGTTTCGCACCAGCCAGAGAACCTAATGTTTGATGCACAGCAGGTGCCATGAAACGCTCATGAACGAAGCGCCTATTTAACTTAGTGAGGTCGCCCCGCCGCGGTGGTCTAGTGGCTAAGGTACTTGGCAGCTGACCCGCAAGTCACGGGATCAAATCCTGCCTGCAGCGGCTGCATTTCCGGGAGAGGTGGAAATGTTGTAGGCCCGTGTGCTCCGATTTGGGTGCACGTTAAAGAACCCCAGGTGGTCGAGAATTCCGGAGCCCTCCACTACGGAGTCTCTCATGATCATCTGGTGGTTTTGGGTCGTTAAACCCCACATATCAATCAATCAATATCAATCAACTTTGTGAGGTCGACGCATATTATCAGTTCCCCCGACTATTTCATCACCAGGAGTATTCCTTCGCACAATTTAGTAGGGCCATCTACTTTTTAATTATTTTCATGCGCACGAGTTTCTAGATTTCGCGCTTTAGATTTACCATGAGAAAAATTGGCCCTCGCCTTACAATGGCTCTCGGTTGTAGCCTGATTGTATATTCATCTGCGATTACTCCCTACGCTCCATGCATGGAAAGAGGGCCTCATACCATTGCGTGTTTGCACTAAGCGCCTCGGCAAATTAAACATCACCTATAGCCTACGTCGTGAAGAGGGCTAACGACATAGCTCGTTTGACGGACCTCCTTTTCAACGCAATCTCTAGGACAAACTTACCTGGGACATTGAGCTTGTCGCCACCAGCCACCTGTAGCCCCTCATTTGCTTTATTTAGGTGGTGGTAATTCCTGGAAATATAGAAGGTGGAACCGGTACTTCTGCGTTTGAAACAACTTTAGCAAGAATGGGCACAAAGTTCATCGAAACATGCACATCGCGCGCTTTCCCGACCACGTCAATCATGCAAGTAAACGTTTGTCGGGTATCGCGTTCTACAGCCAAGTCGGGAACCTTCCTTTCTGCTTATCAACTTTTTTAGACAAAGTCTGTCAAAACATTTCCTTCGCTGCAACATTAGTGACACTTGGAAGCACGGGCAGGGCACGTTGACCTCGGGTGCACGTCGCTGGTTCATAGGGGCACTGTCCCCGACCCGTTGTGCTGCGGAAGTTTCTGGTGGCCTACAATGCTCACTATGGTGCTTTGGTCCTCAATTTCTGGGAGGCTAACGATGTGAACTCCTTCCAGACAAAGGCTCTGCTCCAGCTGCGGCACGGGTTCCTTGAGGCGAGTCTTGTGAGCCAATGTGAACCATGGGTCCTTCTGCAAAGCCACGGATAGTTGAGCTTTCCGAAGCCCGATGACAAACCGGTCTTGGATAAGTTTCTTCTTCATATCTCCAAAGTTGCAGTGGTCTTTCAGCACGTAAAGTGCTCTTTCGAACTGATCTACCGATTCGTCTGGCCGTTGCTACAGCGTCTGTGAAAGCAGACACTTTCATCTACATTGCTTCTTTTCTTTGCAACATGAGTGTCGATGTTTTGCTTCACGACATCATAACGTTTTGCTTCTTTTTCGGTCAGCCCAAATACACCTAAGACATCGTGGACTTGGCAGCCTATTGTATATAGTAACGTCCCGAATGTTCATTGAGAACTGTGGCAATCCACGCTGGCCATTTACACCACCTCAAAGTCTTTCTCTCGACTCATCCGCCATATCTCTTGGTTTGCGTTGACAACCGCTCTTTGCAGGTGGCCGTCGCGAACCGGTACCTCCGGTATCGTGCATATCATTACCTGTACTTGAGGAGAAATGGCACGCAGGTCATCGACCCCTTTCGCCAGTGTGGTCGCTAGTCCTGCCATATCTTCATTTCAGACATTGTTTAAACAGCCTGAAATTATCACGATGTTTCGTCCATGAGCTGTAGCTTTGAGTTTTGCGCTCGCTTGCCTCATGACTGCTTTTAGCTTGCGTCCTGGGAACGTCCCTACTGCAACCCTTTTGTCACTTTTTACCCTCTCTTTGATTACTTCGGCGCATTGATTTAAATTCGAGTTCCCGGCGATTATCACATGCTGTGACTTTTTAGAGGGAACGTCCTGCACCTAAAGGTTACTTACACCTGTGACGCCGGCTGCTTTGTCCCCTACCAGCCCCACGACCACTTCGCTGAAGCTGGGTCTCAGGACCAATGAACCGGCTGAACCTGTTTTTTCCTAATTTGCTTGCTCTTTTTTCTCCGCCATTCTGGTTACCGTTGCCCTACTGCTCTCTCCGTCGGCCGCTCCTTTGTTCATCTTGGCTAGTGCCTCCACAGCGGACTTCAGCCTTTTTCCCATAGCCCTCGTTTTCTCTTGTCCTGTCGCCAACGCAGTCTCCAACTCGGTGATTCTCATCAGCAGTTCGCTCTGGGCAACCATCATTTTCTCCATTTTTTCCTAGAACTCACATTGCCTACACTTGGCGTCAGCCTCCTCTCCATTCGCTTGTGCAATGGGGTTCATTTTCAAACTCACCCCGCATCCTGAACATTTTGCCTTTTTAACACTGTCTTTCTGACGCCAATCGTCCTTATAAATTGTCTCACTCGATAATTACAAAACACGGACCCTGTACTACGAAAAACAGAAAATCTAAGCTCTACTACAAAAATTTGTGCGTTCAATGTACGTGCGCCTCCCTCACAATGTGGCAAGAGGAAAAAGACACAAACAAAGAAACACACACACACAAACCTGTAAATACCTGGTGACACCTCCGAAAAAGCCGTATAATGTAATAAGTGCTACAAAGGTTTTAACTGCTGCCTTATCAATTTTAAAGGCAAGCTCAAAACATGCAAGACCACTTATCTGCACAGTCAATCGGGAGCGCTAAAAAAACACGACATTCCACCGTGCCAGTCTGAACGGAACTGAATATGGATGGATGGATGGATTGATAAGGCTGTACCCTTTGGATCGGGCGGTGGCTAACGCCACCAAGCCATGACACTTAGTGAATTAAAAACTAGATTTATTTTTTCCTTTATATAGTGATGTTGAGGACTCGTACTTTGCAGTGAACGATTTATTTTTACTCGTGCCTTGACTTTAGCCACCAATCAAATCACCTTCTTCTAGGTAATTCTACCCGCTTAAAATCTATTCTGCCCTCCCTGTCCCTAAACACCAGTGCTTTGAAAAGCTCTGCGCCATCATCCTGAACTATAGGGTAAAGCCCTTTACAAAACATTATCAAGTGTTCGGCAGTTTCCTTTTCCTCTCCACACGCACTGCATACCGTGTCTACCCCTTCGTATTTGGCCCATATGTCTCGGTTTGAAATACTCCTGTCCTGGCCTCAAACCGTAGAGAACTACAGCGAGTATTATCATAGATCCTTTCCTTGGCAATTTCCTGCTTAAAAGTTTGATAGATCTCTAGAGCGGACTTCTTAATCATGCCAATTCTTCACATAGCGGTTTAGGCTTCCTTCACATTCTTCTTAACCGATAATTTTTTTTTGTTTGGCCCCCTGCTGTTTTCCAAGTATTTACCAGTCAATTTTCTGATTCGCTTCCTCCATTTCGTAACGACATTTTTCAAGCACAAGTAGCTGAATACCTTCATAGCCCAACGCTCCTCCCCCACTTCTCTCAATCGTTTCTCAAATTTCATCTTGCTGCTAGATTCTCTGCCCTCAAATGATGTCCATCCTATATCACCCTGTACTGCCTGATTTGGTGTATTCCCGTGAGCTCCAAAGGGAAGCCTACCTATTACACATTGCTGAAATTCTCATCTTGCTTGAACTACAGATCTCATGCAGAAGACCGCATTGCCGAACGTCAGACCAGGAACCATGGCCTCTTTCCATATTACTCTCACAACATCATACTTATAGTAATTCCACAGTGCCCTGTTTTCTATTACCGCTGCATTTCTGTTACATTTAGTCGTCACGTATATTTCGTGTTTCCTTAGGTACTTGGTCCCACTGCTTATCCATACGGCCAGATATTTGTATTTATCAGTTATCTCTAGCGTGACCTCCTGTATTCTAAGCTCACTACCTTTATTATTGTTGAAAATTGTGACTGCTGACTTTTCCTTACTGAATCTGAAATCTAACCTATCTCCCTCATTACGACAGATGTCCATCAATCTCTGCAAAACTTCCTTGTTGTCGGCCATAATCACTGTATCATCTGCGTACATCAATGCTGGTAGTGCCTGTTCGATCAGTTTTCCTCGTTTGACGAAAGAGAGGTTGAATCCAAGTCCACTTCCCTCTAACTTGCCCTCTAATCCTTGTAGGTACATCATGAATAACAAGACTGACAGAGGACACACCTGCCTAAGCCCCCGTTTCACGTGACTCTGCGGGTTCTGATACTTGTTTTTACCATTTTATAACTACCTGGTTACCTTTATAGGCATCCTTTACAAGAGCGACTCTATTTTCCACACCTAGTGTGTCCAGTATTCCCCACAAGTCCTCTTGAACCATGCTATTGCCCGCTCCCTTGATATCCAAAAATGCTAGCCACAGGGGCCTGCGTTCCATTCCTGATATTTCGATTCATTGCGTCACTGAGAACAGATTGTCTTGCAACCTCTTGTGTTTTCGAAACCCATTCTGTAGTTACCCCAGCACCGCCTCATTCTCTATTCATGTCTGCAGTCTTCCCTTTAGAACCTGCGTCGCCAGCCTGTAGACAACTGATGTCACTGTTATAAGGTGGTAGTTGTTTATGTCAGCTTTGTCCCCTTTTGCTTTATAGATCATGCTTACCCTGCTAAGTTTCCATCCATCGGGGACTTCACCATCGATTATTATTTTGCTCACTGCCTCTCCTAAAGTCTGCTTAAACTTCGGACCGAATGTCTTTATCAGCATAAATGGAATGCCATCTGGGCCTGTTGATGTACTACTAGGAACCTTCTTGTCAGCCCTTTCTCACTCTCGTTGTGAAAATCGAGCCATTGCGCCACTCGATTCATCTTTGTTTATTGTGGTGCATAAGGCACTTTTTTGTTGAAAGTTTTCTGTCACCCTCGTTCTTATATAATTCATAGCTTCGTCTGCTAGCCTGGCACTTTGTGCTGTAGTTATGACCCTCTGCTCTAGGCTCGTCTCATTTCTTAGGGAGTTTAGATGATTGCGAAATTTCGCAGCTGCCTTTATATCTTTTTGATGCATTTCTTCCCGTCACTGAGCCCCCTTTCTTCTAATCTTTTCATTGATCAGAAGCGATGCTTCCCTTCTACAGCTTAGAAAGGTTTCCCATTTTCTTTCAACACCATCTGTCGGTTCACCCCGCTGCTTAGCATTTCTGTGTTCCCTAGAGGCTTCCTGACATTTCGCGAGGGCTCTCTTAACTTCCTCATCTCACCAACCTCGGGTTTGTGTCCTGTTTTTCGGGGTGACTTGTCACGTGCTTTAGCAAGCTCTAGGTCAGTCTAATTAGATTCGTGTATGTCCACACTGTTTTATTATTCTCAGTGTTTACTTTCTCAATTTGTTTAGCAGCTATTTTTATTTGCCCTTCTGAATAAAACTTTTTCTGTAGCTGCTCATCTTGTCTTCTTTTCCCTTTCACTGTTCTTCCAAAACTTAGCTTGATATGCTTGTGATCACTACCCAGACATCTGAAGCCACATTCATCTCTGTGCATGCCCTTGAGCCTATCATACATCCTACGTCACGTCAGTGCGTAATCTATCGTTGACTGCAGCCTTCCTACCTCTCATGTTGTTAGCCATTCACACTTTTCAGCACTATTGCAAATGATGAAGTCAGCCTTTCACACATATCCATGATCAATTTGCCTGTTGGGTCGGTATAACCATCCATATCTTCTATGTGCGCATTCTTATCTCCTAGTATAAGTATTTCTAAGTATTTACCAGTCAAGTACTTACCAGTCATATCTCCTAGTATAAGTATTTCTAAGTATTTACGAGTCGATTTTCTGGTTCGCTTCCTCCATTTTGTATCGACATTCTTCATGTACAAGTAGCTGGATACCTTCCTAGCCCAAAGCTCCTCCCCCATTTTTCTGAATCGCTTCTCAAATTTTATCTCGGTGGCAGCTTCTCTGCCCTCAAATGATGTCCATTCAATATCACCTTGTACTCCCTGATCTGGTGTATTCCCGTGAGCTCCTTGTTTATAGGAGTGATAGGAGCGAATATAGGAGCAATAAAAGGCGCCATATGGTGGCGCTATTTGAAACTGCTTAGGCTGATGGCAGCAACATAACATTCCTTTCCCCCTTCACAAAAAGAAGCACAAGAAACGAAAGAAGAAAATTGCAGCATATCCACGGGGTTAATGATGGAGAGTGGGGTGAAGCATTCGTCCGTCCATTTGTTCTGCTTCCGTCCGTCTATGCGTCCGTCTGTGTGACCTTTCGTGCGTTCGTACATGCATCCGCCTCTGCGCCCACCCAAGCGTTCGTCCGTCTGTGCAGCCCTCCGTGCGTTCGTCCATCTAGTAAACACTGCAAGTACCACAGTCTCGCATCTTTTTATCATGTATTCCACATATAGAAGCACCGTCATCCAGCGGACATTCCAAGGACTAAACGAGAGGTGGCACACACACACTTTCTTACAGATTGCGCTTCGTGTCTTGTTCCCACCTTCAACTACCTTGAGTTCATTGTATATACTAGTTCACTGTATTCATGGCCCTGCGGCCCAACGATCGCTAAAGTTTTTTAAAACCAAGGAGGTTACGCCCAGCGAGTATAACCTAGGAACCCTTTCTTGTCAGATAGTGTTCAATGTACATGCCAATGGCTGCTAAGGGGGAATGAGAGACAGGAGAAATCGGCTTTTAGTTAACGCGCACGTTGCGATTTTTTTTCAACAACGCACAGGAAAAATATCCTAATGGCACCACCTTGCATGTCAAAGCGTAAGACTGGTTACGCACTATGACTATGGCGAGGGATGAACGGGTGCCGCTTTAAGAAGCTTCGCTCCTAAAAAAAGAACACGAACAACAAGTGCTACAATGGGCAAGCAGAGAGTTCAGCTCGACTACTGGGGCACATAACGCATAACAGGTTCCCGCCCTCGCGAGATGCGGCGAAGCGGAGTCAGAGAAAAGGCCTCTGGCTTCGAGACATCCACCGGTGCACTGGCACAACCACCCGGATCGCTGGTGACACATGTGTCCTCAAAATCCCCAGACGAAACCCCCATAGTTGCAGTGGCATCCGTGTTATCTTTTGGTGCGTAGGACATGGCAGCACCCGAAGTATCCAGAGGCGCTGCTGGGTGCACACTTGAAGCATCTAGAGGGTCTGTGTGGAAGCAGCCAGGATACTCTGAAAGCTCAGGCTGCCGCGGCACTACATGCACATAATGATGGTGCCGTGTCCATTTGCGGCCATTTGGTATTCTAAGCACTGCCGCATACCCTTTGTACGCCTGTACCATTGCCGGTACCTAGGCAGGACCTGGACGAAAATTACGAGCAAGAACAGCCGTACCTGGTGGTGTGGCTACGGCTCCGGCCAATCCTGTGTTGACCCGGAAACTCTGAGAGATCTGTTGAGGCATCACCGTGGTCCGTAAGTCAGGCTGTAGTAAATCCAGTGCCGTTTTCAACTTCCGCCCATGAGAAGTTCAGCGGGACTACAACCTGTTACTTTATGCGGAGTGGTCCAGTATGGGAGCGAAATTCTCGCTGTCTGTACGTGAAAATCCTCCTCTCGCTGCACTTTCTTCAGCTTCTGTTTAATGATCTGTGGTGCACGCTTCGCTGCTCCATTAGAGGCTGTGTGATAAGGTGGTACAGGAATTCGTCGGATGCCGTTTCTATGCAAGATCTTGTATTATTCACTCACAAATGCTGGACCAATGCCAAATACGATTACATCAGGGAGTCCATGAGTAGTGAATAGTTTTCTCAGGGCTGGATAGGGGAACACTTCTATCCACTTCGAGTATGCGTCAACCGCTATGAACAAGTAAGCATTTCTTAGTAGTCCAGCATAGTATACACGGATCCGGGGCCATGGTCTCTATGGGAATGGCCATGGCTTGATCGGCACCCGTCTCGGTAATCGCCAATTTTCTTGGCAGGTGCGGCATGCTTGCACCACTGCCGTGACGTCATCATCTATGGTTGGCCACCTAACAAGGATATGGGCCACCGCTTTCATTTTCGCCACTACTGGATGCCCTTCATTTAGCAGTCGCAACACGTCGACCTGCATAGACGTGGGTACAGCCACCCTGCTTCCTAGAAGAATACAATAACTCTGCACATTCATTTCATGGGGGTGAGTGGCATATTCTTTCCATGGAGCTCCTAGGAGAACTCCCCTACCACAGCCCAAAGAGCTTCGCCAAGACGTGACAGCAGCGGATCCTTGCTCGAAGCGGCCGCAATAGATTGTGCTAACATCACTCTGGGGTAACACCCTTGGAGCATAAGAATCTCCGAAAGGTTCTCAATTTGAAAATCAGCTGTTAGAAGTGGATGTCGGCTCAGGGCATTGGCGTGTGGAATGTGGCTGCCAGGTCTGTACTTCAACACATATTCATAGCCGGACAGAAAGAGTGCCAAGCGGAGTAATCGAGGTGAGCAAGACTTTGGGATTGGCTTATTTGGGGCCAGAAGCCCAAAAAGTGGCTTGTGATCAATTGCTATTTTGAATTGCCGTCCCAAAGGTACTGCTTGAAACGTGTTAACCCGAACACAAATGCTAAGACTTCTTTATCGAGCTGGTTGTAGTTTTGTTAAGCTGTGACAAAGCTTCTGAATGCGATAGCGATTGGCCGCTCTTCTCCTGATGCTTCCCGCTGGGCTAGAACTGCGCCAAGACCATATGGCGACGCATCAGTTACAAGCACTGTAGTTTTCTTCGGGCCAAAGTGTGCCATTGTATTCGCAGATGCAAAGAGGTGCTTACTTTAGTGGAAGGCCTCCTCCTGAAGTGGTGCCTAGGGCTATGGTGTACCTGGTACCAATAGACCATTCATTGGATTGAGTACCGCTGAAAAGCGAGGGATGAACTTCCGGTAGAAGTTGATCGACCCCATAAAGCTTTGCAGAGTTTTCCCGTCTTGTGGCCTTGGTGCCGAGAGGATGGCTTCCACGTTCCTACGACTGGTATGCAAGCCTTCAGTGGTAATGACTTGTCCTAAGTACTCTACACGGTCTTTTTTAAATTGCACTTTGCTAGCTTCAGGCGCAAACCGACATCTTGGAGGCGCTTGAGGACTTTGTACACGTTTCTCCAGTGGTCCTCGTCAGTATTTCCTGTCACCAGGATATCGTCAAAGTAGACAACGTCATGAGACAGGTCGCTAAGCAAGTTGTTCATTTCCCGCTGGAATAATGCGGACGCTCAAACAACACCAAATAGAAGTCTCGTAAATTGAAACAAGCCTTTCACTGTGTTGTTAGTAACTAGCTCCTGCGACTGTAAATTGAGCTTTATTTGCTGGTAAGCGTCCTTCAAATCCAATTTCGTGAACTTCTTTCCGCAACAAAGTTTGGCGGACAGCTCTTCGATCCTGGGAACCGGATACAATCAGTCACCGTGATGGGGTTGATAGTGACCTTAAGATCGCCACACACGCGTAGTCTACCATCTTGATTCACCACTGGTACTACTGGCGCGGCCTACTTGGACGTCTTCACAGGGCGTAGGATGCCTTCGCGCTGTAGCCGCTGCAACTCTCTGACATACCTGTCAACAAGCGTGAATGGCACTGGTTGCGCCTTGAAAAATTTTGGTCTGGCTCCTTCTTGCAGTGATATCGTGGTCAAAACTCCATTCCTTGTACCAAGGTTGTCTGAAAAGACGGCGCCTAATTGCCCGACCAGGCCTTCAATGGTGCTGATTGTTTTCACGTCTAACGGCTTCAAGATGGTAATACCGAACGCTTCCATCCAGTCCCTTCCGAAGAGGGTCGGGCACGCTCCGCTCACAACTAATAACGGCAAAATGGCTGCCTGTGCGCCCACATTTACTGTGGCTGACATTTTCCCCAGTGCTGCCGACAGCTCCCCAGAATCGCTTTTGAGCCGCACGTCAGTTTGCTGCAACGGCTCTCCTAGGAACAGAGCATTAAATTTCGCGTCGCTTATTACCGAAACACTGGTACCTGTGTCAAGTTCCATCACTAGCGGCACGTTATTGACACGAGTTTCAATTCTCATGGGTTACGGTCTGGTCGCACGAAGAATCCACAAGGTGTATTCCTCACCTTGTCCCAGCTGTGTTTCGGGAAGGTTACTTATGTTGTGACGGAGTGGGAGCCCATCACATTCCTTCTGTTATTCGCAGCTGTCTTGCAAAGCCTTGCGAGGTGGCCCTTCTGATCACACTTGAAGCAGGCAACGTTGCGGTGGCGGCAGCGCATCGTCTGGTGTCTGCCACTGCATCGGGCGCACATTACCTCCGCCATCTTCCTTGTTGGCTGCTTGCGAAGTTTGCTGACTGTACCATATCTGCAGAAACGGATGGGGCGCCAAGCACGTACGAGTCTCTTTTTGCGGTTTCTATTGCCACGAGAAGATTTTTCATCATTTCCATGTTTAAATCTACTCTTTCCAAAAGGCGACTCTGCATTCCGGCGTCGTTGATTCCGCAAACAATCTGGTCACGAATCATGCGCTCGTGCACTGCGCCAAAGTTGCAATTGTCTACTTGCTTGTTACGTGCGGCTATGTACTTACTGACGGCCTCATCTTCGTGCCTTTTTCTAGAAAAAAACTTGAAACTTGCGACCACTTCGGAAACTTTGGGCTTGAAGTGCGCGCCAAGGGCCACGAAGATAGCTGCAAGTGTTGCATCACTTGGTTTTGTAGGCGACAGCATATTCCATAGCAATCAGTACGTTGCTGCTCCACACCTTGTCAGGCATACTGCCTTCTTTTCCTCAGCCACATCGTTCGCCGAGAAGTGAAGTAAAACACGCTCGTGATATTCGGGCCACTCACTTGTGCTTGCGTCAAACGCTTCCAGTCTGCCCACGGACGACATTCTTGTTGATTCAAGGCACGGGTGTTTTCTGCCGCACCCAACTTGCAGATTTTATCTCTCGTCGCCAGTTGTCATGTTCTCCCGAGGCAGCACACAGGTGAGACTCAGTTTAAATGCCGACTGACCTATGCGGCCATCAGCAAATTTATTTCAACGGATATAGGAGCGATAAAAGGCGTCATCCTGTGGCGGTATTTGAAACTGCTTAGGCTGATGGCAGCAACATAACATCTATCTATCTATCTATCTATCTATCTATCTATCTATCTATCTATCTATCTATCTATCTATCTATCTATCTATCTATCTATCTATCTATCTACCAATCTACCTAGCCACTTACGTTTAGGTGCTCTCGTAGTCACCTCCTCAACTTGGCGTGAACCAAAATTAGCTGGGGGAGTAAGATGGTTTGACAAATATGACGCGATGGACATGAATAACTTCACAATACCGTCACGTACAACAAACACTTCCCTCCAAACAATGGCACATACACACGGGTGGGCATAAGCCGCTGGTATGCGTGTATGTGCCACAGGTAACTGACACTTACAATCCATACCGAGGGACGACAAGAAAAAACATGGGCAATTTCAATGCGTGATCATTAATACCTGACATTGGTAGCATCCACCCGACGAATGCGAAGAATAAATGTCAGAGTCAAAGGGGGAATCAAACCCAAGCTTTCTGCGTGGCAATGAAGCATTTTACCAGAGAGCTACGCCAGGTATCCGAACTACTTTTCAAATAGATGCTAATGTTCGTGAAACATCAGTCGTGGTTTCAATGATGCCTAGCAGGCTAGAGAGAACTAGCTCAGGCCAACCTTTCTGCCTTCTAATAAATTCTCACTCACACACCCCTTAACGAATTTTATAAACATTACATATGTACTCCTTTTATACAGCCGTCACGTCGGGTTAACGTCAATTGTAGTTACTTGCCATGCGCTGGAGTTGATTTATTTGGCAGTGTCCAAGGCCATCATCTTCGCGAGCATCAGCGCTTCATATCAGTTCTGGTGTAGCCAATACGCATGTTCCAGATGGCATCACCGCGCAATTGCAATCAAGTGGTTATATAAACATCTGCAACTCTTCAACATATGTCTATGCGTGCAACATTTCTACATATATTTAGCGTCATTTCATCTTTCCGCATGCTTCGGATACGTCGATTTTGTGTAATTCTATAATAGCTTCACAAATTTTGGCGGTCTGTGGCGTCAAGATGACGTCGTATGGTGAATTCGATACGTAAATATTATTATTTTACTCACTCTAGTTGACGCCGCTGACTCAGACGCTGAATTAAGCGTTTGCTAAAGACTTTAAGGTGTTCCATTTGCAAATGACACTCCACAAAACGCATCCCTTGATGCATGAACGTTTCACTGCTTACTGCAGTCAAAGTTAGCAACATTATTTAAACACATTATTCTAATTGTAGTGTATGGCGTTAACCATGTATGATTATGCGTAAAAATAGTTTTTCGTGTGCCTTCCTTGTTATAATATCCCAAGCGAATGGCACAATTCTTGAATAAATGATACCATAATTTTGTTGCGACAATATTCATTGCGAAAAAACAGGTCTATTTCCCATTTAGAACGCTATATATATATATATATATCTATATATATATATATATATATATATATATATATATATATATATATATATATATATATATATATATATATATATATATATATATATATATATATATATATATATATTGTACCGAAGCATAGTGGCGTCAGCTCTGTGCCAGCGTGAAAGAAGACGTTGACGTCCGTGTGTGGCTCGTGCTTGCCGGGTTCCTGCCTGTACCAGCTTGTTGCGGCTAACGTTTCTGGAATAATAACCTGTGTTTTTACGCAGCCTTGCTCGTTGCATTTGGTGGAAACGTGCTGGGTAACGTCCTGGAGCTCCGCAGCCGTAAGCTACCATCTCAGTCTACGATGACCGAGCGCGTCGATCCCCCACAAGGCTCTTCCACGCTGCCACCCGTCATGTGTTCTGGTGTACTTCGTCTGCGTGACCCACCAGTATACAACGGCACTGAAGATCAAGATGTCGAGGACTGGCTGGCAGAGTACGAGCATGCCAGCGCAATTAACAAATGGGATGACCCTGCGAAGCTGATTCACGTCATCTTCTACTTGACGGATTTGGCCAACCTATGGTTCACCAACCACCAAGCCGACATCCCCACCTGGTCGGTTTTCAAAGAGGCCGTCACCTCGTTTTTCGGTCGTCCAGCCATGCGTAAGCTTCGCGCTGAACTGGGACTGCGGGGACGATTTCAGCGAAATGGTGAGAGCTTCACGAGCTACATTGAGGATGTGATCAGCCTCTGTAGGCGAGTTGATGCCAGGATGACGGAGGCTGACAGAATAAAGAACATAATGAAAGGCATTGATGACGACGCTTTTCATATGCTTGTGGCCAAAGACCTACAGACCGTCACGGCCTTGATTCAGTTATGTCAAAGTTTCGATGAGCTGCGCAAGCAACGAGTTTCTACACGTCGCGCTAATACGCAGACAGCTGATATTTCGGCCTTGGAGTGCAAAAGCAGTGGCTCCGACTACAGCGTGTTAATGCCTCAAATTCAACAGTACATCCGGGAGGAAGTTGCTCGACAGCTCTCACTTGTCGCCACCATCAACGAGACCCGCACAACACTGGACCACTCACTTCGCCGTGCTATTCAGACGCAAGTTGCCGAGGCTCTGCCTTCGCCCACATCCCCAATATCAGTGGCTGCACCGCTGACTTATGCAGAAGCCGTCCGCCGACCTTCTGCCCAACCGCCGCTCCCTTCATACAGTCCAGCCACCAACTACTACAGGTCACCAGTTTCAGTTTATCCGGTAAATCGGCCACCTCGAGCACCTGTCAACTCTTGGCGTACTCCGGATAACCGGCCCGTCTGCTACAACTGTGGTATTCCAGGACATGTCGCGCGCTACTGTCGTCGCCGTGGATTCTATTTTAATGATGTGCAGCATTCTGGCAACATACCTCGGCCATCAGAATCGCATGTGACACCTGATTCACATGACCCCCGCTCACGTCGACCAGACTTCAGCCGACGTCGATCTCCTTCACCCCGTCTTCGGTCTCCTTCCCCCATGCTTCGCCGTTCCAACCACGCCCAGGAGGAAAACTAACAGTCGCAGTTCCTGAGGCAAGAGCTGCGCCACCGACGAAATTTCCAAGGCCTCATCTATCGCCCCCTAACGAGATTGCCGTGTTTGTGGACGGTTTCGCCACAACTGCTCTTGTCGACACAGGTGCCGCTATTTGTATAATCAGTGAAGTGTTATGCCGCAAACTGAACAAAGTGACGACTCCACTGGTTGAAATTTCTTTACGCACGGCGAGTTCGCAACACGTCCAACCTTCTGCCACATGCACTGCTCGTGTTGTGATTCAAGGAGTGCTTTACATCGTTGAATTTGTCGTCCTTCCGCATGCGTCTCATGAAATCATCCTGGGATGGAACTTTCTTTCCGCTAATCATGCGGTTGTCGACTGCGCTCGTGCTCAACTCGTTTTGTTTCCATTCAGCACGGCATTCATAGATCTCCCTCGCTCACCCAAAAAGGTGATCGTCGCCGCTGACGTCGTCATTTCTGCTTTTTCGGTCACCGCGGTATCTCTTTTGTGCAACTCCGTTTCTGATTCAACTGCCCTATTTATGCCGTCACAAGAATGCGCTCGTCGCCGGAACCTTGTCGTCCCGTTTGCCGTCATAACACTTGCCGATGGCTCCAGTGCCGTGTACGTGTGCAATCCGTTCCCTTGTCCCGCTACCTTATTGCATGGCGAATGCATTGGGAGTCTTGACACTTATGATGACATCTTTCCTTTCGATGCCCGTTCTGATACGACACCGATGTCCGTGGATGCTGTCACAGCTGGCACCGCACCCTCACTACCTGACGAAGACGTTCTGTTGCGCAGCGTAGACACCGGCCTTACGCAAGACCAGCGCAATCAGCTCATTCAACTACTTGACCGTTTCCGCGCCTCCTTCGACCACGGACAACCTCCCTTGGGACGCACGTCAGTTGTCGCTCACCATATCGACACCGGTCATCATACTCCACTTCGTCAGCGCCCCTACCGCGTCTCGCAGGCCGAGCGTGACGTCATCACTCAACACGTCGACGAGATGCTGCAACGTGGTGTTATTCAGCACTCACACAGTCCTTGGGCTTCGCCAGTGGTCCTCGTGCGAAAAAAGGATGGCTCCATCAGGTTTTGCGTGGATTATCGTCGACTAAACAACATCACACGCAAGGATGTTTATCCCCTGCCACGCATTGATGACGCCTTGGATTGCCTTCAAGGTGCGGAGTTTTTCTCTTCACTGGATCTGCGCTCTGGATATTGGCAAGTACCAATGGCTGAACCAGACCATCCAAAAACGGCGTTTGTGACCCCTGACGGCTTATATGAATTTAATGTAATGCCCTTCGGTCTTTGCAATGCGCCTGCGACTTTTGAAAGAATGATGGACAGTGTCCTCAGGGGACTTAAATGGCACATCTGTCTTTGCTATTTAGACGACATAGTTGTATTCTCGGCGAATTTCGAAACTCATCTTTCCCGTCTGGAACAAGTTCTCCAGTGCCTTACGGCAGCCGGGTTGCAACTTAACTTCAAGAAATGTCGTTTTGCGCCCGCAAACTCACAATTCTCGGCCACGTCGTTTCAAAAGAAGGAATATCGCCAGATCCTGCCAAACTGCGTGCCGTTGCCGAGTACCCCAAGCCTACTACCCTAAAGGAGCTTCGTAGTTTCATAGGCTTGTGTTCCTATTTTCGGCGTTTCATTCGCAATTTTGCCTCTATAATTGCCCCTCTGACTCAGCTTCTCTCCCGTAGCACAGACCTCTCTGGCTGGAATTCCCACTGCGATGAGGGATTCACGGCGCTACGCCGGCTACTCATCTCTCCGCCAGTTCTCCGCCACTTCGATCCCAATGCACCCACTGAAATTCACACGGATGCAAGCGGTGTCGGCCTCGGTGCCATTCTCGCTCAACGCAAGGATGGCTGCGACGAGTACGTTGTCGCCTATGCCAGCCGTACACTAACGAAGGCAGAGTCCAACTATTCCGTAACAGAAAAGGAGTGCTTGGCTATCATTTGGGCTATAGGAAAATTTCGCACCTACCTTTACGGACGCCAGTTTGATGTTGTCACAGATCACCATGCCTTATGCTGGTTAGCGTCCATGAAAGATCCTACTGGCCGCCTCGCTCGTTGGGCTTTACGCCTTCAGGAATACGATATCCGTGTTGTTTATCGCTCAGGACGCAGACATTCAGACGCCGATGCACTATCCCGTTCTCCAATGCCTCCTGACCTTGCCTGCTTATCAACTGCCATTTGCGATTCGTCATCGTTGAGCATCACTGACATGCCATCCGAACAGCGCAAGGATCCCTGGATCAATTCTTTGCTCGACGTCCTCTCTCACAGTTCGTCAGAAACGACTTCACGCTCCCTCTCTCGTCAAGCAAGACACTTTGCTGTCCGTGAACGCTTGTTGTATCGCCGCAATTACGTGACGGTGGCCGTAGGTGGCTCCTTGTCATCCCTCGTCATTTGCGTTCGGACATCTGCGCTGCCTTTCACAATGACCCCCAGTGTGGCCACGCCGGAGTATTTAAGACTTACTCTCGCCTTCGTCTAAGATACTACTGGCGCGGCATGTATCGGCACGTTCGCCAGTACGTTCGGTCATGCACCACGTGTCAACGACGCAAGACGCCTTCTCACAGCACTGCTGGCCCTTTGCAACCCTTAACCTGCCCAGCGAGACCATTCGACCGCGTCGGAATTGATATTTATGGTCCTCTACCCAACTCTCTTCGAGGCAACCGGTGGATTATCGTCGCCGTGGATCATTTAACACGCTACGCTAAAACATCTGCGCTGCCTGCTACCACTGCGAAAGACGTTGCGTCCTTTCTTCTTCACCATCTCATTTTGCGACACGGTGCACCTCGTGAATTACTCAGTGACCGTGGACGCGTGTTTCTCTCGAACGCCGTCGACGAGCTACTCAAGGCATGTCGCACTGTCCATAGGAAATCCTCGGCATACCATCCCCAAACCAATGGCATGACAGAACGCTTTAACCGTACCCTTGGAGATATGCTTGCCATGTACGCCTCTGACGACCACACTAATTGGGACCAAGTGCTCCTTTTTGTCACGTACGCGTACAACTCTGCGCCACAAACAACCACTGGCTTTTCTCCTTTCTTCCTTCTGTACGGACGTGAACCATCATGCTCCATGGACACCATTCTCCCTTACAGGCCTGATGTTTCCGAAGCGACGCCTGTTTCCGAAGCAACTGCTTATGCCGAAGAGTGTCGTCAACTCGCTCGCTCATTTACCGCACAAGACCAATGGCGCCAGAAGACTGAACACGATTGCTCTGCGTCTACTGCACACTATAACCCAGGAATGCTGGTTTGGCTCTGGGTCCCGTCTACCCCTCCCGGTCTTTCCCCGAAACTTTCGTCGAAATACCATGACCCCTACCGTGTGGTGCGGCAAACATCTCCTGTCAACTATGAAGTTGAGCCCATTGATCCACCCTCGGACCAACGCTGCCGTGGGCGTGAAACAGTACACGTATCACGCCTCAAACCGTGCTATGACCCCCTTGTCGTGTCCTTTCCCTAGGTCGCCAGGTTGGCTCCTTTCTGCGCGGGGAGTAATTGTACCGAAGCATAGTGGCGCCAGCTCTGTGCCAGCGTGAAAGAAGACGTTGACGTCCGTGTGTGGCTCGTGCTTGATGGGTTCCTGCCTGTACCAGCTTGTTGCGGCTAACGTTTCTGGAATAATAACCTGTGTTTTTACGCAACCTTGATCGTTGCAATATATATATATATATATATATATATATATATATATATATATATATATATATATATATATATATATATTTATATATATATATATATATATATATATATATATATATATGTGTGTGTGTGGGGGGGGGGGGGGGGAATGAGTTACTTAGTAGGATTACTTACTGGTTAACTGTTACTGTTACTGGTTAACAAGTGATTGTTAGAAGCATGGGGGGACAAAATACGCGTGACAGGACAAGAAAAGCAGAATTCGCGCGTGCTCACTTACACAAAGAAACGAAGCAAAAGACTAAAACTACAATACATGTGTCATTAGCACTAACAAAATACGTTCAATTGTAAGCAGATTATTGATCAACATCAGCGCGTGCGAGACACCCCGTCATAATTTGACAACAAAAATGAATTGAAATATTGACCTAATTTATCTGTTCAAACTAGTATTCATTGATATGTGGAGTTTAACGTCCCGAAACCACCATATGATTATGAGAGACGCCATAGTGGAGGGCTCCGGAAATTTCGACCACCTGGGGTTCTTTAACGTGCACCCAAATCTGAGCACACGGGCCTACAACATTTCCGCCTCCATCGATGTTCGAAAGAGTAGGAGTAAAAAAAACAGTGGTGATAGTGAGGATCAACTACATGGGTACAAAGGAAAAGTGGCCAACACTTTCAATCAAACCACAAGCAACAGCATTATATTTGTATATTAGGTATGATTCTCGAAGCTTTCTTTCTTGTAGGAAATGGAAAGCAGATTGAAGGATTGCAGCTATATATTATCAAATGAGTGGCCCGGAATGCGCACATTTCTTGCTTTCAGAAGGACACAAATACTGGCAGAATGACACCTGTGGTTGTTTATTCGGTATATAAAGGGCGTTTCTGTTTGTCCAATGTACTCTAATTTACAGACGGAACATTCAAGAAAATTAATCCTGTTGTAAGTGTGACACATGAAACTACCTTTCATCTTATAGAAAAAAAAATCAGAAGCAGTTTGTTTAGGGATTTCTGACGTCATCATGTGGGCGAAAACATTGCATTGTGGCTGTTTGGAAGGCCGACAACTGACATTAACGGGAACACTTGTTTTAGATGAAGTTAGGATGTCATGCAGATTGCCAGACCATTTGATGACTACCAGAGCTGGCACTGGAAATATTGCTTTGATGTTACCGTTCTGCGCTGTTGAACCGTTTTCAAGAATCGAAGAAACAATTGGAAGCGATGCTGTGTGTGTTTGGGCCAGATTGCCTTGTGCCTTCTTGAGCCACCCTCCTCAGTGAATAAAGTGCAATTGATCAGAGATATGTTTTTTTTTTATTTGTGAGATACAATTTAAAAGAGCCTATTGATAACAGAGCAAAAAAGGGCGTTGGGGACAGTTTTTGTATTGGTAACTGTAGTGTAGAAATATTGGTATAAATAGAAACGGAACATTATAGAGCGAATAAAAGCTTACCGTCGATGGGAACCCAACGTAAAACCTTCAAATAATATGTCCTAGGCTTTATTATTCAAGCTACTACGATAGTATTTTCGCCGTAAACATTATTGATTATTTTTGTGCCTATAACTTCAGAAGTGTTAGCCAGCGGCATTGGTGGGCATACCAGAGAATACGAACTTCGTGGGCTAACAAAAAAAAATTAGCCCATGGTATGTACTTATTTCCGCTCATTGGAATACTTGACTGTGAATTTTCATTCTATTCGAATATTTATAGTAAGTGTGTTTTGCGATCAAACGTGGTCAATTGCTCAATTTTTTAAATTCAATATTTGAAGTTTGAAAGATTTGCAGCCCCCAAGTGTTATGTCATGTCGCAAATGGTTATCGAAATAAAAACAGGTTTGTTAAGCAAAAATAATGCAGACATATTTGCAAGATTGTTTCAGCGCGTGAACAAAAGAAAAAGGACAGGGTAGACAGAAAGAGCGCTGTGAGGTGACACCGGGAATGCAGACACTGCGGAATCAGGGCGTCGATGAAGTACATATAAACATCCTGGAAAACATATACAGGAGATCAACTGCTACCATAGTGCTTCGCAAAAAAAGCAACAGAATACCAATCAAGAAGGGTGTAAGACGGGGAGACACAATCTCCCCAATGCTATTTATACCGCGTGCTTACAGGAGGTTTTCAGAAGCCTAGAATTGGAACAGTTAGGGATATATAAGAGTTAATGTAGAGTAGCTTAGTAACCTGCACTTCGCCGATGACATTGCATTGCTGAGCAACTCAGGGGATGAATTGCAACTCATGATTATAAAATTATACAAGGAAAGCAGAAAGGTGGGTCTTAAAATTAATCTGCACGAAACGAAAGTGATGTACAGAACCTCGGAAAAGAGCAGCGCTTCGAGATAGGTAATAGTGCACTTCAAGTTGTAAAAGATTATGTCTACTTAGAGCAGGTAATAACCACGGAGCCAAACCACGAGATTGAAGTAACTAGAAGAATAGGAATGGGGTGGGCCACACTTGGCAAGTACTCTCAATTTATGACAGGTAGATTGCCACTATCCCTCAAGAGGAAGGTATTTAACAGCTCTATCTTGCCGGTACTTAGCTACGGAGCAGAAACCTGGAGACTTACAAAGAGGGTTCAGCTTAAATTGAGGACGACGCAGCGAGCAATGGAAAGAAAAATGGTAGGTGTAACCTTAAGAGAGAAGACGAGAGCAGAGTGGATTAGGGAACAAACGAGGGTTAAGGATATCATAGTTGAAATCAAGAAGAGGAAATGGACATGGCCGGGCATGTAGCACGTAGACAGGATAACCGCTGGTCATTAAGGGTAACTAACTGGATTCCCAGAGAAGGCAAGCGGGTTAGGGGGAGACAGAAGGTTAGGTGGGCAGATGAGATTAAGAAGTTTGCGGGTATAAATTGGCAGCGGCAAGCACAGGACAGGGTTAACTGGCAGAACATGGGAGAAGCCTTTGTCATGCAGTGGACGTAGTCAGGCTGATGATGATGATGATTATGATGATGATTATGATGATGATGAATAAAAAAAGTTCATTGTGTTCTGGTTAGTAGCGTTCTCAGCTAATTTACAAACAACACACTTCGAGGAGAAAAAATTATGCGTGAAATCTTAAACACGTCTGCGAAGGCGCAATCCCCTTTGTCGCTGTACTTGTAAAGTATTCTTCGAAAGCACATGCGTTTTCGTCAAAAACTGTGCGCTTCAGAGAATATGTATTTACTTCTGCAAACACCAGTGAGGCATCCTCCTCGGTACAATAGTGATTAGGGTGCTCGGCTGCTGACACGAAGGTCGTGGGTTCGACCCGACTGTGGCGGTAACATTTCGAAGAAGGCGAAATGGCCCGTGTACTGTGCGTTGTCAGTTCACGTTATAAAACACCAGATGGTCAAAATTTCTGGACCCCTTCACTACAGCGTCACTCATAATCATATCGTGGTTTTGGACCATAAAACTTCATATAAAATATTAAACACCAGTGAGTTGATGTTCAGGTGGCGAAAAGTTTCATATTTTAGCAAAGTTGTTTCTCATCAGAATTTCGACAGTGGCATTCATCCCGGCGCCAGTATTCTCAAGTCGACTGGTTAGGAGTGTATAAATAAGCTGCGCAATTGCAAGAAAGCGATTTCTACGTTGAACTGTGCGCAACTTTTTTTTTTCAATTTTGCTAAGTGTAATGATATATATATGCATTTCGCTTACTGTTAGATTGACCGGGTCCATTCAGTCTAGTCGTATTCCGTGTCAAACTTTGTGTACGCACATTTCAGAACGAGCCACACTAAACGTTCTTCAACAACACACATACGCCGATGAATATGCAAAATGTAAATGAAAAACATCGACCGAAACTCAACTTCCTTATTACTGTATTCAGGGAGTGCAGCATGACGGTGGCTTTCCACAGAATTAAGTCGTCCTCGCGGCAGAGCCGTTTCTGTGATTGCGTTCTTGCACACAAACTTCTCAAGCTCCCCCGCTGTTCATTTGAATTATAGCTGATCCCCGCTAAACTTCTTTTTTGAGTATGCTCCAACAAAATTGTTGCTACCACCTCTATCGATTATCGGTGACCAAACGTGCGAGGGTGCAGCCGCAATACTCCAAAGCAGCGTGACGTCATTGAGAGGTGACACCGGGAAAGGTCACTCCCACGCTCGTCGCCTTACAACGGGGCAAACTGGTTCAGGCTGGCGCCGCGACGCGAGCAAAGACCGAGCAATGCAAACCAAACAAAACATTATTACGAAAGGAAATCGCGATTCTTGAGAGTTCATCTGAGGTGCCGGTGAACATGCGTAAGCCTGGGGCCTCCATGTTGTGCGTCCTTTCTTGATTGAAGGCTAGCACCGAAGGTGCAACACTCTTTCTCGGGATACAGGAAGGCTCGACTCGCTGAAGTGAAATGGTCTCCTGAAACGAAAGCACCTTTTCCAGTACATGTAAAGCGGAAGAGGGGGAGCTCTATTATCTTTCGTGGAGCGTGCCTTATTCCTTGCTTAAAAAAAGTACTTACTGCAATGACCCAACTACTCTCCTAGAACTAACGAACGGTTCCACTCTGCCTGTTTCGGTTTTTTCGTCATACGACAGGCTTTATACTAGTTGGCTTATTGTATAAAAGCCAGTAACTTTTGTGCCGAGATTCATTCGCTACCAAAGATCTGTCAACAAACCAGACACAGCCGTCGTGAATCAAAAGATATACGCAAGGGCGGCTACCATGAAGGTAAGTGCACTTCCCTATTTGTAACTCAGCTGAACCATGGTGGCCTATTAGAATTGTTAACTTATTTTTATGAGTGGTTTCACTAGAGAAACATAAATTTTTGAATCGCTTTTGAAGTACCTTGCTGAATGTTATGACCTAGGTTCTCGTCATCTAAGCCATAATATGCAAGAAGGTCGTCATATGAGAGAATTACTATTGAAATAACCTATCTTGTATGTGCCCTCCTTTATTGAACTTTTGTTCATTGCACTGTTCAAAATCTTGGTATGTTCACTGATATTTTGAAAAAGTGGAAAGTATTATGTATGCTCACAGTAGTTTTAAAAGGATCTTGATAAATATATTGATGTTCATGTTGAGTTCTTGTAACTTATTACCCCTTATGAATTACACTTTATCGAATATTGATTTGCTATGTAACTGTTTCTTATCAAGGTGATTTGTGAAGGAAGCCTAAGTTACCTATGGGTGAGTCTCCAAAGCAGAAATGTCCTATTTTACTGCGTCACCTTAGCTGTAAAACTGTCATGAAAACGCAGCATATCACGCAGTATATATAAATCTGAAATATCGTAATCATGTTATTACTATATTTGATAGATTTGCTAGTTATTTTGCGAATGAGAACAGCACTTTTTTCATCGCCTGCACAATGTTTATTTACGATTTTGAAATATTTGAACAATCATTCTTACGTTATGGAAAATAAAATTGCCATAGGAAATTTCAAACTTTGAGCCGAATTCACAGTCACCACTTATGAGCATAAACTAAGAGATTTTTGGAACTTTTTTACCAGCACTCGGGTGCATTGAAGTGTAAAAAACGATAACGTCAGCGACACTTTGTCTTTTTTTCAACCCAGTTCTTCGTAAGCATCACAGCTTGCGCCCTCGTAGCCTGCGGTGTTTTCGCCGAAGACACGAAAAAAAGTTATAAGAAAGACGTTGAAGCACGTGGAGGCATCCTAGGTGCTGGAGTCGGATTTGGTAGAATTGGGGGCGGATACGGTGCTGGAGTAGGCCCTGGCCTTGTCGGTGCTGGACTTGGGGGAGCCGGTCTGGGTGGATCTGGCCTCGCCGGAGCTGGCCTAGCTGGAGCTGGTCTCAGTGGTGCTGGCTATGGTGGAGCAGGACTTGCTGGTCCTGTTTTCGTTGGTCCTGGAGTCACAGGCACAGGAGTCGCTGGCAGCCCAACTCTCGTTGGAGCCGGTGTAGGACTTGGTGTAATCCACGGCATTGGCCATGGCACCGGCCACGGCATCGGCCACGGCGTTGGCGGTGGCTACCAGTCTGGCTACGGATCTTCTGCTGGAGGTCACCAGTCTGGACACCAGGGTGGCGCCTCTGGTCACAACCAGGGATTTGGAGCATTCGCCGGTGGAGCGTCTCACAGCACGGTTAATGCCTTCAACAAAAAGCAGGGCTACAGCCACAGCTCTGGCTTCTCGTCCAGTGACCGCAAAACATTCGGCACTGGCTTCAACCAGGGTTCTTCGGGTTTCAAGAAAGGTGCCGTGGGACATCAAGCAGGCTACGGGCAGTCCTCTCACGGACATACAGCTGTTGCTGGAGTTAATGGAGTTGCTAACTTTGGCTAAATATAGGTACCACTGCTTAGGCTACTCAATTAACGTACAGTGTTAAGGCGGATATTACCTCCGATTTACTAGCTGTGACAACACGCACTCTTGTGGAAACGGTCTCTTGATTTGCTACATTTTCTAGCTATCAGAGTCAAAAGGGGTCTCTTGTGGCCATGTGATTTTTTTCGAGGCTCAGTTGTTTGCACACTTAATTGGCATAACATTTAAAGAATATATATATATATATATATATATATATTTAAGACGTTTTTTACTCATAATCTACAAACCATGTTTATTACAACGTATCTTTAGAGAACCAGAACAATAACCTAAATAGAACTATCCACGTGCTTTTTATATACGCCGTGCCATCAGTCTTAAGTTGTTCAGAATGGAATGTTACGAAGATATTTTTGTGTTGCTTTCAGACCCCGACAAAATACTGCTGCTGCAACATCCTTGTTCCTATTTACAAGCCCAGCCTCCTCGTAGTAACTACCTTTAATAAAAATGTTTTCTATTGAGTATGCTTGTTGTGGAGTTGACCTTATTGTGGCATTAAAAAAACTACAGATGCCCGAAAACAGTTTTAGGGCTTCTAACGTTCTGGGAATCGTCAACAAAATTTTGCGCTTAGCATTTCTTTTTTCGGCTTTTGATAGCGGCACAGAATAGTAAAGTTTTAAGGTTGTCTTATTTTCTAAGTATCTTCCCATTCAGGCCTGTACGGACTGTTGTCAAACTCGGGTGATCATTGGCAAGAATTGCTGTAATGTTGAAAAAATAGTAAAAGTAACAACGACGATCGGTGTTTCACGCTGCCGTCCTGAGTATTGAAACGGCGAGAGAGGCCGTTGCAGTAACACTTGTAGCGGGACTTGTGGGTAGAAGATGCACGGTGAAATAGTAAAACACGCGTAACCATCAAAGGAGGACTCGAGACAGAACTGAGCTGTTTTCTTTTCGGACTCGAGTCATGGGAGGTGCAATTTTTTTTTCAGTGACACGGCGTTTAATTGTGTGATCGTAGCGCATAACGGGCGCACTCCAGTCTGAAGACATTTGTATGTGAGTGCGTGGTGACAAAAGACGAAAACAGCTGTTATTTTTAATGCACAATGAACATGGCAGGAGTACCGCTATAGAGGTATAACGTGGTGTATTCGTTTGGCTGTGTATATGAATAAGTGTATATTTGATTGAAGTGGGAAATAGTCGTTGAAGTGTTAAAACTTGGAGAGAAAAAAAACTGCAATAAAAAAAAACATCGCAGATGTCACATTTGATACAGATTGATCATCATATTCACCGTTGTAGAGAATAACGTAAGCAACAACAACGTAAGGAACTTCGACCACGGGTGCGATGCAGGATGGCCCGAGCTTCTCGGCAGCCGAGTTTGCTCCGAGCTTGCTCGGCAGTGGCCATGGCATTAAGGCAGTGTGGAGCGCGTGACAGCAGCGTTGATAAATATTGTTACAAAAACGTGCGTAACGTTAGAAACGCATGTGGTACATTTGCGGTGGTTATCAAAGAAACACCGTCTGCGAACACGTCAGCGTCACCACACGGTCAACATTTTATTAGTGCAGCGACGTCAGCGCGATTGCCACGCTATCTTTTGGCCAATACAACATGCCGCTCCCACAGCCGTGTTCGTGGGCGTTTGTGCGCTTTTGAAAGGGTTCTTTTTTCCACCTGCAGCACGGAAATTTCCACTCGCGAACGCAGCAAGGGTGTACACGCAGCAATCTTTAGCTGCTCGTTTGGCTCCTATCAAATATTGCAGATAGTTATAAGGACAGGTGGTCACCAGGGGCGCTCGCATCATGGCGGCAACGCGGCTGTGGTTGGCAACGTTGTGAACGCGGTGAAATTGAATGCGAAACAACGTTGCCGTGGGGTGATATCACTTTTACTTCTGCGTGCGTGTGTGCATAGTCTGCGCGATAAAGCTGGTAGATGACTCGTGCCGCTCGACGTGAGTACTTCTCTTCGGCAAGTAGAAATGTAGTAGGCGTACCCGATCTCCGCATCGGGCGTCTGTCAATCAAACTGACTGACGCGTGAATTCGGACACAAACTCGTTGATTCTGAGAAGGCCCGAGTTCAACTCGGGACTTCTCGTTCAGCGAACAGCCACTAGATCAAGTCAGTACACCAAAATTGCTCGGAGTCTGGTTTCACGAGCACCTGTCAAGGACACCTCACGTTAAATGTCTCTTAACAGATCTAGCTCATTCGGTAAAGTGCTTGAGGAAAATCGCTTTCCTCCTCTCCTTATAGTTATTGAAATAGGTGTTTTATAGCGATTTCAATTACTCCAAACTGTTATATAGAATGTTGGTACGGGGAACAACAACTTAAAAAAAACATGAAAAATCTTAGCAAAATATGAAATATCTTGGAAAAATATGAAGGTCATCCCAGAGACCTATAGACCCTGAACCACTTTTCCTTAAACGCAGAATTCTGTCTGTTAGACAGGTTTACAATTTTAAGCTAATGCAACATAGTAATAAACATGAACTACAGGATTCCTACCGAGGAACTATACCAAATAAATTTGGCTTCTGAAGTTTTCCCGCAAAACTAAAAAAATACGCACGAATTATGGAAAGCAGGACATTGCTTACAAAGTTACTCAGTTGCTAAACCTTTACGAATCGAATATATACTTTACACTGAAATCTAAACCATTTAAATTTAATCTAAATCACTTTTTTTTCTCGATAGACGTCATTGTACACCCATAGTCTTTTGCACGTAAGAGTAATTGTACTCTTTGTTTTTGTTTATATTTGTGATTGTTCACAGTGATTCTAAAATGGGATTTATTCCAACAACGTTTTTTTTCCCTCAGTGCTGAGTGGATTCTGAGTGTATATTTTGTGGAACGAAGCGCATTTAGAAATGTGTGCTTTTGTTTGTATATGACAAAAATACATGCTCTAAATGTTTGATTATTTTGAATATATAAAACGAATATATTATGGGCATGCCAGTAGCTTCAGCCAGTGAAATAGGTAAATACGTGTGAAACATGTAACCGATGTATATAGTTGTGTGTTGCTGATGTGTAAATGTATATGTCACAGATGCAGACTCTTTTCTTTTTCATTTCGGTTAACAGGGAGTGAGACTTCGTGAGGCTTTTCGCCTTTAGTCTTTGCCTCCCGCAGGAAAATTCTGTATTTTTTTTCCTGCAAATCAACAATGTTTGGTTTGGTTTGGTTTGGTTTGATGGGGCCGGTGTGACTGTCAAGCGTTTTATGCGGTGAACGCCAAGGGGCCGCTCCTGTGCATAAAAATAATTTGGTGAGGTTACACTACTCGGGCAAGGCTGAAGCCATCAAGGAGGTTATGATAACTTAGCTTCTTGCAGCTTTTAAATTGGTTGTCTACACATGGGCGTGATCAGCTTCGAAGTGAAGACCACATCAGCTCTGTCTAAAGTTTGATTGAACTAATTGACTGAGGCTTAATGACCATTACATTGAGCTGTCCTGACTTCATTGATAAGACTTCAAGTAAATGCATTAATCTTGGCCGCCATTAGCAAGGAAATGATCAGCATGAAGCTATTAAACGTAATCTTGATTAGCAGGATACTAATTGTGATTATATTAGTAGGTGCTAACTAGCATGGTTTTATTTAGCATGCCCATGATCAACATCGCGTTGATTAGAATGATTTATTTACCTCAACAACTACCATACATTAGTCAGCCCGGTTCCAGGTTTACATGGCTTCTTCAGCACGGTCTTCTTAAGATGTGGCGTAATTACCTGGGCCTTATCATGGACTTAGCGTAAATAGCTTGGTCATAGACTGTCCTGGCCTAACTAGTGAAGTATACCGTTCAGCCAAATAGCTAATTAGCCGGCCGCACGTGCTCGGGTGCTAGCACGTGATGACAACGAAGACGACACACACCGGCCGAACTGCACGGTAGATTGAACACGCTGACACGTAGCCTGACTAGAATGTACAGACAGACACGTGGCGTCATATGTAGCTGCGGTCGCGATGTTGTAAGACGCTCGGCCAGTACAGACCTCAGAGGCCACCGTGCTGATTATTCTGAAACAGACTTAGTGCAGGAATTAAAAGCTCCGAATGAATTTAAACGCCCCTGCCTCTAAATATATTATCACGAAACGTTTCTCTCATTTTTATTGCATGGGTGCACATCTGCACTCCTTGGAACGACAAACAAATGGAAAAAGATGTCTTTGTTTGAAAACAACGCCCAACTTAGTCGACCGTCCTTGAAGCGATGACTGGTTCCATCGTAACCAATGAAACTCAGCGTGATGAGGGGTGGATTTGATTTTTTCGTCCTGTTTGCTCGTTCATAAGAGGTGTCGAGAGAGCTCAGGAATATCCCGAGTTTCGTAAACTTGGGCGAAACGTGGCCGATCCTGCATAGAGTGTCACGATGAAGAAAATAGAAGGAATATACATTTTCTCCTAGTGCTGTCCCATTGTGGCTCAAACTCACGCTACTACACATGATAAAACAGAATATGAGTACATAGTACGTGGAGTCACACATATTACAATATTAATAGGTATCAACCTCATCCCCTGCCCCAGCGTTTTGGTACATTGTCCACAACTGTACCATTGAAAACAATGTTTCGCACTGTTAGTCATCGATTGTTACATTAGAAATAGTTCAGAAAGACAGCTAGTTTTTGAACTATTTGCGGGGCACTTATACATTCTTGACAAGTGTATACTAACGATTTTCATGACATTTCTTCTTCGCGTTACCAGCCTTTCTACCTTCATCTTCACGATGAGTTCCACAAGTTATAAAAAAAAATGTGGCAGAATTGCAGGAGAGGGTCGGGGGGACTAATTGTATAGAAAAAAGCACAGGCACATAAGTGAAGGTCCATGCAATCATACCAAATTTTTAGTTGGGCCAACTGAATCTACCTTCTGTCATTTTACGAAGCTCAGCTGCTGACACGAAGGCAACGGCTTCCATTCGGACCGCGACGGTTGCATATCGACGAAGACAAAATGCTCGAACTCCGTGTGTGCCGAAATTTCTGAAGCCTTTACTGTGGAACGCCTCATAATCATATCGTGGTTTGAGCACGTGAATTCTAAGATAATATTGTTTAGCTTCTTTCGTTTAACGCATCGAACGCCAAATGTTGTACATGTTGTACGCTGATATTCTTTTCCCGGAATGGTGATGAGAGGGGGCCACAAACGTGAGGTGATTTTGAAGATAATGCAGCTTAGTTGATTGATCGACTGGGGCGTGTAACGTCCCAAATTTACTATATGACTATGAGAGACGCCGTAGTAAAAGTGTCGTGAAAGTTCGACCATCTAGAATTCTTTAACGTGCTCCCAAATCTAAGCACACGGGCCTACAGCATTTTCACCACTATGGAAAACACAGCCGGCGCAACAGGGATACATTACCGCGACCTGCGGGTAAGCAGCTGAGTACCTTAGTCACTAGACCATCGCGGCGGGGCTGTTTATACCAGGTCGTTGGTGTTAGGTTGTGAAGTGCGAGTAGTCTATGTGTTTGATATTTACTTAGCTGTTGTGCTGTGTATGTGTTGAGCACGTGTTTGGTGGGTGTATGGGGGATATTCTACCTCCTTGAATGTTTGTGCTAACGCAAACGGTAGATATTGCTTTTTGTTCATCTGCGACAACACGCTACGGATATTTTGCATAAATGATGTAGAATTTCTGTATACTCTATGCAGATGTTCCACAGATATTCTGAAAGAATGCTGCATCTTGCGCGGCTGAAAATGCTTTGCACACTTTAAGCAGAATGGGTGCACCAATTGTCAACTTGGAGATGACAGAGCGTAACCGAAAGTTTGTTACTTGCCTACATATATTGTGAATCCCGGGTGACTAACGGTCTGTAGAAGTTCTGCAGATAGGCTGCGCTTTTTTTTTTTAATTTGAGACGAACGAAGATTAACCAGTCCACAAACTACAAGCAGGCATTCAGAAAGAGTTGTGATTCACAGTAGAAATTGTGCTCGTTATACATACTCGCAGTTACGCTGAGTGTCTCCAGTTACACTTAAGTTTCGTACTTCCCTATATGATTAATATTCATTGCTGTGAATGGTTCACCACGCAACAGTAATTTTTGAAAGGCGGTGCGGCAGCGTAGGGCAAATGCCATTAAAACTGTGAAATAATATAACTATGAACATAGAGGAGAAGTTAAGCAACAACTGTATATGTCATCTGAGTTCAAGCTTGTCTACTCATTTTTACGTTTACTCTCTAAGTTTATAGTAAGAAATGAACTTCCGCGTACACTTTAATAATTTACGGCCTACAAGTGGCATGGTCAGCACCATTTTGTGGTGAAGTGCCAAGTTGCGCTAAGGCGACGCAGTGGGGGCCGGGTGGCAAATCGAGGAAGGAGAAATTCGGCACGTTATCAAGAGTTTGCTATGCTAGATTAGGCATTACGTTTATTTTCAGTACATATGCCATACAGTTTGAATAGAAGATAAGTTAAAAGCCAATGTCACATTTTTGTCAAAACTTACAAGTCTTCCTTCAGAGAGGATCGGACAAAGAAAGAGGGAAGGGGTTGACGTCGCGCAGGTGGTGGCCTAATACATTTCCGCGGGCTGCTGGTAGCCCATCTTTGGTTGAGTTTATTACTTTACAATGAGTATGCCGACCCGGCAAGAGAAATATATGTTGGTCCGTGAGCTGGGATGCTGCCGAGAACGGGCGAGACATAGCATGACTTCGATTGGAGCTTTCAATGTAATACACCAAATTAAAAAAATGTGAAGTAATTGCGGATATTATGATAAATTACGGTTTATCTTTTATATGTTCGTGTTGATTAATTTCCCATATTATAGCCGGAAGAAAACCAATTCAAATCAAGGTTCCCCGAAGGGAACCCTAATGGGATGCGAAGCAACAGTGGTGCGCACAACGTTGACCCGGTTTAAACGGGCGTCGACGTGGGTGCGGGAAGAACGGTTTGAAGCCAAACTCGGTGTAGCATTTACTCTAGTAAACACTTGTTCCAACGCAAAGACAATGGAGACAGGTTCGATTTCGTGTAAGTTATCATGATTCTATCTAATGATTCTCTCATTAGATAGAATCATACTTAGGCAAAATTAGATGGGATGCACTCCAACTGACTCAAGAAATATATATATATATTGCACTTTAGACTTCATCGGGCGCATAATCAATAAAATGTAGCTCACCCATACTCACTCAGATTTAGGCTCACGGCTTGATCTCAGTCTGAGTGAGTCCGAGGGAGTCTACTCATGAATGACTTCGCCGAGCTATGCTTATTATACACTGATTGCACAACACGCGTGATTTACATTGTTCCTTTAAGCCACAGGGAATATAGGTGGCTAGTGTGTGAGCACATCAGTATCGACCACAAATTGGTAATGATCTAAAAATTGAACTTTCAGGCACTCGTTTTTCTTTGTTAGGTTTCATTTAAAACAAAACAAAACAAAGTTCTCTTCTTTCACTGGCCCTCCTGCCTGTGCCATATATCAATGCTACAAAAGAAGCAATGGTGTCAAGAAAAGTACAGGGAAAGTTATAAGCGCAATTTTGATGTAAATGAAAATGAACAGAAATGAACGCGCTTCTGGCAGGGACATACCTGTGACCTTCAAAAACCACATATCCGATGCTCTACCGACTGAACTATAGCTGCGATCGTCTGCCCATCTAGTTTATGGCAGATATGTGTAAATATAAATTTATGGCAGTGATAGCACCACTTTTGGCCGCGAGATCGAGTCGATTCGCCGCCTGGCGGAAACTGGCCGAAAGGGCGAAGTGTGGATTGCTCCTTGCGGCGTCTTCTAGCCACGTCGTGCTTGCGAGAATAGTTCGTCGTGCGCGTTCGCAAAGGGTGGTTTGTTCGGGTGTGTTAGTGCAAGCTAAAGTGCTTCCACGTATGCCTGAAACTACGTATGAAAACATTTGGTCTTGCTCGGCTGGTAATGCACTGCAATAAGATGAGCGAGTGAAACTTTTCAAAGTGCTGTGTATTGTCGTCGTACCCTCCATTTACCCGAATCGTTTCAGCGTGGGTGCCGCTTTCTGCTTCAAGCACATCGTAAAATGCACTTGGCAACGTGCATTGTCCCAACATGACGACTCTAATTGTCCAAACACTATACACTCTAAATGTTCAAACACATGAAGGTTACATTTGTCGAAACATGAAGAGTATTAAATATTTAGTGAATGCAGCGGTTTAGCGACTTGGTTTAAACAAAAACGATGATCTAGGCCACGCACAAGTACATTGTTTTTAGGTGTATAACTACAGCACTGTATATAGTTCAACGACAATGTGAGGAGCTTTATTTATGCTTACCCGGCCATCATTCTACTACACATGGGTAAGTATATTAATTAAAGCGTGACACTTCCGTAGTAGAAACTCTTCTTAAAACGGAGTTGCCGAGTGGAATTTTTTCGCATAGAGTGAAATTTACGCAGAAATACTTGTTCGCTTAGGTTTAAAAATGCTTTAAAGACCCCAGACGATGAAAATATTTCGGACGGCGTGCCTTATATTACTGTTGTAAATTTTCACGAAAAATGTCATCAGCCTTTTAAACTGTCTTGAGCATTCGTGTGGTATTGTTATTGACTAACGGAAAGTAGCAGTCATTTTTCCTTTGAAAAAAGCAAAAATAAAATGTGTTCTTCCCATGAAGTAAGCGAACCTTTGTTTTATTACTGTCGTATGCACGTAATCTTTCGATGAAAGCTTTCTGGTTTTACTGATGCACTAACATGTATGCATTCATGGTAAACATCAATGTAACACAAAGCGCTGCCAGCCACGAAGCTTTCCTGGCTAGACTTACCAACTGTCCCACATTTCATGCGGAAAAAAATGAGAGAACAAAATTGGAATATCCCAAGTACAGTGGGAATCAATGATATGCAAATCACGAATGAGGTCAATAGGTCACTTGGTTAATAGGTCACAGTAAAATCAGCACAATGTTACTAGGCAGACAGACGTAATACACAGTAAACACAAGTAGAAATTTTATGCGTGCTCACGCACCTAGATAAGATGCAAGTATGTTGTTTATAGCCGAGTATCGATGGCAGCACTAACGCTTGCAATATCAACACTAGCAATGGTAGGCATATATAATTAGGCCGTACATGATTTTCATGCCATGATTATCATGTTTGCGCCTGGCATTCGTGTTCGTCGTCCATTCATGTCACGTAATACCATACCAACTTTGCTAGATGTGAAGCTAGCTAAATGGCCACGAGCGCGCTATGCGCGTAGAGTGTAGTGATGTTCTACATGACAGGCATATGATGATTATCATGTTTGGTCGTGTCATTTACCTTCGTTCTCCGTTGGCGTCACGTAATAACCAACTTGGTATACGTCAAGCAAGCGAAACGGCCGCGAGCATGCTATGAGCAAAGCATGCAGTTGCGTTTTACATGACAGGCATGGCATGATTCTTTCTTTAGACTTGTCATTTACCTCCGTCATTCAACTACGTAACGCAATACCCGATTTGGTATATGAGAAGCTATCAAAACGGCCGCCAACGCATCATGAGTGTAGCATGTATTCATGTTTTTACATGACGCACATGTCAGAATTATTACGTTATCACTAGTCTTATACCTTTGTCATCCATACCAAATTTGGTATATGTGAAGCTATCGAAATGCCTGCGAGTGCGCAACGGGCGTAGCACGTAGTCATGTTGTACAAGAAACGCATGTCATGATTATCATTCTCGGGCGCGTCATTTACCTTCATCGTCCATTCGCGGCAAGTAATACCAAATTAGGTATAAGTGAAGCTAGCTAAACGGCCGTGAGCGTGCTATGAGCGAGCATGTAGTCATGTTTTACATGAAGTGAATATCATCATTACCATGTTTGAACCTGTCCTTTACCTTCGACGTCTATTCACGTTATGTGATGCGAAATTTAATATGTGGGAAGCTAGCGAAACAGTCGTGAGCACGTCATCAGTGTGGTATGTGGCCATGTTCTTACATGACTCGCATGTCATGATTATTAGGTTTCCATGTGATATACCTTCGTCCTCCACTCACGTCATGTAACAGCAAGGTTTGTATAAGTGAAGCTAGTAAAACGACCACGAGTGCACCCTGAGTAAGGCGTGTAGTCATGACTTACATAACATGCTTATCATGATTTCCGCATTAGAACCTATCACTTATGTTCGCCATGCAGTCGTGTCATACCATACCAATTTTGCAATATAACATGTGAACAAAAACAGCGCAAGAGCAGCAAAACAATGATATGTAAATCAGGACATTCGTAACATACGTGTCATTATTTTGATGTTAAGGCTAGTAACGTATGCTCGTCATACAGTCTTTTTTTAAATTAAATTTATATAAGGAGAGGTTGGTGCGAATCTTGTTATGCCATACCAGTTTTCATATCGATACCATTATTGAAACGACCAAGATAGCTAAAAGTCGTAGGCTGCTAGATAGATAGATAGATAGCTAGATAGATAGATAGATAGATAGATAGATAGATAGATAGATAGATAGATAGATAGATAGATAGATAGATAGATAGAAAGATAGATAGATAGATAGATAGATTGATAGATAGATAGATAGATAGATAGATAGATAGATAGATAGATAGATAGATAGATAGATAGATAGATAGATAGATAGATAGATAGATAGATAGATAGATAGATAGATAGATAGATAGATAGATAGATAGATAGATAGATGAGGGCAAAGTCACCGAAGTTCGCTGAAAAATGCATCGCATTTAAAATGCTCATACATATTCAGTGCAAACAGCGGTACTAAACTCATGACACCGATATGAGGGCTTTCTATTTTTTTATTTAGTATTCAGACGAGCAAGATGTTATCAAGTAGTTCAGTCATGCAAGAGGAGCGCGTAGTAAGCGGAACATTATGGAAGTGCGTACATACAACACAGCGCAAGCGTGATTTAGTGCGTAAGTGCGCAGACAATGAGCCAGGGCGAGTTCCACTTGCTCCTATTAGAAATGTTACATGGGCTTCGTGTGCCGATTTGACAGAGACGAACGTAAATATCATCAGTAAACTACAGTGAACGTATTTCGTTCACCGACAATCAGCTGAAACCACAGCAGTGGACTGTCGCTGCGTATATTTGTATACACACCACCGACCGCCAATCCACACTCCCGCGGGGACGGTGCTGCCACAAATTGCCCGATGGTGTCGTGAATAGCGATGGCGGCGAGTGTAGAACATTCTTTTTTAAGACCATAGTTTTTTTGGGAACCTTCAACGCAAACATTTTGGTCTGTCTGTCTGTCTATTTGTCTGTCCGCCCGAAATTGCACCAAGCAGTACCACAATCAGCCGACCCCATCCGCAGCGCCCAGCCATATTGCTCAAGATTCAGCGTTCATGCTTGTGCGATTGTCAATTAAAAAGCAAGTATTGGGCATACCTGAGGCACCATAACAAAACGTGAATATTCTGTTTGTGTGTCCTTTTATAGAAAAGGCATACATAAGTAATTCTAAGAACCGTACGTTTATCACGCTGCGCTAACCATGCAACGCTTGCACGAAAAGGCAAGTGTTTCCAACGCTTTGCTAAGACGACACGGTGGTGGCACCTACCCGTCGCATTACGTTCTACACTTTATCACCTCCGAGACGTACGCGCACGCCACGCGCTTTGTTTTCCAAGATAACTGCCAAATGGCGCTCATGTCTCACGAGTGGCGTGACTTAATGCGCTCGTTCGCCTCCGCTGCACGCTCGAGACACTCTTAACACAGCGCCTCCAGAATACCATTCACCGATTTTCTTGAACAGAACATCAAATAAACGTTTTGTTCACACTCTCCAGACGCAAGACTATCGTCTTTCGACTACATTTGCAGAGTAACATGCAGATATGGGGCAAATTTTTTTAGCACGTGATCTTATCATAGGCTGGCAGCTGACCAACAAGTTCTCGCATACTGCCTGAATTTCTCAAGTCTGGTCCGACCTGCCTCTTATGCTATAATGGTAAGACGGAAACATACGCAGCTGTACTATTCGGCACCTACAATGGTAAGAAGCTTACGTGATGCAGCGCGGGGATCGTTGATGACAGCATATTGCTCCTGCCAGATTATTGCATAGCGGAAAACACATGCAGGAGAGCGAAAATATACGCCCTTTTCGCGACACAAAAGTAATTTCTCCCAGGCTGTACTATAACTTTCGCGATGTTTTTTTTTTCTGAGGACGCCCATTCACTTGCACGCTGCAATACTGTCGAATTTTAAGCTTCCATAGCTTTAAGAGAAATGAGCTGCAGGCTCATTCTCTGTGGCATGTTCCTCTGTGGCATGTTCCTCAGTGGTGTTCACAGAACACCGCAGAGGAATATGTCCAAACACATCGAGAAGTTGACGCTTATATTTATTTAGACATTCCCAAAAAAGCAGTCTTCTTTTCTCTGTGCACTATATGTCTGCGTATTTGGCCGTATACGCATGCTTGATTTAGAAACCCGCCAAAAACCCGTTCATGACGCTTCAGTTGTGGCCACACTCTGCTCAAATATCTTCATTTTCATCGCATACAGAGCAACGCTCTCTGTTTTTTCTGCGACGCTGTTAGACTGAATGCGCCCGTATGTACATCGTCAGGTTAGACGTGTGGTTTTAGTGTGTGCGTACGTTGATGCTAATCTTCGTGCTACCTTGACACCAGCCCGATGATTGCCCAGTGACTTACTAAATAGATAGTGGAGAGTGCAGCGACAACTGTACAAAAACTCTCATATGGACGTCTGGAAGTAGGGTAAAACTAGCAGACATCGAAGTCGGGGCTGTATAAGGTGGCCTTCGATTCATGGCTGTACTCAAAAAGGTGAGAAGACCTTATCCGAAGTAGTTATACTATAGCAGCAGCCTGTCTAATCAACCTGACTAAGTATCAATAAGAGCTAACAGATAACAGCGCCATGCAGGGTAAAGAAAGGGGATACAATTTGCGATATTTATCATATAAATGTGAACAATGTCAAAAAGGTAAATATATGCCAAGCTGAAGATACATCTGAAAGCAATCTTGCCCCTTGCGCTGTCCAATACTATATAGATCTGTTGCGCGAAAAAAAAACTATTGATAAAGACTGAAGTGATAAATGATAACTTGTTCAATTCAAGACACTGAAGGGCTGCGGCGGCTGCATTCCCGATGGAGGCGGAAATGTTGTAGGCCCGTGTGCTCAGATTTGGGCGCACTTTAAAGAACCCCAGGTGGTCAAAATTTTCGGAGCCCTTTACTACGGCGTCTCTCATAATCATATGGTGGTTTTGGGACGTTAAACCCCACATATCACTCAATCAATCGAGACACTGAAGTAATAATTATACAAATATTTTTTACAGACTTTGATATTTTAATATGTTCTAGCGTCAAAGTTTCATCAAGATCAACATTCAGATTCGGCGTGTCGTGATATAGGAGCATTTTCGACTGCGTAATACCTGAAGTGTGACCTCCCAGAACGACGACACGATATAATTTTGAGGGATGTCTAAGTAGAGGGTGCCGGAAGTTTTCGCCATCTGACCTGCTTTAATGTGCCCTGACATCATACAGCACACAGTCCTCTATCCTTTTGCCTCCATCAAAATGCAACCATGCACCGTGGCCGGGTTCAAACCCACAACCTTCAGGTCAGCAGTGAAGCACCATAACCACTAAGCCACAAAAGCGGACAACTTTCGATTGCATAATGCTCAAAGTATGGCCCTCGATCTTTACACCTGTATCTAAGCAGATAGACAAATTTGACTACGTGTTTCTAGCTAGCTATGTGGTAGGCTTTCACATAAAGCTGTAAAAATGAAAACTTTGCTGTACGCGTTGAAATTTTCAAAGATTTGTATATGAAACTTGATTTCATTTTCGTTTTGAAGCTGGGCGAGCCAAATAGAAAATATGACATGATGGAACAGGAAAGCGTTGATTAACAACAGTATTGCGTAAACAGACTAGGTGTGGTTACTTATTCATACTGAAACTCAAAATAGCAATGGGAGCGAGGCATGCGTTGCCTCTTTCCTTAGTTGCGACAGAAAAGGGGATATCATGCATCTCTATACAAGATCACAAAATAGCAAGTTTACGACAAGATTTCCGCAGGTTAGAGGCATGTTGTAATTAAGACCCAAGACGTACGGAACATCTATTACGCATGAATTGAAGCGGTCCATATACATCATGTTTTGCAGTTTTATTTTTCATTGTTATCCCACTTCCCATGAATGCTTAGGCGCAACAGCTTATGTGCTGCCAAAAACAAAAATTAGATTCCACAACGCTTGCCAACTTTGTCATGGTCATATAATTGCTTTAGAGCAGCGGCAGTGCATGTTGTTTACAGCACACCTCACTCCTGAAAAAATTGGCGGTTCCCACGTACAGAGAGAATCGATGATATGTGAAGCACGAATGAGGAAGTTAGATAAGTCACACAAAAATCAGCACAACGTTATGACGCGGATGTAAATAACGCCACATATGACTTCTATGTCATGATTATCATGTTTGGACGTGTCATTTTCTATCGTCGCTATTCACTTCATGTGATACTAAATTTGGTATATGTGGAGCTAGCGAAACGGCCCCGAGCATGCTATGAACGTAGCTTGTAGTCATGTTTTACTTGACACGCATATCATGATTACCATGTTCGGACGTATCATTTACCTTCGCTGTCTATTCACGTCACGTGATACTAAATTTGGTATATGTGAGGGTAACAAAATGGCCGCGAGGACATCATGAACGTGGTATGTTGTCATGTTGTTACATGACGCGAGCATTTTATGATTATCGCGTTTTTACCTGTGATATACATTAGTCATTCATTGATGTTACGCAACACCGAATTTTGTATATGTGAAGCTAGCGAAACGACCGTGAGTGCACTATGAGCATAGCATGCAGTCATCTTTCACATGACACGCATGCAATGATTATCATATTTGGACGTGTCATTTACCTTCGTTTTTCGTTCGCGTCATGTAAACCAAAATTGCGATATGTGAAGCTAGAGAAACAGCCATGAGCACATCATGAGCGTGCCATGCAGTCATGTTCTTACATAACACCCATCTCATGATTTCCACGTTAGAGTCTGTCACTTATTTACGCCATGCAGATTGCGAGACTGGGTTACACTAGATTGATTGATATGTAGGGTTTAACGTCCCAAAACCACCATATGACTATGAGAGACGCCGTAGTGGAGGGCTCCGGAAATTTCGACCACATGGGGTTCTTTAACGTGCACTCAAATCCGAGCACACGGGCCTACAACGTTTCCGCCTCAATCGGAAATGCAGCCGCCGCAGCCGGGATTCGAACCCGCGACCTGCGGGTCACCAGCAGAGCACCTTAGCCACTAGACCACCGCGGCGGGGCCTGGGTTACACTCTAGACAGGAGGAACCTTGTCAAGGCGAGTCGGAGACACAGAAGGCCAAAACACGCTGGAAGGATCCGCCTTGGTCAAACACACGCTGGTCGGACACGTGGTGGTGAAACTCACGCCAGCAGAACTGGTGGTGGCATGATTCATGCACTCGTGGTGCACTGGAACAGAAAGCTAGGGAGATATCGGTGCATTGATCCTTGATAATCTTGTAGTCCCGCGACATTTAAGAGAAGCTCTTATGCATCGCTGATTATGTATGTTGTGTAGACAAAAACTTAGACTTGTAATTTTAATTTTCTTTATTTCTCTATATAAGAAACACTGTGGATTATTACCCTGTCGGTTTTGTTCTGCCTAACAGCGTTAAGCCCAACAAGAAATGTGTAGGCCACATTTTATTTACCTAGAATGCATTTTTGTTAATAGTTTCTCACTCTTTGTTTGATGCCGGTGCGGAAGTAGCACTGCCTGCATGAATTTGTTCGGTTATTTTTCTTGGAAGAATACGCAGCGCTGGTCCTCTCTCTCTTTTTTTAATCCATACATGTCATTGAGACCCGTGCATAGCGTACTATGTGGGCGGTCAGTAACTATAAAATTGTGTATCAGGCAACGATACTATGTGCATACTACAAATGTTAAACAATTCATTCAGAGTATACATGAGGCACTGTGGCACTCCGTAACGATACTCTACAGATGGCAAAGAAAGCTCTCTTTAGCAAATAAATATGAAGGCTCCGAATTTGACATGGTTTGGTCATTCACGTGTTTGCACTTTATCATCAGTAACTAGAATTAGGGCAGACTAGAAATTTTACATTTCAAGCGACAATTGCAAAGCCAAGTGGTCACATAAGAATATAATTTGCCCACAAATACCTGATTATGCAGTCTCACTTTTGATTCCTGGCCCCCATGTGTGAAATCGTAAAATTCTTCCGTTTCGGGTGGCGTGTTTGACAACCGTATGCTAGAGAAAGCGCGAGAGAGAGGGGAGACGCCCATGTCGTCTGCTACGGCGCTCCTTGGCAGTGGCGACCACGAACGTCATTTCCGCGTTCAGTTAATTCTTGCGGTTGCCGTGCCAGCAGCTAAGGGCGCCACGAACTCGCCAGTTGCGCCGGCATAGAGAGCAGCTATGTGTGTTGTGTGTTTTGTGAATCAGATTGCTTTTTGGTTGTTTCCGAACTACTAAAACCTTTTTAGTTGTTTTCGAACTACTAAAACCTTAAGTAAACAGACTTGGGCCAACTGCGTCGGGGTGTACTGAGAGCAGCTGTGTGGTACGTGTGGTGTGTTTTGTGGATTGAATTACTTTTGGGTTGTTTCCGAACTACTGGAACTACAAGTAAACAGTCTCGGGCGAATTTCGCACGCAGACTGCACACAGACGCATTTGTTTCCCGCAGTGTCACTACCATCACGGCTCGCTTTCTCCCGTAGATCCCGCACCATGTTCGTCACGGCTGTTTAACGCATGTCAAGCTTTAATCCGGTCGGCTTATTACGCTGTTGAATGTACGGCCGTACGTCACCGTTTATGTTTTGAGCAATTTCGAGGCTACCGACGGTCTTGCCTGCACGATCGATGTATATCGCTAGTGATTGCCAGTTTAAACAATCAAGTGCTCATAATACGCCCCAGTTGGTTTTTTTACCTGCAGCAAGAGCGGCGCAAAAATGTGAAACAGTTGTTAACCACTGAGTATGCAATTCAGCAGAGTGACTTCTTGGGCGAGTTCGTTCATTTTTAAAGAGCCTATGGCACGAAAAAAATACGAAAACACAAAAACACGTGTTTTTTTTTTCGCGCCTTAAGATTGTTACGACTGAGTATGTCCTGTTTTAAAATAAACTGCCTAGTTACTTGACATTGCAGGGACGGTGCCGCAGTTTTCCGGACTTTGTGCTGCAGTCATTCTCAAAAATACTGCAAATAAAAAACTTCCATGTGACCGTGTAACATTTAAAGCAAAATCAGGGAGATATGGGGTAGTTGCAGTGTAAAACAAAAACCAGATTTGACAACATGTGCGTGGCTCCCAAATGTATCACTGTGATGGTACTGAGCAGCTTACTACAATGACGAATACAATAAAAGATACACCAAAGGCAAATGGTGCAAAAGAAATCTGAGTGGTGGTTAAGAGTGATTTTAGTGTTCAATAAATCTGTGCAAGAGTATGTTTGTTCATGCCAGATGTTTTATTTCTTTACTTTGAAGCCCTGAGAGAATCGCAGAAGGGAGCAGAAAATTCAATGCACAGAAATAAAGTAAGCATTAGTAATTTCTAACTTTTTAGTGTCACCTATATGGTTGCGTGCTTCAGAGAGGATCAGGTGTTTTATCATAGGTAAGCAAGTACTAGTGAACAGGGAAAGTAAAAATCATATGAATATTGTCAAACAGCCTTCCTCCTGTCTCGGCAGTTTTTTTTTTTAATTTTTCGTTGCAACCAACTCAGTTTATTATTTTTACGCTGCCTCATTAAGCCTTCGCTGTGAGTCACTCTTGCTGCCTTCATGTGGAGCGCTTCAGACAGGCAACATGCATATTAACAATAGGCTCCCATCAGTTTTTCTGAACTCTGGAACCTGTTAATGTGATATTTCTACAATATACCTCTTCCATAACAGTTTTAATAAGCTTGACATATATTGACTTGAACACGTAAGCTGTGCTGAAGTGTAAACAGTGTTTTCAGAAACAGAATGAAGAAAGTGCACCTGCATTAGTGAACTGAATCGGGCCGGTTGGTACGTACATTACAGAATGTTGGATTTAGACAAGTCGGTACCGATCTGTTTAAAACGCGCAAGTGCAAGCAAGCACTGGAAACTGCTCAAAGCATGAAAGGCAGCGTACGGCCGACAAATGCGGCCGTTATAATGACGATTGAAGGTACTACTATGGGGGATTAAACCTTAGGCATGAGTTTAACATGCGTGGTGAAAAACGAGCACCCCACGCTATGGAACCCCGAGGCCACGGCCGTACGTCTCGCTCCAACGCGTAAATGTTGTACGTCTACTGCTCGTCGTAATGGCACGAGTGTGCAGATGGCGCTTTCCTGTGCAGCCAGCGCCGACACCGTTTACTTACGGCTTCAGTAGTTCGGAAACAACCCCAAAGCAGTCGGCTCACAGCGATCACTCGCTCCTCACCCCACGAGCGCGGCGACGGCGGCGAGAACAGACGAGAGCGTCAGGCATTGTGCGGAAATGACGTTTGCAGCGGTGGTAGCCAATGAGCGCCGTAGCAGACAACATGGGCTTCTCCCATCTCTTTCCCGCGTTCTCCAGCATACGGTTCTGAAACACGCTTTCGGGTGTATATATTGTTCCATCTTTCTTGAAATAAATTTAGTTGTGAGTAAGCGCCTGGGTCATTCCTTTGCTCCGTGTATTGTTTGTTGCGATGTTTCCGGCTCACGATGAACATCAACCAACTTGTTCAACTCGCCATTCTCCTTAAGAAGATGTATGCTGCATTGTGCCCTGCCTCCCTCTTAGGCCACGTGAACCTGTCTGGACAGTTAATTTGTGATAACGTTTACCATAAATTAATAAACGTTATCACAAATGAAGTTCTTGAGATTACGTCCCTGAAGCTTTAAATTACAGTTACTTGATATCTGAAACCAGTGGAAGTTTAGTATGGTGAACCTTGAGAACTGAACTTTCCGAATCATACTCTACTTTTATTCAACATCCACCAGATCGACACAAAACACTTTTTGTCTTCTCTGGAGTGTGCTAAATGACTTGTAACATTTTAATTGTATGAGCCCAGTCAGTTTATTTTGTTATGGCACGGTCACCCAGTAGTAACACACGTAAGAAGAACATACTTTTTGGTGATGCATTTTCTCTTTAAAAAATCTTGCTAAAGAAATCCCACAGCATAAATAAACGAGACATATGAGCAAGAAGGTTTTCACTGCATGCCGCAAAAATGTCATAAAATTGCTGGAAAAAAGCTTTCAGCTGTTAAGAGTTTTGCTGAAGCGACAACAAATCCCTAAACCTTCCCTAGATCGATCAAGAAATTCATGTTAAAAATTATTTTCAACAATTTTGCCGCTGTTGGGAAATCTATGCACAGTGATAAAATGGTAGCACGGGGACGTTTCTCGACTCTAAAAGGGCGCATTATCTTACATATCCTAATTGTAAGTTAGGTCGGTTTATAACTGTGGAAAAATTTTCATGGCTTGACAGCCGTTTTTTGAGACATGATTATAAATCCTTCATTCTGATGCATCGCATTTGTATCTTAGAATGTTTACTGTCAGCATACTACATTCTAAGCAAATAGTATTTTCTATGCCAATGATTAGGTACTGTTCTGCTTTATTTGGACGACGGTAGTCTACTGTTGTGTTAACACATCCTCACTGAACTGATCAAAAGAAAAAAATAATTACCTTGTGTCACCAGCGGCGAGGACATGCAAAATTTTATTCTCAGTTTCACCTGTTCTTTATTGACAAACATGGGCTTAGGTTCTTCAACAAATGTAATTTATTGTCAGCGTCAGTTGTCGCTGTTCACGCTTTTTGTCACTTCCACGCTGTTCGTGATGCGTGTTTTACAAATTTGCCCAAGTTCACTCTGTTCGGCAGTGCCATTCAGAAAAATTTATACATACGACACACGACCTATAACATAACACGCACGTATAACTTAATACACACGACCTATAACGTAACATTATTCAAAGTTCACTTACAATAACATTAACAATACACACAATACTTGTTTAGACGAACATCAAACACTATATCTCTGGTGATGGTATTGTTTTTTTTTTTCAAGGAATGACTAGGTAAGACAACGTGCAGCTGGCGCAAGCGCAAGAAGTTTTTGCCAATGACTTCCCCCTTTTTTTAATATACAATTAACTGCAAGCTTAGAACACAATCTGCGTTTCTTTTTCTACTTAGTCAATAGTGAAGAACGAGCAGAGTTTACACTTAAACGTCATGTCATAGTTCAGAAAACATTTATTGCTTCACACATTCGGTCCGTGTTTTTTTTTTCCTGTTATTACATGCAAAAAGAAAACGTGCAATTGTCACGAATAAAATACTTGAAGTGTGCTGTATGTACAAGCGATATTGATTAGAGCAAAGCATAGTGATATTATGCGTGTATAAGTTTACCTAGAACAAAACAAACTTAACATACTAACAAAAACATAGGATGCATAAGGCAGTTTCATCTTTAGCTGAAGGGTAAGATGTAAGCGAATTTCTTCCCGTTGCCTGAGTGAAAAGGTATGCATCACACTTAATTATAAGCCCGAATCAATAAACGTACGCTCGTATTCACCTGGAATGAAAGTACACGCTCAAATAGAGTAGAAACTAAAGACACAAAATAGGAAAAAAAGTAAATGGGAGCACAATTGAACAAGTAGCGCCGACGCTGCCGTTTACATTAACTATTGACTTCACGCATTTTTATGAAAGCTCGCCAGATGGCGAAGGTGCTGCTGAAACTGAGCAAGCGTCGAGAACGCGCGAATTTTCAACTCGCATTGCTCCACCATTCAGCAGCCCTGAGAAATGTTTCTCACCGTCAATTGAGTTATAGCCCTTCTCCTCCTGGACCCTTTGAGGTTTGTGAAAAGAGAATGCTCGGTGCTTGTTTGGTTCATATTTTCAGCTTGAGATTTGGCTCAATGTTCCATGATGGCATTTTCGGGGCAGCCAGTACCACATGGAATAAAGAGACTGAGCTCGAAAAAAACCAAAAGAATAGTAATAGTAATAAAAAGTAAAAACAAAAGGCAGCTTGCTTCACCTATAAGCTCATACCACACCAGTTATTTAAACCTCATTTCCACCTTGTTGAATGTGCCCTGCGATTTCTTTTTGCGAATTTCCGCTGCTAAGCACACATTTAACGACATTTGAGATCAAGTAAAGCACCGCAAGAGCCGTTCTCGTGACGGTAGTGTTCTCACGTACAATACATGCTATACCAACGCAGCCTCTTTTTATACATGGTGCACCAACTTCAGCTGCACTGTCATCTCAGCATTCAATCGTTTCCTTCTTTTGCATACGTGGCTTTAGCAATAAGCTATAGGAGAGCCGTCTGATAGAGTGGTGTCAAGAAATAGTCATGTTGCTGTTTTTCAAAATGCATCCCAACGTCTTTTGTTTGTGGAGATGAAAGTATTAACAGTGTAGCCATATAATACAAGGAACAGGTCTTTACTGAGGAAGCATTGTAAATGTATTTAAATAATTTAAAAACCTTCGAAGGAGCTTTTGGGTTTGATTTCGAAGAGTGTTATGTTTTCGTATATTTCAAACTTCTCCGCAAACAGAATTCGCACTGTGCCCTGCTCAGAAAAAGAAAAAAAAAACACCTTCTCGGACCCCATTGTATCAACGTCACGGGTATATGTCTGATCTGATTTATAGGTAAAGATAATCTGCGCCGATAGTGTCTTTACAATTCTCCTTCGCATTTTTAGCGCATTCGTAAAGTTAGTTAGCACTGGCATCCCGTTTTGGTTGGACCAAGCTAGAGTTGAATACCTCTTTTTTTAGAACTTCATTGACACCCATAGTATCTTGAAAACTTCTAGGTCGATGAAAAAGTTTGACAACGAATAAAATAGTTGAGCAGTTAAATATTTGTGGTAAAGTTGTCAGGAAGTTTAGCATTCTTCCGAGGTGCAATGATGTATGTGCACACCGTACATGTTCGGTGTGGTCAACATGCAGGAGTCAATGTTTGGCAACAAAGTTATTGCTTAGGCTGGTTCGTATAACATACTTCACAACAAAATCTTTTTTCCTGGTCTGTGATGTCTTTCACTCACTCTGATCTGTCATCTACTCTCCTTCTTTTTTTATTCATTCTGTAGATTATATAATAAATTCTTGTAAAGTAAGTTATTAATTGATTTCGTAAATATTTGTTCTCCGTACTATTGCAGTATAGGTTAATTACAATTCAGCTTGTTTTAAGAGTTCTCCCCATAATTGTTAAAAGTCTAGAAAGATAGATACGTTGGTTTAACGCCCTAAAACCACCATACGGATATGAGAGACGCTGTAGTGGAGGACTCCTAAAATTTTTGCCACGTGGGGTTCTTCAACGTGCACCCAAATCTGAGTACACGGACCTAGAGCATTTCCGCCTCCATCGAAAATGCATCCGCCGCAGCCGGGACTCAATCCCACGACCTGCGGGTCAGCAGCCGAGTACCTTGGCAACCAGACGACCACGGCGGTGCAGAGTTGAAGAGTCTGTACGCTATAATTTCTTCCGCTCTAAAGCTAATCTACTGCGATAGCAGCTGGTTCTTACTCTGGCAGCCAGCTTATTTTCGTAATCAACGTCTTCGACAAGCACGCAACCTCCTCCCGGCATAGCACAGTACAGAATAGTGAAGCCTCTGTATGGTACACGGATATGGTCTACTCTTATACCTTGAAATGGGCATAGGAGGCTGGTAATAGGTTTACAAAGATGTTTGTTTTGATTTTCACTGCGTTAATATTTACATGTTCACTGATCCCTATGCTTGCTTAGAACGTGGGGGGCATGCAGGATGCCTAAAGAATGAGAGGCGTGCGCAAGAAGCTTCTCTTACTGCATGAGGTGACGTCGCTTATGGTAGTACTGTCTAAACAAAACATAATTACACGTGAAGACGGAGGCTTGATGTGCTGAAAAGTCGTCGAACAGGAATAGTCTTCGATGCGAACGTTTCGGCATGGAGACTGCGCCAGCGGCACTTCCTGTAGAACAATCGTTGATCATAGCAGCCCTAAAACACATGTTTTTAGTATTCATAATATACTACTAATGTGTCTCTCCTGCTCATAGAGTCGAGGTAAGCATATGCGTCCCGATAATAAATTTTGGAAATGATGGTTTCCACAGCAGCTTTAGGCAAATATAATGTCCAAAAGGCCACCACCTAGCGAAAGATCAAGGTAGGGCTGATGCTACAATGAAGACAAAAACAAAAAAAAACAAATCGCGGTGTGTCATCAGCTGGAAAGAAATGATCCACGCCTATACTGAAAAGAAAGAAAGAAAAACAAATCAGCACAAACACAGATTAAGACAAAACAGACGTATCTTCTCGTGTGCCCGTATTTGCATCCCTCCAATTTTTTAAAGGTGAATCCTTACCAAACTGTAACTTAATGAACTTAAGAGAACCTTTCTTCAGAGGGGTTACAGAAAAAGAAAAAAGCTAACCAGCTCGACAAAAGATGGTGACTCCCTCTGGTAAATAGGCAAAAACTCCTACTCATGAATAATAAAATAAAATACGGTTTCGATCACAATTTCAGTTTTTGACACCGTAACAGAGGCCTCTTTCGGCGTGGTTGCACAGAATCGTGGCACGCTTATTCCGGTGGCCGGAAGCACTGAAGCACTGTTTGCGTGATCTAGTATTATTGAAAGCTTAGTGACATATTTTCTGAAAGTTGTGACAGAGAGTAATCGGATACCGGGGTAATTGTTCAAGGTCACCTTGCTGCTCACCATCAAAAACCAGATGAAAAAACGCTTTAGTAATATCACTTTCAGGATGCGCGTGTTGAAAGCGCGCTACGGGAGAGCGACACAGCACGTATCGGATGTCCTGTAAGGTGGGGTTTTTCTTCAACTACATATTTGAACACTCCTGCAGTTAGTTTTTTTTCGTTTCTTGTTCATTATTTTTTTTCGAAAGGTGTGGTGTATTGCTACCGGGAAAACGTGATATCTCGCCGGAAAATGGCCCGGTTGCGGATGGGCAGCCACGCGTGCACACTGATCTCATGGTCCTGGTTGTTTATTAGTCTTTTTTTGCGCTTAATGAGCCGTTGTTTTAGCCATTCTTGATGAGTTGGACCTCTTCGTAGAGTCGTTTCCTTTTTCACTACTTATAAAAAAACGCTCTTAGCAGAGGCCAAAAATTTAACTAACTATTGCAAAATGTTCTAACAAAGAAAGCTGCGGATTGAAGTTATATATATATATATATATATATATATATATATATATATATATATATATATATATATATATATATAGCATCGAACGCGTAATTCGAAGGTCGTAGGTTCGATTCCTGCTCACAGTTGGTAATTTTTTCATCCACTTTTCTTTCTTCTTTCTTCTTATTTACATTCCATTGGTTCTAATAACTTCCCCTGTACATTCCTTGGCATTACTGTCTGTTATATCTCATTAATATAGTGTTAAAACACGAAAAAACGAGCCCTTAGGTATACACTTCTTTCCCTTATATATATATATATATATATATATATATATATATATATATATATATATATATATATATATATATATATATATATATATATATATATTGAGATCTAACAAACAGTAATGCCAAGGAATGTATAGGGGAAGTTATTAGAACCAATGGCCTGCTCAAGGCTGGTTATTTTTTCACCCCCTTTTCTTTCTTCGTATTTACAATTCATTGGTTGTAATAACTTCCCCTTTACAGTCCTTGGCATTACTGTCTGTTAGATCTCATTATTATTGTGTCAAAACACGGAAAAACAAGCCCTTAGGTATACACTTCTTTCCCATATATATATATATATATATATATATATATATATATATATATATATATATATATATATATATATATATATATATATATATACAATAACAGGGGAGAAGGCTTTCACATCAGCCTTCATTCACTGCCAAACCGTCGGCCGAGATCTCTTCGCGACCTGGTGGTGGTCAGGGAAGACCGATAATTTTGAGTTGGGACTCAGCTTCGTGATTGAGCAATAAGTTCTGCCAGGATTGTACATTTCTTCTGAGATTTTTATGGGAAGGACTGTTTCAGACTATGTGGACTATATGTATACAATACTACTGTATTGCGTCCATCATGAATTGAACATTTCAGGATGAATGTTACCCCACAAATTTGGGTTTGCATGAACACGAATTTGCAATTTTCTTGCATGACTTCTTCATCTTTTTCGATGAGATGGAGTGAATGGTTTACAAAAGGAGTTTTCTTCGTATAGACAGCCATTACTGCACCCACAAAGACGCGTTGCATTCTCGAATAATCGGCGCCAGAAAGATTCATTGTTCGATTACTTTCCGACACTGCAATTCTACATCTTTCTGCAAATGATTCTCGTGTATAGTAATGTATGCTAGTTAGATAGGGATAAATTCCGATATATTGTTTGTTAGATTGTAATACGCATGGCCTTGTGATACTGGGGCACTAAATATTATAGTTTGAAAGCTTTTTATAAAAACACCTATGGAGATCGCATGTCTCATTTGTACGCGTGTAGGAAGGCCTGAATCGGAAGACGTGTATCAGCTACCATTTACTGAATGAAGCCTGCTTTTGCAGGTTGACTACTGCAGCGAACAAAGCACGCATGACTTTCTGTCATTAAAGCACTTATAATGTTGCTAAAATATACCTTCGTCTCTGTTGTGCTACACTGGTTATCTTTCGATGACCTAACAAGTGAGCTCATTTAGCGAACTGATATCTATCTAAGATAAACAACATTTATAACTAAACAAAATAATTAATCATTTAACCCAGTTGTTTTTTTTTTCAGCTCATGATACTCTGTAGTCAAAATTTTTGGCAATCAAAACATGCGTTAGATATATGTCATTTGCGAAAGCGACAGTGCATTGGACTATCACATGTATACGATGTGGCTTATTTTATAAGGGAACAGAGTTCGCATTTAACGTTGCTCGGTCCTATCAAATAGCTTCGAATATTGTACGGTGGCTCATATTTTCTATTTAGTAAATATAAATACGGTAACTCCTTGAACTTAGCTGTGCCAAGTTTAACCACTAGGCAGGTTTTCCTTCAGTTTCTTAAGGGTGAGTACCCACATTGAAATGTATATATGACTTTTTCTGTCAGTTAAATTTTGCAAGAAAACTAAGCCGATATCAGTTTTCTTTGTGTTTAATACTTCATATGTTTGCCATTGACAATTGTTTTTCTCATTATGAGCATTTTGCAAAATTGAACTCATTTTTAACTACGAGAAGTGAACTGTAGCAGTGCGAACGTAACTGCATTGTAAGCTCTTAAGTTTGGAATGAAATACAACAAGGCTCATCCACCAACTTAGTTACCACGTACTCGCCACATCCATGTACACACACACACACACACACACACACACACACACACACACACACACATATATATATATATATATATATATATATATATATATATATATATATATATATATATATATATATATATATATATATATATATATATATAGTTTTCTCAGCCTATATACTGCACTTTATTCTAAACAAGAATTGCTTTTTAATAAGCTGGACCTTTGCAGTATTATAATATATGACGGATAGTTAATTTTACAGCGGAAGAATATGAAATACTGAGGAGTGAAAGTGATCTGCATACTTACGTGCTGAAGCAGGGACTGTGTAAAACATTTTCTGAAAGACGCACCCCCCAAAATTTTCGCAATGTGGCTGAAAGCTGAAAAAAAAAACATGATTGATCCCCTTTTTTTGGAACACACAAGTGAAACGTGTCCTCGCAGAGGTAGTTGAGCGATGTTTCCCCGCAAGAGCGAAGAAATGAATGCTGCAGCAACAAATTACAATGTCACGCGAAGAACGGCAAGCAGCTGGAAACTTGCAGCGCACACCTTAAGCAGAAAGCACGCCCTAAAAGAACATAAACAGGACAAGCGCGGATAAGCAACTCTCACAGCTCGACACTTGGAGCTCGCTGATCAAATAGAAAAAATATTGTACGAAACGAATGCACAAGTTTACACCTGAACGAGCACGAACAACAGTCGCAATTTCTGCTTCTTCGTGTTTGAGAAGAGCAATGCTTTCATAAACGTGGCAATGGCAGGAAACGAAGTGATGTTCATGCAGTCTTTACCTACTGTAACTTCAAAGAACGCTTACGGTAGAAGCACAAGAGCATGGTGTAACAATATTCTTACACCATCCACAGGAAAATCTACTTACACCATGCATCGCTACTGATGACGAAAACAGACTGAAGTGCCGAGCTCTGAGGACCGACAGTTGTACATGGTGTATATAAATGGCTCATCGTTAACGTCTTAGTGAAAGGTCGCTCAGTGGCTTCGTGGTTAGCGTTGCGCACTGTTGAGTGCGAGTTTGCTGGTTCAACACCCCGCTGCGGAACTTTTCCCTATGGCTTTCAACGCGAAGCATTTCTTGGCAAACTTAGGTGAACTTGACCGTATATATATATATATATATATATATATATATATATATATATATATATATATATATACTTTTCCCCTGTGACATTTAGTTCTCCTTGTCATTACGATTAAGGGTTATATACAAAGATTAGTATGGCAAAACATGACTATACGACGAGAATAAGCGACTACTCAGAACATGAAAATGATGACATGTACGTCATGAATGTCATGATGTACATGTTGTGGCTGGCCTTAATGATCTGGCGGTGGTGTTGTTCACATGACATATTGCAAAACTTCTATGGTATGACAATACTTTATGGCGGACATAAGTAAGAGACCCTAACGTAGAAATCATGACATACATGTCATGTAAGTGATGACTACACGCGACGCTCGTGGTGCACTCGCGGTCGTTTCGCTAGCTTCACACATACCAAATTTGGTATTACGTGACGTGAATGAACGAACAAGTTAAATTTAACGTCCAACCATGATAATGATGACATGTGTGTGATATGTAAAACATGACGCATGCTACGCTCTAGCACGGTTGCGGCTGTTTCACGAGCTTCATATATAACCTTTTTATGAACCCTTTTATAAGAGGCATGCTCCGGGCAGCAATTCTTGCCTTTTATATGAGATGTCTCTTATAAGCATGTTACCACGTATGCATTTCCTTATAAACCCATATTTTACTAAATGCACACTGGTGCCTCTTATACCCACTTGTCTCATATATGTGCGTCTCTTATGAAGGGGTTCGACTGTACCAAATTTGCTATTACGTGACGTGGTTGCACGAGTAATACAAATGACAGGCGCACACATGATAGTCATGACAAGGTTGTCATGTACAACATTATTTGCGTCCGCCTCGTAAAGTTGTGCTTATTATATTTTGACGTATCAACATTCCTCATTCGTGCTTCGCATATCATCGATTCCCTCAGTACGTGTGGGATCCGCTAATTTTGTCTTCCCTTGTCAAGAGTAGACGCAGCTAGAGAACTTCGTCACATCGCGCATAATGCCACGCTTGCGCACTGGAATTCTCCACCTAACTCCAATCATTGCCCTAAGAAACTTAAGTCATTACTCCAGAAACAATTGTCATCCAAGATTTCTCGACGTGACGCTACAATGCTCTGCCGGCTGTGGACTGGGCTAGCGTTTACCAAGTCCCATCGTTTATTATCGCATTGGCATGGCGGATTCATCCATGTGTGAAAGCTGCAACTGCATAGAGACTATTGAATTCTCTTGTGCCACTGTGCCCAATTTGATGAAGATAGCCGGACTCTCCAGTGTGCCTTGAATAGACTCGATGACTGGCCATTTAATGAAGCAAAGATCTCAGGAGCCTGGTCGCGCAGCACATCAGCACAGAAAGCCACACGAGACCTCCTGAGATACTTGACAGCAACTTCATTGAGGGACCGCCTGTGAAACTCGGCATTGCGTGTGTGATGTGACATGTGTCTACCCTTCTCTGTCTCTCTTTTACTCCCCTCTCCCCCTCCTCATGTGTAGGGTAGCAAACTGAACGCATAGTCTAGTTAAACTCCCTACCTTTCCTACATTCTTTCTCTCTCTCTCTCGTCTTCGCAATGTGTAAGTAAATATTTTAACAACGTTATATCCATGACTGAAATACGTCACGGAGCCGTGGGGGACCATGACATAAAATACTTTTGTGTTAAAATATCGTTAAGCGAAATAGCCTGAGTACCAGTGGGTGTGAGACTCCAGCCTTCACGAAAAGCAGGCCATATTTGCAGCTTTAGCTAAGAATGGTGCAGGTTAACGCTCTGATCTAATATACGCCATAAATACTCAACATAGTACATTAGAGAGCAGCCTCCGTCATAGCTCAATAAGTAGTGGACGCGTAAGGCGAAGGCGGCAGGTTTGGGTCATAACGACGAAAACGGCAATTTTCAATCAATCTATTTTAGTTTACGCAATTCTTACTACTCTACAGTGAAAACACTGAAATTTTGTTCAGTAAGATATTCTTGGTTAATCGTCTGCTGTTCTCACTGATTCTTCCTCAGTCTCAAACCTGTAAAATGGAAAAAAAAAGAAAGTTAGACGTGAAGTACAAAAACACAAATGAAGTGAACAAAGTGAACGGCAACATCACAAGTGTAATAGTTGCCGTTAAATAGAATAAATCAAGCTTGGTAGGTCATGTAGTGCGTCGGGTGGGAAACCAGTGGACTGTTACAGAGTGGATGCTAAAGAAAGTCGAGCAGTCAAGGACAGCATAAAATTAGGTGTTGTCAGAAAAATAGGTAATAAGCGTGCACGCAAGAGATGAGATCAACAGTCGCAAGGGAAGAATGGTTGCCTACAGCTGGGAGTGGCCTTCACCTTCCAGTACGACATAATTATGATTAGGGTGATTACGAGTATGAAATGGAGATGCCTTCCTCATACGAACGGCCCAAGGCGTTGGAGAGGCGCGCTCACGTGTCATAACATGCAACACGTAGTTTTTGTGAGATTGTTGCATAGCCTGCGCCAGACTATATATATATATATATATATATATATATATATATATATATATATATATATATATATATATATATATATATATATATATATATATATATATATATATATATATATATATATATATATATAAGATATTGGACAGAATTGTAATGTAACAAAGAAGAAAAGTGGGCGAAAAGATAACTTGCCGTGGGCAGGATCCGAACCTGCAACCTTCGAATGACGCGTTTTATGCTCTACCACTTGAGCTACCACGACAGCCATCCCCCCAGCCGCTTATTTGGGTTTATATGTGAATTTAACGTGGAATTTAACGCGTCATTCGAAGGTTGCAGGTGCGGATCCTGCCCACGGCAAATTATCTTTTCGCCCACTTTTTTTCTTTGTTACATTACAATTCTGTCCAATATCTTCCCCTATACTTTCTTTGCATTAATGTCTGTTAGATCTAAGTATATATATATATATATATATATATATTTATATATATATATATATATATATATATATATATATATATATATATATATATATATAAATAAATAAATAAATATATATATATATATATATATATATATATATATATATATATATATATATATATATATATATAGGCATGGTGGCGAAAATGGCCGTAGCGTTGCAATAAGTCAAGTAGATCCTCCAAGAGAACGGTAACAACGGAAGTGTTTAATTCGACAGTTTCGGCCAGAGTCTGGCCTTCATCAGGAGTCATGCTATATATGCATGACTCCTGATGAAGGCCAGACTCTGGCCGAAACTGTCGAATTAAACACTTCCGTTGTTACCGTTCTCTTGGAGGATCTACTTGACTTATATATATATATATATATATATAGATGTAGTACACCAGCTGTCATTAACTAGAGTTTGAAATTATCCTGACACACGCAATCATATAAGCATGTTGCCAATTGCATGTTGCTAAATGTTACTTAATGCATTTAGCTAATTAGGTCAAATTTATTAAGTTAATTTTTAGGCAACAAAAATGAACATCTTTCCAATGAGAAAGATGTTCATCGGCTTTCAAAGCATCCAAATAGGCAGTTTCAAGCTTTATATCTGTTAATAATTAATGCTTTTCTAGTAACTGCAAATGCCCGCGAAAGGCAAACAATACCACTTGACAAACCCGCTCCACGCTAGCGCGCACAATGATTCTGGTGCTCCCCGACGTTCCGCGCCCGAACGACCGTAGCTTTTGCCCGATTGTGCTCTGCAACAATGGTGGTGGCTTTGCGATGAACACGTTTCGCTATCCGCCACAAAGGCGATAACCGCTGTGATTGCTTACCACTGTCATGAACCGGTTCGTACGCGGAACGTTTGCGAGTACCAGAATCGTGGCGCGCGTAGGTTCACCAGTGGCTTTGTCACGTGGCCTTTCTTTGCATTTGCCAGGCATTTATATTTAGCATAAAACACTGATAATTACCAGATATAAAGTTTGAAACTATCTAATCTGACGTTTTGTAAACCGATCCACAACTTTCTCATTGAATTTTGTCACTCATCTTCGTTCCTTCAGAAGTTAGCTTAAAGGGTCTGAATAAACACTTGATTTGAACACAAAAAATAGTCTTATTCAATCCTGCCTACGGTTAGCAACATGCATTTGGTCGCGTAGTGATTGTGCGTGTTGGCCCATTTTTACACTCTGGCTAAAGATAACTAGGGCACCCTGAATATATATGGGTCATTGCAAATTTGTCTACCCAGTGAATTTTCGACCGTTTGCAATCATGTTTAAAAAATTGTGGAGGTATACGTCAAGTTGTGAAGTAGTTATTGGGGTTGTCATATTTTATAACAAAAGTTGTGTTCCTTTGAGGGTGCCTTCCAACTTTGAGCACCGAAGTGAATCTGAGTCATGCTAAATAATTGATATAATAATACTGATTTGAGTAATTATTGCAACGCATTTTTTCGGTAAACTATGTTATTTTATTCATGTTTCTTTTACTTTCTTTGTTGTTCGCTTTGACAAAAATGGCTATATGCTGCATGTTTTGCGTTTTTTAAAGAGAAGTGGCAGTAAGGAGTGATCTCGGAGGAGGGAAAGAAAAGGGCCACGCCGTATAAAAAGAGATAAATAAAAGCAGATACATGACAGCAATAACAAATGAAGAGTTTTTTTTGTCAACTGTCATATTGTTTCTTTTTAAGGGGGTTCAAAATGACCAGCCACGGTGGTCTAATGAATATGGAACTCGACTACTGGCCCACAAGTCACGGAATCGACTCCTGGACGCCATGGCTGGAATTCGATCCCATGAGTTGCCGGCCAGTGGTTAAGCACCAAACCACTAAACCACCTTGGCGGTTCCTTTAGAGCTCCCTGAGAAAAACACAATACTTCCCAGGCTTTAATTTTTTCAACTGTCGTATTGTTTCTTTCTAACAGAGGTCAATGGGACCGGCCAATGTTGTCCAGTGGTTATGATACTCGACTGCGGGCCCGCAGGTCACGAGGTTGATTTCCGGCCATGGCCGCTACATTTTCGGTGGAGGCCATGAAGGAAGGAATATACTGAGGAGAGGCCGTTACGTCACATTATGTGAAGCCGGAAGTAGGGAAGAGTAGTTGACTCCTCCTCCCAATGGCGGGCATGCTACTGTGGCTCGCGCATGCGCAACAGACGCCAGCGAGAGGCAGGACTGCTGCGCGAGCCAATTTTAGAGGCGCCGGGTGGCCCCATCACCGCCATCTGATAGACGAACTAGAAAAGCGAAACTTTTCTTCTTATTATAAGCAAGCGTGCTGCTATACTCGCTTGCATAGCGCCTGTGTGCTATATGTAGCCTCATTACAGTTCATATAGTAAATCTGGAAGGAGGAGGAAGAAAGTTTAAGCGGAAAGACAGGGAGGTTAGCCAGTTCTTAGACCAGCTGCCTACCCTGTGCTGGCGAACGGTGTGAGGGGAATAAAAGATGTTAAAAAGAAATGTTGCGAAGAGAGGGAGAAATTACAAAAAAAATTGCGACAGAGGAAAGGCAACATCAAAGAGTATAAGACACTAAAGTCTGTCTCTGAGGCCAGTTGTCCGCAAAAAGCGCAGCAAAGCTTTCAAAGCCTTCTGGGATGAGGATGGGCTCGGCCAATGACTCAGAATCCTTTGTTCCGACAAAGGCCGATTGTCTAGTCTATCCAGAGCTGCAGTGAGTTCTTGTCTTTGCGCGTTGAAATGGGTGCACTCACACAGAAGGTGTGCGACGGTTTCTTCGCAACTGCAGTAAGTGCATGTAGGAGAGCTGGCCATCCCGATGAGATAAGAGTATGCGTTCGTGAAGGCCACTCCAAACCACAGACGGCATAGAAGAGTCTTCTCAGCTCGAGATATCCTTGGGGGAAGACGAAGCTGCAGATCGGGATCCAAGTTATGCAGGCGCGCGTTTGTGAAGTCTGTCGGGTTTCACTGTGCCAGTGTGAGGTCACGTGCAAGCGAACGAAGTCTTGTAGCTGCGTCGGTTCTTGAGAACGGGATGGCTGTGTATTGGGTACCATCGTGTGCAGATCTAGCGGCCTCATCTGCGCGGTCATTGCCATATATACCGCAATGACCTGGTATCCACTGATACACTATGCTGTGCTGTTTTTCGGTTACTTGGTGATTAAGAAGCCTTATTTCAGCTACTAACTGTTCATTAGGTCTATGGCGAAAGGGCGATATAAGACATTGAAGAGATGCCTTCGAGTCCGAGAAGATCGACCAAATTCCGGAAGGTTCTTTCACTATAAACTCCAGGGCTGCACGAATGGCTGCAAGTTATGCAGCTGTCGACGACGTCGAATGCGATGTCATGAATTTAATTGTGATGTGCCTCGCGGGAATAACCACCGCCCCTGCAGAGCTTACTGAAGACACCGAGCCATCCGTGTAAATGTGAAGGTGTCCGTTGTGCTTCTCTTGCAGGAAAAGTAATGTGGCCTGTTTCAGGGCTAGATGCGACGACTTTTTCTTATTTTGGATGCCAGGAATTGTAAGAAGGGCTTTTAGTGGGTGTAGGCACCATAATGGTATCGGCGGCTGTGCTGCATGCGTGAAGTGCAATGGAAGCACTGCGCAATGCTGAGCTGCAGTTGCACTCAATGCTGAGTGGGGCCTTGAAGTTCGAAGTGAGGCTAGGGGATGAGATGGAAGCCGAGCGAAATGTCTTATGTGCATTCTCAAAGCGTCTACGCGGATGTATGCGTTGACTGGATAATCACGCGCAATGATGACTGTCGCTGCTGTAGACGCGCATCTCGGGAGACCAAGGCATATCCTCAGGGCTTGGGCTTGGATCGACTGGAGGATGCGCAAGTTTGTTCTTCGGATCCCGCAAAGCACGGGTAAGCTGTATCGCATATAACCGAGGAACAAAACGGTGTAGAGTTGGAGCATTGCTTGTACCGATGCACCCCACCTTTTTCCAGCAAGAAACCTCAGTACGTGGGTGATCATGGTGAGTTTAGTTTTCATGTGGGCGATGTGAGGGCTCCAGGAGAGGTCGCGATCAACTATGACTCCGAGGAATCGGTGGGTCTTCACGTAGTTGATCGTGTGTCCGTTGATTTGAATAACATATGGGCTCATAGCCTTATGCGTGAATGCTATAAGCGAGCATTTCTCTGATGACAGCTCTAGTCCCCGTTCTTCCAGGTACTTTGTCGCTATTTTTGCCGCTCTCTGAAGCCGGGCACGCAAATGAAGGCGGGTTACGCCTGACGCCCAGATGCAGATGTCATCTGCATATATTGATAGATGGACAGATTCTGGAAGTGCATCAACCAGGCCGAATAGCGCTAGATTGAAAAGTGTTGGGCTAAGAACGCCGCCTTGAGGCACACCTCGACGGTTGCAATGGTGCGTTGTTGTGCCATTCTCCGTCTGTACAAAGAAAGTTCTGCCTTTCAGATAGCTGTGGATCCATTGGTGAACCCGACCCCCTAATCCAACATTTTCCATGACATCCAGAATGGTTTCATGTGATTCGTTATCGTATGCACCTTTCACGTCCAACAACAACGCTGCAGATAAACGTTTCAGTCTTTTTTGATGCTGAGCAGATGAGACCAGGTCTATAACGTTATCAATTGCGGACCTCCCACGCCGAAAGCCCGTCATAGCATGAGGGTATACCTCGTGGCGCTCCAGGTACCACTCTAAGCGAGTCAAAATCATCCTCTCCATCACTTTCCCGAAACAGCTGGTAAGCGCGATGGGGTGATAACAGGTCAAGTGCAGAGGAGATTTACCTGGTTTAAGCACAGGGACGAGGCGGCTGGATTTCCATGAATGAGGGATAAATCCGCTGCTCCACGAGTCGTTGTACACGGATAGAAGGGCCCGTCGAGCTGCTTCTCCGAGGTTGCAAAGAGCCATGTACGTGATCCCATCTGGATCAGGCGATGAAGATCGTTTGCATGCCGTCAAAGCCGCTTGTAGTTCCTCTAGAGAGAAAAAGGTGTCCATTCTTAAATCTCTGGAAACTGGAGTGTTTTCAAGGTGGCGCGTGGTACACGCGGACGCATGACCGGCAACTTTTATGCAGAAATCTTCTGCTACTTCAATTTCGGTGCGTCCTTGGTGGAGAGAAAGACACTTGAAGGGGCGATGTTGATGTGGCGATGTTCGTAGGCCACGGACAATCCTCCATGTCTGCGTCAAAGGTTTGTGTGGATCCAAAGATTCGCACAGATGTTTCCAGCGAAAGGATTGAAGTGAAACGATTCGACGCTGAATTTTTTTCTGTGGGCGCCTTGCCTCCCTCAAGTCGTGGATGGACTTAGTGCGCCTATATCTTCTTTCTGCGCGACGACGGATCGCTCTGAGCCGTTCCAATTCCGCTTGATATTGACAATAATCTGAAGTATTGAGATTGAACCTCACCAAACGACCGCCGGCATACCACCTCAAGCGTCCAGACACGCCGACAACAAATGCTCCAAGCAAGACAAGAGCATCACCGGCTCGCCTGAAGCATGGCCAGCGTTGCCAACGATAGACCCACCGTTTGAGCCACCACATCGCTCGTCTACAATCACTTCGGAACGAGAATGTGGTGATAGTCGCGACAAAGAAATCGTAGCCATGGTAAAGGCCCTTATGAATACCATTCGTATGCTCCTCACTAGCATTGACAGTCCGGCTGCAAAGAGTGCACTTCAGTTAGTGGATGCGCTGAAGCCGGTGCTATCAAGTCTGGAAAGGCACCATGGCTCCGCCTCTGCAAGGCTTCCGTAAAGAAGTCAAAGGAGCTTCAATATTTCAGTGAAATGCCCGAGGCCTCGAGCCCCGCATTTCTGATATACGACAATTTGTGTTCGAAAACCAGTTTCCAATTATTGTTATCTGTGAGCCAAGGCTACACAATGCAATACGACTATCCAGGTATGAAGCCTTCAAGTCCGCTACCTGCAACGAACAGAGTAAAGTCATTGTATATATCAGATGCGACCTTACCTATATCGAGCACCGTGAAGCACCTCACCATGACAACCAGTATGTCTGCTTGACAGTTAAACGTAGAGACCTCAATTTCACGCTTGTAGGCGCATATATATCACCTTCAAACCGTTTTGAACCTGGAAGACTACGTGCACTGTTAACAGCCACACCTGGACCATGGATCATCACCGGAGATTTCAACGCTCACCACCCACTATGGGGAAGTCAGAAGACAGACAGTCGCGGAAGGCAAGTATTCTCCTTTGCCCTGGAGCAGCATCTGCTTTGTGTAAACGACGGAAGCCCAACGTTTCTACGGAGAACGACATAGAGTAGCTGCCTTGACTTGACATTTGTGTCACGAAGCCTAAATGGAAAGGTCAAGTGGTTCGCAGACTATGAAACCCATGGAAGCGACCATATACCAACTTATTTGAAGATCAAGGGCCTGGGAAAATCGTCAAACTACGACACTTCGACTCGCATCGACTGGACAAAGTTCAGGTCACTGACGGAAAAAGGTGTCAAGAAAATAAAACGCCTCCTCTTGACACCCTCGAGGATATGATTAGAGGTGCTACTCAAGAAGCGACCTATCATATTCATATAGTAAATCTACTTTCACTTGCAGCTTTGATCTTTGGATTTAATCCACTGAATGCAAGAGAGCAGCGGTGCGAATCGGCCGGATAATCACCACGAAAGGCTGTTTTTTTCAGCAGATACGGTAAGTTCGGGGTACGGAGCAATATGTAACAGTGAAATGTTATTTCATTTGTCTTGCTTTTTAGCCAGATGAAGCCTCTTCGAAACATTCTTTGGCATGTTTGTTAGGATAGCTGCACACGAGTATCGTTCGCAGCAGCGTGGGCCAGCCGAATGCAATCATATCGAAAAAAAAACTTGGCCAAAGATGAGGTTACCGCACGCAAAGCGTAAACAGAAAGCGATAATTCAAACATTAAATCTCCTGACTGTGTCAGGCACGTCTGATTCTTGACTTGGCAAGCTCCGGTGGGAACAGTAGGTCATGTACTGCCCTCCGACAGTTGTGACCGTCGAACACGAAAACTGCTCACCACTGCCTCTTGCATAAAGAGCCGTAGACGCTGCCGTTCCCGTCTAGGAATTCTAGGCTGCCTTCGCTGAGACAGCACAGTGCTAACGAAAAACAACCAAGCTGCGGCGCTAACCATATTTGTAGAAGTGCTCGCCAGCTTCGAAAACCACCACTATCGACTTCAAGCGATAAAGTTAAACTCGCAACCACGAAGAACAACGCTCACTATAGGTTTCTGACACATTGCATCATCTTGCGAGTGCAACAGCTGCATAAAAATGCACATTCAAAGCTTCAGTCGGGTATCAACAACGCGGTCATACGAGTTGTGACGCAGACGAGACGAGACGCTGGGGTGCGTGTTTACAAATGCGAGCAGATAGACCCCCTTCCCCCCTAATGCACTGCGCCAGACGCCCTTACAAGGCTGTCGGAAGCTGCGCGCTAATGGTTCGTGCATGATGTCGTCAGTAAACATGGCTGCGCCCATGACGGTGCTGCAGGCAGCTGCCAGGCAAGACTAAATAAGCGTGCTGTGTTCGCTGAGGCGATCTTGATCGTGAAAAACGCTTTTCGGTCATTTGGAGGGACGCATAAAACTTAAAGTGCGCCGAAAAACGCTGTGAGCGAGCGTCCATCGAAGCTGCACTTCACTGCCGCCGGCAGTGTTGGTCCGTTTTCAACAACTGCAGAAGGCACCAAAAGAGGTGGACAGTCGTAACCAGTGAAGATTAAGAAGACGTCGAGATGCCGGTCTCAGTAACTTCTTTATTGCAGTTCCGCACACAGCCATAAAATACTTGCTTACGAGACTGTCGGTGCACTTAAGATCGCAAACGATGCTCGGGCTCGCAAACGGATCGCAAACGAGCTTCGGTTACTACGCTACCCAGCGAGAGCACCACTATTGCTGCTGTTGCACAGTGCCTATAGTGCACATACACTTCAGTGGAAGAAATTAAACAACTACAAAAAAGAAAATGAAACGGAAACCAACAGCTTCGAGTGTTTGTCGAAAGCTATAAAATAATAAAAAAGTATGCACGCGTTGAGGCTTTACCGCTGAGCTGCAATGTATTTTGGTGAAGGTATGTGTGAATCTTTACGATCGAGTGCCCAGAGTAAGCATCATGTTGCATATCACTACAGTTAGTGTGGGAAAGACTGCAGTGTGCACATCAAAGCTGCCATCCGGAATTGTTAGTGGTTTGACCTTGCCATTCATTATCATACATAAATTGAGAAATGTCCTGTGAAGGAAGAGAATAACCAGCTGCAGCTAAGTTGCGCGTAGTGTGCAGAAATGCACCCTCCTCGGCATTCCTTTCCAGAGAGAATGCATGTTCACGCAAGGCAAAGGAAATATGATGGTGTGCCGAGTGCACGTGTCAGGAAATGCTGCACTAGCTGTAGGGTTGTGGATGATCAGTTTATGAACAGTATATAATCTGTTTGCAGCAACTTGCTGAGAAATTCTTTGAACCCTTTGCAACACTGCTCGCTGTGGCTTCATGCAAAAAAAAATAAAAAAACATCCTTACACCTCAGGCTGATAGGTAATGTTTGATTTATGTAGATTATGCTAACATTATTACCATGGTTATACTCATAGGTGTAACTAACGAAATAATACAATGCTGCGCTGTTGACACATATTTGTTATGCATTGTTTTAAAAGCATACTAAAATCTTTGTAATTTTGCAAAAATTATTTCACACTTTTCTTTCAATGCAGACTAACCTTGGCCTATCGTACAAGTTGCTAGCAGGTGGCATCTAAAGAGACCGCACATAAGACAGAGACACACATTCTTATTGCCGTCATTTATAATTTTATTTTAGCACCTCAGTCCTCCCAGCTTCTTATGCAAGAAATCATTTGTCTTTTGCAACTGCTTAAGCTTGCTTAAATTCCGCAGCACTTGTTTTCAAACCTCTCGGGATAATAAAGGGGTACTAACTGCTACTTTATTTTCTTGCCTGAAATGAAAGGCCTAACCTTCAAGGGCCTAGAAAATGTACTGCAAAATGTGAGTGTACTCAGCAAAAGTGTATACAGTATCATTTTAAAAGCTTATTTTCATATCTACAGGGCCCTGATATCGTAACACAATATGAGCTCCTTGTCATGTACTAGTGCGAGAAATCATGAAACTCGCTCGGCTGCATTGCACTGTGGCTCCATTGCCAACCCACAAGCAGTCATTTTGATAGTTTTTGTGTTAGTGAGTAGCCATTTTGGTACCTGATGCCATCGCAACCAGCCAGATTGCCGCATGAATTCGCTAGAATTGCCTGATGTGCCACAGGAAGCCTGATTTTAATATAAGAAATCATTATCTTATCACGATTTTATTTGCTTCTCACTTGCTCAGAGTCATCTTTGTATCCATAAAATTCGCGTGGAAGAGTAAACTCACCTTTGACAAGTGGTGTCGTACTCTCTTAGAATGTTGACTTTGGAGGCCGATTCGAAGGAACCATTGAGGTGAACGTACCGGGAAATCTTTAAATGTCACTGCTGACTTGCCATTTTGACAAAAAAGAATGGCCCTTTGTGACTCGCTACTGAGTTTCTCAAGTCTTTCATCGCTAGCACGAAGTCGCGAACCTCCATTCTTGGTACAGCTGTATTCTGCTTTTTTTTTTGTCGAAGTACCTTTTCACTCCTTTTCTGTACTTTGATTCACCCTCTTTAGTTCTCTCTTCTGTGAGGCTGATCATCATTTCAACTCACAGCCACGTTTAGCTTGTAAATATGTTGCTTTGCAGGAGCAGTGAAAAATCCGGTCATGAATGTTGATTTTTGTTCTTGTTTTTTTTCACTCCTGCAATAGCCTAATTAAGGCTGCAGTATCTAATACATGTCAAGCGGTGTCCATCCAAGAAGTGATTTTTAGGGCTGTGCATTATGAGCTACGTCATTTAAAGGCAGCTCTTCTATCCTTCTGGGAAGTCTGGACACATGCTTAAGCATTAATATATGTCTCAATTAGCTGACTTCACTAGCCCAATAACTGCTGAATGACATGGACCAGTAAACCTCAGCGCAATTCGCTGTTGGTTTGCCCGTTTATTGGGCTGAGGACTCTGTAAATCTGGTTCGCTGTCTCTCACTGATACTGACTTTATGCCAGACATCTTTTAGTTTAGAAAAAGATCAGACTGTTGCCATCCTCTTTTCTGCTTTTGCTGCCACCATTCTTTTACTAGCCATTACGTTTGGATTTTTTTTACGAAATTCTTCTAAGTACATAGGAATGACCTGAAACGGTGCATAAACGTGTTGCGATTGTACCATTTGTTGAGTCAGCTGCCTAAACTTTAATTTATGATATATCACTTGTGATATAATTGTACTTACCTTGTCGTTTCTTCTTTTATGCCGGATCATATGAACTGCTTAGTTAGCTTCATGTACGTCCACCAGATGCCATCATGACCACCCAAGTGACAGTGGTTATGATAAAGAATAAATATTTTTAAGTAGTGTGGGTGGCATTGTGATCAATCTTGCTTGTGTCAGTTTTAGGCTTCAGTTTCTTCTCAAAGCTTCACCGCATTTACTGTTTCGCACATCGGCTAGTGGGATACCCGATACGGATACTGCACCCCCGTGTTTCGTTGAAGCTTCTGGGTGCCCTTACGATGGCCGGTGTTTCTTTCTCTGTTGTGCAATTCACTTCCGTTCCGTTAAACGTGTAGCTGCAGTAACCAACCACACAAAGTTAACAACTACTTGGCAGTCTTTCATCTTGCTATTCGAGTATTGCTCCTATTCACTATTGTGATTCATGTGTATTCAGCTTGAATGGTAGAGCAGTCTAGTAGACTAAATACGGGATCACGTCACATAATTTTTCAACAATGAAAACCTCCCTCTGCTACCATTCCTTGAGTTCATTCTTTGATTTAGCCACTTGTGCAGCTGTCGGTTCTTGTACTCAATGTTATGCCATCTCTGTGATGTTGGCACACCTAAAAGTGCCAACTTCTTCACATGCCACTGTCCTAAAAAACAAGTAAAAATATCGCTAGACAGCAGGTTGCTGAACTCAAAATTTAAAACCATTTTGTTTTCTCCCCCGCTACTTCTAGCGTGGCCCCTGAAGAAATGTGGATCAGTGACCAGAGCTGGAATGCTGCCGCGTACAGGTGCTCTGCTCATTGTGGACAAGCACTGCAATAAGGACAGCATCTGCCTTTGTGAACTTTTTATGAAGGCGTTAAGTACACATAGTTTCTCATTCTGCTTGGCAAGAAACTGTTGTGCAACATAACCTTTGCTAACATGCGAAAATGTAATATGAACCGATGAATTGCCAGAGCAAACCTGCTCCTATGGAAACTTCATATTTACTTTGAATAAAAAAATTGCAAATAAAGTGTGTAGTGCTGGATGTTATCGCTCTCAGATATCCCAAAACAAGCAAAATCTCTCCTGTTAAGTTATCTGAAAGCACAGTTACACCACACTACTATCTGTCATCAAAGGTGAAATCAACGTCGAACCCACCTCAACTTAGCGAAGGCTGGGTGTACTTACCACTGTGCAATGACTTCAATTTCTAACAAGTTAATAATCTTTGAATTGAAATGCTTTTTGCTGGTGATAAGATATTCTAAATTATTAAACTTTCATAGGGGTGAACCATTTGGCCTGTCCTGTCAGTTTGTCTGCTGTGTTATGGCTGTGTAGGTCAATCAGACAATATTGTTTGTCTGTTTCAAAACATATAAACGAATACGGGTTCGTATATAGAGAAGGAGGTCTCATAGCACAAAGCCGAAAGGGGACCTCCTGTGAAAAATATACACCTTGATCAGTATAGCAAAGTGGTAACTAAAAAGCGGCAAGTCATTATGATAAAATAAGGACAAGGCAAACTTGTAATGTAAATTTCAACGGAAATTAAAATAAAACAATGTTCAGCAATTATACATAACTATGAAAAAACCGAAGTAGAATCTTGAACAAAAGTGACTTCAAATAATGATGCACCAGACAACTCAAATCAATCTAAAAGTGTCGAATGACAATTGTTTAGTGCATAGTGGTATGGAATTCCAAAAAAAAATGTATGGCAGCAAATATGATAACGTGTTTGCCGTACTTAGGGCGTGTATGTGGTAGTAAAAAGTTGTTAGAGGTGAACCTAAGGAGATTAGCGTTTACCGATTGAAATTTCTGCAAGACATTGCCTGTTACAGAACTGTTAAGACACTTAAATAAAAAAAATCCCCCGTTTATATTTCAATAAATTACACACTGTTAGTACACTATGTTGCTGAAAAAGTGAGGGCACGCTTGTGAATGGAGTACTGAATATTAGGATGCGAATGGCTTGGTTTTTGGAGACGTTGAAGTGGGAGGTCATGAGATAAATAGGTGTTCGCACATGACGGGATGCAGTACGTAATATGTCTGTGGAAAATGGCGTAGTATAACGATAGTTATAGTGCGAGAACAAAACGACGACACAGAGACAAGAAGGACACGAAAGTCTCTGTGTCGTCGTTTTGTTCACGCGCTATAACTATCGTCATGCCATACCAACTAGCCCAAGCTGCCACACTTCTAAGGCGTAGTATAGTTTGAGCAAAGTTGAGACATGGTCGTGCTTTAATTCATGTTCTCATACCATGACCTATCATCTGTCTTATAAATGAAGTGTGATGGTGGTACTTTGGATGAGCATCTAGAAGTACTCCCAAGAATGTGAATTTAGTGGTACAAAGGTGTGTGTGGCTGTTGATAGTAATAGCGGGGGTAGTTAAAAGAGCACTATGACTGGAATAGAAGATAATGAACTGTGTTTTATTTGTGTGAATTGCTAAAACTTTAGTTGTGCACCAGTTCTTTAACATTATTAGTGTCCAAGGACTTCTGCTGTGCAATTATAAGAGCTCTTTACATTCCATTGTTAATCCGAGAAAATGGGGTACCGCAAGCTGGCCATTGTGACCAGCACGTTATTGCCTCATTCTGAAATTCGTTTCGAAATCTTCACTCTTACACCATGCTAGACAGCTTGAGATGCAAGCTGCTCTAAGAATCAATGAGCTTTGTCACATAGTCCCCACTAACAGTGGCACTTGTTTACTGCTCTGCTTAGCCAAAATGATTCACATTTAAAAAAAGGTAGTTGTTAGTATTACATGTTATAATTTGACAGTTGTACATCTTCACATTTCTAAAAAAATCATATTACAACTTTCTGGATATATAGCTGTAAACATCTCATGGAAAGACATAAAAATAGTGTCATGTGGTCAAGTGTTGAAGACTGCAGTAGTCAGCGGGATGGAGACCAAACTTTATTTCAGCGAACCGTTGCCTGAAGGACGGACAGTCAAACTACAAGCAATACGTAGTCTTCTCTGATAGCGGTAAACAGTGTGTCGGCCATTAATATTCTGAAAAGCAGTACAGCACGTCTGGTTTCATACAAGCGCTATCGAAAATTCCAGAGTGACTGCTGGTGCCTGCGTAAGCTCTAGACTATTTGCGTCCTATCCGCTAACTTAACAGTGTGATGTCAAATTATAGTGGAGCTCCCAAAACACTACTGCGCCGAGTGTTGCTTAGAGTCTTTGTGGGTGAAACCCGACTTTGTCGAAATAAAATATGCATGTACTTATTTGTCAGGCTTATGATTTATATGCCAAATTTATCCCAAGCGAAAAGATATATTTTTATCTTCAAAGGCCAAAAAGACATATGAATGTTGTGTGTTGTGCTGCATGTGTTATTGCCGTGAGAAATATATAAAGCAATTCACACATCTGTAGTAACAATATACGCAGACTTCACATTCCCCAAGCAGTTTGCGATGGCAACATTTTTTTTTTTCATTTTCAACACATCTTGTGACAACCTTAATTATACATCTCATGTTCAGAATTTTCTTGCAAAACAATTATTATATGGAATTTTCTTTTTTATTTGAGAACAACACTGAAATATTGATGTGAGGTTTTGCGCTTATTTTTATTAGTCTTTTGCAACAAAGCACCCAGAGTATGCAAGCATTTGACTCAACTTGAGCCAGAAAATGGATGCTTACAAAACTTTTTAGAAAGTACATTTTATTGATATTAACAATTTTAATTTAGTCCGGTGTCCACTCGTGATTTAGGCAAGAATTTCGCCAATGTATTGACACTCTCTGCAGTTTTTGTCTGGCATATGCTGAATTGTAAAATGTACTTTTTTGTGATTCGCTTTGTTAACTTTCTTCCTATCTCAGCAGAGTCATTTCTGCTGCCTGACTTTGTGTTTTTATCATTGATTGCACAACTAATGCAATAATAAACAAGTGATTTCTTATTAACAGGCTTATGCTTAATTAATTGATGTAAAATAACAGTAAAAAAGACGTGCTATAAACTGATACTTCTTGCTAATGGACTACAAGATTCAGAGCAACTTTCACCAAATGTTCTTATGTGTTTACTTCAATTCTATATCGCGAATTGGCATCACTTGTAGCCAGGTACGTTTTAGTTTTTCCATTTACGTACCTCGAGGCACGTGCAAGGGTGTGTTCAATGACAGATGGGATACAGCACAAAAGAAAGCACTCGTGATGTTTACAGGTGCGCAATCACATTCACACAAAAATATGGTGAGTCATTGATAGAGACAAACAATACTAGGGGTGTGCAAATATTTGAATAACGGATGAAATAGCATTCGCTAGTCGAATTTAATGATACATTTACAAAATACCCAAAATTAAAAAAAAATCGGCCCCTAGGGGACAAACCTGAATCAGCAAAACATGGGATCAGCTGAAGGTCTATTTTTTTCTTGTAATTCCTGAAGTACCATATTAAATGCAGCCCAATTATTTTGCAGCACTATCCATTCTATAACCGTTATCAGATAAAGCATTTCTCTTGCAAACTGCACTTTTACTCTGTTTTTACTGTGGTGGTGCTGCATCGCATTAATCTTTTCCTGTATTCATCATTGAAGTTAGGGACTATGACTGCATTCAGCTTCACAAATAAATACATATGAAAGTAAGTCTTTTGTTCACCTAAATTGTTCTTACAGATACAGCTTTCAACAGTTCATTATTACCTGCTCTTTCTGCGAGGGTTTATGTTTAAATACTTTTGCATGTTCCAATAAGTCTTTAGCTGAATGCATGATGTTCGGTTCAAAATTATTTAGATTTTATGCTGCAATATTACTTAAAAGCTGGCAACAGAGTTTCAACTTGAATAATGTAGTTGCTGCAGTATTTCAACGTGCAGTTGAAAAGTATTTCGTAGGCTCTGGTCGCTTCTGTATACAAGCTTATCCCACTTCTCATAATTGTAGTATTTTTTGGTGACAGCTCGTGAATACTCATTTCAAATAAGCTGTTGTGGAGTTCTGTGAATGTTTTAAAAGGTTTCCTTACTATTTGAAAACTATCAGAAATGTGTTAGGTTCTGTAAGCGTTCTCTTTGGTTATACTTCTATTGGATTCATATTAAATTCGCTTTTGAAATTCACTACTTGTAAACCGCTTACTTGCGCGCGTCTTGTAGGGAGGAGGAGGTAAGTTTATTTACAGAAAGGCAGAGAGGTCGGCCTGAGCGATAGCTTGCTCTAGCCTGCTACTCTACACTTGGGGAAGGGAAAGGGGAAAATAAAGATTAATGGATGACGATGGTGAGATAGAGAGGTGAGTATGTAGTGTTCTTTCTAGCTAAGACACATTTCATAGCCGCGCACGTAGTCCAGTTGTTTCTAAAAAGGCAATAACTGCTCTTGTGACCGCAGTTGCACTGTTGGTGTCTGGCCAAGGGCCCAACAAGGTCTCATCAGTTAATGACCTACTGCGATATAGTTCAGTAGAAGAAATCAGTGTTTGTCGTTCACGTGCGTATGCTGGGCAGATACAAAATATGTGCTCAAGTGTTTCTGGCACATCACAGTGTTCACAATTAGGACCGGTGTCACTGCGACCGATGATATGTGCGTAACGTCTGGTGTATGCTACACCAAGACGAATGCGGTGGATCATACTTGTGAGTTGCCGTTTCAATTTAGGGGGCATGCGGAACCTCACTTCCGGGTCCCATTTGTGAAGTCGCTGGTGTCGCCGTTCCGGTTTGGTCCAGTGCTGAAGTGTGTAGCTGTGCATCACGCAGCAAAGCAGGGTGTTCGTGTCAGCTCGTGAAAACGCAATGCGTACTTCAGGGGTACTGCTTAAGGCATTTTTAGCTTCAGCGTCTGCCTATTCGTTTCTCATCACGCCGCAATGAGCGAGAATCCACTGTAAAGTTATAAGATGACCATTTGTTGAAGCAACCTGAATAAGTTCTGTGATTTCTATTGCCAAGCTGTAATACGAACCTTGCTTCATGATGCAATTAATGATTTGCAAAGCGGGTTTGGCATCACAGAAAATCGTCCAGGCTCGAGGTCGCTCTCCAGAAATAAACCTTATTTTATTGCCTCTCGGATAGCGACAAGCTCTGCGGCAGTTGATGTGGTTTTATGGTCCACTTTGAATCGTCGAGCGATATCCATGTCTGGGATGACAAAGGCTGCGGCGGAGGTGTTTAGCGTGCGGTGTACACGTGCAGAGAATCACTGTACGTTGTATAAATGTGATATAGGGTCAGTTGTCTGAGGCCAACAGAAGAAATGAGCGACTTCTTCGTGATTCCAGGTATCGTAAAAGAAACAGGTAGTTTAGGCAGGACCCATGGAGGCATTGCAGGGGCATTTGGCCGAGAAAACCTTGATGGTATAATATTTTCATGCCGCGATATTACGCTTGAGAAACTGCAATCTGGGTGAGTGGCGGGTAGTACTGACATTGGGTGCTGTCTGTGTCTGCTCAGCAATCGGAGGTGAACTCTAAGTGGCTCGCACAGCATGTATACACTGATGGGACAAGCCCGAGCCTCTGCGATTGTCCCATTTGTTCAAGTACAGCGCGGTAGACCCAAGCATCTTCGTAAGCATTGAGCTTGAACACTCTCTAACGTCTTCACACAACTAGGTCTAATATTGGAGAGCACCGGCATGCTGTATCGAATGTATCCCACAAATAGAGCATTGTACAATTGAAGTAGCGATGATTCTGACGGGCCCCATCTTGATCCTGCTACGTGGCGAAGAACGAGAGAAAAGCTCTTCAATTTAGACTTAAGTACTGCGACATGCCTCGTCCGCGATAGATCTCTGTGTACGACAACCCCAAGGAACTTGTGGTGCGTTACAGCAGGTATCGCTGTCCCATTAATATATATCGGGTATTTCGACATATGCTTGCGCGTGAACGCAAGCACTGCGCATTTGTCGATTGAAAGAGTGAGCCCCTGACGTCGTAGATATTTGTATGTGATCGTCACTGCACGCTGTAGTCGAGCTCGTAATTGCGGACGAGTAGTTCCGGATGTCCATATGCATATGTCATCAGCGTATGCACTGATATTCACCGTGCTGGGAAGTTCTGCTGCTAGGCCGATCATTGTGACATTGAATAGGATCGGGCTGAGAACTCCTCCTTGGGGAACACCACGATTAACCTTATATCAATCGGTGTCTCCGTTATTTGTCGTCATGTAAATGGTGTGGTCCCTAAGGTAGCTAAAAATCCAAGCGTAAAGCCGTCCACCGATGTCAAAATCTTCAAGTGCGTCAGGATCGCATAATGCAGCACATTATCGTAGGCGCCCTTAATGTCTAAGAAGACCGCCGCCATTAGTCTGCGTCGGCTTCTTTCCTCTTCAACGCTGGTGATCAAGTCGACCACACCATCAATGGCAGATCGCCCTCTTCTAAAGTCGTTCATAAATGCAGGAAAGGAGTTGTTCTCTAGAAGCCACTCTAATCTTGACAGTACCATTCTTTCCCTCACTTTTCCGACGCAGCTGGCTAAGGCGATTGGTCTGTAGGAGGAAAGTGCATAAGGACACTTCCCCGGCTTAAGCAATGCAATAATGCGACTGCATTTCCAATTAGCTGGGACTTCTTCTGACTCCCATGAGGTGTTATAATAAGATAACAGGATACGTCGTGCTTCTGTATCAAGATGGTTGAGTGCAGCATACGTGATTCCGTCAGGTCCTGGTGCTGATGATCGGTGGGAGGCAGAAATCGCAGCGTCAAGCTCATGCATTGTAAAACGTACATCAAGGCGCTCGTCAGACGATGGAGGCGCAACGGTAGTAAGAGGCTCATTAGTGGCAAGAGCATCAGTGGTGTCCACGATGAGGCTACAGTATTCACTGGCTATCTCAACTTCTGTCCGTCCCTGATGTAGAGCAACAGCTTGAAATGGTTGACGTCGTTGGGGAGTTGTCTGCAAACCTCGTACCATCCGCCAGATCTGAGAGGTTGCCTGGGGTCCAGAGATCCACAGAAATTTCTCCAACGTTGCCTGTCAATCTTGTCAAGATGCCGAAGAACATGTCGTTGAGCTCAACGACAGGTGGAAAGGTCCGAAGGCGACTTCGTTCGTCTGTATCGGCGTTCGGCACGGCAACGGATTGCACGAAGGGCCTCGTATTAGGAGTCAACTGCTGATCTCTGCATCGGTAGGTTAACCTGTTTGGTTGTGTCACGCAGTGAAGAAGCAATGATGTTCTCTACCTTGGATGGATCAGTCGTGTGCTCACAGCCAGACTTGACAGATGCCTTGAACAGTGTCCAGTTGGTTTGACGGATGTAGCGTGTGTGCGTGCGGCGAAACCACCTGAACTGAACATAGGTTGGAAGGTGGTCACTACCGCGAGTGTCCAAATCTGTGCACCAACATGCGGAAGACAGAAGGCTTCTGGAAACGAAACAGAGGTCGAGGCAGCTGCTCTAGGACGTGCCACGAACAAATGTAGGTGATCCGTCGTTGAGTACGCTTAGTCCATAGTTGCATATAAAATTGGCCAAATCCCTTCCGCGATAATTCGTTTTAGTGCTACCCCAGAGAGGATGATGTGCATTAAAATCGCCGATCACAATGTGTGGCCTTTGTGCTGCTTGGAGAATGGTCCCCAGGTGGAAGCAGTTCATCTGTGCACTTGGGTGTATGCATCCTCCTATTACTGAGAATGTCCGCTTTTTATGTGTTATAGTCAGGCTCACGTAATCATTGCTGGTATGCGACGCGACTTCATGTCTCAAGAAAGTCAAATCATGGCGTATACAAACGAGAACTTCGCTCGTACGTTGATCACTGCGGGACCAAATCTCGATATATGCAGATACGCGAAAAGTTGAAACCATATTCGGTTCACATATAACGATAACAGGAAATTGATATTTAAAAACCCATTGTCTGAAGTCTGACAGACGGCCACGTAGGCCACGAGCATTACATTGCATAACAAGCGACTAGCGCATGCGTTCTTCGAACATCAGTGCCATGTTCACTTACTGAAGAACCAGTAGAAGAGGCTCCAAAACCTCAAGTAGCTGCAGAGCCGCCTTAGCAGCCGGAGTGTTTAGGCTGCTGAGAATCTTACGCATCGAACCCATCAAATTTTTAAGCATAGCCTTGACATCTGCGTTGTCCATCTTCTTGTCTTCTTCGTTGGTGGTAGGGGCACTATGTGATGATGGCGCTATCGTAGCTCTTGACGGTAATGAAGACCACTGAGTCTCCGACGTGGGGAGAGCCAATGACTGGTTACATTGTACTTGCGTGGACTGTATTGGCATTTGAGCATCTGTATCCTCCTTTCTGGCCGACAGAAGTAGGCTAGTAGGTGGTGAGGGCACGGTTTTGTGTGTCAAATTCGATAAGCTATGAGCACTGCTGCTTCGTTTGCGTCGGTGTCGCGAACGATGTTTACGGCGCCGTACAGCCCTTGCAGCTTCTCTGTGAGTGGAGTGGTCTCGAACCATCTTCTTCAGGATACTAATTTCATTCCTCATTTTGGGACATTCCTTTGATGTTGCGTCGTGGGCGCCTGAGCAGTTTGGGCATTTGGCCACAGAATTGCAGTTATCACCATCACGAAGGCCACCGCAATGCTTGCAGGTTACTGCACCCTTGCAAACTGCACTAGCATGCCCAAATTTCATGCATTTATGACATTGCAGAGGTTTTGGTACGTAAGGACGTACCGAGTGCCTCACGTACCCAACTTTTACGTGTGCGGGTAACGTCTTTGACTGAAACACTACTTTCACACATCGCGTGCGTCCAAAGCGGTGGAAACCAAGCACGGGAGCCGGCGATGACAGCAGTTTCTCGAGACTCGAGTCTGTTATCTCCTCATCCACATCGTAAATAACTCCTGTTGTCGTTTCTTCGTCATAGGCGGAGAATACGTGAACCGGAATATTTCCTAATCGAACAATTGCTTTCAGTGTGTCCAATAAAGCCTTCGTAGTGACCTCCACGGACAGTATGTTCTTTCGAGTATTTATGCGTATTTCTACGACTTTCCCTGGAGCGATGAGCTCTAAGTACTCTGACAGGCTCTGCCTATTTAGAGAGTTCAAGATGTCTGTCTTCGATGTCGGCACATACGAAATGGTGTACGACCGCATGCTACTCGCCTTTGTCTGTGCTTGCTGGCCAGTCGGCGATGTCCGGCTGATTTTCCTCTTCAGGCGTCGGCTTGGTACGACCACGTTGTCCCTGTCCGAAGCCATATCTTCAATGGAGGAGTCATCAGAATTCTCAACGTGGACCACGCTTGGGCCCGGGTGAGAACTTGTGTCAGACGCACTATGATGTGGTCGGCCCGGTCCCGGTTGCTGGATGGGGTTTTGATCCCCCATTCTAAGAGGGAATGCCCCTCCGAGGTGTGTCAATTATTGGAAAGTCTAGGCAAAATAATTAGAAAACTCACAGAGCTCGAAGCAGAGGCTGTTCTCTGTGACAACTTGTTCTTCCTCTATTCTCAACAAAAAAAAAAAACACGTCTTGTATTATGACAATGCTGCTGTCAACGCTTCGCTGTCTACATGCACACATCACGGTGAAGTGGGTGAAAAAAAAAGAAAACTCCAGCTGGAGGCGGGTTTTTTTATATGCACAACATACAGTAGACTTCGAAGTGTATTTGGCCTAGAGAGAATACGCTGTTACTCGAATCCTTCTCTTCTAATAGTAGGGTGGCCTCTCACTCCTCATGTTGACGGAATTGCTTGGCGTGTTTATAGAGGGACACTACGAAGATATTCATATGCAGGTTGATCGAGGAGCTGCTGCAGACATCAGTGCTTCCCATTTCGAATCGCTATCATAATCAGTAGCGGTGGCATTCACTACGAGTAGCCTAAGATATGCCAGAGGGAGTGCAAGCTGAGTGATCGAGTGACGTGCGTGACGTAGGCACTCAAGTGGTCCAAAACCGGCTCTTGAGCGGCAACAAATGCTTACCGAGTTACGATCATTGTTATATAGTCCACACATGAACTCTTTACACCGTCATCTTTCATTTTTCAGTGCATATCTGCGCCGACTTCGATGCTTTCGGCGATCGTTGCAAACGAAGCGACGAGTCTTTCGGCAGCGTCGACACAGGCGTGCGCACAGCGTTTCTGTAGCGCCTAGGTAGCACCAACTACTTGATAGCGCCGTCTTCCCATTCATCGTAGGTGGTTTGCCTTTACGCGTGCGAGCGTCAATTTTGCTCTCGCCTTCGCCGCGGCGTCTGCATCAGCTGTGCCCGCGCCCGACACACGAACCCTGCAGCATCGTAATGGGTGCCGCCATGTTTTCTGACGAAATTACACACGAACCAATGAGCATGCAGCTTCCGAGAGCCTCGTGAGGCCGCCTGGCGCCGTGCTTTGGGGGGGGGGGGGGAGGGGTCTACGCGCTCGCCTTTGTAAACTCGCCACCGGGGTGCCCGTCTATTCCTCCAACCCCCCTACGAAAGCACACGTGACTTCCGCCACACTTTTCTCTCTTCAGCTCGCAATGCTTAAGGAGGGCTTCTCCTTAAGCTTTGCTTCTTCCATGGCGGAGACGTAAATGCTTCATGCCCGTCTACTTAGATTTAGGAGCATGTAAAAGAATTCAAGGTGGTAGAAATTTCAAAACCCGTGCACTACAGCGCCTCGCATAATGATATCGTGGTTGTCGAACGTTTAACCCCGCCAATTATTATACATCACTACAGGCAGGCCAAACCGTATCAACAAATGGAAACACATGGCCAACAATTGAAATAGCTGTTGACGAGTTGGTCCTAGCTGTGTAAAGTAATGCCGTATTACAGTAATAAATGCTCATCCGTTATGGAGATTCTAACAATATTCTGACTTTCTTTAGGTGATTGTGATGCTTCGAAAGTTATTAGGTTTCTCTTATTTTCCCCACGTTATTTATATCGCATAAGCCTCGCTACGCTCTTATTAATCAATTGAATATCTTATTACGAGCAGAAAGCATAACGTCATATAGCATCATATTGTTTTGGATACTCCGCAGCAAAGTCGTCTGCATAACTAATTTAACGAACTTATTGTTAACTTGTTACTGTATTCATTATTAGTTTGCTGTAACACCAAACATTTGTAAAAATTGAGCTCTCCGTGAATAAACGTAAAACCCAAGATATACTTCTTCTCGATGTGGTCTTCTTCCTTTGTGGTCTTGCAGCCATTAATGCGTTGAATGAAAACAATAAATGACTTATTTATATAGGTAAATATACCGAGCCCACGTACAATATCTCGACTTTTCGATACTTTGTTGCTTAAAACATCACCAGACTTCATAGTTAGGAAGCATGTTTGGGGGCATTACGTATCACAAAGAAGGTAAATAACAGGCAACAGAGTTCATAATTTACGGGGGCCTTGAATAGCTTTTACAGGGACCCAGAAAAAATGATTTATGAACCGTCATGGTTCACGCAGGGTTAGCCTTCTTTTTTTGTTTTTTTTTTCTCTGAATTGATCTGCGACTCATTGCAGCAGGTAGTTCGACATCGCTGGCGCTTCCTAATATCAGTCAATATCACGTGTATACAAAAAAAAAAAGAACGCGTCTGAGGCCCGGCCACCAAAACCTTCTGGTTTCTGCTAATAAAGTTTATTCCTCCTTTTACTGATAGTTAACGTGTGGCGTATGTAAAATGGCAGAGGCACATGCTTAAGCCAACTATCGAATAACTTGCATTAGGATGAAATCAAATGCCTTAACGTAATGCCTTTATGTAGAACCCCACCATGCCACATTGATATGTTCGCATATTGCATGGGCATGTGCCGATACGTTTTCGTACCGTCTTTATTTACCTCTGTTATGCGCATCTTCTGTTATGAGCAGGTGTCCATGCTATCTTGGTTTCCTTCTCACGTACGTATTTCCGCATGATGCATCTGTATTCGACGTTTCCCAATAACGGGTGCTTAATCGATCGTGTGCTTCTAGGCAATCAGTTTTTGATACGGCGATGTGATCTGTCATGGAGGTGACTTTTAATTGAGTTATATATAGGGTTTAACGAATCAAAACCACCATACAATTATGAGAGACACCGTAGTGAACGGCTCCAAAAATTTCGACCACTTGAGGTCCTTTAAGGTGCACCCAAATTGGAGCACATGGGCCCACAGTATTTTCAGAGGTGACTTCTAGTTTCACATTACCACTTGTCATACATGGTTGGGAAGTATGTTTAGGGAATTCACCTATCACAAAGCGGTCTAAACAACAGGCAACAGAGTAGCACTATTTCCAGTGGCTTACGCTCTGCATGGGTATGATTACGTCACCTTCGTTATTGCCTGTAGCAACCGAAATGTTGCGCTGCTAAAGAGGCACGAGGATGAAGGTGGAATTACACAGCAAGTAGGAAAGAAAATAATCCTTAGAATGATAACATCTGGGGCTTTACGCCCCAAACGTTCTCTGGAGTCGCACATGACACAGTACACGGGCTTCGGCCATATCGTCTCCGCAGAAATGCGACCACCGCTGCTGGTATTGAACCAACGACCTTCGAATCAGCAGCCGAGCACCCTAGCCATTGATCCACCAAGGCGGAACAAGTGATATTTTTAGAAAACACTTTGCCAGGCGACTGAAATAATTAATAATAAATAAATACCTAATTAATTTTTAAAGACTATTTCAGTACGTCAGAAACACGCTTGCCAGCATTATTCTGATAATGCAAGAGCTCCCGAACTCTCTAGATCAATTCGAGTCCGCAACCAGCATTTACGCACAATGAGTTTGTGTGCAAGAGTTTAATTTTTACACTTTTTCTGTGCTGTTCAAGCGAGCGTGCCCGCAAACCCTGAAAGAAAAGAAAAAGCTCCGAGCATGTGTGGGCACTCGCTTAAAAAAATAAAATTGAGGAAGAAACTCAAAGCAGTCAAACTCTTCGTTAAAAGGGGGGGGGGGGCAAATTGCGGCGACTTTTTCTAAAGTGAATAATGGCCGTAGCACCTAGTGCAGTTATGGACAAGTACAGTACTATGAATGCATTATAACAATACATGTTAACAAAACCAGATAGGCAGTATTAAGACAGAGTAACTGGCATTAACCAGTACTCACATCACAAAACCCAGTTTATTTTTTAATCAGATATTTAAAGCTAAAGAAATTACATCTTTCCCGCTAGAGGAAACCACTTGTATATAGATGCGAAGCAACGGGCACTAACCGTTACACTGGCGGCGACGTTCGTTCTGGCGCTCATCGGAGCTTTGCGCAGGCGAAAATCCTGGATAGGCGCAAAGCACGCATTGATGAACCGGTGTTTCCTACTAGAACTTGCTAATCAGCGCTACTAGGAAATGAGAGACAGAATGCTCAGATAGTACACAGAGACCCCCAGTTCGCTTTTAGTTAACGCGCACGCTGTGAATTTTATCGTTCAACAAAGCTTCCACTGGCACTACCTTCGAGGTCAAAATCCAGTGCCTATATGGTATACGGGACGGCCAATAAACGATTGTGCAGCGCAAGCAGTCTTTTTTTTTTTCAACAAAAAAAAAAAACACACGCTAGCAGATGCTACCTGCGTCGGTGTTGTGAGGAGAGAAAGGGGGAGGGGACGCACATGCGCAATGGTGGTGTGAACACCGCTAGGAGAGACGCTTAAAAGAAAGAAAGGGGGAGTGAGCAGACGCTGCTTGCGTCAGCGTTGCGAAGCGAGAGAGGGAGGCATAGGAGAGGATAGAGGGGAGGGGCGCGCATGCCTTGTAAGAGTGGTCATGCCGCACACCAGATTCAGCTAGACCCTAAAAAGTTCGTAGTGCACAATAGAGTGTACCAGCATACAAGAACAACCAGCATTAGAGAACAGGGACAACGAACGTTGCGTGTATGCCTTCGTCTCAGTTGCAGAGTACTAGCTGAACCCATTAATAACGAAACGCCGAGGAAGCGATTTTTCTTCGTTCTCAAGAGAATTTGAATGCTGTAAACATAGAAAAGTATGCACGCCAACTACATCACACAACCTAAATTTATGTAAAGAAGTGATTGATCTTGCTTCTCACCGGTGTTTTCACTGTCCTGTCCAGCGCACGCTTGCCGTTCTAACGTGCACCTTCTTTCTTTCGACAGCAAGCTGCATGAGATGCAAAACTCGTGTGAAATATTGATCGTTGCTACGCTGATGATCATAGACTTTCCTCAAGCGTGAAAAACTTATACTTTTTAATAGAAGTTGGCATCCCTCCGGAAGGCCAAACAGCAATGCACAAAAGAACAAAGCGTGAGAGAACGCAACAAGCATGTGGAAACGCGCAGCAAATTATGCGGTTGATGGAATGTATGAGAGCATGATGTCACCTTCACGGTTGTCGTCCCTTGAAGCGTCATGTGCCGACGTAGTTGCCAACACAGCCATAAGCAAAAAAAATGTTCTCAGCAAAAAAAAAAGCAAGAAGTTTCGTTTCTGTTATCATCAAACGAAATGTAAACAACAATTATCGGAAACGCATGTCCTAACATGTCGAATGAGTAGTGCAGCAATTTTTGAACGTCTAGTTTCTCAGTTAGCTCATGGGTCGAAAAAAGATATTGCAGACCTGCAATTTCGTTCTTGCGGGAGTAATTTTTAAAATACATTTGATGTCAACAGCATGCAAACGTATTGAACTATATAGATGTTCGCAGGGGACACTAGATTTCTTCACTTTCGTGAGAAGTTAGTTTTTAGGGTAATAAGTTGATGATTGTTCAACTGTAGTGCTTCCAATATTTCTTCGCAGTCTCTTTAGAGACGAGTTTGACAGTCGCAGTATATACTTGAGAAAATAAGATGACGCGGTCGTTCCCTGCGATTAATCTCTACAAAGTTTTTCTCATCCACGGCAGGTTAACTTCTAGTTGAACACTCAGTTGTTTTATCACGTAGGATGCCGGAATTAACGAGCATAATATGGTACTTCTTCAAGGATTCAGTAACATAGTATTGTTTAAAAAAACACAAAAACTTGTTCCTGATCATTTTGGTTTGGTACTGAAAGATGTAAAATGCGCAGAACTTGACAAAGACGGGAGGTCGACTTGGACCACCTATCTATAGCTCCCCTTCCTATCCAGCTGTGCACATTTATAGCAATTCTTCGGAGAAATTACTAGACCTAAATTCTGCAGTCGGGGCAGGCACGGTGAGGTTATCATTGCTTTTTGATAAAAAGGTTTATGGAAACGAAAATACATCTTTCAGCTAATAGCTTGAAGTCTTTACGCCTTATGAAGACAAGGCCACCTCTCGTCAAAACCCCGTATTAAAGGACTTTTCATATCTTAAAGCGTTATCACTATTGAACTTCCCCATTTACGAAAGAAAAGTGACAACACAAGTGTAGGAGCTTTCGAAGAGAGGCTGACACGAATGACACCCAAGCAATGCTACGAGTTTTGTCGCAGCTGAAGCTGAATTAGGCCATTTTCTGCCAAACTAGAAAAAAAAAAAAAGAACAATCGCGAGCTGCTTTGCTATACCGTTTTCCTGGCGGACACGAATCGGAAACTCTTCACAGTATGAATGAGACATTAATCACTGATTTTATAGGAGTTATCTCAGAATTACTCACACCTACAGCTTCACAGTATTCCTTACTAATAGCTCGCTACTCCAGTTTTCACTATAAATATTCTCGTTATTACACAACTCGCTGACGTACCCCATATCATCAGTCGGGGTGTTATGTTGATTAAGGTGCTCGGCTGCTGACCCGAGAGTCGCGGGTTCGATTCCCACAGCATCGGTAGGGATGGAGGCGAAATGCTACAGAGGCCCGTGTACTGTGTGATGTCAGCGCACGTTAAAGAACATCAGATGATCGAAGTTTCTGGAGCCATCCAGTATGGCGTCCTTAATAGCCACATCCTGGGTTTGGGACATAAAACCTCGCAAGGTTACTAATATAGTACAGTGCTCGTAATCTTCATATAAAGACTTTTCACTTGTAGGAAAATGCTTTTGTGCGTTAATAGGAGGAGTCTGTGCACTCGCGCTTGGGCGCAGGTTACAGTAAGTCAGCATACACAACATGAACCAAAACATGCACTTAAATGTCAACTCTGACAATTGTTCGAGGTCAATGATCTGAATGAAATTTACTAGGTACTTCATTTACACGTTTGATCTATTCATGCCAAATTGAAATCTGAACAGCTTCGCAGATTCTTTTTAAAAAAATTATAGCTTGCCTCGAAGCGTTCACCTCACTTGCCAGAGTTAATGGACACATTGTGCGTTTCACGTTGAGTTTTGCTTGGCGAAAGTGAGAGAAGTAATATGCCACTGCAGCGTCTGCTTGTCTGCTATAGGTTGTACGGATTTGGCCGGCGCTTCCATTGTTGAGCGCGCAATATTATTTTTCTTGTTGGTGGGCGAGCGATAGGAGGCAAGTGGTGTTGCGTTGTGAGCCCCACACGATGAGCCATATGTTCATCATAACACCGTAAGTGTTTTAGCCTATCGCGGTGGACGGCGTAGACAGGTAGTGCCATATCTGATGGCTGTTGAGCGGAATGAGTCAGGTTCCGGCAAAGGTTTAGGTCACACGTAGAAAGAACACTTGGTTGGGTTTTGGCTTAGGCATTACGCCTTTTCTATAATTAAAAATTATTTTCGAGTTTGTTCAGCATTTCGGCTATCGGGCGCGTGAGAAGAGTGTCTTAGGAACAAAAAAAGCACCACTATCCTGACATGGTCAAAAAATCGCCGGAGTTGGCCTTTTTGGCCTTTACGTACGTACGTGACGGGCTTACTGGCTGCGACAATTTTTTCTTACCACGTGTAGGGCAGTAAACCAGGTACCACGTGGTTAAGCTCCCTTACTTTCGTTTGCTTCGCTCTCTCTTAAGAGAGCTTGTAAAAACAAAAAGAGGTAAAAACTAAGATTGCCTCCTACGCGTTACTGTGTAGGTTCTGTCCTGTCGGAATCACCCTGGTAATATATGTGGCGCTTTTGAAGCCAGACCTCGAAGCGATCGCATCACAGATGACGTCAGTTTCTTGTATACTCACACACACAAAAACAGTGTGGTATTCTGCTTAATTTTATTAGGGGCATAAAAGTGCTGTTATCACCAAATACACGAGTCATATTTGAATACCGGCATCGAAATATGCATGTGACAGTTTAAAGTATGCGGTAAATTGACACAGAAGCTAAAGAATAGACCACCGAGAAAAAGTGAGTCATCCTAGCGTTAGTATCATTGAGGTATACGTACACAATGCTACTGAAACAAACAGATCAAGCGCAAAGAAGGGGGACGCGAACAAGTGTGGCCGTTCTAGAAGGCCGATTTCACCTCCAATATTGCCCCTTAGAAAACAGCCGAAAACACAGTCGTGAGTAAGCAACCACCAAATACGTCATCTAAAGAGCATTGAAGCGCCTTGTGCAATCGCGTTAATAAAAAAAATGCTGCAGAGCGCTGAATTGCATGAAAGCGGTTTCTCCGTACAATTGGTGGTAAACAGTTCACCGTACAGCGTTATTGCGCGTTGCATAAAAATTGGTCAAGGCTTGACACCTATGCATCTGGTTCGGTATTTCGACCAAGAACGTCACACACACTCACACAAACACACACACATACGCGCGCGCGCTGGTGCGCACGCATGCCCGCACATATACAGATATACGTAATACACAAAAACCAACACGTGCGCTCACTTTGTGCTTTTTGTCTTTTTGTTTTTTTTTACAAAATGGCTATCAAAAACCGGCTGCGACGAGTATTGAGGGCCACTAGAAAAAGAACGCGAGTATATGTGTGTTTTTTTCTTGTTTTTGTCTCTACTCAGAAGTGTTCTTGCCCTCTAATGCTTGCACCACCTCGGTGACGCCAGCTACATAGCTGGTTTCCGAGTCGTAGCGTCGGCCGACCGGCTTCCTACATCGACTCGAGATGGCACGTTTACAAGGTCAAGTGTCCCACACATCTCCAAGACCAGTGCTTCCACTCTCTCTTTCGTCCTTCTTCGCTGTCCGTGAAGTGCGTGCATGGTCTGTAGCTGCCCTCGCTCCTTGTTTTGTATCTCGCGGCGATCGCATTTTTGTGTTCTTCATTTTTCGTCTTTATTTTTCCGTCTGTGGTTGCGCCACGAACGGATGAAGTTTCATTATGCTCGAAACGTCCACGTTTGCCTAGCCGCCGTAATTTCGAGGAGAGATGCCCAATCGCGTTTCCCGCGCACTTTAGAGAAACCCACACGGTACTTCTTTCTCGTCTCTCAGCAATACTGGGTGCGCGGTAAAATTCGGCAAATAGAGAGACAGAAATTGTCACTGCTGCCGTTTGCGGGACGTCCCATCACTAATTTTATTATTTATTTTACTTCGCTTCTGTTTTCGTACCTCGTAGTAGAGGAGGGGGTTATTGCACCTGCCGAGCGGACGCCGTGGTATCGCGCTGACAGGCCGGGCAACTCGAGGGTGTGGAAAAATCCCCCCGCCCTCCCCCCATCTTTCTCCAACTTCCACGCTTGGCGTACACATCCTGTCTTCGGCTTGTCCACTGTTATAAAAAGAGCTTCAGCTCGAAGGCAAAGGGCCATCGAGTAATTTCATCTCAGCGAGACAGCTCAGCAGTCACGGGTCATTCCCATCCGAAAATCATGAAGACCATCGTGAGTGGCTCCAAGCATTTTTTCGTAGGTTAATACCCTAACGATTATGCATTGTATGTAGTTGAAGCATGCCGATATTTCACTAAATAACAAAAGCAATGCCTGCCATTTGTTTTGAAAGCTCTTGCTTTTTTTTCTATTTCAACCCAAGCAGATTACGCAAAAAAAAAAAAACTAACACTCCTTGGGATCAGTTGATGAAGTGCGTGGTTTGCGCATTTGAATCTCCTAAGAAGCGTTTTTTTAGTAAGAAAAACTTATTAAGCTCAAATAAAGTTAATACGGAAGAGATTTGCGCCGATACAAAGCTCAAGCGCTATTGAATTTTGTATCCACGCAATTTCTCTGTCTCTTCTCACCTGACTGAAATCTGAACGTGATGAAGCGCAAAAATGTTTGCACATTTATAATACGGTACAAAGGGCTTGTGAAATTTCGAACTTAATACGCTAATCACCTCTTCTTAAAAACGACGATAATTGTAGGACTTTGTGCTGTGCCCTGGAATACTATAATCGAAGAGAAAAGATGGGCCGGGGTAGTACACCAATAAACGACTGTTGCTACATAACAAAGGTACCCTAGCGTAAATATATATAGGCTTCCAGCAAAAATAATCCTAGAATGAGAATTATTATCTGACGAGACTTAGTAAATAATGGAATAGAGCTAGCGAAGTCCTCTTGTTTTACAAGCGGAGACAAATTGTATTCACCTATTTCACCTTGCTATTAAGTTGTCAAGGAGACCATCGAAGTTAGTGGGCATTATGCGTCGTGTATAAGAATGGTTTTCACCAGACTAAGACTAAGAAGAAAATTAAAAAAAAAAGTTAGTTCTTCATGCTGCTGGAGTTGCTAGGCAAAAAAGCAGACGATATGAAAACACGTAATCAGCAACAGTGCTCTTCTAAACACTCCTTGTTTTGCGTCGTCAGCCTGATTTAACGCCAGTATCCAAATGATGAAAGGAACGGCTCCGCGAATTAATGAACGAAGGTTGTGGCTCCCTTTATTTGGACACTTGCTTAAAAAACCTTGACAGGTATTGTAAACTACGCACTTCGGTTGGCCGTATCATGACTTGCGCAGCACACCCAAAACGCAGGATATCTAAAAAAAAGAAATAGACTGAGTAATGATACCGTGAAGACAGGAGGACTGCTTTAAAGCTGCGATCTCATTTTTTTAGAAAAACATGCACCGATCGTTTGGGTAACGTTATGAAAAAAATGATGTACTGAACAGTGGTCGCAGAAGTACTGTCAATGAGAGCTACTTGAAAAAAAAAGCGTTTGCCAAACTTCCAAGAAAAAAAAATATATTGCACATTGATACACCGACAACGTCAACTGACACATCAACAACCTCTGTAAAGTAGCCACTCCCTTTTTCTTTAACACATGCACGCAGGATATCTGTAGCCTTTTGTGTATTCAACGTTATACAATGCACTTGATATTTGCTTTTTTTTGGACACATATTGAATGATAATATATTTTATTTATCTTGTTTAAAAAGTTGAATTTTTATATCATGTCTCATCTTTCATACGAATGATTGATATGCGGGGTGTAACGCCCTAAAACAACTATATAATTATGAGAGACGCCGTAGTGGAGAGCTCCCGTAATTTGGACCACCTGGGTTTTCTTCAACGTGCACCCAAATTACACGGGCGTACAGCATTTTCCCTTCCACCAAAATGCAGCCACTACAGACGGGATTTGATCCCATGACCTGTGGGTCAGCAGCTGAGTACCTTAGCCACTACGGCGGAGCTATCATGTCTCATCAGCAAAGTTCAAAGATGTTGTTGCAGAATATAGGGATTGTTGGGTTCACTGTTCAGTTTTTTCGTCACTACCAGACCTTAACACGGCTCTTGAATTACCGCCTCTCCCATGCACAGTTCACCTTTGCCGTCACTTTGGCTCTTTTGGGTGTGGCTATCGCCGCTCCCGCCGAAGAGAAAAAGGAGGAGGAGGCTGAGGGCCGCATAGGGTTCGGCGGCGGTGCTTTCGGCAGTGGATTCAATCGCGGTGGTAGCTTCGGTGTCGGCAGCCAGGGCAACCAATACGGACAGGGAGGCTTCGGCTACAACGTGGGAGGCTCTAACCGCCGTGACTACGGCAACGCAGCCACCTACGGAGACCGTGAGTCCTTTGGTCTGAGCCAGAACGCCGGCCACAACCGCCAGTTTGGCCAGGGAAGCTACGGAAACCGGCACCACAACAACGCCTTCGGCGCTGGCGGAAACCGCTTCGCTTCCGGCGGTGGCTACCTCGGCTGAACAGCCCGCCCATCTTCGAACACCAAAGGTTAGCCTTGTTGGCTATTTTTGTTTGAACACTCAAATTCGTAATATGAGGATAAATGAGAATGGGCATTGTTTCAGCTATTATTCATACTTCTTAGCTTTTTCAGAAATTGTAGTACATTGACACAACTTCTAATGACACTATCACTCGCCGGAATGCTGTTATTTGACCATCGAGTACTACAACCGATTCGCCATCTTAAGTGAGACTATTTAGTGACAGATACTAAATACTGTGCACTGATAGGCACATGACTCATGTTTCATAATACTTAAAGCAACCTTTGCATTGTAAACCGATATAGTCATCTCTAGCCTTGCCTGGCGATATGCGGGCGTATATTAATGTGCAGAAAAGCAGAAGTGGAGGATAACCACGTTTCCATCAAGCATTAATTCTGTCTACAAGTCGTAGTGTAGCTCACAACAATGCCTTACCGTCGTGTATACAAAAAAATCTCAGCACTGCAGCTTGTTAGAGCGAAGACCCAGTAGATACCCTGGACTGGTATTACGGTTAACAATGCTTTATGCCGTATCGATTCCCATCAATTAGTAGAAGATGTAGTGTTTACTTTCAAATCGGGACCTCTACACAAAAATTTTGTTCTTTTTAATTTCAGAATGAATGGCATGAATGGACCGGCTCTTATGACTAGAAAAGAACGCAACGTTGGAAACTCTTCAATCTTAGTCAGAAATCTGGATTCACAGCCAATGCGAACACACTGCAGTAAATAAACATATTTATTAAAAGAACACTTTTGCCTCATGGTTTTTTTTTTAAATTTAATCCTCATAATTAAATTTGCCTTCATAATGTATAGCCCCGCCACGGTGGTCTAGTGGCTAAGGTACTCGGCTGCTGACCCGCAGGTCGCGGGATTCAATCCCGGCTGTGGCGGCTGCATTTCCGATGGAGGCGGAAATGTTGTAGGCCCGTGTACTCAGATTTGGGTGCACGTTGAAGAACCCCAGGTGGTTGAAATTTCTGGAGCCCTCCACTACGGCGTCTCTCATAATCATATGGTGGTTTTGGGACGTTACACCCCACAAATCAATCAAATAATTATGTATACGCATCCCAACAGCTCAGTTGTTGTGTGAGAGTAGAAAATTTTTGCAACGTGCGTACTTCGCTGACTACCTAATATTAATCTAACAAAAAAGTTGGCCTACCATGCAGAACTGCAATGGTCTTTTGTAGAGGTTCTTCTTAACTTCATCTAAAAGAACGCAAACAGCTCTTATGGAAAATAATTTCTGGGATCAATAGTCAAAAGAAATGTATGTACGTAGATTATATGGCAGGTAACAGGTGGCACCCGTTGCTTCGATACGCTCCATACAATATCAGATTAAGTGAATTGCGCTGTGAAGATTCTGAAATTATCACACTACCTGGTGCTTGATACAGATTCAGTTGGCATGTTGCGGGACAAGGCTGTCCAAATAAAAATATAGCGCATGCATTTGATAGAGACGGAATGATAAAAAAAAGAAACATGCATATTTTGCCGAGATTTTAAGTACAAACCCTATCACCCCAACATTTCAATGAGACCACTACTGCATGCAAGTAAATCTCTGCGTGCTCTGTTAAACGTATAAATTTACTGAAGAAACAGAGTAGTGTTATTCGTCTAAAACCAGGCTACACGTTCGGCGTAAAAGCTTTGTAGTCATGTGTAATAATGAGCGCATGTCTCGAGCCTGAAAGCTGGAAACGCCTTTATAACACATAATCGAAATCATAGGCATCGTACTTTAAAAAAGTTTTTATGCAGAAGCCCGAAACGAATTTATATTGTGAATGTTATCCAGTATTTTGCCCGCATGCTCTGTTCGATTCTTGGAGGTTACCTGTATAGAAAATTTCACATAGCAATGAAAAGCCTTTCAAGCTCTTTTCGAAGTCAGGACGTAACATTCAAATTCTCACTGCCGTATAGCTCGGCCTACTTTTTCTGCAGTATAGCTGAGCTTTTCAATCGCGTCCCGAACTTTGACCTAACGTACTACGTCCGCAACGACTGTTGATGTTATCGGAAGGTGAGACGTAAACTGTTTATATCAGGTCGAACCTACATGTGGCCCCCGGGAAGTTTCAAGCAGATCATAAAAATATTTATAAAATTTCAAAAGCAAACTAAGAATAGTGAAACATTCGTCTTGAATATTAACACAAAAAGAGAGCTATTTTATTATTTCCGGAACTTTTGGATCTGCAACAATCATTGAAACGTGGTGATTATAATTTCTTCCACGAGGTACCAACAAAAGAAATAAATGAAATCATCATTACATCATCTGCTCTTCGTAAAATATTGTGCGTATATAGCTGGCTGAAATGCGTGAGAAAATAGTGATGTAATCCTTAACTAGTAACATATATTGGTTGATTTATTGTTTTAAAACATGACTATTTGGGCAGGCTAATCTCGTAGTTAAAATAAATACTTCACGGAATAATTTAGTTGTAACAAACTTCGAGACCATTCTATATATGCACTTATAAAAGTAAATCGTTTCGCATATTTTTCTTGATAAAATTAAAATTATCTTGCTAATGCATATGATATAATTATGAAGGTCGTTTAATTATTATCTGTCGTGCAAAAAAATAAATTTTTATTTTTCATTCTCATCAAGTACTGCTGCTACTACTCATTTCCAAGCACTCATTCTGGTGTTGAGAGTGCTCGGAAATAACAAGCTCCACATACCTTTTACTTTTTTTTTCTCGACCAGTTCCAGCGTTCCGAAGACTGAGTGAAATGTTACGTGAAGCGAATTGAGTACATTATATACTTAATGAATATGCCACTGACACCATGGAATTTACGCTATTTAGTATGCGCCTTCAGTCGCCTAGTGACGTATCACGTCCCCAGCGAACGTTTCTTATACGCTGAATTTAGAAATTGCCACAATGATGCAATGACGTCGATCACTGGAACGAGCAAGTTCGCAAAACCATTAATCGACACGGAAAGCACAGGTAACTCTATGACACAACCTTACTTCTAAATACAGCGGACTTGCAAAAGTGCCGGCCACTCGAGTATAGTGGCAGCGTGTGAGAATTCGATCTTTAGAAACAGTTTATCTCCTCCTGTGTTACGTTTCGTTACTATATATGCGGAATGTTTCAAGAAATGTGTCTAATATTATTCAGAAATTACTGTGAGAATGTATCTGCGTGCTACCTGCGGCGTAAGCGTTACTGTGGCAGAGGGCATCTTAAGGTGCGTAGAAGCATTATTAAGGCAGTAGTTGCAAAATATAAAACAATTAACTCTTGAACCAGTAGAAATAGTCGGTCAATTGAAATGGCCGAATCCGAGTCCTCTCTGCATGCGCATAGCCAGTAGCCGTTTTGAAATTTCTCAAAGACGGCCAGATGCCAATATCTGGTTAACCTCCCGGCCTTTCCGTTCTCTCTCTCACTCTCTCTCTCACTCAAAGACGGCCACTGGTATACTCACTGCGAAACGATGAAATCTGGATAATTTACCTTGCGAAATCAAAACCGATGAATCAAAAATTGCATTTGCCATTCACTAATCCACTTCAAAGAGCCCTCAATGAGGACACTGTTTTCCTCGCATTGGATAAATTGTTTTATCTCTCTCAAATAAAATGTTCTCTTTATTTAGGTGGATACATGAGCGTCTTTATCAACCGTCTAATATCGAGTCAGCATCGACTGACCAAGTGACAAAGAAGCGTTGCCAGGAAACTAAGTACCTAGATTTATTGTTGGTAACGGCGATCGCTTATCCTCCTCCTCGAATGCGTGAAAAATAATCGTCATTGAAGGCGTTTTCAAAGTGAATGGCGGATGCCCTCTTTGGTGAGGTAGTTTGGGTTTCATCGGATAATTTAGCCAGATTTCATTGTTCCACATTGATTATCAGTAATCACCTTTCAGAAATTTAAAAACGGCTACGGACTATTCGCAGCGAAGACTTTAATTTGGCCGTTTCAATCAACCACCTCTTTGCACTGAATAAAATGTCAATTTTATTACTTTATAAGTACTGCCGTAATCATTGCTTTCACGCATCTTAAGATGCCCTCTATTACACTAAAGGTTACGCCGCAAGTAGCACGCACATACCTTATCTCTGTAATTTTTAAGTAATATTGGACACATTTCTTGTAACACCCTGTATATATATATACCACATACCAATAAGTTAAACATTTTAACCTTGGACGGAAACAAAACTTGTGTGAAACCAGCTCGTTGGAAGGAAGAACAGTCATGTTACGCCATAGGCATATTTGAAATTTTAGAACATGGTAATCTGGTGTTATCCGCACTGATGGACTCTTCCCACGAAACTTTCTGTGGCTCCTAATGAATGCAATATTTGAAAGTTACACCTCCGTTGAAAGAAAGCTTGGGCCGCTCAACGCAGAACAATGGGCCCCGCTACAAGTGTTTAGTGCTGCCCAGCACCATGGTCTCTTTCTTGATTACGTTTAGGAACAATTATTTTTTCTGTTTTAATATTTAGGAAAAACCACATTTAAGAGAAGTCCTGTAGCCCATGAAATTGCCCTCGTAGTTCACTTCTCGCTGTCTGTGCTATTGTCAACATTTGCGGTTTGAGGCTTTCTAAACCGTTTTCAAGTATTGCCGTTTGCCGGCTAATATGTCTATTGTCTTATTTTTGTGGTCAAATCAATAGTGACGAACATCCTTTTGTTCCAGGTGCGCTTTTGCTCTTATGTATAGGATTGTTAAGCCAAGCAAATCCTCATATTTTTCTCTGAGGTCCACACATTTTTAAGCTTGAATATTACTTTGCTTTCACATCATTAGAGTGCATTCAAACTCCCATAGGCCTTTTTTTTTTGTTATTTTAGCACTGAAGCTGTTTAAGTTTTCGTTCACTTGTGCTCCATAGAGTGGAACTCCTCAGGTGGTTGTGGGTCGCAGGAATTGGGCTAGGCCCACTTCTCAGTTCAACAGGTGCGGGCGTTGAACGAAAGCTCCACTAGATGAGGTGGAGCACGCGAAAGATGTGGAGACAACGGGAAATAAAGAGATAGAAACAAAGTGATACCACACATAATAATAATAATAATAATAATAATAATAATAATAATAATAATAATAATAATAATAATAATAATAATAATAATAATAATAATAATAATAATAATAATAATAATAATAATAATAATAATAATAATAATAATAACTGGGATTTACGCCCCGAAACCAAGCTTTGATTATGAGAGACGCCATGTGAACGACTCCGGATAATTCGACCCCCTGGGGTTTTTCAACGCGCTCGTAAATGTATACGGAGGCGGGAATTGAGCATTTTCGCCTCCTTTGGAAATGCAGCTACCGTGGCCGGGAATCAATCCCGCAATTCCGCAACCTTTATGGTAGGATCGAATCATGGCGGGACCAAATCCCGGCCAGGCAGCCGCATTTGAGCGTCATAACCGCTAGATCACCATCACAGGTATTATGATAATTTATTGATTGATATGAGCAGTTTAACGTCCCAAAACCACCAAAAGATTATGAGAGACGCCGTAGTGGAGGGTTCCGGAAATTTCGACCACCTGAGGGTCTTCAACGTGCACCCAAAACTGAGCACACGGGCCTACAACATTTACGACTCCATCGGAAATGCAGCCGCCGCAGCCGGGATAGGTAAGATGATAGCAAGATACAAAAGAAAGAAATAATGAAAGAAGAAAAGAAAGAAATAAATAAAAAAGAAAGGAAGAAAAAAAGAAAGAAAGCAGGAAACAAAGGAAGAAAGAAAGAGAGAGAGAGAGAAGGAAAGTAAGAAAGAGAAAAAGTGAAGGGAAAGAAGAAATGTCACTCAGCTCCGCTGTTTCTTCAGGCTTCGCTCAAATGGGCGAAGCTGCCTTAGTGGTTTGGAAGAGCATAACCTAATTTATATTATTTAAAGATCAATACGAATTTTGAGCCTATCAACGCCACAACTCCTGAGACAAAAGTGGCTTGCTTCGAATAGTCGAAGCGGGCGTCGGTACTTTTCTGTCTTGCGCGATCTCATGTGCGCGTTCAAGAACACAATGGTCAAAATTTTTGGAGCTCTCTACTGCGACGTTGCCCATGATCGTATCAATATAATATTTGTTGGGGTTTAACACCCCGAAACCCCCATACGGATATGAGAGACACCGTAGTGGAGGGCTCCGGAAACTTCGACATCCTGGGGTTCTTTAACGTGCACCTAAATCTAACCACACGGGCGCTTATGATCATATACTTTTCATTCGCTGCTGCCTGTAAAGTTCCTCAGGTGCCTTAAAACTGTTTTTTTACAGCTCTTTGCCTGTGGGCACCCCCATTTTCTTTCTGCTGGAAAATGTAAGTTCGAAATTTATATCATGGCCTTGGCACGTAACACCCCCGATGTTTTTTTTTTTTAATTCGTTTCTGTCTTTGACATAACATCATTTTGTCGGAAACGGTTCGTCTGTTCGCATTAAAATATTCAAGATTTTGTAAAGAGAAATCGTTCAATCTAATCAGCATTTTTTTTTCAAATCATTCACCGATATATATATTATTAAAGAAGGCATGAATATTCCATATACTTCAAAACGGCTTTATAATCGTGTCGTCGCCAGCTTGCGTGGCTCACGCAGTACACTGCCTAGCAGCAGATGTCATCAGCTTAGCTACTCGGACGCGCGTTGACATTATTCTGCTAAACGGTCATGTACCAAGCTTCAGTTCTGCGAAAGAGAGCTTTCCTATGACAAATAAACTACGCAGAAACCGCAATAAGCACGCACGTCCCGGCTACCATGCAGCGGCACGCACTCCAATAGTACTTACTCTGTCAGAAACAATGTATAGTTGCACCACAGTCATCAAAACAAACGGAAAATTGACCGCCTTCCTGGTAGGGCGCTGTTATACGACGTACGTACGTATACCTGCGGCGTTGTCGCACTCACAGCGTTCGTTTTTTTTTGTAAGTTATGCGCGTTTTAAGCAAAAGAAAATGCGTGCAATGGTATGGCCCCGGTAGAGAACTCCTTCCAGGAAATCACAGGCAATGTTAGGTTGTCACTTCTTTGCGCGGTGACTGCAACTTAGGCATGAGATGCAAAAAAACAACAAAAAAAACGCCTCTCTTAAATCCGTAATGAGAGCTCCGCTATAGAGATCATTCCGAGTGAACGCCTACTTCATTTATAACTTTTCTCGGGCTCTCTAACATCCGCAGACCTGCGTATTTTCCCGATCGCTCAACTGTCAGATGTCTACCTCACTTAAGCTGTTGTATATTTACAGTGTGTTGGTTGTTAATACCCTATTGTGAGCTACCAATTTTCGATAGTTATTTACCGTAGCCAGCGACAGCCAGTTTGCCACCACGTGGAGCTAATGAGATGGGCCCAAGTATTCTGTTGATTAGTTAAGGAAGATCCATTATGCTATAATGCGTAATATTTCATTTCAGGTCATGCATGTATTGTCTCGTTGTATACAGGATTCGTAATGGGCCAAATAGTTTCATGTGGCATCGTATAGTACATGCTACGTGACAATGTTTCTTTATGTCTGAATAAAGCCCGCCAAATATAAAATAACGACATTGCGGTCATGCGCTGTCGTATTGCGGCTCTTTCAGCCATGATTCCAGTGGAGGAATCCTTTTCACTTTGCTTAACAATAATTCTTTCATGCTTTCAACAGCATTTCCTCGCTCGATTTCAAAACTAACTGCTTCATTTCATGAATTACCACTTGCTTTCAAACATTTGAGGGATATAACAACAAAAAGTGTTGTCCTAAAGGAGCAACAAGAGGGGGTGTGAGGGCTGTTACGAATAACAATGGAGCCGTAAAGAAGTGGTTGGTGATCGTGGGCCATATAGCATAAGGTGGGGTAGTTAGGTAGTTAGACAGAAAGAGAGAAAATGAGTGTTTATTTAATCAAATGTTTCTTTTTAGACTAGGAACCTTAGCGAATAGCTCAACTGCATTACAGCGGCTCACCGTGCCTGGTCCAAGATGGTAGTTGGCTTCCCAAAAACTGTATAGTGTTCGAGTGTGTTAACGTGTATCAACGGTGTTAACGCGCAGTTTGTCGCACCAAGACATGGCGGACATGGGTATACGTATTAAGTGTCAGTGTTGGTGTCCCACCACATCATTTGCATTCAACTTGACATTCTGTGGGGCATTTATTAACTACTCTGTAAGCTCGAAATGTCTTCGTCTGCAGTTTACGGGCCCTTGATATAGTCTGCTTGTCCTACGTGTAGCTTCATGTTAGGTGAAGTGAGGTGTTCATGCATCCAGCCTCAAGTTAGGCAGTGCCGTGGTACGTCGTCCCTGTTTTCGGGCTTCAAAGATGCCAGCTCGACCGGTTAGCCACCCGCCGTTTTGATATAATATCTCTGCAGGTGCATACTGCGTTTGGTGTGCAGTGGCGTAAATGAAACGTTACTTCCTGGTCGTTGCCAGCATAGTTTTGTCCCAGGCGAATCCACGAATGAGTGGTACCAAATTATGGCGTGCTGAGTTGTGACTTCAAGCGCATGATTCTGGTAGCAGCGATTCAATGGTGCAGACATTTTTCTTTTCCAGTTTTAATATTTTGAGCCATTCATCATAAATTGATTATGCCTCGCAGAAGATATATGAACCTCTGGTTCTGACATAGACGAAAAAATTACTATGTAGCGACTATCAACATGCTCTCAAGATGAAATAGTCCCACCGACCTTGATGAGTTCCAGTTAAGCCACTCGAAGGCGAAATCCCTCCTCGTCTCTCTGTTTTCAACTAATTGCATGAATCCAGGCCTGAATGCTTTTGCAGCTAGGTGTAAATGAACGCCACCCTGGGAAGTCAAAATTTCCGAAGCCCATCACTACGGCGTTCCTCATAACATGGGCGTAGCTAAGGGGGAGTTTTTTCAATTTTACTTGCGTATATAAACTCCTATACATGAAAAAGCACGAAGGAACATAATTTAGATATAAGATACCCCCTCCTTCCCCCCCAAAAACCTTCTGGCAGCGGTAGTGCCTCTTAATAACATCATGATTTTGACACAATGCAATTGCCTGAACTTCTGATTAAGATTCCAGCCTCATAACCACTATAACATCACGGCGGCAGCAGTATTATAACTTTGTTATTTATCTAAAGCCTCGGTTCACTGGTTATTCTACCTGTGACAAAGATCTTGCCTTTGAGACAATCATGTACCTATCGTAAGGTGTAGGAGCATGAATGTTATATCTGGGGAATAAGGTATCAGTTTAAGTAAGAAACTACATCAAAAGACAGCTTCCGTTTTATTTATTCTTTAGTTGTTTCATTTATTTTTTCTCATTTATATTATGCTCAGGCTCCGCTGCTAGAGAGTAAGATCAATAGCTAATTTGTAGAACCATAACTTCCAATTCACGTGCTGTTTCCTGTTCTCCTTATTTCACCGCTCATTTCGAAGCGAAGCTTAAAAATGAGTGGTGAAACACATCACACATCATCGTGACAACACGACCCCGAGGTGGTGGTGTGTTTTCAATTGACGCGTATTGACTCAAAATCCGGAACTCATCTGTGTGCTCCTGTAATTTGTCTCAAGGTCTCCTTTGTTCTTTAATTGTCTCTCCCTCTCTCTCTCTCTCTTTCATCTACCGAAGCGCTGTGTTTCTCCTTCTTTCACTTTACCATCTGGTTGTGCCGAGAAATCTGGTCACGTGGTTTTTACCTGCACGTGCCTGTCTCCACCAGCGAGTACGCATTCATTTCCATCGCGAGAGTGCGTTCGCCAAAGGGAGCTGGAGTTATTGCGCAGTCTACCTTGCCACGCGCCTGGCGCACGTCCATGCGAGAAGGTTGTTGTACGCCGGCACCGTTGCCACTTAGCGGTGGGATGAGGGGAATTCCCGCGCTCACTCCGCGTCACCGGTGAGACGCGATTATAAAAGCCACGTTTTTTTCCGCCTCCAGTTGGCAAGACCTCCATTCGCTGTCTTCGAGTTCTCTCCTGTTACTTTTGTGTACCAGTTCGCCTTTCGGTTCTGAAAATGCGTCGCACTGTAAGTATCCCCCTATTTGCCTTGCTGGCGCCTTATTATCGAATTTGTGAAGTAACCACGCTGATCTCAAAGCGTCTTTTTATGAAAGGAATTTTGTACAATTAAAACTTGAAATTGTTGCTGTGAAGGTTTCTCCTTGCGTCAGAACCTCGTCTAAATGCTCTGAATTTGGAGAGGGAGATATGGCACAAGTTTGTTATTTATAAAGGTAGTTTGACAGCTAGGAGAAAAAAATGGATTTCATTGGACTGCGATAACTTGGTTTGCCTATGCATAAATCTTAAGATTTTGTTTTCGCTTCATGCTTTTTCACGAAGCATATCACTTGTTCGTAGAATTTTTTTTCTAAACATTTTCTTCATAGCAATTATAGAAAGAGGATACTGAAATTCTGTGAACGATTTTGTTCAAGCCTTTATACTTGTTGCAGTCGCAACGTTGAGAACGGCCAATGCACAATAAAAAACACCTATTAGATGTTTTTGTAATACAGCCCGCTTTAATTTTTGGTTAAATTGGGTCAGATTGTCCACCATTTTGCAATACCAGAAAAGTCAGAACTTACGATAGGATGAATGTATATTGCGCTCAGTATCGTGTTGGATAAAAACCTAATGATCTTTATACTTATATATAAAAATGAATCTGGGTTCAAAAGCCTATGCAAAGCTCAACATTCCTCGCCTCTCAATCATTAACAGTTATTGAGTGGTTAAATGAATAAATCACAAGCGCAGTTGCACCGTTCTTGTAGTACTTTTGAACACGAGGTGGCCACAGTCCAAATATCAAGATGTCGAGGTGTAAACGTATCGCTGTGAACTGTTCATTTAATACAGAAGCGATAACCCAATAATGTCAGCTGACAGTGCCGATTTCGGTCACTTCATATATATATCTTGATGGCTGATGGCGTTGTTCGCTATTGTGAATAATCATAAGTGGTTGGTGCTCCTGCTGGTGCCAGTGCAACAATGAATAATAAACGCAATTGGTTTCTTACAGCTTAAGGCGGGGCTAGGGAGGGAGATGGGAGCGCGGGAAGGGGGATAATGGTGGTATAGGACCCTTTGAAGCGAGCATTCTCATCTGTATTTTCTGTAAAATATGAAAAGTGAATCAAACATGTCGCTCGAACCACTATCTCATAAGGCGACATTTATTCGCTTTAGAGCAGGGCTCTTGAACGCTCTTGGCGGAAGGAATGGTATCCTGGCGCTCGATGAGCACGAAAACAGCAAAGCGGAGGCGAAAATTGAGACGTTATGCCAATTCATCACCTCGATACTGATAAAAGAGGCATGAAATAAAGTCGCTGCCAAGCCCAACTCCACGTGGCTGTAATAAGTATGTACCTCTTGCCAAGCCAAAGACATAGTGAGTCTGCAAGAGGCCTACTGACACGTCACAGTGCAAGTTATATTGAGGTTGTCTGATAGTGAATGGTTTCTGTGCACGGCCAGCCTATAATTATTTGTTTACCTCGAACATATTAATGAAGAAATCCATACAGGAGTTCTGAAGTGAAATGATTTTAAAAAATGTGAAGTGAATATTCACGAAGCGTTTATGCTAGCAATGAATTCATGTGTAGAGGGGGGGGGGGGTCAAAAGTTTCCAGGCCACGCTCCCACAGCAATACAACGAATAGTGGCCAGGGACTGGGAACGTTTGACCCCCGCTGTAGATTGTCTGCTTGATTTCGTCCCGTGGCCAGTGACTCAGTGCCATTACACGAATCATTTAACATAGCTCGTACAGTTAATTCCATACCATCTGTCTGCCTCTCTCCTACCACGTTCAGTTGGCCTTCGTCTTGCTCGTGTCCGTCCTGGCAGTGGCCTTTACAGCTCCTACCCCCGCTGAAGAACCGAAAGAGGAGGAGATCGAAGGCAGGACCAGACATGGCCGTTTGCGTCATCATGGTCGGGGAAAGAAAGGTGGCTTCGGTGGACCCGGCATCGCGGGTCCCGGAGGTTTCGGCCCCGGTATTGGTGGGGGCTATGGCCCGGGACTGGGAGGTGGCCAGTTCGGCAGCGGCTTCAATCAGGGTGGAAGTTTTCAGACGGGTGCTCAGGGGAACAGGTAGGTGGACGCGCTTTTCGTGCGGATTTTTTTTCTCGTCTTGACGATAAATGAACTTGATGACATTGAAGATAAATTACATGGCCTGGTAGGAGTACATGCCTTTTACACTTAGAGAATAGGAAAAGGTGAGGAGCACACAGCGTATTAAAGTAGATAGATAGATAGATAGATAGATAGATAGATAGATAGATAGATAGATAGATAGATAGATTGATTGATTGATTAATTTCATTGCTTTTTATTTACTCTCCCTCAGGTATGGCCAGGGTGGCTTCAACTACAATGTCGGTGGCTCGAATAGACGCGAATACGGCAACGTGCAGACCTACGGAGATCGCGAGTCATTTGGTCTGAGTAAAAATGAGGGAGCCAACCGGGCCACGGGACAGTCTAGCTTTGGCAACGAATACAAGAACCAGGAACAAGGATCCGGAGGCCAGCAGTTCAGCTCCGGATTTTCTGGCTAAAACCGAAACGTCTAGGTGCGTTTTGCTTCACTTATCTTTGACTGAATGTTGCAAGTGTTTTCAGTATATGGTTTATTATGAAAGGGATAGAAGTTTGTATGGTGTTATCATCAAATTTCACGACAAAATAAGCAACTAGAGTTGTACGTACACAAATACAACTTATGTAGTAGATATTAGTACCACCACGAGCGTCCCGACATTCACGACAAAGTTGACTTTGTCGTAAGGCTCAAGCGTCGTTGCGACAAGGTCAGTTTTATCGTCAAGGCTTTCGTGGAGAAGATGTGGCTCGTGCCAAAACGAGGCTTGCGAGTAAAAGCTTTGTGAAAGGACATTGATACACTTTGCCAAAGTTCTTTTTTTACTTAGTTGGCAGTACGCAATGAAGTAATGATCTCGCGCAAAAAATTGTTCATCCGTAATAGGCATTGTTTGTTGTTAGAAAGTCCCTGTCTTCGGTGTATATGTCTTCGGTCCTTTGTTTCTTTCACGCTTCTTAAGGACGAACAAGTTTTAACTAGGCTGAATACCTGTGCTGAGAAAATCTTTGCTGCGTACCACATTTATAGGATTTCGGGGAATCTATCACGAGAGCCGACTCTTGGCGGTGACAATGGTGCCCTGTAGTACTTGAATGAATAATAGCAGAGGAAAAAAAACATCGTATTTCGCAAAACAAAAAAGCTGCTTCTCAAAAATGGACTCTTGGCTATATACAGTAAATATCCGGTGGAAGAGTTTGGTATAATTTCAGTATTCTCTTCCAAAGCCCATGGCTTCCCAGAAAATTCGAACACCTACTATACGAGCCCATGGGCTGCATTGTAAAATGTCAAGTTTTCTGAGGAAGCTACGCACTTTTTGGGACAGAAAAGGAATTCTACTAAAATGTTCCAGTGGGTCTCTGTTTTGTATAGCCGGGTGTCTGTTCTTATAACTGGTTTCATTTGTGAAATTTGACCTTTTTCTGACTTATTTTGCACTCAGTTATGAAAGTACATTGTGACCACCACGAAATCATGGCGCAGGCAGGCTTATTGCTTTTTGGGGTGAAATACGGAACAAAAACGCACAAGCGTTTCCTATTTAGGCACACTAAACGGCTGAACAGTATATTACACAAATGTTGGGAAAAATAGGGGATAGATGACATAATATTAACAATAATTATAAAAGGAATTACTGGGTTCTTTACAAGCCAAGATCACGATACGATTATGACTTACGCCGTATTCTGAGGCACCGAAAACTTTGACCATCTGATTTTTCTTAACGTGCACTGACATCACACTCCACAGAGGCCTTAAGCAAATCGCCTTCCTCAAAATGCGGCTGCAGTGGCCAAAATGCGGCCAAAATCGAATCCGCGATTCACAACTAAGCAGTGGAGAACTATACCCACAGTATCACCACACAAACAGGGTTAGAGGGAAACACTGGGAGATTATCCACTGTTAGCGCAGCCGGCTTCACTAGAACGCAATTGTACAATATGTTCTGCACGTATAAGATTTTTTCCTCTTTTTTTCTGGATTGTTGCGAGGACTCTGACACACGCTTCTTCTATTCGTCGTTTCGCCGACCAAGCTGTCGCATGCCGGCAGTTGGTGAACCTATTGCATAACAATAACTATTTCTTTGTATCATACTTCCAAAGCTACGGGACAAAAGTAAATTGTTTTGTTCCTCTTCCAACGTCACATGAGGAAGATGAAGCTACACACGCAGTCTAAACAAGAGAGCATACTAGTAACGCAATGCAAACGAGTTGGTCCTTCGTTTCTTACAAAACTACAGGTTCAGAAAGATTCACTACAACGTGCCACGTGGTATTGTCAAAGTACCCATGTTGCAGAAAAGGCTGTGTCGACGTCGGCAGAGTTGGTTGTGAGCAAGAAATTGCGATGTATGCAAATATTAAAAAAAAACAGATGTTTCGGATAGACTGAACACAAGTACTCTGAGTCGTAAGCGGTTTTGTGTCCCAGAGACATGCTAATACATGAAAGTGCATCGAAAGAAGAAAAGAAACCTATGCAAGCCTCATGTAGTGCGAGGAGTCGTGTTTACACATGTTACTGTTCAAGAAGAAAGCGTAGATTGGCACTATAGGCTTTACACCATGGAAATTGCGCCACGAGTGGGTGGAGTAAAGCCAAGTCGATTGCAAAGTGTGCTGCAGTACTTAATCGTCATCGTCAGCCACAGTATCAGCAACATTATCAAGAACAGTACCAACAACAGTATCAACAGTATTTCATGATTGAATTTGGGTGTCACGATTGAATTGGAGCACCATTGCTCCTTGTGAACTTTCGCTGAAGTCAAGGGGTGATTGCTGCTTGTTTTTTATGCATTATGTTCATTTCGTGCGGCACTGTATTCGCATGTACATATTTTCTCTTTTTTTGTTTGCTCTATTGTTGTAATGTTCCTCCTGCTTGGATCGAAATATTGGGCTGCAGTATTTTTAAATACCAAAGTGTAAAGCTACGTAAATGCGTTCGTTGAGCTGCGGATGCATAGTGAGCACATTGCTACTCGGCGAACTGGTGGATTAAGTGTATTACGTGTGCACTTTGAAACTGTACTAGCATTACCATTGCATAAATGTGAAGCGGGCAAGGTTACACACATAGTTGTTCCTTTCCGCATGGCACGATAGAGCTGTACGCCGGGAAGCGAAGCGTGGCAAGCGAATGAGAAGACGTGGGAGTGGGGCCCGACTACGCTATCGCACTTCACTCTTCAAAGCGAATCATGAGTGTTCTCTAAGTGCTTCCTCACTGCGCATCCAAAATGTGGTGATGGTTGCGCCATTAGGTTTTACGTGGCATACCGGGTGTCACAGTTGGTAGCACTTAAGTTCCTAAACCGGACATGCTAGGTGTCATGCCTGGATGCACAGATTGCAAATTCCTATCAATTGAAGGCAACTAATCAAAGTCGCACCCACTCTATAAGAAAATAGTGCAAAAATACGTTGATGAATCTTTATATATACCGGGCAGTGAAGGTAGTACCAACTTTCTCCTTTAAGTGCAGTATGTTATTTCAATGAAAGAAAATTAAAATATTTTGTCGTTAAATATGTTTTTCTCAATAAATACAGACTTTTCCAAATTCGTGGCCTTTACGGTGCAAAGAAAATGTTTCGTCTTCTAGCGTTAAAGCGAAACAACATTCATTCATTTTTTCAGGTGTCATTGCCGCTTCACTTACTATCCAAGAAAGAATAGGCAGATCAACCTCACATGCGAGAGAGAACTTACCTAAATTTCGGAAAGAGACGATGGTGTTTTCAACGCAGGACATGAAATTCAGAGCATGGCTACATCTACCGCTAGACTAGGCACCTGAATATGCCAGGTGATATGAGTCACGCTTGCATCGGTTCGCTTGCTCCATAAGTTCTGTACAATGATACCTTCTACTGGTGTCCAATACCTTACAACCACATTTGTATTTGCCTTTTAAAATTCAATTAAAACGGCCGTACAGATGTGAATAAACGTCACTCTTTTAAGCAATGAGAACTTCATACCGAATGTGCCACTCTCCGCTAGATAATGAGAGAAGTCATCAGTAAGATAGGCAAATAACACTAGTGCGCAAATAGATTTGCCATACGTCCGGTGTTTTTCACAAAACAATTGCAAGCAGTTACCGTAGTTTTGCTGCTGAGTTATGCTGAACCAACCATATCAGCTGCTTTTTGAGAAAGCCTGAATTCAAGATTTTCGCACAGTTGCATAAATGCATCTTGAGGGCTTCGTGAGCCAAAGCTCATTAAAAATCGCCAGCTGTTCCTGTTTTATTTTGTGTTGTAGTATAATAATTCGAAAATTAGCCGTCATATTTTCTTCAAATGCAAGACCTTGTTTGAAGAATCACACTTAATTTCTGCAGAGTATTGGCAGTAAATGTAAGTTGCCTGTGGCACCCCGCTCCTTTATTTATTAAATATTTCGGCGAAAGTTAAGTAACGTGACAACATTTCATACATCCACACGAGCACATGTAGCCTGTGATACGTCTAGCCTATACAGAATAGTGCGAAGATATCACTGCATTAAAGCAACCCAAGCGTTAAAAGAAATTTTAAGGACACAGCTCACATAGACAAAAAAAGGAAGGAGACAGAATAGGGCGTCCACTTGCAACTAGGTTTATTTAAAAATAAAAGCTCTTATGTAAATGTGGACTTGCACAGTAACAATTTTGTAGGAATTTTTTTTGTCTGGGTGGGTTGCGTCTTTACCATTTATTTGGAATGAACCAACTGGCCTAACAACATGTTCTAATAAGCCCAGTGGTTCATTTTCAGGCTTTGCAGCCCTCCCTACGATATAGTACCTAAACACTGTGACAATACTCATTTCTTTGCATGTGTATAGAAAAGACTCTGGGGCGTTTTCTTTTTGTGCCAGTAAAGGCTGTATCGCACACTGAGAGTACATAAAGTGCAGTGTATAGGTTATTGGAAATAAAGATTATCGTACAGAATTGTTGGCGCTGCATTTTTGTTCGCCAGACTGAGCCTGTCAAAGTAAATTACGGTACTAAGGATATGTATGCGGCCTTTCGCATGACGTGGGAAGCATATATTATACAGTCAAATGAACGTTACTTTGGGTATTGCACAAAATTTGTTAGAACACCACTGTAGTTTGCTCAATAATTAGTGGAACTACGTAACATTTAAGTGGGCAAATTATTCCTAGTTAGTGGTTCGTATCATTGGTACTGCGATGAAACACGTTTGCATTTCACCTTTTAGTGCACGTGTGCAGAAATTACTGGAAAGAAAAAAAAACAATTCACTCGCTAACACCTACCAAAAATAACACATGAAACATCAATTTAAATATGGTCACACGTTCGCGAAATCACTAGTGTTTGGTAGCACTCATCGTGTTCAGCCTGAAACAAGCCTCACCGAATACGGTGGGATTTCAGTGTGATTTCTCTTTCTTTACTGCTACTGAACATAACTTGCAAAAAAAAGTGGGGCACACGAATGTGTAGGCTCTGACCAAAAGGAATATGACGCAGTATAACAGAGTCACTTGGTGTCCAAGGAGCAGAAATATCAGAGTTCAAACGGTGCACTCTATGGTAAATGTCTGTTACGGTACCGCTTATTTTCTGAGGCCTGCAAAGAGCGTGACTTCAAAACAACACACAATGGGGAACACGGAAATGTTTTTAGCTTGCCCGTACCAACGTGGTAGAAGCGCACTGCGTGCTCGACTCATCTCTGAGGACTACAAATAAAGTTCAACCATCCACCCATTCATTGAAGATTCTTAAAAACGCACTAGAATGTAAACGCCCGGATGTTCAGCGGTTTTTGTTCACTTTGAAATGATGGCGCGAGGTTTGAGAATACGACATTCATCCCCAAGCTTAGCAGGAAAACATCGTTGTCGTTAAAGGACCCCTGAAACCAAAATAGAAACCTCGGGGCGCTCGTTTTATTTAATTGCTCATTGGGGTACGGGGGCACAGCAGGCCAATTTTTCGCGACGAACGTTGCCTTTACGATTTTACAATTTTGTTTTAAAGTAAGCTTAAGTGCTCATCGGAGTTGGCAGCACTTGTTGACATCAGAACTGGTCGGTACCGAGTGAGATGTTGCACGAGTAAAATGAGTATGGACGACATCATAGAAGACAAACCCGAAGAAAGCTTTTGTTCCTCGAACTTCACACTTTATTGTTATCGGGCTTCTTTCAAGGTAGCTAGGTCTGCTCACACCACGAAGGATTTCCGTCTTATTAAGGGGGTGGCACTTACATTTAACTAGCTCACCTCATATAGAAAAGCTGCCACCGATTTTCATTCTTCACCAATCGCGAGTCCCTCAATTGAGAACACTCTTCAAACGTTACGGAAGATGAAACGCACGTGGTCCTAAGCCCCCCATCACCCAATTTTTTAGTTGAAGCGCCCGACTTTTTAGGAGTATATCATGCGGAGCCAGTACTGCTGCATGTTTCTCTATATACGATTCATTGTTTTGGTCTAGATGCACTTCAGCACAACGCTGAAGGTAATTGCAATTAACACCGTCAGCACTAGTCCTACGGTACGTTCAAGCCTTTACGTGTCAATTTCGCGATGAACAGTCACAAATTTACAAATTACAGTACAAACCAACTCCTCCAAAGAGCACTTGGAGATCAAAAAGGTTACAAACGAAAATTTTGCTCTCAGAGGTTCATTCTGATGTCATCTTGGTCACCACTGTTTTATGTGCGTCTGTGAAGTGACGGTTATGCACTGTAGAGGGCATAAAATTTGCTCTGGAATGCAGTACGCTGGCCAACACCTAGAAGTAACGAGAAAAAAAGCCCCTCTGAATGCTTTCTGATACCGTTCCAGCAAATAGCAAATTATCATTTAAGTCGACTTAGTACAGTGCTAAGGAATTGAAACGTGAAAACTTAGGGCTGTGTATAATGCACGTTGTTGTATTTCCAGCACCTACTTTTCTCGTCATTTGTATTGATTCTGACTAGAAAGCTTACATCAGAGCTAACAATTGCACCGTCCAGATCTGCAGTGGCATGGCGTGGTAACTATAAGAAATCAATCGTAGCTCTGATTAAACTAAAAAAGAATACAAGACAATGTCGCATTTCAATGCGTGAGTATTCCACGCCACCTCCAGGCCGACAGTGGGAGTGGACATTGCAAACGCGGTTGCGGTGTTTCAGGAAACATTTTCCTCCATTTTAGGTTTTTGTGAGTTGTGTTTATAAATATTTCGCTGCCCTGAGTTGTTGAAGTTGGGCTCTATTATGCGAATATAACGGAAAAAAATTTCTTTCAGGCGTGTTGGATGTATGGAGGCTGTTGGTCACCATATCGTCACCCCTCTCACCCAGAAGATCCTGCACGAGATTACTTCATCACATGATGTCAAAGAATGAATGCGAGCCGATGTAAGTGTGGAAAATAAGAACAAACATCCTGAGAGATATATAGAGGGCAGCCCTGCGTGATTTCATAAAACACGAACACGCACTGCTAAGTGTTACTAAGTCCATACACATCTGCAAGACATATTACATACAAACATACATACATACATACATACATACATACATACATACATACATACATACATACATACATACATACATACATACATACATACATACATACATACATACATACATACATACATACATACATACACACAAGTCTGCACTGCTATTGCTGTTGCCATTACTGTAATAAAAATATTTATTTTTTTCTATGGCTCACATGCTTCGCTTGGTTATTTAAAACAATAAGTATTAGCAATACCATAATCTGCCAGTTAGTGCTGCTCCATCTCTGAGACAGACAGTGTGGACAACCACAATTGTCCTTAACAGGACATGCCTGCCCGGACGCTGCATGCTTCACGCCTTATTATGATGCCGAGAACACAGTACTGAAGGAGCAAGTGAAGTATAGCTAATCGTTGAGGCCAAGGACATATCTCTTGTTTCCCTAGAGCTTCTGAGAAATTCCCTTTTTTGAAGTTACAACTTCGAAAAAAAAAAGAATCTTACTCACTGAAAAAGAATTGAATGGCTTTGGGCTCCATTGACCTTTCCAGAAACAACAGCGCCGCGCTTTCCCCTGGTGGGTCGGCGCTGGGGCATTATGGGAGAGCGGAGCACCGGCGCGTTGAAGAGACGACGCTTACCCGCTTTCGCCTGCATTCAACGGGTGCCGTGAGTGGGTTTTGCTGGTGTGAGGTACCGCTGTTGTGAAGAAACGGCTACGTCTGAGCACTCTGACATTCATGCACGCAAACTAGACTGTGCTGTTTGCACCCCAACCACCGTAATGATCACTGAACATGCCGAAGAAGTAGGAAAGCGGCGGATACACTTGCTCTGTTCTTGGATGTCTTAATGCGCGAAAGTCACCGCACGTTTCGTTCATTGCTCGGTGCTATACTTCCGGACATCAATTTTTGTGACGCTGCAGCACATTTGACCTTCGTGAAGCTGTTTGTGTCCTCATTCAATATGATTGCGGGGATGAGACTTTACACCTGAAGCACACCGTGTAAACACTTAGCAAACGTATTAGAGCGAGAGCCTTAGACACCTAATTAAAAACTCGGAGGGTTCTATTCATTACACCTAAGACAATTCGAAGGAGAACGCCATCTTTTTCTTCTCAGTCGATGTACTTATCCTACCCTGTCACTCCACGAGTGTAAGCAGGAGTTTGCCGTGGGTGCAAACCTGTCTTGCATCATGGCTGAGGGAGGAGGAAGCACTGCTGCAGCTTAAGTGTGGGCAAGTGCTGTTGTGACTTGAGGGGTGCCAGTGCCCCTTTCGCACCACCTTGCCGACGCCTATGCCCGCAACCCTTCACACCATGCACCTTTAGAAAACTTGCTGGAGCTAATGAGGTATTCCTCTGCCTTCATAATCAAAAGCAGTGCAAAACTCATTGTTCATTGCCTCCATGGTCAGACCACCTTCGACTAAGCTCGGATGTCATGCCAGGACGTGATCATGTCACGTTTCAATGACGTCAAAATTTTGATGATCTCAGACGTCATATAACTTGCCGACATGAGGTGATTATTTTCTCATCTCTCGGCACCGCCGACGCAGGACACAAACGGTCAAGTTTCACGTTTGCTAAGGCATTTAAGGTTCTCATCTGAAAATAAAAATTTACCATCGGTGACTTTGACGTATCGTGGCGGAACGGCGCCAACAAGAGTGATGCAAAAATTAATGCGTGATGGCGCCACCATAGGATATCATGACATCACAGATCACTGGATCACCATAAGGTGTAAAGATGATCAAGTCATGATGACGTCTTCACACGACATTGTCGCTTTGCACTGCCTCTGTGATTGGCCAACCGATCCCGGAGGTCAAACGAACAAGGTTACGTGCGAAAAGCTTGGAATTCTTCCGCTCACAGAAGCAGTGCAAAGCCACTTTAGGTGCAGAAAACTTTCACTGGGTGTGCGAAAGACCTATAATTTGACTGAAGAAAAAGAAAAATAAGGCTCTCACCTTCAAGTCATCTCCAGTGAATGCATAAGAAAGCCTGCGAGGTTTTTAAATGCCAAGCATTTCTTAGCAAACTTCAACAACTTTTAGCGTATCTATCTATCTATCTATCTATCTATCTATCTATCTATCTATCTATCTATCTATCTATCTATCTATCTATCTATCTATCTATCTATCTATCTATCTATCTATCTATCTATCTATCTATCTATCTATCTATCTATCTATCTATCTATCTATCTATCTGCCGATGACTTTTAGCTCTCCTGGCCGTTTCAATGATGGGATCTACACCAAAGTTTTTATGGTATAACATGGCTGTATCACAAGCATAAGTGACTAGTCATAACATGAGCCCGCCGAAGTGGTCTAGTGGTTAAGGTACTCGGCTGTTGACGCACAGGTCATGGGATCGAATTCGCGCTGCGGTGGCAGCATTTTCAATGGAGGCGAAAATTCTGTGTGCTCATATTGTCGTGCACGTTAAAGAACCTCAGTTTCTCGGAATCTTTGGAACCCTCCACTACGGCGTCTCTCATAATCATATGGTGGTTTTGATTCGTTAAACCTCACATATCAATCATTACTCATAACACAAAAATCATGATATATATGCCATGAATGTCATAATTTACATGGCATGGTGTTGCTGCTTTTGCAGTGGTTGCGTTCACATGACATATTGCAAAGCTTGTATTATACGACACGACTTAATGGCGAACACAAGTGGCAGGCCAACTTAGATACCATGACTTGTATATCATGTGACTCATGACTACACGCCATACGCTCATGGTGCGCTCGCAGTCGTTTCGCTAGCTTCACATATACGAAATTTGTTATTACAGGACGTGAATGGATGACGAAGGTATATAACTGGTGCAAACATGATAATCATGAGATACGTGTCATCTAAGAACATGACTACATTCCACGCTCATGATGTGCTCGCGGCCATTTCGTTAGCTTCACATATACCAAATTTAGTATTAGGTGACGTGAAAAAATTTGGCAGATCATACGTACCTGGGAATCGACGTTATGCGAAGCATGCGCACGGAAGGTGACCGCGTTGCAATTTTTTTTATTTTGAACGACACATCGCGGAATGACGATAAGTATATGTACAAATGTTGCACGCGCAGACATTCGTTGAATAGTTGCACTTGTTTATATAACCAGTTGTTTGTACTTGCACAACGATGTCAACTGAAACATGCGTATTAGCAACACCAGAAGCTCATATGAAGTGCTGATGCTCGCGAAGATGCTGCCCCGGGACACTGCTACATAAAACAACCTCAGCGCATGGCACCTAACAACAATTGACGTTAACCCGACGTAATGGCTGTATCAAAGGAGTACATATGTAATATTTATAACATTGGGTAGGCAGCACGGCAACCACTATTGACACTTTACGAAGATTAGCGTCTATTTGTAACATAGATCTGAGACCTGGCGTAGCTCTGTGATAGTATGCTTGACTGCCACGCAGACCGCTTTGGTTCGATTCCTCCTGGAACCCTGAAATTTGTTATTTGCTTTCGTCGGTCAGTCAACGCTGCTATGTCCGGTTTTGCTTAACACTGACATTTATTCCATGCCTTCGTTGGGTCAACGCTACCAATATCGGGTATTGCTTAACGCTCACGAGTTAAAATTGCCCATGTGTGGGCTCGTCGTTCCTGGGTAGATACTAAGTGTCAATCACCCGTGGCGTTTACCCGTATACCAGCGGCACATACCCGCCCGTAGGTATGTGCCACTGTCTGGCGGGAAGTGTTTGACAAGTACGAGACAGGAAGGTGACATTATTCATGTTCTAACCAGCGCATCATACTCGTCAAGCCATCTTACCCTCCCATGCTAATTTTGGTTCACACCAAGTTAGGGGGTGACCACGAGAGCACCCAAACGTAAGCGGCTTGATAGATAGATACGCTCAATGTCACCGAAGTTCGCTAAAAAATGCTTCGCATTTAATTGACGACGAGACCAAAGCCAGGCATCAACATGATAATCATGACATTAAAGTCAAGTACTGCCTAATTTACATGCCTACCACTGCTGCGGCTGGTATTGCAAACGTTAGTGGTGTCGTCGGTACGTGACTATATACAACATACTTGCATCTTATCCAGACCCCTGAGTGCACATAACATTTTCAGTTGTGTTTAATTTATACTACATTCATGCGCCTCGCCACGTAGAGGGAATTTTTAAAGGGACATATCAACCTTCCTCATTCGTGCTTCGAATATCATCGGTTCCCGCTGTACGTGGGATCTACCAATTTTATTGTTTATTACGTAGTGCTTATTTTGCTGTTTACTGCATGGTTATGTTTAATGATATCTGCTTGTTGTTCACCATAAACACAAAGGCCTCACCTACTTTGACTTCCCGTATTTGATATTTATGTTTCTCGGTGTCGAGGCAAAGAGTGCTATAGTTGTAGTTTCATTATTATTGACACAAACGCGACACTCGCCGTCAGTTTATTCCACATAGCCAGCTGATGTAAGTGCTGCCGCGGCGTTCTATGCCTTTTAAGGGCGAAGCTCCTTATGGCGTGGCTTGTGCGTACCTCGTAGTACGTAACCACCAGTGCCACATGCCCGAAATAGTGGTCCTTACGATTTTGACCTCCAAGGTGCTTCCGGTGAGAGATTTCTTCTGTGCGTTGTTGAACAATAAAAGATAGTGCTCAATGCACATGTTAATGGCTGCTAAGGAGGAATGAGAGACAGGAGCATTCGGCCTTTAGGTAACGCGCACGCTGCGATCCCCATTAGCAGCTATTGGTATGTACATTGAGCACAATATGACAAGAAAGGGTTGCTATGTTATACTCGCTGTGTGTAACCTCCTTGGTTTTAGAAAGCTTTAGCGAGCGTTGGGCCGCATAGCCATGAATACAGTGAACTAGTATATACCATGAACTCGAGGTGGTTAAAGGTGGGAAGTAAACCCGAAGCGCAAGCCGTAAGAAAGTGTGCATGTGCCACCTCCCGTTTAGTCCTTGAAATTTCCGCTGGATGGCGGTGCTTCTATATGGAGAATATATGATAAAAAGATGCGAGATGGTGGTACTTGGAGTGCTGAATAGATGGACGAACGGACACATAGACAGATGCATGGATGGACGCATGAAGGGACGCAGGCGCGGATGCATGGACGAACGCAGGGACGGACGCACGAACAGACGCACGCACGGACGGCTGGATGGACGCATGGACGGTTACACAGACGTACGCAGGAACGGACGGAAGCAAGAACGAATGGACGGACGAATGCTTCGCCCCACTCCCCATCATTCACTCCGTGGATATGCTGCCATTTTTTCACTCTTAATTAGGCTTTCATCGTTGCTTTTAAAATCAGTCTCACCATGAACAGCCTTGGAGTGCTGTGCAGGATCGACCAAGTTTCACCCGAGGATCCTGAAACTCGGGATATTCCCGAGCTCTAGCGACATTCCTTATAAACGAGCCAAGAGAACGAAAAAGTCAAATCCAACCCTAAGCACGTTGCGTTTCATTGGTTACCATGGATCCAGTCATCGCGTCAAGGACGGTCGACAAAGTTGGGTGCTCTTTCAAACCAGAAGCATCTTTCATTTTCTTGCCGTTCCAGTTAGTGCAGAAGTGCACCCATGCAATAAATGTGTCAAAGTTTTCCTGGTGACATTTTTTAGAGGGACGGGGTGTTCAAATTCATTTTCAAGCTTTTATTGCCTGCACTAAGTATGTTTAAGAATAATCAGCACGGTGGCCTTTGATATCAGTACCGGCAGAGCGTCTTACAACATCACCACCACAGCTGAGCATAAGGCCACGTGTTAATGATCATAATCAGCCTGTACACTGCTCTGCTGTCATCGCCCGCTGGCACCCAAGTCTATGCGGCTGGTTAATTAGCTATTTGGCTGGACGTGATAATTGACTAGTTGGTCAGGAGATCCTATTACCAGGATAATTACGCCAAGTCAAGGAAGGCCGAAGTAATTACGCCACATCTTAAGACGGTCCTCCCGCGGTGGTCTAGTGGCTAAGGTACTCGGCTGCTGAACCGCAGGTCGCGGGCTCAAATCCCGGCTGCGGCGGCTGCATTTTTGATGGAGGCGGAAACGTCGAGGCCCGTGTGCTCAGATTTGGGTGCACGTTAAAGAACCCCAGGTGGTCAAAATTTCCGGAGCCCTCCACTTCGGCGTCTCTCATAATCATATGGTGGTGTTTTGGGACGTTAAACCCCACGAATCATTCAATCAATCAACATCTTAAGACGACCGTGCTGATGAAGCCATGTAATACCAGAACCAGATTGATTGATTGATATGTGGGGTTTAATGTCCCAAAACCACTATATGATTATGAGAGACACCGTAGTGGAAGGCTCCGGAAATTTCGACCACCTGGGGTTCTTTAACGTGCACCAAAATCTGAGCACACGGGCCTACATTTCCGCCTCCATCGGAAATGCAGCCGCGGCAGCCGCGATTCGAACCCACGACCTGCGGGTCAGCAGCCAAGTACCTTAGCCACTAGACCACCGCGGCGGGGCAATACTAAAACCAGGCTAACTAAGGCATCCTAGTTGATGAGCTAACTAAACTATGTTAATTTATATGACTATATTTTTCAGCACGGTAACTAAACCATGCTATTTATTCCTTACTAATATAATGACAATTAATATTCTGCTAATCATGATTACGTGTAATAGCTACACACTGATCAAGGCCTCGCTAATTGCGCCCGAGATAATTGCCTTTTATTGAAGTCTCATCAAGGAAGAAAAGACAGCTCAGTGTAAGATCGTTAAGCCTCACTAAATTAGTAGAATCAAACTTAAGACAAATCTAACGTGGTCTTCACTTCAAAGACGACCACGCTCATGAGTAGACTACCAACTTAAAAAGCTGCAAAAAGCTATAGGTTATCAGAAGCTCTTGTATGGCTCCAGCCTTGCACAAGTAGTGTAAGCTCAGAAAATTATTTTATATGCACACAAGCGGCCGCTTAGCGTTCACCGCATCGAGCGCTTGACAGACTGTGTGCTCAGGTGTGCGTGCACGTTAAAGAACGTGGGCGAAATTTTCGGAGCCCTTCTCTACGACCTCGCTCATAATCATACGGTGGTTTTCGGACGGTAAACCCCAAATATATATCTATCTGAACGCTTGGCAGTCACACCGGCACCATCACAGTCACGAGTTGACCTTGGGCCTTCTCAGAATCAACAATTTGTATTCAAGTTCACGCGTCAATCAGTTTGATTGACAGGCGCCCACGGTGAAAATCGGGTACGCCTACCACGTTTGTTCTTGCCGACGACCAGTACTCACGTCGAGTGGCACGGTTAATTTATCAGCTTCATCGCGCAGGCTATGCACACACGCACGCAGAAGTAAAAGTGATATCACCACGTGACTACGACGTCTCGTATTCACTTTCACCATGATCACGACGTATATAATCACAGCCGCGTTACCGCAATGATGCGAGCGCCCCTGGTGACCACCTGTCCTTATAACTATCTGCAATATTTGATAGAAGTGAAACGAGCAGCACGAGAGTGCTGCGTGTGCACCCTTAATTGCTGCCTTCGAGAGTGGAAACTTTTATACAGCGGGTGGAACGAAAGAACCTGTTCAAAAGACGACAAACGCCCACGAACGTGCCTGTGGGAAGCGTGTGTTGAGTTCACAAAAAGTAGCGCGACCATCACGCTGACGTCGCTGCCGCACTGTTAAACCGTTTGCCGAGTGGCGGCGCTGACGTGTTCCCACACGGTGTTTCTTCAATAACTGCCGCACTTGTCCCACATGAGTTTCTTACGCTACGCGCGTTCTTGCAGCCATTTTTGTCAACTCTGCTATCACAAACTCCACACGGTCTTCATGCCATGACCACCGCACGGTGAGCTCGGAGCAAAGAGAAGCTCGAGTCATCTTGTGTTGCACCCTTGCACAGCATTATTTACCAGCATTTTCTGGCTTAAATATACCGTTCCCAGGTGCTATGCCCAGAGTATTCTCGCTTTATGCCGTGCGGCACTACGCCGTAAATATGCAACCTCCGCACCCGACAGCACTCGCTTTGTGTGCACTCTAAAAACCTTCTGGTAGCTGGTTTTAGTACTCTGAGCATCCCAAGTGGAGAGGTTCTCACACGCAGCATTTAATAAATACAATTAGCATTCAACTCTGTGCAGCATACTGGGGCTTGAACCTATTTAGCAGTGTGGGATTTTGACATTGATTATCATGCGCGAAGTGCCATGGTCTTGCATGGCGTATCGCGTGCACGCATATCACGAGTGATATTGCCCAACATAAAGTCCTAATAATGAAGCTGTATGATCACGCTGACAAAAACAACAACAAAAACAAACGAGGAAAGCTTCCGCTACGTGAAATACGATCGACGAAGCTCAGTAGACTCGCCGTGAGAGCCTAGTAAGGTTTTCAATTCAATGGGCTTTTTCGAGGGTGCGTTAGCAATTTCGCCGTTTATTATGAAGTCTAGGACACTTACTGTTTGCCGGCTCCATGTTGCTCGGAGTTGGGCCTCATTCGTGAGCGCAGATTGAAACAGGGTTAATACGCGCAATATTCCCGCAACGATGCGTACGCGTACGCCCACGCACTGCGGGAAACGAGGTGAGCCAACGCTTCTGCGAGCAGACGACATCCGCGGGCGCTCCACTTCCCATAATGCTTTGCAGCCACCATAGGTGGCGCGCGTCGATTTCTGGGAAGGTCCATTTCAGTGGTCCTTCTGCTTCTGCCGGTGAGCACGAGGTGAGTTGAGTGCACCCATTAAAGTGATTTTGTACTTTCTCAGGCTTTAAAATAAAAATGAGAGCATTTTTTTTTGTGTGTGAGTGACGTTGGCTTCATCAGTGCATTTTTATTTCAATAGCGACTATAGAGAAATTACCAAAGCGCATATTTCATCATCGGCAAAGTGTTTTGCCGATGATGTGCATCCACAACGCACGGGGAGAGAGTTAAACTAGTTAGGCTCTGAACCTGACGAAATACAGGCACTCCATCACGCGGCACTCTGACAATTATAACAGGGCCAGCGCATGCTCCCTGGCTACTGTTTCTGGTGCCTGTTCGTTCAGCGCGCTCAAATCAACGTTTGGGAGCGAGTTTGCATGTATCCTTAGTGTTGCAGTTTCTGGAAGGCGTGCATATGTGCCCTGCAACATTTTTTTTTCAAGTAATCGCAGGGGGGCTTCATTAACGGAGTTCTTTGAATCACTAATTTGTTCCCGCAAAAATGTTTAGAATGCTTTAAGTATTAGCAGAGTTACAGGAATTTTTTGCACGCTTTAAGCACTTTCTATCTCCTTATATTGACGCAGAGAGGGGATGAAAAGGGGACAAGAAACTGCGATGGTTTCTCTGTGCGCTTTTCGACCTTGATAATTTTGTGTCTTAAAGTTCATTTGAATTTGCTGTGTACTTTCAGTGAGATCATGAGAACGCACGCGGCCACGTGGCGTCGTACTGCGGCGGCAGCAGTAAATATATGCAGTTCACGATGCTCAGATTTGCCAGTTCTCGCAGAATCTGGGTTGATGGTGCGTTCATTTGGGCTGGTGGTTTCATTCGTTCAGAGAAGAAGAAGCAATTTCTGGCTGGTTTAATTCATACCATGCCGTGTGCTGCGCTTTACTGTTTGACTCACGTAATTAAGGACCATTCTCGAAAAGTGTTGCAGGGTCTCTCGAATGTTTGACAAACACCGGCGGATGCTGTTCGGTCTGAGAATGTGCACATCTGAAGTGCACCACTTTCAGCGCCACTCGCAGCATCCTTCATTAGACGCCTTCAGAGCATCGGCAATCTTGTGCATCACTTTCAATGTATTGAATTCTAGCAAATCTGCGTATCTTTTCATTTTAATTGAGTGCACAGAGTTTGTGATTATATTTGTGGTGCCAGATATTCGTTCCAGTCAAGCGAAATTATAAAACAAACTATCTTAAAAAAAAGAATTGAAAAGTTACTATTTGTGGTACAAGTTACTAGTTCAAGTCAAGCGAAAAATAATCAATCTTCAAGAGAAGGAAGAAGTGAAAAGTTAAGGGCTAGTTTTCTTTTGTTAGCCACGATGTTAAAAAAAACTACCAGCCAATCATGTCAAGAAAATGACATCTTGGTCTGGCAGTTCACATTATTCTTCGAAAAAGATTCTTGATGTAAGTCAATTTGGAAAATGTCCCTTATTAGATCGTAAAACAACTAGCTAGTAAAACGAAATATTTCATTTTTATAAGATTTTTCATGATTTAACTTTTCGCTCCGTAAAACAAAATGGTGACGAGACAGCGTCTACAGGACAGCTGGTAAGCAATCTAGCAACTCTTTATTCAGCGTTTGTGAATTGTGAGAAAAATTTTAACAATAATAACAGGGGGATAAGATGAGTAAAATATCTTAGCAAAAAAAGCCAAAAGCAAACAAAGCTCAAGCAAAAAAAAAGCACGTCCTCTTGTAAACAGCGACGTATTGTTCAGCAGAATTTTTTTATGCATGCGTTAAATAAAACAAGAGTGTGCTGGGACATTTCGGTTTTGTCTCTATGCTGAAAATAACTCATTTCATTTCCCTGGTATCTGCGACACCAATACGCGCAAGGAGCGTGGTGTGATGGAACATCGTATAATTTGAGCATCATTTGTAATGTGCCGTTAGTTGACCTGCTGCTTGCAATGGTGGGCAAGCGTTTCTGTGTTCGAGGAGACGTCCATTAATGCTCTGACCTATCTTCTTCGAGCACTTTTCACTGAAAATTAGGGGAAATACTTTATTAAACCTCCTTGGCACATTGTACAAACGAGTCCAGGTATTGGGTCCAGGTGTTGAGCCCCTTTATCATCCACTGCTTGGCGCGAACTCTTAAACTTATGAGGCACTAAAACACGTTATTTACCCCGTGTCTTCACATTCTTTCTCAGGCAATCTTAATTACCATGCCAGTACAGATTAGACGAGTTGCATAAATACCTGCTACACTGTTGAAAGCCCCGATGTGCTGAAGCAACGCTGCGCTGAGTTGCCATTGAAAAAGAACATGCAAAATCGCGGTGTTTATGCAAGTGAAAAAAAGTATGCACGTTAGATCGACGTTTTCATTCGGTATGATTATTTTATGTAATCCAGGTGACATGCATGAAGGATAAATGCATGGTGCAGCTCATGCACAATGGCGGCTGTTGGCCTCTTCCTCTACACACACATACAGACGACGCTGCAACGAATTTGTTTTTTTTTTTTTGCTCCTCGTATATAACTGCCGCACTGCTGCCGTGAACCCTTGGTTTCTTTTTGACGGTGCACGACTTTTCTCGTTTCTTTTAAAAGCTTTTCAGTAATAGCCACCGTCATTAATTATTTTGAAATTAGTGTAAAGCTATGCTGTAGAAGATGACAGCAAGATTTTTTGTGGAGCTTTTAACAAGACAAGACCTTTCACGGTCATTAAAGACCCAATGCCTGGGGCCTTCGCAACATGGGCGATAGAAATGATTTTCTCAGGGCAGCGAAGAACTAAAACAAGCTGGAACAATTGATAAGAGCACGAAGGCTTTGTTGTGAAGTCCAACTTGGAAAGTTGGAAAAAACGGTCCGTAAAACCAATAAATTATGCCCTAATTTTTTTTATTCTCCGTGAAGACGCTCAAAGGGGGACACACATTTTGAGTAATTATAGAACGTAAAGAGACGTGGCAAAGTAATGTAATGAAATATTCGTAGGTTCAACTTAAGAGTATACTTGTTAAAGACCACTTGAAGATCCATAACACCTGCGCCAAAGTAAAATAAATTAAGGACTGTACAACTGTAAGATATTTTTCCATTGATGCTAAAGATAGCATTTAAACACCATTGTTTTATACTCGCATGACATTTTGCACACTATAAAAAATTAGGGAAAGATATAGTGCCCGACTTTTGTTTTCAGAGCCTCATAAGCTCAAGTGGCCTTGCAATACAGTGAACTGTAGCCGAACAAAAAAAAAAAAAAAACGGGCTCAAAAACAAGCGAGACCACTTTGAAAAATGGGCAGAGAATATTATACAAAGTATTCTCTCGATCAGCGGTGGCAAGTACACATTAACACACCTGACAATAAGTGCGAGGCACACGTCACATGGTGGTACATTGTGAACAATACTCATGTATAGCGAAGTTCTCTGGCACCACGCTACTTGCATGTGGCGCCGACAGATACCAGAGAAATGAAAGCCTTTTAATTAGAGCTGCAAAAAAGATATATTCAGAACACCAATTTTTTTTATGTAACCCAGTCGGAAATACTGTTTCTAGGATGTCATTAACACTAATATACCCGAAAGCTTTGTTTGTGCCTACAAAGGCACATCACAAATTCTTGCATCAGCTTTGTTTTCTTTTTGTTTTTTCGCTACATCACGCGCTTCATCTGATCCTCCCCCATGTGTGATTATTCAGCCTTGCGATGCTAGTTAGGGTGCCACCTTCCTGTTGTCACTGTCTCGTCTTGCAATACGAAGTGGGAGAATAGATCAAGAACACACAACTAGCCCAAATTATCTCGAAGTTTTGGTAATCAGAAAGCATGCGATACAGCTCCATACCGCTCTACGTCGGAGAATAAAAGAAAACAAAAACACACGTGCTCATCTAGAAAACATAAGCCAAGCTGTCGAGTACTCTTAGCGTCACTGAAAAGTTCAGTACTCATGACGTGGTCGTTGCGCTTTTGAATAAGTCAGATATACCTGTAGTGTCGTGTACCTTTTAACAATTACGGACGTAAACTCTTAAAAAAGCCTCTACAATCTAGAAAGCGATATGATCCTACAAAGTCTGGCAATGACAAATTTCTTTGTCATGGAAAGATTTTGTGAAAGCAGAGCAGCGTTTTTGCCCCGGTTCGTCCGATGCTCATACACAAGAGGATGTGACAAGCCCTTTCAAATCAGAGGGCTCGCCACATCCCGTACGTGATGGTCAACCACGCATACGAATTATGGTAGTGTGTGATTTGTCAACCAATAAATTTATTAAGCCCTAAAAAAGTACCCCTCTAACTTAGCCGGGTTTCCAACACTTGTAAAACGGGCGACCTAGTCAGAGAATCATCTCTGCATAGTACCCTAGTGGCTAAAAGCACAGATAAACTTGTACTTCTACAGGAAACCAATGGGCCTACGACACGAGATTTGGAAAAAGGATGAATTATGGATTAGCCCTATAAGATAGCTTCTAATTAAAACATTTAGCTTGTAAAATCTTCCTTGCCCTCGCTAAGTTACGCATTGAATTATAAATGTCATACATTGAGACAGCAGTTTCCAATTCCCATTTGACGTGGGGCAAGTATATTGTGGGACTTTTCTGATAGGGACACAAAGGTGATCTTATACCCTCCTGCTCGCAGTAGGCAGAGTGCCTCGATGTATGCAAGCTGAATAGGATAACCACACTGTTCAGAACACATTATTTAAAGGAGTGGTTCTCAAATGCGGGTCCACTGGCCTCAAGGGGCCAGCGAAGCTGTTTATGGGGGTCTGCGAAAACTATCAAAAAAAAATGTATTTTTGGAGGCACATCATGTGCCTTGGCAACAGCCTCTTCTGTTTGTTCTCATACTTCATCGCATAACATTTTTACTTCGTGGTGCAACTAATACATGGTTTCCCATCTGCATGTGATCGCTAGAAAGCTTTTGTTGCAGGTTTCAACGGAATGCAGCGAGCGTCTTTTTTTCAATGCTTGCGTGTTGAAGAGGACACACAGCTATATAAACATGTAAAATGGGGCTGTAGACCATGCATTTTAAAGACGAAATTTTGAGATCCAACTGACGTGGCATTTCAAATGAGGCCAAGCGATAGAAAACTTTTTTAAAAGCAATAATCACCCCAACTACATTAGTCTGCAATATAAAGCACAATTGTTTAGGTTCTGGTGAGCGTTGTAACTAAGGTAAAACTTAGGTTAATTTTTATAATTAAAATTTTCATAAAAGCACGCCTCGCGCAAACACTTGCAAATAATGTTCCGCTCGTTGTTAAAAAATTGATTTTTCAGGTCCATATAAATTACTATGGCCTGTGCAATGAACCAAAAAAATGAGAATACATCAATAATAAAAACGTAGTAATTAGATAACAAAAAAGTATGCACTAACACTAGTGGCACCTTCGTACAACAGTCAGCCATATAAATCTTTTGGCACAATTTTGCTCATTGAGGTTTATTGCATGTTTCTCATTGTGATAAAAAAGTGGGCAAAGCTTTCATGAAAAACTTTGATTAGCTAACGAGCCATGATTGCTCGCGCACAGAAAAACGTCAGAATTATAAGTTTTCAGAAATTCGACAAAAAAAAAAAGATTTGAAACATGTGCAGTGCCTACACAAGACACCCGAGAGGGCTGAGATTTTCAATATTTCGTGCCAGTTTTATCAAGGACCTTACTATTGTGTGTCTCTACTGTAGCGGCGGCAGCACTAATGTTTTTTTCGAGCTTACATCAACAGTGACATGACGAGGTACTCCCATGTTTCGGTGCTGATCGTTTGTGGGACAGGCTTTTCTTATGTATATGGGGGTCAGGTTTGACCACAAATTGCTTAAAACATGAAATGTGCTTCTGTTACCATTTTTATATCATGCATGTAATCGAGAAGAGAAATTTTTATAGTTTACAGGTTAAGTGCCCTTGACCATGAAATACATATATTACGTTACGCGTTCACCTTGAGAAAAGATTATGACTTTTATGGCTAAAACTCTTGTTGTGACATTGTTTTTGAAGCATTATTACATGTTCACTTTTTATACTTGTGCTAAATAACCAACAAAACACTACATATCAAGCTTATCCTGTGATTGACACACAAATGACACTTTCAGTTTCAGGTTTGTAGGTGATGAGTGATCCAACATTTTTGCTTGTATCTTTCGCCAAAAACCACACAGACGGAAGGTTTATGCAGCAAAATGACGTGTGATATATAGAGCATTTAACATAACCAATACCTGAAAAACAACATATCGAGAAAAAACTCGCTTTTTGCAATTTTTCTCATACCTGAACCATTCTGTGCCAGGTAGAAACAAAAAGGCACCTGCTTCAAGTTGCATGCTGTGATAATTTAAGCCTTCCTCCGCTTCTTTTTTCTTTCAATGTAAGGGGTGCCTCATCACTTCCACCAGTGCACAATTGGTGCTCGAAATATTCATGGGTGAGAAACCCTGTAATAAAACCCCGCCGCAATGGTCTAGTGACTAAGGTACTTGGCAGCTGACCCGCAGGTCGCGGGATCGAATCCCGGCTGCGGCGGCTGCATTTACGGTAGAGGCGGAAATGTTGTAGGCCCGTGTGCTCAGATTTGGGTGCATGTTAAAGAACCGCAGGTGGTAGAAATTTCCCAAGCCCTCCACTACGGCGTTTCTCATGTTCATAGGGTGGTTTTGGGATGTTAAACCCCACATATCAATCAAACCCTGTCATAAAGCATCATTTAACGACCATTTTCATTACACATCTGCATGGCATGAAACTTTAGGTTATCAATTGGGAGGTAACAGATTTGGTCATGAGTGCCCGAAGCGTTGCATGGAGAAAGCGCATCTAAGGTGTACAGAAGCTAACAATAATTATTAAACAAAAATGAGGCGTTACGGAATATGAACTCACTGAACTCATAAAGGGAACCATCTACTGCGTAGTTCATTTTGCATCATAGTGACGCCGACTGAAGAATTCACAAAGAAACCAAAGAAGCCGTAGTATGCAGAAGTCTGAAAGCTAAGATTGAAGCTGGAACGAAAAATGCTTACATAACTGTTGTGGTCATAAGCAGGAGAGACGTTGGCAAGGGTTTGTGTTGCTGCAATACTGGGTTTCGTTTGTTTAATTTTTTCCTCGTGTTGATGTGGTGTGCATGGGCCGTGAAAAGTATAATGGTGACTCGGCGTATGCTACTCGCATTTATGTACATGCACTTCCTATTTGCAGTCGGCCCACAAGTTTGACTGCGGCGAAGTTTCATGCGTATCACGCACATTCACACGAACACACAAAGAAACGTCTTCGCACGTAGGCATGTGCAATGGAACTGCAGATGGCTATCCGTATCCACGACTGTCTGCAGCAGTGGCAGACAGATAAATTGTCGCAGGCGTATAAAAGAAAAGGCATAAATGAGCTAGTTGGCCCAAGCGCAGTCTCACGGTATTGTAGAGCCCTGCATCACGCTGTTATCTTCCGCTGCTTCCTCATTACCTCATTGAAATTCAAGGTTCTTGTTTCCTGGCTCAAGTCATACACTCCTTATGGTTTCTTTAAATGATAGAAAAGAGAATAGAGAGAAAGAAGAAGAAAGAAAGAAGATTGGACACCACGACTGAATTATGCTCCTTTACACAACGTCTTGGCTTTGCCAATGGCATATTGTGTGGTATTTATGTGTACAACTCAGTATACAAGCTTCTCTTCTGGGCAAACTAATTCTGCACTAACTTTGCCGTTGAATTAAGGCCTTTTGCCGGGCTATAGCACACTGAGATCTTATGCATTTCCAGCGCTTAAATAGGCTGCATGACCCCTCCATCATAGGAATCGGCATAAGATAAAATCGAAGCGTGTTTTCACAAAAATACTGCTTATTGTGCAGTGATATACGAGAGGCCGCCCAATAACAATTGATGTTTGCCAGTTTTAGTACCACTTGACATGAATGCATCCTGCACCGACGTTGACGCCTATTTAGTTGAACATCTCCATGGCGACGACTAACGCCCATTATCCGGAGTTAACCAACGAGGTAGCAAAAGTTAACATATACGCGAACACAGCATAGCATGAGTCCCGTGAAGAGATTACATCCATAAAACACATACTAAACCCTCGTATTCAACACGTCCTTAAAAAAATTCGGCAGATCCTATGTACCTTAAGAATTGACGTTATGCAAACGTGCTGTGAGAAGGTGACCGTGTTGTAATGTTTTTACAGAGCGACAAGTCATAAAATGACACTAAATGTATACCGGGTGTTAGAAGTGAGCTTTATGATTTTTGTAAAGTAGGCACTCGAACGCACGTGAGAACCACTTGTGCAAATAAGTTAAGCGGCCAAAGCGGCAGAAAGTTAGGTAATAATTTTCGCTGTCAGCAGCCCAATCAACTGAAATTTAATAATTAAATTTTTACTGGCAGCGCTAAGTTGGCATGTTTAATTTGACAAGAAATGTAGGCAGGAATGTTTTTACACAGTTTTAAGTTGGAAGATTTCTTTCTAGCACGCCTTTGCTCCGACATATCCGGCTCCAAAGTTTATTTGTCTTTCGCATGATTACTTATGCAAGAGAGTGACGGTCAGCGCAAAGCGCCTCCCTAAAGTGACTCGTGGATTGATAGATAGGAGGCTTCGCATTTGAAACCACATCAACAAGGCAGAAAGATCACAGTGTGCACAGTGCCGAGTAATATAGAGTAAGCTACGCCCGCGCTCATACACGCTTTAGAGAATTTTAGAATAGCGCACCGCGAGCTCTTGCGGTGCAGTCACAGCCACTGCGCACGCGTCGTAACGCGAGTCACCACCCGCTTTCGGGGCCCGCACGCATACAATCCGAAATAGCGTGCGACGATCGTGGCCCGCGAGCGCCGCAAATTGCTGTGAGTAGCTACCGTGCATATAGGTTTGCGGTCGGAGCGAAAGTCCTTAGAATTTTGCCTAGGGAGAGCAAACGGTATTTTAAAACTCATATGGCGCCCGCTATGCCCGAAACACGCGCAGCCCCTGCAAACGTTATTTTAAAACTTCCAATTATCACGCTGCGTTTCAGCAACGCGGAAGGCAGAGGTTTGTAGCTGGAGCCGCCAACACGCGTGGTTTTTCACATCCCGCTGAGCTCTGTCTCGCAACACTAAGGCACGACATTTGCACGTCAACAGTGTTCCCTTTCTGCAGCGATTACCGAGCAGTTTTATTAGTCGGTGCTATCGAACTCGAAGCACACACCGACGGAGAAACAGCGTTGGTGCATGTGCATGCTGCACTACTCCGACAACGAGTCGACCGACAACGAGCCGGCGCAGGCCAACACAATACTACAGTGCCTAGAAGATAAGTATATTCTGGGCACTCTAATAAAACCAAAGGGAAAGAACGTGGCTCCCAAAAATTTTTTGTAGTGACTAATTGCTTACTTACCTTTTAACTTTTTCCCTTCAAACAGGATTCCAAGTTGACATCAATTCAGTGTTCTCGCTTCCACAGCAATGTATAATATTACCACTCAATTTTGTAGAGTTTGCTTCCCAAACCAGTGCACCAAACGCTTTGCAAACACACTTTAGGATGTTTTTTTGTTTGCTTTCTATTGTGCCTGTGAAACTCCACAGCGCAAACATTTTGTAAACAGATGGGGAAATGAACAGCACGTGTGATGACTTTTCTCGGTTCCATAGCAGTGTAGAAAGCTAACATGCCTTTTAAATGCGAAGCATTTCTTAGCAAACTTCAATTACTTCAAGCGCGTATCTATCTATCTATCTATCTATCTATCTATCTATCTATCTATCTATCTATCTGTCTATCTATCTATCTATCTATCTATCTATCTATCTATCTATCTATCTATCTATCTATCTATCTATCTATCTATCTATCTATCTATCTATCTATCTATCTATCTATCTATCTATCTATCTATCTATCTATCTATCTATCTATCTATCCATCTATCTATCTATCTATCTATCTATCTATCTATCTATCTATCTATCTATCTATCTATCTATCTATCTAGCCACCCACGATTTTCAGCTCTACTAGCCATTTCAATAAAGGGATCTATACCAAAAGCTTAGTATGGCAAAACATGACGGCATGACGAGCATAAATGATTAGTCATACCATGAAAATCAATATATGTAAGTCATGAATGTGATAATTTACATGTGATGGTCTTGCTGCTCTTCCGGTGGTTTCGTTCACATTACATATTCTAAACTGGTATGGTATGACATGATGGCATGGTGAATATAAGTGACATGTCCTAACGTGAAAATCATGACATGTATGCCATGTAAGTCGTCACAACATGCCATACGCTCATAGTGCACAGACGGTCGTTTCGCTAGCTTAACAAATAACAAATTTAGTATTAAGTAACGTGAATGGATGACGAAGCTATATCACTGGTGCAAACATGGTAATCATGAAATGCACATCATGTAAAAACTAGACTACTTACCATGCGCATGATGCGCTTGCGGCCGTTTGGCTGGCTTGAAATCTACCAAATTTGGTATTACGACACGTCAATGGACGACGAAGGTAAATGACACGTGCAAGCATGGTACTCATATTATGTGTGTCATGTAAAACATGGCTAACTGCTGAGCTCACAGCGCGCTCTCAGCCTTTTTTGCTATTTTCACATATATCAAGTTTGGTATTACGTGACGTGAATAAACGCCGCAGGTAAATGACACGTCCAAACATGACAATCATGACATGCGTTTCATGTAAAACTCCACTACAATTTACGCTCATAGCACGCTCGAGGCCGTTTCGCTAGCTTCACATGCTTTATATTTGGTATAACGTGATGTGAATGGATGAGGAAAGTATATGATGGGTGCAAACATAATAATCGTGACCTGCGTGTCGTGTAAGAACATGACTACAAGCCTATTTGATTTCTTCGGGTTGGAGAAAAAAAGAATTTTAGAAAAAGAAGATATACACAAAACAGAAAAAGAGTAAGGAAGAGATGAATATATAGTTAGCCTGAAACTGTTCGTGCAGCTGAGTGATGTATCTTGGAGGTCAGAACATTTTAGAACCAATGTCTTTTGCTGTAACATTTTTTTATTGTGGGGCTATGTGAGGGTTTATTGATAAATTTACGTCCATGGTCACACAACCCAGAGTTTTCCTTCGGAGGTCAACTATGGAAATTGTGGAGTTGGCCAGTGTGCGCGTATAGGCTGCGAGGCGTATCTACTTCGCCAAGAGCGTCCACCAAGACCACCTAAGACCGTCCTCGTCGAGCTTTCATGGGACTTCATGATAAACCTGCAGCCTTAGAGTCAGTCCTGTTTGATTGGAAGCCCCGCCGCGGTGGGGTAGTTGCTAAGGTACTCAGCGGCTGACTTGAGGTCGCGAGATAGAATCGCGACTGTGGCGGCTGCACTTTCGATAGAGGCGAAAAGGCTGTTGGCTTGTGTGCCCACATTTGGGTGCACGTTAAAAAACCTCAGCTGGTGGACATTTCCGCAGCTGTACACTACGGCGTCTCTCATAATCATATGATGGTTTGGGAACGTTAAACCCTACGTATCAATCAATGTTTGATTGGGAGTTTCATTGCTAGGCCTTGACAGGCACGTGTTAACACACTTCAACAAAACTGCTGCCTTGAGCACAGCCGCCCGAATCAAGGAGTTGAGAAAAGGAGAAGGAAAAAAAAGGAGCACGACACCAAAGCCACTTGCAATTCAAACATGAAGGCTCTTTAAAGCCCCCAGGATTCGCGTGCACAATTTCGGTGACAAAGAAGCACCACTGATGTTCGCAAAGTGCGCATTCCCGAACCATCGCGTGTTTTCCGCGTCTGCCGGGTCATCGCGGGCAACACCTGTCCGAACATGTGCGCCAGAGTATGCTCGTGGATTCAACCTCGCGTGGAGAAAATGAGTTCGCAGCAACCGAAATCCAATGAAGTGCAGGCTGATGGGTCTTGGCCGGCAACACATAAAGATTCGTATCACACTGATATTCACACGAGCCACGATCGTATCATCAAGGTTTTATTGTGTTTCGTTACACCCAATACTCCCCTTTCCTAAGTATTGTCCAAACCTTGGCCAAGAAGGGATAATAAATGTTGATGTATTGCATCAGTTGATCATTTATAAAGTGCATACAATTATATTTGCAAAGAAAAGTATTTGCATGTATATTCTCAGGGACAGACCATCTTGAACGAGGAAAACGTACACTTTGCTCAGGAAAGAGCAATAGATATTGCAAGAGGCTTGCCATGAAACAATATCAAAAAATAAACTTTGATACATGTGAGAGTCTGTCTGACCTGGTCAGGAAGTGTAGCCAGTGACTCCAGTTTTCCTGGAGTGCTTCGCACATATCCTTTGTTGAGACATACAGGATAGGTACAGGAGCACAAAAAAGTTGGACTTCATCACTGAATGTTGCTTTGGAGAAACCATGAAAACCTTTTTTTTTTATATGTATGTCAGGTGTCGCTACTGCTGAATCTAGGAACGCCGGATCAGTTTTGAAAAACTTCAATTCTATCACGAATCTCAATCTATGAAGGTTAGTGTTCTTACCGCGACAGCGTATACAACTCGGACACTACCAAAGCCACGAACAGTTGCACCAAAAACAATTAATATGTTCATAAATGTTTCTTCTTCAAATTAAAAAGAAGAAAAGGCGATCGTGGTCCCCTAAGCTGAGCTCAAATTGCAGCTGAGGATTGGTACAATTCAGTTGACGTGACTACGACCTTGAGAGTAATAAGAAATGTGAACATACCGGAGCTCTGCCTACAGTTACTTATTCTGTAGAAAACCCTTAGCAGGTGTGTTCTATAATTATTGCGCAAATGCCCCCACTCACCACTAAAAATAATGGAGTAAAGAGATAAACAAATCAAGTAATATATATTCACACAAATTATTAAATGTATAGGCAAATAGTGAATGAGTGAAATTACTATCTTATTAGCAAACAAATACATATAAAAGTTATGTACACAATTTTAAATAAATAAATAACTAAATAATTAAAAAACCGGCGTGCCGCTCCTGTTGTCCAGACAAATCGAGGCGTAATTACCTTGATGGAGCATATCCTAAATGTAACAATATTAAATAGATCTATAAATAATAAGTCAATCACTTAAGTACAATGATTCATGTGCCTGAGAGTTTCAAATTGCTGATTTAACTTTTGTCACAGCATGGCACCACGGCGGCTACAGGAATGTCATGCCAGGTGGTCAATTAGAACAAGGGATGATGTGTATTGTTATTGATGCGGTAGAAGTCCAGTCAAATGGCCCGTAAAAGATGGCTTGGACAAACTGTAAATATCGAATATTAGCTACATTGCGATAAATGTTCACTATCGGGATGGCGATTCGAGATTTTGTAATCCTGGTGCCACATTTACACGCTACTGTTCATGGGAATGCTAGGTTTTTCTGCGAATATCCAAATTTTTCACTCTTTATTATGCTTCATTGTACAGAACGATTTCGTTGCCATTTTTGTTTACTTATAGCTCCACTAGCGGCTGACTTCTGATGCTCCTTATACCTTATCTGTGGCTGCTGAATTATACGGAAGTGAGTAGGAAGGAGCAGGAAAATGCAAGAAACAGCTGTTGCTTCATGCATTTGGCTTTGTGAATCCCCATTCTTATCAATTAGGAGATTGGTAAAATTTCTAAACATAAAAATTTTATCAGAAGAGCAACGCCTAATATAACTGATAAAGCGTTACAGTACAAACAGCTAGCCGCTGCCATAATATAAATAACTGAAGGAAGCCACCACTGCAGTGTTCTCTTCTGTATACTAAATCTGTGAGACCTTGATAAAACTGAATACGTGCGTACGCAATACCTGTCAGTTGGTTGTGACTCACTCCCTTTTGATTTTCAGAAAACGACTTCAGCGGCAAAGAAAATCGCGCCCTTTCGCTTCTACTGAAAAACACCTCCTGCTTCTTTCTTGGTAACTCGATGAACCATATCTTTCTAAGTGACGTCTTAAAGTGCAGACATCACAAATTCAGCCCTTGAAGGACAGCAATTCAAATAAGAACGTAGGTTCTCTTATCTGAAGGACTCATTTTGTTATGAAGTGAAACGAGATATTCGTAATTAAGATTAGCTCTACCAGGCACACAAACACAAAAATAATAATGAATAAATATCGCTCAGAATGAATTCGCTCTCCTCGATGAATGTTTACAGTGTGTGTAAGCGAGTATTAGTTGCATCACGTGGGTACAGGCTAAGGCCTCGTTCTGACAGCCGTCAAATGACTCGTCGTGTTATCTAATGTGAAAAAAAAAAACGTAGCGAATATGTGACGGAGCTGTGTATGGACAGACGACGGTGATTGCAAGGCCGACAGGAGCATATTTTTGTACGCGATAACTCCTTTCTCCATGATACCGCAAACACCCAGTCGTTCTATCCCCGCGTTTTTTTTTTTTGTGCTCTCCGCGATTTCTTCTGTTCGTCAGGTGTGCCGAGGGGGAACCGGCCCTGGTACAATAAGGAGTAGGGCACCGTCCCCGTGCCGGCGACGGAAACTTATACCCGTGCCACACGGGCAGAGAAAGTGCCATTTACACCCGAATGCCTTCAGATTTATTGCCATTCGCGCGGTGCCACACGAGCGAACGAAATGGCATTCGTCCGAATGCCATTCGCCACCAAATGCCTTCGCCAGAACTCAGTTGACTGAGAAATGCCTAGTCTAGACGACACAACTCGCGAAGTGCGATTTACCTTGACGTAAATAAAAGAAATCATATTCAGCTAAAAATCAAAATTCCCGTCTGTTATCTGCACTAAACTCTTAAAAAAGTGCTTTGAACGTTATACGAAGATTAGTTTGAAATGGTTTGAAATTAGTTGAAGTTTAATGTCCTGAAGCTGGCGCATAATAACTCGTCTCTGCTCCAGAATTATTCGCTCTTGGGCACGATGCTTTGCACGGAAACACATGAGTGCTGCCGTGAAAAAATGAACTCTGCGAACATCTTCTGAGAGATGCGACAGGTACGATGCGACAGGCGCCATTTTCTATTTATGCTGTGGATCTGACTATTGTTGGCTTAGGTTGCTACGGTCGGCTGCAACGTCGTAAAAGAAAGCAAGAAACTAAAACTCAGCGCAGCGTAATATGCTTATTTCTACATTTAATGTTTATCTGATGTGTATGATCCTTGTAAACGCTTGTTTATTTTTTTATTGCTATTCATCCAATGCTCACTTGGAAGGGGCTGCGATCGACATCAGCAACTCAAATGTCATTCGCTTTGGACGTGTAGCAGCGCCGGCGAAACGAATGTCATTCGGGAACTGAAGGATTTCGCCACCGAATGTCATTTTCTATGCCCGTGTGGCACGGGTATTAGAGCATCGCTCTACGTCACCGTATCCCCGTTTTTAAAGAGAAAACGGGTCGTAAATCCTCTTCTCTGACAAAAACCGGTGACGTCATAATGACGGGACGCGTCGTCCGACGGCTGTGAGAACGAGCCCTTAAAGCCGCTTTCACAGATCAGCTTACAGCTTCTTTCACCCATCTTACGAATGAACGGTTTCAGGTCGTCAAATTATACCCTTAAGTGGCTTGTTAGCTCACACCCACCCCAGCTGGCTATTTTACAGCGTTACGACTCGGCTATCGGCGCTTGTACCGTTAACCTTGAAAACGGTCAGTGAAACGGAGCCTCCCCGAGCGAAATGCAGCGGTGTCAGTTATGAGGCGCTGTGCCCATGGCTCCACCCCACAGACAACAGTGCACGTTCGAATTGCGCGACGAGTTCGAAGAATCATCACGGCTGAATGAGCGAGCATCACTGCTGCAGGCACATCATCCAGCTGAGAGATGGCCCGCACACGAGAATTCGGACAGCCGAAAAACAAAGATCGGCAAGAAGCACTTCGAAGGTCACCTGTCAGCTTCTCTTTCCTCCCACCTCAGTTGCAAGCTATCTCGGTACTTTGTTTTTGTAGCTCTCAGTTCGGTTGTCCTCAGTTCATCCACGTGCTCGCTTCTCTCCTGCATGGTCTAGTACTGTTTGTTTAGTTCTCTCACCCTCCTTTGCCTTCTCTGCCGCAGTAGTCAGGAGCCACACGTGGAGGCACCCGTATATCGACTGGCGCCATCTTAACCGCCTGACGGTTGCCTGTTTTTGTCTTTTCTTTTGTATTTTCACTACCCATTTCCACTCACTCTCTTACATTCAGTGGTGGTACATGGGTCGTCCGCTTTCACAATGCGGGAGATCTGGCGCGAGTCAGTGATTTGTTGTTCCGCGAAATGCACTGACGACTCCGTAGCCTCCGGCTGCACGCATGGTCGGCCGACTAGCAGCGGTATCTCCCTTCCCTCCCTCCCACAACCTCCCGACATGTCGAGTTAGCCTATTGTACCTCTCGTGAACTCTCCGCTGCGCTCGCTCAGCGCACAACTCTCCTTCTCGGCTTCTTTACAAGCATCTCCCTCCTTCCCGGGTGATTTCACTTCCGAGAGGGTTGTTGCACCGGACGCGGGCACTTTGAATCACCGTGTGCGTGGTTCGCTCTCCGGCCTGGGAAACACCGCCCGCTGCAAGCGTGTCGCTAGCCCCCACGGGCCAACCGCCCGCTTTACAGGTCTCGTTATAAAAAGCGGCTTTCCAACCCTGCCCGGCTACAATCCGCTGCTCAGTTCTCCAGGCAGCTGACACCACCACCACCATGAGCCGCCTGGTAAGCAGCGAATGCGTTTCGTGCTCTCGAGTGCTCGATTGATGCTTGTGGGAGAATTGAGTTGAGGTCGACACACTGTTTAGCATGCGACCGATAATACGAGCTTACTTGTGTCAGCCCGGCTCTGATTTGTCGCCGACCGCAGGAAAGAGTCAAAGGCAGATGGGTAAAGCAGGAAAGGCAGAGGGGTTGCTGTGAATACGGGTTTAATTGGACGTTTGTATTTGATCTCTTGAGCTACGCCAATAGTACACATTTATCACTGGAAGAAGAATGCATCTCGTAGGTGAACTTTGGGACTGTTTATTTCCATCAAGAATTTGGGTAGCATTGCTTGCTGTTGAACAGTAAGTGGCACATGCGAACAGTTCTTAATCCATTTATATCCTGAAGGTATATTCCAGACGTTTGGGCGAGTTTAGTTGAATGCGGTTACTATATGTTATTGCGGAAACTTTTTTCCGAAATTGCTTTCTTCTTTGTTTTGAAATTTAAGCATATGCGGTTTCACTATTGTTGCTCGGCATTAGAATAAATAAAATTGTTATAGAGAATTTTTCACGCAGCATTTAAAGAGGTGTCAAATAGAGGCAGTCATTGTCGAGTAGTTCAGGTGGCTATCGAGATTCTTTACTACAGTTACACATTTGGAAAATATGCCAAAAAATGGTGCTTAGAAAACGTGTTCATGAGCAAAATCGATGCAAATGAAGCTTCATGCAACAAGATTACCAATGAGTGCCTGTCATTTCATCTTTTGTATTCTAGGTTGCAGGGTTAAATTCATTTTTTTTTTAAAACTGCATGTCACTGTAAACACTCAGCGTAGCCACACTTCGCGTAAGCGCCGTCGACTTTTGTCAATACGGCATGACCAGTCGTCTTGACAGAAGCTTTTCCTATAGTTACATCGCTGCGCTAAATTGCTTTGTCATTATGAGATCAATGATTCTTCTCTCGCTGCTCCCTCGGCTTCGGTACCGGGTTTGTTTATTGCGTCTTTCCGCCGGCCAGAGACTAGCAGGCGTTCACGTTCTCGCTCCAAAGTAAGCCATGCAAGCCACACTATTCGGGCTCAATGCGAGATAAATTCATAGTTTTCAGTGCTCCTTTTCTAGTCTGAAATTGTGCCAAAAGGATAACAAACCACATTAGCGTATCTTTATGCGGCAAACCTTAAAGCTGTCAGTCGTCAACGGAGTCGTCACAACGTTCTCCTAACTTTCACATTGTGCTTTTAAGTTCAATTGAAGTCCGCATGTTATGAGCTAAAATCACGACATTATTATAAGGTTTACTCTAGAGGAGAGGTCCGCATTACTTTGCCAACTGGCCATCTTTAATGAAAATTGACTTTAATTACTACTAAGCTCGAAGTTCTGCAGTCGTATATAAGGCATCGAGCTTGGTATCACTATGCTATAGGTATTGATGTGTAGCAAGTATGTAAGGGTGTTCTAGAGGCTGTACTAGGTAAGATGTTTTAGGTATATTCAAGAGCATTCTGCGGCTAATTGAGAGCCCACATAAACTGTACATTGATTTCTCTCTTCGATTAAGACCGACTTTCTGTTGTTGTTCTATAGCTGCCCTACGCCGTCTTGTTGGCCCTTCTGGGTTTTGCCCTGGCTGCCCCGGCTGAGGAAGCGACGCCGGCCGCTAAGGCTCCCGCTGAAGAGGCGAAGCCCGCTTCGGACGGTGACAAGGCGGTAGAGGGACGCACAGGCTTCTACCCAGGCTACGGCGTGGGAGCCTACGGTTCTGCCTTCAACCGCGGTGGAAGCTTTGGCCTGGGAAGTTACGGAAATTCTTACGGAAACGGTGGCTTTGGATATAACTACGGAGGATCCAACCGTCGTGACTACGGCCATGTGCAGACCTACGGAGATCGCGAGACTTTCGGCATTGCCCAGAATGCCGGCGCCAACCGCCGCTACGGACAGGGCAGCTTCGGAAACGTCTACAAGAACCAGGCTTTCGGAGCAGGAGGCAACCGCTACGGCGTGGGGTACCAGGGCGGATACCTTGGCTAGCAAACCAAAGGTGTGAACAAACGCTACGGTTTCAGTGTTTCAAGGAATCGTACTTGTTTATCTCGTATGCTATTTAGTATTACAGAACTACTGTCACCGCGTATGGCTGCTGTATGCTACACAGATACTACTACTTGACATAAGAAAGGCTATCGTACAAACTGCTCCGATGGCACGCTTAGTCTTCATTTCTTGATTTGTCTTACAAATGAAATTTGGTGTGCTAATACAGACGCGAATAATTATTGTGCTTTGGAAGGAACGCTCTGTGAAATGCGCACAAGGCAAGTTAAAAGACAGTGCAGTTGACAGTGTGTTTAGTACCAGTCATAAAGTGAAAAAACTCATTCTTCCGCATATAATACTACCATTGTTAATGAATTACCCGAGGTTCTTTTTGTCAAAATGTGCATCTATTTGTTCATTACTAACCATAGCGTATCTGCTCTTTTCTTTTTCAGAAATAACACGAATGCATTCAACTTTCATCGCTTCACCCTCGCCTGTTTATGCATTGCTTAAAAAGCAGCGGAATGACCATAATCAGAAAAAAATAGGAACCATTTTGCTTGATAGATAATAAAAAAACACGAAGAATAGTATACATCACAACTGAAAAAAAAAGAACGATCTATGGACATGACAATGAATATTCCAAAGCGTTCAGTAAGATCACAGCCTTCTTGTCCCAGAAAACAAAAATGCCATGGATGAATTCAATAAAACACTATTTATTTTCAACAAATTCTGGTGTTTTGCAAGTTCTTTTTCTTGAATGGTCAAGCTCGGCTACATTTTAAGTTTTTTTGAGACATTATTACCTAATAGCACTACTATGATTACAATATTGGCTACTTTAGATATTTCAATGTAGTCTCGTGAATAAATGCACAAATACATTCAAAGTAATGGTCCTGATCGTGTAAGTAACGTAGCCAGCATTTTCGTCTGAATTGATAGAACACACGAAGCAGTAACTACGCAGTAATTAATTCGCGTGTCCTTAGTATTGTGAAACGCTTAACAGGTGGAGGTGCAAAAGTTTACAGTGATGCAAGACATGCGTTCGGTAATCCAGGATAATACAGGTGATGGAATGCTTGCTCGTGGACATCAGACTTACTTTTGCGTCAGCGACACACATAAAAATTGCTAGACATGAATTATGGCAGTGAATAAACAAAGTTAAACAAAGTACATATAATTAATTCTTATATAGGGCAGAAAAGCAGATGGGTTGGGTCAAATGCTGTGAACAGCTCATTAATGCTTTGAAAATCCCACTGTTAACTTTAGCAGAGTAATAAGATTTGTTCATTTCTTTCAAGCAAATTAGAAACTGAGCAAAGCTACTTCTATATTTTTCGTGGTGTCAAGAGTGATCCAGCTTTGCTATATAAGCCATCGTTTGACTTAATTCACTTCGCCTGTGCTGGGGCTGCGCTTGGCATTACGCGTATATTAGGCATGGCCGACGTAAGCTGACGCGACCGTACCGCAATTGTTGTCGTGAATCCTGATGGCATACTGGCCATCTGCTAGTTGCACTCATATACACTTTGGTTTTTGTTTCGTCGACGAAATGTGGTAGAATAATAATTACTCCGTAATAATTAGTAGACATTAAAAATGTCACTGTGGGAATGGGCTCTTCGCAAAAAACGCTTCAATTTTCTCATTGAAATCAAGCTCCCATCTAGCCTGTTTCAAAGGTTATATATTTCATTTCCCGAATTGCTACCGTAATCGATCACTCAAGATATATTAAGATGTTACAGCTACTTATAAAGTCATCATGAAAGCAGCAAACGAACAACTCATTGCAGTTGTGAACACCTTCAGACACCTTTTTTATTTCATTTTATTTATTTCAATACTCCCAGCAACATTATGGTCGCCAAGGCAGAAGGGGTTACAGTGCAGATAACGTTTAGACTATTTACAGAACGTTATCATCTTACAAGTAAAAGGTAATAGAAAACAAACATAACTGAGATAATAACTTAGCAGTAAAATCTGACTTACTGATTGCAAATAAAGGACCAAACCACTAAAAAACACGACAATGAACATTTACAATAAGTGATCATTATATATTAAAGAACATACCCAGTGATCACATGTAGGAAACGATAGCCGGCAAAAAAGAATCAACATTGGCATGTTTTCCAGCTCATGTGATAGCCCGTTCCACTCAGCGATTGTTCTTGAAAAAAAAAGCCTTGTACGCATTTGTTTTACATTGAGGTACCAAAATGAACTTGCTGTGTTTTGTCCGGGTAGGTCGTGACCTGTTGAATTCCATGCACGCCTGGAAGTCTAGTTTATTGGGGCTGTTGACGATGTTGAACGTCATGTTCCGACGGTGGAACTTCCTCCGTAATTTGAGAGGGTAATGACCAGATTGCATGTAAAGACCTGTTATCAACACATTCCTACTATATTTATTGCAAATAAAACAAAGTGCTTTTCTATGAATACACTCTATGCGATTGATCTTCATTTTAGTGTTTGGATCCCAGACCATATCTCCGTACTCGAGTAAAGAACGCATGAGGGATGAGTATGCAAATAACTTTGTATTACTGGTGCAGTGTTTCAATCGATGCCTGAGCAACCAGAGCCGTTTTGAAGCATTAGTTACAATATTTGTAATGTGCGTGTTCCAGTTGAACGTAGAATGAATAGTTCAACCCAAGTATTTGAACTGATCACCACGGGTGACTAGGTTAATGCTCACATTGTACGCTTAGGGAAGCGGGGATTTTTTACGCGTTATTAACATCTGAGTGCAATTCGCAGAATTGAAAATCATCTCCCACATATGACACCAATTAGTTACAGCCATTAATTTGCTGTTATATGCGGCTTGGTCCTCAGTTGTCTCAATATTGTTATAGACAATGCAGTCATTTGCAAAAAGAAAAGCAGCTGCGTACAGGAGAGTCAAAAGCCAAGTAATTCGGATATACAAGTAAAGGAAGGGGCCTGTTGGGACCTGAGTCCTGTGGGTCTCGTCGTTGGTAGCTGGCTCCCATCGGACTCGTCCCTTATAGCGAGAAGCAATGCTTATATGGGAAAACAGAGAACAGACGTTTATTTACATTAGAGAGAGGTCAATAAGAAAGTTTAGATATATAGTGGCGTTCTTCGTACATGGCGAGCTCTCCACTCGAAAAAGCACACCGAATGAGCCGTGGGGGCTCATTATAAAGGGTCTGTCCTCCCCAGATCCCTAGATCGGGGACCGCGTACAGAGGGCACCGTCCAATCACGGACCACACATTACCCGCGAGGGTGACGAGCACGCACGGTCCACGCGAACGTTCAAAACTGAAGCGTGGTCACCGCACGGCCATGTGGCACGAACGCGGCTCCCCCCCCGTCAAGGTGTGTCGCTGGGCGAGGGGTCTGAAGTTGATGACTGCATCCATCGAAAGGGCCGCCGTAAACAAGCTTCAAATGGTGCCGAACGATTCGTTCAATTAGCGGGACGATTCCCGGCCGCCGCCGCCGCCGTCATCTTCCAAAGAAGAAGCTGCACCGGTGGTCTCCCGAACTGCTCACGGCGCCGCGGCGGCAGGACGCCGCACCCTCCGGCCAGGTGGGAACAATACATGGCGGACACAGGCCGCCAACCCGTTTGGCGACTCAAAAGGAACATCAAAAGGAACGCCGATCCATTGTCAGACCCGGCGCCGGTCCTAACAGCCTCTCCGCCGGGGAAAGAAGATCCCGAAGTGCAGTGGCCAGCAGGTACTGTGCAGCGGGATCTGTATTGCAGCTTGTCGGCTCTTCCTCTATTACTTTGGTCCCGAACACTGGATCCGATGATCATCGACCAAGAGGGCGTTGCTCGCAGGGATGAGGTGAACCCCTCCACCATATTCTCCGCCCACCACAAACGAGGAACTGCGGAAACTGCGCCGAAAGCACACCCACACACAAGCAAGCACACGGCAATTCTCTACTCAGAATCACCAGACTCAGATTCACCTGTGGAAGTCATTTCCTTCTACCTCAACTTTATTCCTGTGGCCCCCGCCGAGTCGCAACACCACATCAGCCACTTTTGAAGACATTAAACAAAACACTTGACACATGATTGGATAAATACAGAAAACTAGTGGGCCTCAAATCGAGGATAGAAAGCAGAAAATCGTTTTGAAGCCCTCGGGGTACTAGGGACAACGACTCAGACCACCTGCGTTGCTGTTGAGTTTACCCTTCTTGTAATGGATATCAAAGGTGTATTGTTGAAGAGCTAAGCTCCAGCGCAAAAGACGGCCGTTTTTCGATGACATGGACTGTAGCCATGTGAGGGGACAGTGGTCAGTCTCTATTGTGAACCTAGAACCGGCGATGTAACAAGCTAGCTTCTGCACAGCCCAAACAACGCAGGCACATTCCTTTTCTGAGGCACTGTATGCTTCCTCACGAACAGAAAGCTTTCTACTGGCATACAGTACAGGGTGTTCCTGGTCGTTCTCTCCCCTCTGACAAAGCACGACACCCATACCCCGGTCGCTGGCGTCACACTGAAGAATGAACGGCTTAGAGTAGTCAGGCGCGCTCAACACTGGCTGACTTTTTAGTGCCTTCTTTAGCGTAGAAAATGCATGTTCCTTGGCCCCATCCCATTTTACGGTCTGGGGTTCAGTCTTTCTAAGAGCGTCTGTCAAGGAACTTGCAATGTCAGAGTAACGCGGGATATACCTTTGATAATAACCGGCCAATCCAAGAAACGACCGAATGTCTTTCTTGGTTCGTGGTTGGGGAAAGTTGTCTATTGCGGCCAGCTTTACTTCTGACGGCCGGCGGTAGCCTTGGCCTATTACATGCCCTAGATAAGCTACCTCAGCGCGCCCCAATTGGCATTTCGCAACCTTCACTGTTAAGCCGGCCTCACGCAGACGACATAGCACAGCTCGCAAGTGTTTCATGTGGTCTATCCAGGAAGAAGAAAAAATAGCAATATCATCTAGGTACGGGAGGGCAAAGTCCTCCATACCCTGTAACACTTTGTCCATTAGGCCAGAAAAGCAATAAGGGGCATTCTTTAATCCAAAACTAAGGACCTTCGGCCGAAATGTTCCCATCGGGGAAATAAACGCCGCAAGCCTACTAGCCCTTTCAGTTAGAGGCACCTGCCAGTATCCCCTGACTAAATCCAAAGTCGAGATGAAATTGGCACTGCTGACTTGCTCAAGTCTTTCCTCAATATGCGGAATTGGATAAGTTTGGTCCTTTGTAATCGAGTTGAGCCTCCGATAGTCAATACACGGTCGCGGCTCTTTCCCTGGGACCTCAACCAAGATCAGAGGCGAGGTGTAATCACTCTCTCCTGGCTCGATCACTCCTAGCTCGAGCATTCGGTTTATCTCCGCGGCCATTATTTCCCGTTGCCTCGGGGAAACGCGGTAAGCTTTAGAACGAATTGGTTCCGAAGATGTCAGCTCAATATCATGAACTAGGGCTTTGGTTCTGCCAGGTGTGTCTGAAAATGTTTCTTTAAAGTCAAACAATAGTTCCTTCAGTTCCGCTTTCTGATCTGGCTCCAACTCCGCCTGCTCTACCAGGTTACTAATAGTCTCGCCAATGTCTTTGTTTTCTGTTGTTAACTCCGGGAAATCAATAGGCATTTCTTCCGGTTGATTGAGCGACATGTTTACAACGGCATGCCTCTGCTGGTACGGTTTGAGCAGATTAGTGTGGTACACCTGTTGCGTTTTACGCCTTCCCAGTCCAGTAACCAAGTAATTTGTGTCTGACAATTTCTGAACCACCTCAACAGGTCCCTCCCACTGGACCTGAAGTTTATTCTTCAGTGAGGGTTTCAGTATCATCACTTTTTCCCCCACTCGAAAGCTTCGCGTCCGGGCTGTCTTGTCATAATAGCGCTTAGCGTTGTTTTGAGCTCTGCGCATTTCCTGCTCCGCTAGTTCTTGAGCTGCGTGAAGTCGGTCCAACAGCTCAAGTACGTATGCTACTACCGAAGGGTCGTCCGCCCGGCCCTCCCAAGATTCTCGAACAATGCGAAGTGGGGAGCGAAGAGCACGTCCGTAAACAAGCTCCGCAGGCGAAAACCCTGTTGATTCGTGAGGAGCGACCCGAAGCGCGAACATAGCTGCGGGCAAGCAAGCCTCCCAATCCTCTTTTTGCTCATAACAAAGGGCGCGTAGCAGCCGTTTCATGACTGAATGTACCTTTTCTACAGCATTTGACTGAGGGTGGTACACTGAACTGTGGATGATTTTAACACCACACTTTTCTAAAAATGTCGAGGTTAGTGCACTTGTAAAAACAGATCCCTGGTCGGACTGAATTTCTGCAGGGAAGCCTACACGTGCAAAGATAGATAAAAGCGCTTTAACTACCTCTTCCGAGCTGAGCTCCTTTAACGGTACTGCTTCCGGGAATTTCGTGGCCGGGCAGAGCACTGTGAGTATGTGCCGGTACCCGGACTGCGTTACAGGAAGTGGACCCACTGTGTCTATAACTAGCCTGCGAAACGGTTCTGTGATAATGGGGACCAGCTTCATAGGTGCTTTAGCCTTATCCCCTGGCTTGCCAACGCGTTGGCACGTGTCGCAGCTTCTTACAAATGCCTCCACCTCCCGAAAGCAGCCGGGCCAGTAAAACTCCCGTAACAAACATTCTTTTGTTTTTTTGATGCCGAGATGCCCTGACCACAAACCTCCGTGGACCAGGTGCAGCAGCTCCTTGCGGAAAGGATACGGTACGACTAGCTGATTAAACCGAACTCCTTTTCGACTCGTGTACTTTCTGTACAAGACGCCCCCCTTTTTGGTGAACTGAATGTTTTGCTTAGCCACCCCTTCCTTCGCGTCTGGCGTTAGGTTACGGAGAGTGGAGTCATTTTCCTGTTCCACTATCAGTTCTGTAGGACTTACATTTAACAGCTTTATAGTGCATTCTACTTCTCGAGATGCCTCGGATTCATCCGGTTTCTTACATCTTTCTTTAGATATTGTGTTTTGAGGCTCCATTATAGGGTGGTCCAGTTTCGTGTCAGGTAAAGAAGGCTCTGCCGCTGAAGCTGTTTCGTCTGCCACCGGATCTTTACCAACTGTCTGAGCGGCGAGCTCCCTTGCTTTGGATCGAGTTAAGGCCTGTACGATACCCTCACTGAACCCAATTCCTTTTTGTCGCAGCAAGTACTCTGATTTATTTGAGAACAAATACGGGTATTGCACTGGGAGATGTGCCGAAACGGCAGCTTCAGTGTCTAGAACACCGAAAGGGCCTTCGATGCGGACTCTTGCTACTGGGAGACATGCACTGTTTGTCTCTACTGCTTGTCTTATCCATGCGCATTCTCCTGTAAACTGACTCTCCTCGACATAGGACGGGTGCACTACATCCATAGTGGCGGCCGAATCGCGGAGCACGCGGCACGGTTGGCCGTTCACGACTAGGTCTCGGATGTATGGTTCTAGCAATTTCATGTTTTCGTCATTACTACAGAGTGACATTAACACAACTTTCGGGTTCTTACAACCCAAAGAAATATGCCCCGTCTGTTGGCAGTTATAGCAAACTATCGGCTTCTTGGCCTCGAACGCCTTTTTCTGTTGCCCTTCCGCCCTTTTCTCGGGTGCTTCTTCCTTTCTCTTGTTTTTCTCATCACCGCTTCCTTTGGAGTCTAAACCCTCCTTTGGCATATACCGACCCGACTTTGTCCATCGCGGAGGCTTGTCGGCCCGATATTTACTAATCTCCCTCCTAGGGACATCCTCGCCTTCGAGGGCACGGCGATTTACGTACTCCTCTGCGAGCTCTGCCGCTCTCGTGATAGTATCTACTCCTTGTCTATCCTGAACCCAGTACCTAATGTTTTCAGGTAGACGCCGAAAGAATTGTTCCAACGCAAAACACTGCAGAGTCTTTTCCGCGTCGCCAAGCGCACCCTCCTCTCTAAGCCATTCCTCCAGATTTACCTTTAAGGTGTACGCAAACTCTGGGTATGACTCGTCTTTGGCTTTCTCGATCTCACGAAATTTTCGCCTGAACGCCTCCGCTGACAGTCTGTACTTTTTGAGCAGACTCGCTTTGACTCTGTCATAGTCGTCTGCGTCTTCTTTACCCATACGGGCTATAATGTCAGCTACTTCACACGGCAGCAGCGTAAGCAAGCGCTGGGGCCACGTGTTTTTAGCAAAATTTTCCCTCTCGCACGTGCGCTCAAAGTGCACCAGAAAAAGACCCATGTCCCCTCCTACCGCGTAGGATGGCATCAAATCTGTCATTCGGCGCTCTCTTTCTCGTGCCACTGCGCTAGCTCCGTTCATTGATTGAGCCTTTGCTAGTTCAATTTCTAGGCGTTTCATTTCCATACGATCGATACGTTCTCTTTCCCTTTCCTCTTTTTCCTCATGACGTCTCTGTTCCTCTTTTTCCTCACGACGTCTCTGTTCCTCTTTTTCCTCACGGAGCCTCTGCTCCTCTTTTTCCTCACGGAGCCTCTGCTCCTCTTTCCTTTGCGTAATAGCCTCCAAGCATTCGCTCAGCTCCTCGTCATCTGCCCCGATCTTCTCGATGGCGTCAATGATCTCCTGCTTTCTTTTCGTCTCGGCAATTACCTGGCCCAGCTCTCGGGCCAACTCTAACAACTCTGGCTTTTTTAGTCCCTTCAAATTCATGGCGGTCCTTGGTGCTGCTAACTCTTTTAACTAAACAACTTTGACGTACTATCAATACTTCCGTCCACCGTTACCAAATCACTGCTTTGTTTACAATCCTACGCAAAGCCTGGTGATATCTCAGCAAAGAAAAGCAGTGCACTCACCCTATGCAGTCATGAATTCGGACGCGTTCCTTCCAGTGTTGTCAGTGATGCCACGAAGCAGTTTTGTCCGACTCTAGGTCCTCCAGACAGCAGGTCTCAGCATTGCCTCCTGGTCGATGAGCTCGATCCCACCGCTGCCATCCAGTTGTTGGGACCTGAGTCCTGTGGGTCTCGTCGTTGGTAGCTGGCTCCCATCGGACTCGTCCCTTATAGCGAGAAGCAATGCTTATATGGGAAAACAGAGAACAGACGTTTATTTACATTAGAGAGAGGTCAATAAGAAAGTTTAGATATATAGTGGCGTTCTTCGTACATGGCGAGCTCTCCACTCGAAAAAGCACACCGAATGAGCCGTGGGGGCTCATTATAAAGGGTCTGTCCTCCCCAGATCCCTAGATCGGGGACCGCGTACAGAGGGCACCGTCCAATCACGGACCACACATTACCCGCGAGGGTGACGAGCACGCACGGTCCACGCGAACGTTCAAAACTGAAGCGTGGTCACCGCACGGCCATGTGGCACGAACGCGGCTCCCCCCCCGTCAAGGTGTGTCGCTGGGCGAGGGGTCTGAAGTTGATGACTGCATCCATCGAAAGGGCCGCCGTAAACAAGCTTCAAATGGTGCCGAACGATTCGTTCAATTAGCGGGACGATTCCCGGCCGCCGCCGCCGCCGTCATCTTCCAAAGAAGAAGCTGCACCGGTGGTCTCCCGAACTGCTCACGGCGCCGCGGCGGCAGGACGCCGCACCCTCCGGCCAGGTGGGAACAATACATGGCGGACACAGGCCGCCAACCCGTTTGGCGACTCAAAAAGAACATCAAAAGGAACGCCGATCCATTGTCAGACCCGGCGCCGGTCCTAACAGGCCCAAGGACCGAAACTTTACGTAGACCAGAAAACGCTGGTGCTGCTTTAAACTGCATTTGCTACTTGGACGTATTGATGGTGGCTCGATAGATAACAGTCGAGCCACTTTACAAGTTGAATGTTGTTTAAAGGGCTTCTAAGTTTCGTCTTAAAGTAGTATGAATTAATAGTTGTTGGGGTTAATCATATCCCAAAAGCACCACATGATTTCGGACACATTTTGTGTAACACGCATTATATCGGCAACTTTGTCAACTTATTAAGGTTCACACGTTACATGCGGCCATATATGCTAACCAATCAGACCTGCACTTACCAGCACGAATGACCAAAGTAAATATACATCTGTATATTTCAAATTGATTATTTAATTATTTTATGGCAAAACTCCTCATCGTCTTGGGCAATTCCGCGTCCTTCGGGCGGCGTTGCCAGCCCAGTATATCAACAGACAGACAAACGAATAGACAGACGGACGAATAAACGGACAAACAGACGAACGGCCGCTTCGCCCCACTCATCATCATTTATTCCGGGAATATGATGTGATTTTTTCACACAAAAAACTCTAACCTTTATTGAACGTTTAGCGGGTTTTAAAATGGGCTTCTTTAACGAAGGTTCCGCAGTCAACCTTTTTTTTAGGGGTGAGCTCCACAGGGTGTGAGTCTGTCCATCCTCCCATGGTGTGTGTAGCCACCGGTGGCACATACCCGAAAAAGTGGTCCTTAGAATGTCCGCTGGATGGCGGCACTTGTATATGAAGAATACGCGATGAAAAGATGTGAGATGGCTGTACTTGGAGTGTTCATTAGATTGAATGGACATATAGATACACGGAAGGACTGACGAACGCATAGACAGACAGAGGGGAGGACGCAAGGACGGACGGAAGGAGAGACGGAAGAACGGACGTACGGATGGATGAATAGAGGGGCGCACGGAAGGACGGATGCACCGACGATCACACGGATGGATGGACACACGGACGGACAAACGGATGGTGGCATGGACGGACGGAAGCAAGAACGAATGGGCGGACGAAAGCACAGACAGACTGACGAACGCTTCAACCCACCAAACATCATTCACTCTGTGAATATGCTGTGATTTTTTTATCATAAGGAGGCCGTTGTTGGCAATATTGCCAATTGTGGCCTTGGAGTTGGCATTATTGACACCGCAGTCACTGAAACAACCCGCAGTTTAGTAAATGTTTGTGCCACTAAAGTAAAGTGAGCTTGTGTGGCTGGAGCAGTGTTCTGCTTACTTTTATTCTTGAACTAAAGTTTTAACATGCATAAAAAGGTACGGAGCATCCTAATTGGTAGAAGACGTATAGGTTAGTGCATAAGCTTATTCATTAAAATTCTTTGCTTGAAACTTTACATTTAAAAGGAGGGCGTTACCAAGTTACAGTTCATTGGCCAAATGCAAGAAATTATTGACGTCAAGGCGAGTAATGGATTGCAACTGTCGCTGCGTTAACTGGTGAACTTCAGCAAGGCTTTTGAAAGAGTTACCAATGCCGAAGAAAGTATACCCTGTGCCTCACTGTGCCATGAAATGGCAGAAGCTGCTTTATAAGACGTACGAAGCAGTCAAATGAACCCCGTATAATTTCTTACATGTTTCAGGTCTAAGGGACACGTAAATTATATAGTGGATATTAGTTTTCGCTCTCTATGACATACAGAAATTTATAGTTCGTTCATATAAAAGCACATGATGTAACCAATTTTTATATGAATCGCTTATACAGACGCTTCACAGGGTGAAGCTTTTTTGCAGATGCACTCGTACTACGCATCTATTGGGAGAGAACACATTTCTGCGACGTAAACAAGTGGTTCTGTTCCAGGATATATGCAAACGAGTCCCAAGAAAATATAATTAGGCTATATGTAGTGTAGCACATGCTTGTGCTCTTTAGTTAGCGGCTCATAAACTCACGCTCTACATGACACCATGGTCAAAGATTGTTCGAGCTTCACCACCTTAGCCTTATGCTGCGTTTGCTAAAACCATACAAGTGCTAAATATCAACGCGTACAAAACACCAAGATGAAGAAAGTGAATACATGACATATATCAACGCTTAATAGATTAGGCCCAATACACTTTCATCTCAGTAACTTTTACCATAGGTTAGCGAAATCCCAACTATTTCATACTCTGTAAGTAGTAGGTAACGAGTAGTTACTTAAGTTGTAACAAGTCGAATATCCGCTACATTGTAACTATTCTATATGATGATATTACAGAGGTTTTCCTGTAGCCCATTATATTAAAAAATTAAATATAACCTCTAAATTATGGTGCGTTTAGGGGCAAACATCTTTTTGTTTTGGTGCACTCTATAGCTAACTTATATGCTGTCTCCACACAAAAGTTACTCAATTTTACACACACACAAAAAAGCGCCAGGCCTTTGCGGAGCAGGCAGTACAGTGACAGCGAAAGCTGGAAGAGCGGCCTTTCGGAGCCTTTTACAAACACTCTCTTTGGGTAACTGCTACAAGCACACTACGCTAGAAATAATCATAATTTTTCTGCGGTTGCCCAGCATTCACTATACTATACGTCATTATTCGAAGAAGCATGGTATCCGCTACACACTTGCAGGCAACTTCGTGCAATATTTTATGCAGTGGCTAACCACGATGAAAATATATGCCTGAGGCAGGTATGCGCCCCAGTGAAAAGAAGATCAAGGACAAGTTTTTATCTGCACTGATATGATAGAAAAAGTAACTACGTGGACAGAATATAACCACCTCAAGTTTCCATGGCAACCCCACTGGAGCCAGTCCAGAAAGCTCGAAGTTTTAATGCATAAATTTCGATCTCGTGTCCCCCCCCCCCCCCCCCCTTTAACCTGTATCTACACAGAGCTGGTCAGACGATATCACCCCTCTGCACATTCTGCGGAGAAATGAAATCAATAGAACATTATTTTTTGTATTGTCGCCGATACGCCTTATTTAGAAAAAGGCTTCTAGTTATTCTATTTCTGAAAATAGGCGTCACATTCACGGTGGAAACTGCACTAAGCTTTGGTGCCTCAGTTTTGGGACATTGCCACAGGGATGCTTTCAATGCCGTTGGCGATTATATTCAGGCATACAAACGCATATCTTTGTAATCTTATATCAAATATCTATTATTTATTACCCCCCCCCCCCAAAAAAAAATTCTAAATGGGCAGGTGAAGTAAACGCAGCTAAGTGGTAATCACAACACCAGAAATCTCAAAATTTCTCAACTTGACTTTTTCACTTTTTCTTTTTTTCATTTGCTCTCTTTTTATGGGGTTTTTCTTATATTAGTCATTATATAATACAAATTCTATACAAATAGTTTTATTGTTCACTGAAAAAAAATGCACTACGCTTTCTTGGTCAATCCCCCTGAGTGGGTGTGAGCCATGAGTCTAGGGAAACAGACAAAGAAACAAACTATTGGGTTGGTGCTTTGGACGACCCAGTCGTAACGCTATTCGCATTGTGTGACGCCTGGGTATTTTTCTTTTATGTTGTAAAGCGCTTTATTATTCACATTAACGCGATTCCTTTCTTGACATCAAGCCTCCCTAATGTCAGTTAAGAAACCAGTTTGAAGCACCAAGTTGGCTGAGTGGTAGCATACTGGGCTGGCGCGCAGCGGATCCGGGTTTCAATCCCATTGCATCCTTAGTGTTATTTATTTAATGAGCTTTTTCTTCTCTTTTTTGTGATACTGGTTACAGAAACCAGCGACGGTGTCGGCGGCGGACAACTACGGCGCCGCACGTGATTCGTGTTGCGATATCATAGCAGCTTTTGCTGCTAAACATTTCTCTGTGCTTCTGTCTGGGCTGGCAGGACGATGTCTGTGAGCTCACTCTATTGTTTTCACAAAAGATTCATTGAGGCAAATGAATAAAATTGTACAAGAGACTTTCCTTAGAACGCATTTCAAGAAAATAATAAAGATCACGTATAATTTAATTGAATTGCTTTCTGATTCATATATTTCTTTTGCGGCACAATAATTTTGATACAAGTCTGTTGTGACAACAAATCAGTCAGTTCATAAGCATACCGCTAATAACCATTTTGTCTGCTAAGCTAGAAAGAGTATCCCATGCCGCCATATTGGCATCAACCTCTCATATTTGATTATTTCATTAAAAAACTGACATAATTCAAGTGCAAGATATCCTCAAGTGAGACACTGCGCACATGTTCAAAAGCAGAGTGAAGTCTAATTGTGGGCACTCCTATAAGTAGCTGAAGTAACGTCCAAAACGACTACATGCTTCTGTGTGCGGTCAGTGCTTGACCATTCACAGAAAGACTTCTGATAACTTCGCCTATGGCTTCGCGTATGCGCAGACCACGGAAACCCTCTTGTGTTTCTTGAGCAGCACAGGACATCACGAGCGTCTCTGAACGGCACGAGTTCGTCTCCTGAAGTTTGAAGCCAACTGCTCATCGATATCTTTCTTGCGCTTCTCTCTTTTCTATTCTTTCCTTTTTGTGATTCCCGTCTCTTCCCCCCCCCCCCCCACTGTAATGTAGCCAACCAAGCCAAAGCTTCGTTGGCTACAGATGACAAAAGAGACAACGCCGGTATGCCAGGCCAGCAGTACTATTCTCTACATAGTCTTCCTTCTCTCCTTTGCTCTAGCTGCCTCGTGGTAGCCGAGCTCGATACCCAGAGCCAACCCCGCCCACCTGAAGCACTGTTGGCTGCTCCAGCACTTGCAGTGATGGCCGAGTGGGGTGACTAAGAGCGGCACCGGATATCGGGCTCGGCTACCACGAGGCATCTAGAGTGAAAGAGAGAAGGAAGACGATGTAGAAAATAGAACAGCCTGTCCAGTATTGGGCGTTCTCTCTGTTCCTCTGAATTACAATATATATATATTGTGAGCACTGAGTGTGTAGTTCATCATCTTCACCTGTGCATACAAATCATCCTGATTATCATCATCGTAGTCTTTCGCCCCGTGTTCGGTGGCTGGCTCATGCGCCTGTGTTGTTTCGTCTACCTAACGTCGTCTCACAAGTGGTAGAGCACGCTGTGATCCCAAAGTCCTCGAGCTCTACAGGTCACCCCTGGAGCTCCATTCTGGTCGATGGCTGTGCTTGCCAAGAGTGATGGCGCAAAACGACGCACCCCCTGCCGCCTTCATCGCTCCGGCTAAGCCTGCTGAGCCTCCCTACACCGGTAGTATCTCGCAGTGAGGCCCTCTAGTGTTTTGCGGCCTTTGCGGTGAGGACGTAGAAGAATAGCTGGAGAGTTACAACCGCGCCAGGGCTTGCAATTACTGGGATGAGGCACACAAGTTGCGCTATGTTCCCTTTTATCTCAAGAAGGTCACTAAGACGTGGTACCATAACCACGAACGCGGCTTCCCTGATTGATCAGCATTCACCGTGCAGCTGCGTCAGATATTCCGCCCTTCTGCAGGATGGTCTGAGGTAGCGAAACAGAAACACGCTACCCGCATCCAGGGGCCCGACGAATCGTACACGCCGTACATTGAAGACGTTCTTGCTCTCTGCTGCTGCACCCAAAGAGACATGCTGGAAGCTGATCGTATTCGTCATGTACTGAAAGGCATCAGCTCCGTCGTCTTCTGCGCTCTTGTTATGCAGAGCCCGACTACAGTTGAAGACATTATTACCTCCTGCCAGCGCCTGGATGAACTCTACTCAATGGTCCTCCCACACGCCTCCCGTGACACTTATCTTACTGGAGAGCATGAGCTGCGGGCTCTCATTCACACCAATATGAGAGAGGAACTTCACAGCCTTGTTCCTGTCAGCGTATTACTTCATCTGTCCACTCGCCCTCTCCTTACTTGCGGGAAATTATCAAGATTGAATTGGCGTCGATGACAGACGTCGCACATGCTCCTTCCCCTGTGCCCTTGCATGCGCCTTCAAATGCCGAAGTCATCTCACGGCCTCCTACACCAACTCCACCTGTACCTGCGGGCGTCGTATACGACCAATTGGCTGTGATGGCAGCCAAGGCACCAATAAAATCACACTTCTCTCCCTCGCGTTCTACGCACCCCGCCTGCAACTACTGTGGCATACCAGGACATACCTCCCGCTTTTGCCACCGGTGCTACCAAGATGAACCACGAGGTTATTGTTCGCACGAGAGTTACTGAGCTCCGAGGTCTGACTCCTGCGTTCCAGGAACCTACATTTCCCCGTCACGGCGTTCACCTTCACCTCCTTTGTCGCACGGTGACCCTCGTTCTCCTCGCTCACCCCGCCGTCATACACCGCTTCTCTTCTGCCGTACTACTTCGCTTTTACGTTCTGACCTGATGCCCGTTTACAGCCACTCAGAAATCTAGAAGCTGCAGTCTTTGGAGGAGATACTGCGCGTCGTCCAAATGCCACAATTTGTCCTGCGCGCCCTGCTAACTTACTGACTGTTTGTGTAGAGGGCATTTCGGTTGACGCACTCGTGGAGACTGGAGCCGCCGTTTCGGTCAGTAGTTGCGAAGTATGTCATCGTCTATGAAAAGTGTAAAATCCGTATGTTGGTCCGGTGTTTTGAGATGCTGATGACAATCCATTTACTTTCTCGGGCATTGCATTGCTTGTGTTCTGGCATTGCATTGCTTGTGTTCTCATCGAGAGAAATGTTGACTTCTTAACTAAGACACCTCATCTGCTGCTCTTCTTCCAACCATGTTTTGTATTCAGATAACCTTGAAAGAAGACCAACTTCAGCTTACCACTTTTTCCGCCGAATAGCACTACGGGAGAAGGTCAATCATTCCAATGTGGCACTGTAGGCATGTTTAAGGGTCTTATTTTTACATGAAGTGATGTACCAGTCATACTTGAAAAGCTTAGTACATGAAAGAGTTTGATAACATAGCTGGTGGTATCCTTCCCCGCCCCCCTTTGTCTACTGAAGTTAGCGAGGTAATGCCCTGGCATGTCATGTTTTCATATTGACTTGTAGTTTTGAGGCAGTATTATGATCTGAGATAGCTGGCTATTGATTGATGGATATGTGACGTTTAATGTTCAAAACCACCATATGATTATGAGAGACGCCGTAGTGAAGGGTTCCAGAAATTTTGAACTCTTTGGGTTCTATAACGTGGGAACCAAATCTGAGCACACGGACCTACAGCATTTTCACCTCCATCGAAAATGAAGCCGCCTGCAACCTTCGGGTCAGCAGCCGAGTACCTTAACCACTCGACCTCCATGGTGGGGAGAAGTCAGGGTGTTGGTGGCGACAAGTCCCCCGCAATAGTGTAGCGGTTATGGTATTCGGCTGCTGACCCGAAGGTCGCAGCTTTGATCCGGGCCACGGTAGTCGCATTGTGACCGAGGCGAATTGCTTGAGACCTGTGTACTGTGTGATGCCAGTGCGCGTTAAAAAACACCAGATGGTCAACTTTTCCGGAGCCTTACAACACGGCATCCCTCATAATCATATATGATGGCATTCATACTTAAAACTTCCGCAATATTATTATTAAATTGGAAACAATTATATGTGCTTATTCTTGCACGGTGTTCTTGAACCTTTCTTGCTGATAATCTAATTGTGAATGCACTTTCAAATACATCATATTCAACATGAATTGCCTAACAGTTCATAGACTTGTAAAATATTTGAAATGCAAACACGCCCATTCATTACACGCTATAAGTACGAGTATTCTTTTATAAAGACATCTAGTTTTCTGCAACTGGCTTTCAACCTTTGCATCATCCCAAGTCAGACGTAGTTAAATCTTCAGAAGAGCATTACCAAAAGACTTGGCCGTCAGCTGACACTGGGCCGTGTTGTGTTTTGGTGCTTATAGGATTTTTACTGCAGATGGCTAAGCAAAATTATATTCCTTTAGTAGTCGTGCAATACTTTTCTGAATCAGTATGCTCTGCACCTCCGTCAGAAATATTGTAATTTTCACCCGGAGCTGATGCCATAGCTGTTGGGATCTTTGTGAAAGCGGTTTCTCGGAAGAAGTGGTTGCCGACGTGGCGATTTTTCAAGAAGCCACTTCAAGAATTTCTGTAAGAGTAACAGTGCTTTGTTGCAAGACATAACCAGTCATTAGAGAGTTTTAGTTCTGGATGCCTAAGTAGCTAGCGTACCCAGGACGGTGGGGCGGTGGTATTGCGCATGCGCAAAACCCCAAGCACATGCGTCACTATATCGCTGGGGCCGTGCGCCCGCGCGGCCATACACGTCACTGCTACCACTAGCCTTCTAGTAAAGATAGGCTGTTCCTGGCACCCTTGCTGGCGCATCCTGTTACCCGTGACGTCACCCACGTTCACGCAAGCCAAGCCGAGGCTGGCCAAGCTCCCCACCCAACTCCCGAGCAAAAATGCGCCAAATCTCTGACAGCATGGCTCTGTCGCCTTCGAAAATGCCGCCTCCGGCGAAGCTGCGCATGCGCAAGGCTTTGCTTCACGCTGGAGATGCATATTTTTCTGTTGTATGAGGGTTTGGCCGTGAACCCGTTTGAACTTGGTACGAGATGGACAGTCATCTTACGCAACTTATCGGTGCTGTTGCTGAGGAACGCGGTAGGCCGATGTCTTCGGCACCACTTTCATTCGTTGCTCGCGCAGTTCGCGGTAGCGGCTTCAGTCACAACTGCGCACATACGAAAACAAATTTGTCTCGGGTTGATAACTTTGTCACATTAATTAGGAATCTTTATTGAAAGCAATAAACTTCATCTCACTATCTAACTCTTATTTAACATTTTCAATGGCAAAAATGAAAACAAAATACTTATGTGACTAGACGCTATGGCGCTGCGAGCGTGCGTGACCTTCGTGCGGCTTGCGTTTGCGTGTGCATCGCATTAAGGCATTCAGGTTGTGTACGCAACGCCGCACACCCCCAAGCCAGTGGGTCCCCAAAAGTTTACGAGCCAAGCTCTAAAAATCTCTATCGACGATAAGAGCGAAGTGCTCTGAACCGGGTTTACTTAGATGAAACCGAGACCGATTGCATGACTGTTGCTTACATCAAGATGCAGTCAACGCATCTGAGCTCGTGCAACGTACTCAACTACTCCATCTACAAGTCAAGGGAGGCCACTCGATTCTCCAGTGAAATGCAGTGTGCATCTATAGAGCGGGCGGGAGAAGGATGAGTGAGGAAAATTGTATGCAACCCACGCATTGCACTTTGCAGCTCTCTCTGGTGCAGAGTACCAAAGTCCGACAATGCATGCATGACTGTGATCCTTAAGTCACTCTTAGAGCTCTCTAGTTCTCGCTTTCGACGTTTGAGATTGCTTACATTAGTTTAACGACGACGCATGAAATAAGCTTGCTTTTGCTTTTTTAGAATGAAACAGTGCCACCTAAGGCACTGTTGCATGACAGTCTCTGTAGCACTGATGATACATAGACTAATAAGAATGGGACCCGAGTTTCAGCACATTCAGAAATTTTACACTACAGCACACGTCCTTCACTCACGCACGCACGTATACTAGCCCCTAAGTTGCATTGACAAGCCTAGACACATTCAAGCGATTGGGAGGGTCATAAAAAATAATAAGTCATGGTTGTTTCTTCCGTCATGGGAATGCGTAAAACTCGAGAGTGCAACGAGTCCTCAAAGAAGTACTTGACCGTTTGTAGTGCAGTAATATAGGAGACTCTGTGCAATTCCTATTGGTGTTTAACAAATATTCCATCACTTTACGTCGATGCAACCACGTTGATGCCTATAGTAATAGATGTACCTCCCGACGACTAGCGCCCATGATCACAATTCAACCGTTGGGATAGCAGAAGTTGTTAACATATAATTTCACACCACGTATGATAGATTCTCCCCCCCCAAATAGTATCAACAAGCACGTAAACGTACTCGATATTTACTTATTCAAAGCGTTGTCAAATGTGAAGTAAAGGCCATACGCGCCGTCTCTTCCCTCTATTGTGGCCGTGCTTTCTCACAGGATGAGCGAGGAACGTGGTGTGGCAGCAAGGAAATCATCTGAAAGCTATCTTTAAATATTAATTGATGTTATGAGCGAGGCTTGGGCTCTAGTCACCATCTCATAGTGTGGGAAAGCATTGACAATATAACACTTCTAAAGGAAACGGATTGTCGTAGCAACTGCGCGTTGCCGGTCATAATCGCGGAAGCTACGCATTACTTCACTCTACTGCTTCGAGATGGCGGCACCATCTCGTGAAACAACAGCATGGCGAGAGGAAATAGTGAAATATAAAAGGTGTGTTCTTGTAACATCCTTCACGTGTTTGACGGTAGTGCAATGGGCTACCCGCCCACCAGCCATCGTCATGAAGCGAGAGGTCGTAGGTTTGACTCCGGTGTGTCGAGGTCTTTCTTCCAGTTTTTTTTTCTTTCCATAAGATCACGTTCATTTTCTTGGAATATTTCCGGAATTGAAATAGGTCATGGAGGTTTTGGTAGACCCCCACGTAAAACACTTTCGTAGGTATGCCTCCGGCCAAGAATATAGATTATGTGGAAGCACGTTCGTGACTTGTAGACAAAGCTCAACGCAGTTGAAATGTGAAAATTTGTAACATACAAGCGTTAGAGGCTCACTGCCAAAACGGACAACGAACGCTAATTCTGGGTGGCTTAGGCACGTGCGTGGAAACGCTGAAGTGCTGAAAACCGCCTAGCAAAAGCATCAGCGGTGACTTATTCGCGATATCCGCAAAATCTAGATATGTAGGGCACAGAGTGTATTAAAAGTAAAAAAAAAATGTCCTTTCATACAGACAACTAACTTCAGCAATGAAATAGTAGATCAGATTGAGTCTCATTAGTGACACAAAGATCGGGCAAGCAGCGGAGCTGGGGGTGTTTCTCCCCTCTTCACCTCGTTGCGCCTCTCTATATTGCACTGCCGTGGTGGTCTAGTGGCTAAGGTACTCGGCTACTGACCTGCAGGTCGCAGGTTCGAATCCCGGCTGTGGCGGCTGCATTTCCCAAGGAGGCGGAAATGTTGTAGGCCTGTGTGCTCACATTTGGGTGCACGTTAAAAAAGCCCAGGTGGTCGAAATTTCCGGAGCCCTCCACTACGGTGTCTCTCATAATCATATGGTGGTTTTGGGACGTTCAACCCCACATATCAATCAGTCCATCTCTCTATATCTTTCTTTTATGCTGTCACACGGCATGTGAAATGTCATTCGCGGCTAATGACATTCATAACGAATGTCATTGCAATCTTTCCTTTCAGTCTAGACGGCTGTATGTAATGACATTCGAAGTTCATGTCAATGTTTGTCGGCAGGCTTCTATGATAATAGAAAGTTACAAATCACGCATTCATCTGACATATTATCGCTCTATTGTTATTTACACAACAAATAACAGTGTCCGATTGGTTTAAGATATACTGCGACGGAATACAACAATATCAGTAAAAAAAAAAAAACCTTCTACGCATTCCAAGCAAGACCAGCTTGAAGCCGCTCACAACTTGCAGTCGGCAATACTTGGTACCACGACAGCGTTCGTGAATTTGTGACCGCGATGGGTTGTCACAATCGGTTCAAGTTTTGTGATCCTGAGAAATTTATTATCCCGAGACCCCTCATGAGTTCACAGTAGCACAGCCACCCAGAATGACACATATATCTATGTTCATGGAGCCCATAAACATACATTTTTTTGCATGCGCTGTTCCTACTACTAGTTCTAGTTCAAACAAACGTTAACTCCTTTGCAATCGCTGCGAACGAAGCATGAGAATTAAAGCGACTGAAACGTCTCAAGCTTGCTATTAAAAAAATTTCAGATGACGGCAGATTTGTAGCTGCGCCTACATGCCAATACGCCAATACTTTTACGTTGGCTGCTCTTTGGGCTTCGACTTCATCAGCGATTAAGATAGACGTGGGGTGATTCCCGAAAAAGAAAATCAGTTTCAGAACACTCCCTTTAACCTGCGTGACTACCGATTCAAGCAGACGCTCTACGTCAGTCCTACCACGTTCAGATACTTGTGGAATTACTGCAGTGCGTCTTGGTGTGCCAAAGCTCTAATATTCGAACGCCATTTAGCGCAGAGAAAGGCGTTGCCGTGGGACTATGCCGCTTCTGTTCGAGCACCGAAGACCACACGAACGCACACCTTTTTGGCATCGGCTGGTCCACTGGGAACATTATGTACTGAGAGTTCTGCCGAGCAGTCGTGAGAATACTTGAGGACGCTTAGATACACGTGCCACGGAAGGAGGAGATGGCCGATCAAATGCGTGAGTGTTACGTCGTCACTGGTTTCCCGTAGGTCGTGGGCGCGCTAGACGGTTGCCTCTTTGCTGTATCTCCTCCCTAGAAAGATGCAGTCGACTATTACAACAATAAAGAATGGTACGTTTCCTTTGATGTTATATCAATACCTTTATAGACATAGGTGGGGTCCTTTATATCTACATGTAGAAACTGAGCACAAAATATCAATTTTTCATTTTTTTCTTCATTAGCGTGTCACGTTCAAGAGGTAGCACCTACACCCAGTATTTCTTCACGCACTAATGCACAGTGTATATATGAAATACAATCAGAAAATTGAGCAATCAGAATTGAAATTCTAATTGACTTAGTAATAAATTATGATAGAAAACATATTGTAAATTCCAAAATGCTATTTGAGTACCGTTATTTCGAATTTGAAATTCCTGACATGAAGAAACTGAACTAATGTAAACATTTCTATGTAAGCAGCTCAGTTGCTTAAGACCTAATATTAACATACTGTTTAGGTTTTGTTATTCATTTCAAATATTTTCTGACCACTGCTATATCTTCCTTCTTGTGAAGGTACGGCATCTCACTGCTGACCCCTGTGGACCCCCTGTACCGCTTTCGGCACTTGGATGAGGGAGCCCAGGTAAATGTCTTAATGCGTTTATTTACGGCTGGTGAAGGTTGAAGAGAGTTGTGGAGAGTGATCACTTCAAGTTTTCAGTGTCAGTGATTGAACAGACACCAATAGCGCCTATCACGCTCTATGACCAAACATTTCCATGACATTGTATTTACTGAAGCCATATATAAATGCCGCAATTAGTTGTAATCAAGCAGTATTCACCTACAACCTCTCCAAGTCATGATGAATTGTGGAGAACGCGTTCAGTCGGGTTAAGCAACTCTTCAGGTTAAGATAATAGCAAGCAGACTGTCAAATGCCAAGCTTGCCATTAGGACAGCCTGCACTTGGCCCATTTGCGAAACCTGTCGGGACAACACGGATAACAGCTGGCACAAGACGTGTACACCTTCAATGAACTGTACAAGTAGCCCTCGCACAAGACTGATGAACGCACTGGTCAAGGTGAGGATGTAATTCGCACTCGCAGAATACTTTTCAGAAACGAGCCCAGTAAAACTAGTGTGTCAAATTATGCACTTCACATGGAAACATCAAGCACATACTTTATTTTGCTAAGTACTTCAGAAGTGCATCGGTCAGGTGCCGTTCTGTAGCTGCCGACTGCCGGAGTATACGTCAAGCTCCAGTCGCCGAAGCTCCGACTCCTCCTCTCTGCTTTTCCTTGAGTCAGTGTACAACTACCGATTTGTTTCTAATAGTTGTGTCAGAAGTGTTTTCAGTGTGTTAAGTCTGTCTGTTCAATTCTCAGGTGTGCTTTTTGTGTTGGTGCCTGTGGTCTGCTGTTGTCTGTGCTGGGTGATGGTGATGTTGGAAGAGAATCCCCTGGCATGGTTCTACGTGGGGGCTCTGACGGTGGCGGGGCTTCTGTGTGGTCATTTTCGCGCTCTTCCTGCTTTGCCTGCCCGTGCTCCATGCTGTGTATGAGCTGAAAAAAAAAATAAAGGGCCACATGGGATGAACATATTTGTGAAAAACTCCGAGCGAATATGCAATTGCTGCGGACAATCTGCAGATTATCACCTCGTACCTTCCACTTCATGATAGATGATATGTGTGATTCACCGTTCCAAAACCACCATATGATTATGAGAGACGCCGTAGTGGAGGGCTCCGGAAATTTTGACCACCTGGGGTTCTTTAACGTGCACCCAAATCTCAGCACACGGACCTACAGCATTTTTGCCTCCATGAAAATTGCGGAACCGCAGCAGGGATTCAATCCCGCGATCTGCGGGTCAACAGCCGAGTACCTTAATCACTATACCACCACGGCGAGGCTAACGTGCACTTCATACCAATGAAACTAAAGTGTGTGCTCTAATGTGAATGCACACGTTACGTGAGACCATGAGATAGTATTTAAGTGCCTGTATTCGGTGTGCTTCGTAAGCAATCGATATGTGCAACCCTTTCTAATTTACATGAATACGTATATCCACCTCGTAATGCTTGGCTGAAAATAAAAAGTCCCCCATAACTGCATACTGGCTGACTGAATTGTAACAATCCGCTATATTCACCACATGCTAGATTTTTAGAAGTTTATACCGACAACCCCGCTCTTACGTCCCAGTACAAGTGGCTCTCACTCACACATGCAAGACGTGCTGTATTGCACCAAATTGTACTCATTCCCACGCGGGTGGCCACCACTTACCAAGATGTACCGACAGATCAACGACTCAGTCTTCGTATTCCTCCGATCTCCAAGCACATGCAGCCCGAACATCATGCGGATTGTAGGGCTGATTGAGCGCGCCAACTACAGAAACGTCCCTCAAATCGTTCCAATGTCGCGTACACAGACGCCTCACGACACCCACATCGATCAACAATGGTGGCTGATTCCCTGGCCCCACAAGGGGGTGGAGCACGGCATGTAGTGTAATTCACTCCAGCGATATAACAGTTGCCAAAGAGGTTGCCATTGTTTTCGCAATGACCGACCTAATAATAAAGGTGATCATAAGTGATTCCCAACTCGCCATCCGAAATTTTGACGCGGGTCATATCTCTACACAGGTATACTCAATCATAAAGCATCACACCCCGCCTATCTCACCTCGCTTTCTTATCTGGGCCCAAGCTCATGAATTCCTTAGTGGAAATGCGCAGGCACACACTCTAGCCCGAGATCTCAACTGCCGGATGGAGTTCCTTACGCCTTACACTTCTCATTCTTCACCCTCCCAGGCCTGCGAAGAATTGACTCCTTTGGTCACTTACACAGACATTCTACAGCACTACAGACTAGACCGTCTCCGCTATCCTCCAGCTCATAAAGACCTCCTTCGACGTGATGCCGCCCTCTGGCACAAGCGTCAGACAGGTGTCTTTCCCAACCCCTGGCTTTATAGCAAGGTATATCCACACCTCGTGACACCACACTGTAAATACTGCTAACAATCGACCACCCTCATACACATGGCATGGACGTTCCCAATGTACGCTGACGCTTCTCACACAGAAGATACATGGGAGTCCCTTCTGCATATCACTGACTCGGCACAGCAACGCCGGGTAATCTCACGCGCATTGGAGGCCGCGGTGTCCCAAGGGATCCCCGCTGACCTCCTCTAACCAGCGTAACCGACGTCTCGGCCGGTCCGCTCTTTTGGGAGTAATAAAGTTTTCATCATCATCATCATCATCATCATCATTATCACAGAAAGAGTGTGGCGTTTCGAAAATTGGTAATAATATTCGTACCTAAAGTTAGCATTCAATGACACACCCTAATAAGCCATAATAACGCATGCGTATCTTCGTTTAGCGCATATGAAATGCCCTGTCAATCTTCGTAATTTTCCCCGCTCATGTTCAGAAATTTTTGAAGAGGCAGACACAAGACACGAGCATACTGTCAGACTGGTGGGACTGTAGTGCTGTAGGCTGCTAGCCTTGCATGCTGTGGAGTAAGTTCGTGCATTTTGTAGCAAGTATTTGTACTGGTAGTATCTAAACCATGAGCCCTTGTTTTTTTTGCCCGTGCTTAAAACAAGCGGTTCAATCAGTCTGCAAAGAATCAATCAGTTTCATTTGTCATATCGCCAGAGGAACGTACTAAATTTGTGCGTTTCCTGGTAACTGACACGAAACACACAAATGGCAAGTTAGCTTCACAGGAGCCTTATATGCTTCCAAAATGTACATATCATTTCCGCTGTGTTATCTGTACGTGTGGTCGCTTCTACAAGGCTGCTGTTGTTTATCGGTAGGCAGCTACAAAATTGAGCAATATCCGTATAAAAGTGCCACGTCACTGCACCTGGCCCAGTCGTTTTTCTGCTGAGATTCCTGTAATAAATGCGCTGTTATTCCAGTGATGCTCATAAAAGTTAGAGGGATCTGTAGCATTAGTGCTGCTAGGAAAGCTGGCATCTCATCTCCTTATGCAATTTGCCAATAACATCTTGTTAGCAAGAAATTTTATTATTGCTCCTTTTGTCACTTTACAGCATTCAGTCAATAATAATGTTTAGATAGACGTCGGTGCCTTAGAACAGAAAGATAAATTTGTATTCTCGCTACGAAGGCACCCCGAGAAACGATGTGTTGACATTAAAAATGCTAGCAAACAGAAGCAAAATTGAGAATACCTTGAGAAAATGACTAGTACCGAGAGCATAAGGGCACAACAAGATCATACAATTACAAGATATGCGCAAAAAAAAAAAACAGAACGCGTTTACAAAATCTAGCTGTAGTAAATAGGCATCAGTGTTGATTGATTGATTGATTTGTGGGGTTTGACGTCCCGAAACCACTATTTGATTATGAGAGACGCCGTAGTGGAGGGCTCCGGAAATTTTGACCACCTGGGGTTCTTTAATGTGCACCCAAATCTGAGTAGACGGGCCTACAACATTTCCGCCTCCATCAGAAATGCAGCCGCCACAGCCGGGATTCGATCCCGCGACCTGCGGGTCAGCAGCCGAGTACCTCAGCCACTAGACCACCGTGGCGGGGCAGGCATTAGTGCTGGTTGAAGGGCAAACCTGAAGCACAGTCCTGGCGTTCATGTTTTAATTCGTAAAAACTCAGCCTGCGCTACTACACACAAAAGACAATACACCCTCGCGAAGAATTGCCTATTCACCGCTAGCCAGCTTACAACGCTGCCTGAGCGTGCCCTCGCATTTTAAAGCGGCAGCACGTGACGAACACGTGTCGCCTTGAGCAGAGGTGCTCGCTTACCTGTAATGGCTAGCCGGGTTTTCTATTTTGTATTTTAGCTTTTGACGGTCTTCTCAATGCCTTGCGCACGCAGGCATTCTTTCATCGCAAGGTATACCTTCTTATTTCGCTTCACCCGCCTTAGGTCGACCAGATGATCTTCCCAGACATTCGAAAGGGCCCGAGTCTCCTCGTCAGCCCAATGCGCTTTTTGTTGGCTGTTTGTGGCATTCGGATCCATGGCTAGTAGATTGGTGTCCAACACGTGTGCACGTATATTATGATTAGCGAGTGCTACCACTCTGAAACTTCGCCAAAATAACACAAGGCGTTTCTATATATAGCTGGCAAGATGCGTTAGCGTCAAATGAGGGTCTGGAAAAGAGAATATAGCAGCACAAATTGCCTCCATTATACCGAAACCCTAACAACAACCTAAACCCTAACAAATGCCGAAACGCTAACAAAACAAATACTGAAACGCTAACAACAACCTTTAATAAATATCAGATCATAGTTTATACTAGCTTTGAGATAAATATTTTGCAATTTTTTCTCAAGTGACTGTTGACGAGATTACAAATGCCAGATTTCCAGAAGTTCGGCGAACACATTCAACGGCCTTATGTCATCGCGCGTGAATGTCGTTCACAATGCTCTTGTAGCAGCAGCAAAAATGTCATTACCGCTTAATGTATTTCGCTGCGAATGTCGTTACACATTCGGTGTGACGGCGGTATAATGTCATTTACATCGAGTGTCATTCTTTTGTATTGTCATTTCTTTGCTCTCACACCAAGAACCTAATGTCATTTGAGAAAACATTTTCTCTCGAATGAGATCCCGGAATACGTTCGCATTCGATTTGAGACTGAATAAATAGCAAAACGGCTGTTAACTTATGTATACGTTTCTACACTAAATCATAAACATGTTATTGGTTACTAGATCAACTTAGTACTGGTTTAGGGACATAATTGCACGCGCCTATGTTCCTAAACAAAATAAACTCTCAACTACAGTGGTTGGACGCCGGCCATGTTTCATTTGTGTTCTGTTGTTGTTGCCTGTACCGCGAATGTTGGTCGTACGATTGCACAGTCGTGTGCACCGCTACAGATCACTGTATTCACGCCCGCTCATACCATCGGCCATGCTCGTTTTCCAGTGTGTCGTGAGGCTGCGGCAAGTCATTTGAAACAGACGCCTTTTTAAATGCGAAGCATTTCTAAGCAAACTTAAGTGAGATTGACCATATCTATCTATCTATCTAGCTATCTATCTATCTAATTGATTGATTTGTGGGGTTTAACGTCCCAAAACCACCATATGATTATGAGAGACGCCGTAGTGGAGGGCTCCGGAAATTTCGACCACCTGGGGTTCTTTAACGTGCACCCAAATCTGAGCACACGGGCCTACAACATTTCCGCCTCCATCGGAAATGCAGCCGCCGCAGCCGGGAATCGAACCCGCGACCTGCGGGTCAGCAGCCGAGTACCTTAGCCACTAGACCACCACGGCGGGGCTATCTATCTATCTATCTATCTATCTATCTATCTATCTATCTATCTATCTATCTATCTATCTATCTATCTATCTATCTATCTATCTATCTATCTATCTATCTACGACTTTTAGCTGTCCTGGTCGTTTGGATTATGGGATCTATACCGAAATCGGTATGGCATAACATGATTGTACAACATGCTTAAGTGACTAGCCATAACCTAAAAATCATGATATGCATGTCATAAATGTCATGATTTACATGTCAGGGTCTTGATGCTCCTGTGATGTTGTCGTTCACATGACATCGCAAAGCTTGTATGGCATGACATGACTGCATGACTAACATAATAGGTCTTCACGTTGAAATCATGACATGCGTGGCATGTAAGAACATGACTACATGCCACGCTTCTGATGCGCTCGCGGTTGTTTCGCTAGCTTCATATAAACGACATTTGATATTACGTGGCGTGAATGAACGACGAAGGTATGTGACAGGTGCAAACATGATAATCCTCACATGTGTGTCATGTAAGAACACGACTACTTGCCATGGTCATGATGCGTTCGCGGCCGTTCCGCTAGATCCATATACACCAAATTTGGCGTTACGTGACGTGAGTGACGGTAAAAGTAGATGACTGGTGCAAGCATGATAATCATGATATGCGTGTCATGTAAGAATACGCATATACACCACGCTCTTGAGGCGCTCGCAGCTGTTTCGCTAGCTTCAAATGTAGCACATTTGGTATTACGTGACGTTAATAAACGACGATGATAAATGAAACGTCCAAACATTATAATCATGATATGCATGTCATGTAAAATAAGACTACATGCTACGCTCATAACATGCTCGTCGCCGTTTCGCTTGCATCACATATACGAAATTTAGTGTTACGTGACGTGAATGGATGACTGAGCATAAATGCCAGGCGTAAACATGATAATCATGGCATAGAAGTTTTGTACGGCATAATTTATGTCTGCCTAATAACGTTGTGCTGATTTTAATGTGAGAATTCAACCTTCCTCATACGTGCTTCATATATCATCCATTCCCACTGTACGTGCGCTCTACCAATTTAAATTCAAGGAGCCCCTTTTTACCCATAAAGTTATTTTTGTGGATACACGCATGTTGCATGCAAGTATTCATCCATTGTTATTTCTACAAAAGGCAGAGTTTAGGAGGATTACGGTCATGGCTTTCATTTAAAAATGACATTTTTTCTTGGCATGTGGCAGCACTTGGGTGAAACGACTATATTTCAGAATACTACCTACTCGGTCTCACTTGCTCTATTCATCTTCGATTCTTTTTTTTATAGTTCTACTCCTGGCTTCCTCTTTCTTTCGCTTTCTCGTTCTTGATATATATATATATATATATATATATATATATATATATATATATATATATATATATATATATATATATATTTATACCTAAGGGCTCGTGTTTTCGTGTTTTGACACAATTTCAATAAGACAATAATGCCAAGGAATGTATAGGGGAAGTTATTAAAACCAATGTAATGTAAATAGGAAGAAACAAAAGTGGGTGAAAAAATGACTTGCCGTGAGCAGCAATCGAACCTACGACCTTCGAATAACGCATTCGATGCATCGACCGCGTTATTCGAGAGAAGTGAGCCAATATTGGTGGTGAAGTGAGCAGGTCGATCAGCGAGGTAAACGCAGCTGCTTGGTCTTGGCCCCATGAGAAGGGCGCGTTCTTTCTGAGAAGAGCCCCGCCACGGTGGTCTAGTGGCTAAGGTGCTCGGCTGCTGACCCGCAGGTCGTGGGATCAAATCCCGGCTGTGGCGGCTGCATTTCCGATGGAGGCGGAAACGTTGTAGACCCGTGTACTCAGATTTGGGTGCACGTCAAAGAACCCCAGGTGGTCGAAATTTCCAGAGCCCTCCACTACGGCGTCTCTCATAATCATATAGTGGTTTTTGGACGTTAAACCCCACAAATCAATCAAATCTTTCTGAGAAGATCAGTTAGTGGTCGTGCAATTGTAGCATAATTGCGTATAAAACGACGGAAGTACGAGCATAAGCCCACAAAACAACGAACATCTTTGTTAGCAGAAGGCAGAGGAAATTTCTTGACAGCGCTAATCTTGCCAGGATTTGGTTGGACGCCAGCAGCATTTACACGATGACCAAGGACAGTGATTTCTCGTCGGCCAAAATTGCACTTTTCCGAGTTCAGCTGGAGTCCTGCTCGACAAAAAACTGCCAGAATGGTTGAGAAACGAGTTAGGTGGCTTTCAATTGTTGGGAAAAACAATCACATCGTCGAGGTAGCAAAGGCATATGGACCATTTATAACCACGGAGGAGAGAATACATCATCCGTTCGAACGTTGCCAGGGCGTTGCACAGCTCAAAAGGCATTACCTTGAACTGATAAACGCCATCCGGTGCGACAAAGGCAGTTTTTTCTCGGTCTAAGTTGTCGACAGAAATTTGCCAATAGCCCGAACGCAGATCTATAGATGAGTATCGCGCGCCATGAAGGCAGTCAAGGGCGTCGTCAATTCGTGGCAACGGATATACGTCTTCGCGGGTTATGGTATTCAAGGCACGGTAGTCAACGCAAACTCTCCAACTGCCATCCTTCTTTTTTACTAAAACAACAGGTGACGCCCATGGACTTGAAGAGGCCTCTATGACTCCTTTGCAGATCATCTTCTCGACTTCTCGTTGTACGACTTGGCGTTCGTACTGCGAAACACTATATTGTCGCCGTCTAATAGGACTAGCACCGCCGGCATGTATTTGATGTCGCACGAAGGACGTTTGACCCAAAGGGCGGTCATCGATGTCAAAAATACCTCGGTAGGTGGTCAGAACGTAGTGGAGTTGCGCAGCCTGATAGGGCAGAAGATCAGGGGCAATCATCATCGTGATTTCGTTGGTAGGTGTGTTTGCTCGGCTGGCTGCAATAGATAACGAGCAGTCTTCAGGGTCTAATGCCACAATGTTACATGCATAAAGTGGGAAAACATGGCCTAACGAAATGCCTTGCGGCAGAACGTGGGTCGAACTACTAAAGTTGAGGAGCGGAAGCTGAATGTAGTTGTCCACGATAGTCACGATGGTATGGGGCACCGCAACGCTTCGGGCCAAGAGTATATCCACTAAAGGAGACACTATGTATTCACTGTCAGGAAGAGCTGGTGATATCGTTAAGGCCACAAACGTGGTGGCTTGCGGGGACAGCCGAACATAATCAACAGCGCACAAGCGGTGGGACGGTGAGGACGGCACAACCCCAAGTCGAGGCAGTTCAAGTTGGAGACCGCCGGTTGCACAGTCGATGAGAGTGGCATGAGTGGACAAGAAATCCAATCCAAGAATCAGGTGTTTGGGGCACTGCTCAATAACTGCAAAGAGAAGAGATGTGGGGTGATCGGCGATTGTAATGCGTGCTGTGCACATTCCTGTGATTGCAAGGCTTCTTCTGTCGGCGACACGAATAATGCAAGAAGCAGTCGGTGTGAGAACTTTCTTCAGGTGGCGACGAAGTCACGTACTCATCACATAAATCTACGCCCCGGTGTCAATAAGTACAGAAACAGTCAGGCCGTCAACGTCGACGTCAATCAAATTTCGTCATGTCGGCAGTACAAGGAGAGGATTTGAGGTCGATATCGAGGACGCAGCTTCACCTCTAAGAGCTGCCCCGCTTAGTTTCTCTGATGGGAATTGAGCGGGGAGGTCGGGCGTCGTCGTAGAGGAGAAGGGGACGACGGGCGACGTCCAGGCGGTGAACGAGACTGAGGACGTCGAGGCGACGGTGAGCGGGTGTGCTGCGTATCAGGGGCATCGAAGGCGTTGGAATCAAAGAGTGTAAGGCGGCGGTAGTTGTCGGGGATCGGCGCAGGAGGCTGGAAAAGGTGGTAGCTGTCGGCGCGGCGAGCAGTGTTATACTGTGTTCGGGACGAATACCAATGGTGGTGGCAATACCATGCGACGTGCCCTATGTGGCGGCAGTAAAGCATATCGGCCGATCATCCGCAGTTCTCCATTCGGCTGAATTGCGAGAGCGTGGATAAGACCGTTCTTGGGGTGGTGACCGGGGGTGAGGCGGCGACCTTGAACGGAAGCCAACTGGTCGAGGTTGAGCAACGGCGCAGACATCGAAGCCCAAATGGCTGAGTTCTTTGCGTACTATCGACTGTACCAAGCCAACCTGAGGTACTTGCGAATCGACGTGGCCGTTAGTGGGACGAGCAGGTGTAATAGCTTCGATTTCCCGCCGGACGATTTGCGTAATTTCAGACGCAGGTGAAGACTGCCGACGAGAGGTCAGTCCATCTTCGCAGGAGGTCGTCGCAGCGGTGTTCGGCAGTCGAGTGAATGATCTTGAAATACGCCTTCTTTTGGCCAGTTTAAAAAGCCGGCATTCTTGGATAATTTCCTCGACGGTGACGCAGTTCCGGCACATTCGCAGGTTGAACACATTGTCTGCTGTCCCCTTTGAGGACGTTACCAACCTTAACAGGCTTTGACATGTCGTTGTCGACTTTACGACATAGAGCCAGCACGTCCAGTAAATAAGAGATATACGGCTCTGTGGACGTCTGAGTACGTATAGACAACTCGTTTTTTGCAGCAGCCTTTCAACCGATGGGCTTCTCAAATAAGTCGCGAAGCTTCTCCTTGAATGTGTCCCAACTGCCGATTTCTGTGACGATGACAGCCCTTGCTCTAGTTGCTCAAGGAGCCTTCCACTTTCTGGAGATCATCGTTTGAAGACCCAGAAAGCTGGCTGGAGACCTACAACAGAGTCGCCGCCTTGAACAGCTTAGAAAAAAATGCGCTGCATCTACTTTTACTTAAAAGACACCAAGAAGACGTGGTTCGAGAACCGGAAACCCACGCTACGAACCTGGGATGTCTTTCGGGCGACATTCCAGCCCCTTCACAAGAGTCGTTCGCAAGTAACGCGCCGCTACTGCTATGGAGACACATGTTCAACTTCCCAACGAAAACGTGAACATCTTCGTCGAAGAGATCACCCGGCTGTTCTGTCAAGTCGACCCCAGCATGACCAAGGAGAAGAAGGTGAGCTTCTTTATGAGAGGTGTGAAGAAAGAACTCTTCCTCGGACTGATCAGGCACCCACCAAATACGGTTGGTGAATTCACCTCGGAAGCACCTACGATTGAAAAAAACAACACTTGAGATGTGGGCTTGCAATACAAACGCAGCTTCTCGACTGCAAGCTACGCCGATATCCAAGCGCTGGGAACCACCGACCTGCGTGAGACGATCCGAGCGATCGTACACGAGGAGCTCCGGAAACTTCGACCTTCAGTACAGCCTCAAGTAAACTCCGTCTTGGACGTCATACGCGAGGAGATCCAACAATCGCTGGGCGTTCCTCAGCTTCCACAGCCGCTTCTGTGAGCCATGAGCTACGCTGCATGACTCCGCCGTCAGTTCCCTCCTCACGCCCTCGCCAAAACGTCGCCTCACTGTAGTTTCACCACGAGACAACATCGCTGCCCCCACCATCGTCATACCGTTCAACAGCCGGCTAGCATTACACGCCGATTAAGACCAACGTTTGGCGCGCTCCCGACCATCGCCCACTATGATACCACTGCGGGGAAGCTGGCTTTAACTGCTACCGTGGCCAGTGCCACAAATGGGGCTACGCTGTCTTGACGTGAACGTCCCTTGTCCACAGCGGGGTGAACAACCTTAAGATATCGCCGACTACCTCGCAGGAGCGTAGTGGACACCCCGACGACCTCACAATTTCCTGTCGCCAGGCCGCTACATGTCACCGCAACGCCGACAGTACACGGGCTTTACACGGGGCCGTTCCCGGAGCCCGCAATAATAAAACTAAGGGTAACAACCGATGTAGGTGTGGTTGCGTACCATGAACTGCAGAATATCCTCCACCACCGACGCCGACAGCATGACGAAACTTCAAGAACCCGCCGTCATCTCCAAGTTGTCCCAATGTTGAAATTTTACGCCGAGAAGAAGACTTGATGACGAAACGTCCAAACAGCAGTACTAACCGTTGTATCCGTGATCTGACACGAAGACCCAACTGCAACGCAAGACGACGAACCAGTGACCAGGAGGTACTATTTGACAGCCACCACGTGACTGATCTAGTCTGCACTGGAGCCGATTGTTCCATCATCGGGGGGCCTTCAGCGACGAAGTTGTGGAAAATGAAAACTGCATGGCAAGCCCCGAAATTCTGACAGCTGAAGCTATGTTAATTACGCTGACTGGATTGTGGCCAGCAAGTCACCACAAATAACCTGACTTAACGAGTCAGCTTTGTACTACCATTTTGCTGCAGGGATGTGATACTCGGGATGAACTGATTAAGCTAATATAGAGCTGCCATCGACCTGTGGTCTGAGTCAATAACATTAACCTCAAAAGACATGCTGCCGACCCCCACAACATCAGGAATCACGCATTGAATGTCCTGAAAGAAGAAGTCACCATTCCGTTTTGCTGAAGCGTGATCGTTTCAGTCGGCACCGAAACACTCACTGATATTGAAGGTGTCATCGAGGGCTAAGATCACCTGTTCCTTAGCCGTTAATTTGCGCTGCAAAAGAAATCACCACGCTGAGTTATGGGAAAGTGAAGGTAATGGTGAAAAATTTCGGCCGAGAATACAGGCACTTCCACATTGATACGACCATTACCTACGTGTAAGAATTTGTTAGCGTCAGCAATTCTTGCACCCTCTCTAACACTTCCAAACATATAGGTTCGGGAGCGTCGGTTAGGTTGAGTTTGGTTAGGTTAGGTTAAGTTTTTAACGTCTCACGATTCGCGTTGGAGACTGACTCGTCGAGGTATACGTCGACGAATCGGCGTTGCCAATGCAATTTCGACGTCAATCCGAGCCTTCCGAAGCATAAGCATGAACAGCTCAAGGTCCTGCTTCTGAAATACAAGGACTGCTTTCAATTGTAGTCATGAATTCGCAAGACCCAAATCGCAAAACATCGCATCATAACAGAGGAAAGCGTCAGGCCACTATGGCAGATCCACTACGGAGTTTCGACGCGAGAACGCGAGGCCGCAAAGAGACAAGCTGATGAAATGCTACGCGATGATATAACCCAGCGGTCGAAGATTTCCTCGGCGCCTTCCGTGGTGTTGGTGAAGAAGATGGACGGAATCCTACGTTTCTGCGTCGACTATCGTGGCCTATACAAAGTGATGAAGAAGGACGTGAATCTCCTCCCATGGATAGACAATACCCTTTACCGACTCCACATTGCAAAGTACTTTTCGTCGATACACCTCAAGAATGCTTATTGGCAAATTGAAGTAGGCTAAAGAGACCGAGTGAAGACTGTGTTTATAACACCAGATGGCCTCTTAAGATGAGTTCAAGACCATGCCCTTCGGTCTTTTCTCGGCCCCTGCTACTTTTCAACGCGTTATAGATACAATGGTAGCATGATTGAAGTAGCAGACTTGTCTAGTTTACTTGGACGACGTCGTTATGTTTTTCACGAGTTTTGAAGAGCATCTTAGGTGCTTTGAAGCTGTACTTCAAGCCATCAAGACGTCTGTACTCACTCTGAAGCCAGAAAAGTGAAGATTCGCGTACGAGACTACTAGCCACGACTTGCCGCCGATGTCACTCGTTACGTATGGACAGGCCGAGACTGCCAATGACGAGAGACACCATGACCAGACTAGCAGGCTTCCTTCAGCCGATTGAACCACATCACCTGTTCCAGTAAATCAATATGGACGTTCCTGCGTTGACTTCCGGGAATAATTGAATCGTTGTTGCCACCAGCTACCTCACCAGCTACGCCGAAACAAGGGACCTACCTAACGCAGTTTCATCGAGATAGCAATGTTGTTTGTTGAACTCATCATCCCGCGTCATAGAGCACCAAAGGTCTTCATAGCTGACAGAGGTACGGCCTTCGCTGCTGAGTTAACTCAGGCGACCTTGGCATACATCCAGACAAGCCACAGCCCGACGTCAGCGTACCACCCACAGAGAACGGCGTCACCGAGTGGATAAACAAGACAATCGCCGACATGTTGTCTGTGTACTTCGATGTCCAACTGATGACGTGGAACGCCATCCTTCCGTACGTAACCTTCGCATGCAACACGGCGGAGCAGGATACTATGCAGTTGTGGCTATTCTTGTTAGTATATGGAAGGAACCCGGCTACGACACTCGACGCCAAGTTACTAAACCTCGCTGACGAAGAAAACCTCGACGTGACTGTCTACCTTCAGCGCGATGAAGAAGCACGAAACTTTGCCCGCCTTTTTATTAAGAGCCAACAGACGACCGACAGCCGCAGTTACAATATTCGACGCCGATTGGTCGAATACCATCCCGGCAACCGCGGTTCGGTAAGGACGCCAATACGTCGACATAGCCTCAGTGAAAAACTTCTGCGACAGTACTTTGCACCGTGTCACGCAGTTTGACGTCGTGGCACATTCGACTATGAGGTTGCCCCCGATGGCATCACTAACTCTCCACGGTGGCGTGCACGACCTGAAGTACTTCATGTCGTGCGCCTCAAGCCGTTCCACGCGCGTTAACGAACCTAAGAACTGTGTTCTTGGTTGTTGTTTCTCTATTATAGAACTTTATTGTTTGTACATAATTACTAATGTGTTTTTTTCCTGCTTTGTTGTTATTTTTATTGTTCATGTATATTCCCGGTGTTCAGCTTTAAGCTAAGGGACGATGCTTTTTGAGAGGGGGACAATGCCACGCTCATTTTTATTTAGACATGTTTAAGTCGCCTTTTGACCACAAAGCCTCTCTGGAACACTCAGCGCAAACTACGCCTTATTGTTCAAGAATGTTCACGATTATGGTAAAATTGTTTTGTTAAGATTACGCCCATTCGGCGGACATTACAGATTATTGTGGAACCTACGCAGCTGCTTGCAACTCCGCTATATAGAATGTTTGACGCCACGTGTTTAAATGCCGACGCACTTCACCGCTTATTAGTTGATAGACGGCCAATGCTCTGCTCGCCGCTATCAGTAGCATTGTGTTGCTGTTTTTCTTTCGTTTTACGTGGCCACAAGTTCGGCCCAAGTAAACAGTTTAATATTCGACCTGCAGTGTGCTTCATTGGTCCACGTCACGACTCCGTGACAATAGCATTGCATTTCCAGCGTACCCTAATAAACACTTCGGTATTAAAATTCACGTAACAATGCATTTCCTTAACAAAAAGACACACTGCCTAACACTTGCATATTGAAGTTGAAATATGAGCAATATTTGCTTTTTGACAATGTTCCCAAGTATGAAGGCAGCCCAGGCAGATTAAGATGGAAGGCCGTTGAGCAAGGGGTTAAACTTTCGCTGGGTGGTTGGATTGTTTGACAGGAGGACTAAAGACAGAAAGATTAACCATATTTTCACGATAAAGTAAAATAAGAAGACTATCGTTATGAAAAGAACTTATCAAGTTCGTCTATTCTTCCATGTGGTAACAGGTGATTGACTCAGCAGTCGTTTCACATGTTTGCTGAACTAACAACAAAGTATTGCTGACAGTGACAAAGTGAATCATTGCGCTGGCCAGGCATTGTTCAGGTCAAGGAATGGTTCACGGTCGAAAACGCACGACGAACGGTACAAATTTGGTTGCGTAATCGTCAAGGAAGCACAAACAACCTGTATAACGACAAATCAATGCTCACCACGCCATCTTCGCAACCCTTCCCCGCAGCAGTGGTGAAGCTATGAGAATACGTAAAGAGATGAGACACAAACATGGCGCCTTTTTCTGCCCTGGAGCTCAATTCCGATTTTCAGATGCGGCTGCACATATACCTAAACAACATGGACATTTCGGGTTAGACAAAAACACAAGCACAAAGTATGCTCTTTGAACCTATGTTACTTCAAGGAATAAATATACTCTTTAGTACAGACAGGGCACTGAAATCATGCTTGTCGCACTTCACACCTTTGTGTCTTTCATCATTGTAGTTGAAGCCGTGGCCGTGGAGCGGCTGTCTGCTGTTTTGGCGCTGTTGCAATCGGCGAGCAATCATTTGCCGCGGGCGCCGGGACAGTAAAAAGGCAGTCTCCTCACTTTGTGGCGATGTGGAGTACCGCGATGAGACCTGGCTCTTTTTCATGTTGTGGTAGGTCATCTATCATCATCATCAGCCTGACTACGTCCACTGCAGGACAAAGGCCTCTCCCATGTTCTTCCAGTCAACTCGGTCCTGTGCTTGTTGCTGCGTGTAGTGATAGGTGTGTGGCTGTAATTAGTTCACGCAGCATTACTGTCGCTTCGGCCGGCGCGAAAGTGTGAAAGGTGGCGCCTTTGCACACCGAGGCCGTGACGCCGAGTTTCTGACGAAGACGAACCTCGGACCACCGCACTGTGCGTCTCTGGCTTATAGGCCAACGACGCTCAAATCAACGCCAGATTTCCAAGCACATGCAATTGTAGTTGCCTGGCCTGCAACCACCGTTTGACAGCATCGGTAGTAAGCCCCAGCGGCGACACGACGGACTAATCACTTCCCGTTTGCTTGTGGTATGATTCCCCGCACGCGACAGCGTTGCCGGAACAATACATGTTTTGTGTTGTGTGTGTTTATGTTGAGAGGCGGGGGCCGGCAAAGTGACTCTTAACAGTGCTGACATTTGGCCGTATAAGCATCTGTTATTCCGTGTTCCTTATTTCGTTTTGGCCTTTATTGGCACTGCCTGATAGGTCGTTCAACTTGTCATCAAGTGACGAGCTTGAAGCCCAAATTGTGGTGACGTCAAAGTGACAAGTACACGCTCATTGTGCATGAATAAGCGCTCCCTAATTGGTCGTGTAATCTGTCAGTCAAGTGAGGATTCGGAAGCCGAAATCGTGGTGACGTCCAAACGACGAATATGCACTTATTATAAAAAAATAAACGAAATCAGTTCCGCGCTATGGCGAAACAGCCGGCAAGTGGGCCCTGTTACGTTTGGCCCGCATTTCATCTTAGCAGATGCTATTGTGCGTGAGCCGGTCTACGAGAATGCTTTCTCTCCGATATCTCGATATCGGCGCCCGGACTGGAGCGAAAAGCACTCGCTCTGTGGATTTCGTGCAGATGCCCCCACCATCTCCGATGACAGCGCCACTCTGGCCGACTGGATCGCCTTACGCCATTTCCTGCCACCGACAAGAGCTCTCGCTGAGTGGTGTCCTGTCATCGGACTACTGCAACCATGTCCATCTTTCCTATCTTCTCCTTACTTCTCGATGTCGCTGTCCATTCGCCACGCTCTCTCCTTCCCCCCTCTTTCTATCTCTATACCTTTTAATCCTATACTTTTCATCCCGAATCACACCCATTCCTTGCTAGCTACTGTTGAGGTGTGGCACTTTGATGCAGACAGTCACGGCGTTCACTTTTATATATTTTTCTCTCTTAAGAATCACACATGGGAGCAAAAAGCATGACGCCCACCTTGGCAGTTTGCTGTGGTCGGGTTAAGAGGAACTCGACGGAACCATTGTGAACAACACTTTTGTTAGACGGGTTCAAACAGCGCGAGTTGGCGCCACTGTGGCGGTTCTCGTTGAGTCAACCTCTCGACTCGGCTAATGTCGCCCACGCGGGGTCGTCACAAAAGCACCGACAGTGCGAAAGCGTGGGAGCGCGTCGCTATGGCCGTTCTCAGGAAACGAACACATGGACGGCTATGTTCGAGAAAGTTCCAGAACACTGTGGCAGAACGCAGCCTTGGACAGCTGCTGACATTCGCGTCAGCTGCTATGTCTCCGCCGGACTCTACCTCCTCTCCACCGGACTCTACCTCCTCGCTCTGCGTTGCCCCCAAGACGTGGGCCGTGTACATCATTGTGTGGTGCGCTCGTGAAAACCATTGGACATTCTCGCCCACGTTCTTCTTTTCACGAGTGGCCCAACTTCTGCACCATTTGTGGTGGGGTGACCACTGAGACTTCACGTTACTTGATTCGTGGCAAGCGTGGTCACCACCTTCTTCGGACTGCCACCACCTTCTTCGGACTGCCATGTAGAGAATCACTATAAAAGCCGAAGTCAATTGTCTGCTAAAAGCCGAAGTCAAATCTCTGCTGAATTTCTGTACAGCTCCATTTTTCCATCTTGTAAATAAACCTTCTTTCTATCTCCGAGAACGCGTCTCCTCACTGGCAAAAATCGGCTATGCGGACGACGGTGGGTAGCCAGCTACCATAAAGAAACCGGCAGTATACGTGCCATCGACCACCTGGAGCCTTAACAACTGGTGCAAGCGGTGGAATGCCATCACCATCAATCCTAACTGCCCTTCGCTAAAAAAATAGGAAAAATGGCGGTTCCGGCTGCGCCAGCGACCTTCGCTGTTACGGTTGGCCACATGAACGTGGCCTACAACAAGCGCCGGAGGAATGTTGAGGTCGCATGTGGCATGCCAGACGAACAGTTTGGGCATCACTTTCGCCTGAGTAAGGCAACGGATTTGTGATTGCGCGATGAAGTCACCGAGGAACTCGAGGGCTTCGCTCTCGATGGAGTGGCAAAGGTGTGCGCCCTGCGTTTCTTCGCCACCGGATTCCTACAACGTAGGTGAGAGGCGAGGAGACCCTAGCGGTGATGCAGCCCGCGGTCAGAATCTGTGTGCGACGTGTGGCTCGAGCGATCGTCAACGCCGGGGCCCGCAACAAGTGGGTTCACTTCACCAGAACGGCGGAGGAGAAGGCAGTCGTGAAGGAGGAATTCCTTTGGTTTGTACCTCTACCAGGCATGATCGGTTGCATTGAGAGCCGCTTCGTCGTATCGAAAAGTGAGCAGAAGGCGCCCTTCTGGCCCCGCGAATATTATTTTGCCCTCAACGTCATGGTCGTAAGTCGCGGTGTTCCCATTTTCTAGTGCGCATTTTTTTGTCGCAGTGAAACGTGAGTCATATTGCTAATGGTTTTCCAAGATTCACGTCGCGAGCATGGCGATCCTCGCCGTGGACACGCTGCGACCGAGATCAGACGACGACGGCCACATCTGCGTGGGTCCGCGAATCTGACTGGCGAGTACCTTCTCATGAGAAGTAAATATATCCTAACGTGTGATGTCGGTTTTTTTTGTACACGAAAAGATTTCCTCGCAGTGTTGATAAAACTTCAGCGCACTTCAAGTGGCATTATGTCGCATGCTACCGGTGCACAATCTGTCAGCTGTGGCTTGACTGCTGCAGTATTGTTAAGTGATGTGCTATGTCAAGACAACCTTAAGGTAGTAGCCATGTTTTGCATAATACGGGGTCGATTTCAGGCTAGTCAGGTACCACGGATTGAGTTGTTTGTATCCTGAAGTCAACGAGTTTCAAGAGAATCCGGTGATTTTAGCAGTATTTACAACACAATGCATATTTCTGCAGGTGACGAAGGCTACCCTCTCGAGCCTTGGCTTGTGGTCCTGGTGAAAGGTCGTCCTCACATGGATACTAAAGAAGTCAAGTACAACTTCGCACATTCTTCATTACATTCTATAGTGGAGCATTCTATTAGGATACTGAAGAGCCGTTTTCGCTGGGTTCAGTAGCACCGTACCCCCCTAATACCGGAATATTCTTCCAGTATTGTGCTGCATGTGCAGTGTTGCACAATCTTTCTTTTGAAGGTGACATGGGCTCTGACAGTCTCAGCAATGACAGTGGTGACGAGAACAGCGAGCATGGTAGCTCTCTCGATGATGACCTCCAACCTCAATTTAGACAGGAAAAATCAGAATTGTGAGTGTACTTGCGTGGGCAAGCTCTCCGCAATCGTGTTATCAGCTTGTTTGGCCCGACGCGGCAGCAACACCTGCAGTATGAGTTTGCAGGCGACTGCACTACCTGAAGCAGTAACCACAGTGTTGAAATATTTGTGCTGCATTTCAAGAGCTTGACCATCTGTTGTTATTTAACATCCACCTTATGTGAAGTAAACCGATGTTTCTGCATTTCCCCCTCAGGTGCTCTCGCAACCACTGCTGTCAGCAGTAATGGGTGATTCCACGAGAGATCGACATGGGTCGAAAAGTTGATAATTTAGACTTAATCGTTTATTTTATTTATAAGTTTTGCACATACCACCCAGTAGCCCGAAAGTGAACTTCGTTTTTTTATTAACTGCATAGTTTAGGGGAAAAAATATTGAACTTGTTTCGTACAGAGGGACCGATATCGTCTCTCGTCATTTTCGAAAGTTAGCTACAATATCAAAACACAAATATTAGCTATATATGTGAAAGAAACGTGCCGAAAGAATTCACCATTGGAATTTCTTCCTCTAGAAGAGAGAGAAAGAGAGAGAAGAGTCAGAAAGAAAGGAAGAAATAGTCGGCTTGAGACTACATAGCACGGTCTCGTGATGGTCGTTCACAAGCGCTCGGGAAGTGTGGTAGTCCTCATGAAGCACAAGACAGCTTTCGTGGCCTTGCGCGCATGCGAGACATTGAATTTCCTACTCGGCTACAGGGCTGTTTCTACTAACGTTCTTGGGTGCTTTTCAGGGAACGCAGCATTGTCCTCGTGAGAACTCTTTGGTTTAACATAGTCTGTGCCGTTGAGCTCTCTCGATGAACAAACGCGCATTTATCAAACAGAGCATAGCGGTTCGTCAAGTTTAGAGCTAGTGAAAGAAAATAATAGTGATGCTTTCTTTTTCACCGCAGAACCAAGTCGGAACTGCCAGAAAAGCAATAGTTTTGTCACAAAAAAAAAACTAATGTGAAATGTGGTTCCCACGTTGTGAATGTTCGCATAAGAACAAGCACCAAACCAGCTATTTGCAATATTCTATATGTAGCTGCAGTAGCATGTGTCGGCTAAACTGGTAATAAGAAATCATACCACTGACAAAAATATATTCGGCATTTTATACAATGCCTTAGAAAAAGAAGTACAGCTTTCTTTATTGAGACGGTGATTTGTCGCCCTTCAAGAACGGACATTACGCATAGAGAACGGTGTACTGCAGACTCAGTGCGATGTGCAGGCCCCTGCTGGCCTGTAATCAATAAGAAATCGGGACGGGGACTCCACATTTCTGTCCTAAACCTGAGAATGTACCCGAACAAGTGGACTGCTTCTCCAAGCACGTAGCCGTCGGTCTCCTCATGGCTTCCGATTTCGACAGGATTATGAGCTGCCAGCTTTTCCAACACCATACAATAGAGGCCTTTACTCTTCTTCGTTGCAAAAGTCGCGCATTCAGCCCCCAAAGCACCTCGACGTGACTCGATGGTCTCGAGTGGTGTGGTAACCAGAAAAAAAAACATTTCCGGCTCAATATTGGGTTCAATAGACAAAGGCGCTCGTGAAAGTGTGGGAGCGACTGTGTTGGTATTGCGTTACAATCTATTGCATAGTGACGATGCTTCAAGGTGAGCGCCCATCGGACCAAACGTCCAGCGTGATTAGGCAACAGTTTCAGCCAAGACAAGGCTTGGGGTCAGTCTGGTTGACAAACTGAGTCTCATTCAAAACACGTCAGACCCTTCATTGCGAAATTGATGGCCAGCCACTCTTTCTATATTATCGAGCTGTTGCGTTCCGCACCGGTCATAGTGTGGCTTGCGAAAGCAATGGGCTTCAGAGCACTTGCGCGTTACTGTAGAAGCACTGCGTAAAAGCCATGATCACTGGCATCGATCCTCACCACAAAACTTTTTTTTTTGAAGACATGGCAGCTGAAGAAAAGTATTACCGGCAATCGCTGTTGAATGTTTTTTTTTTTCGAAAGCTGTGTTTTGCTCCCTGATACGAAACCATTTGGCTCCTTTCTTCACCAGCTGTGTTAGTTGCCGAGAGATGTCTGTGCACTGTGCAATGAAATGACAATAAAGAGCTATCATTCTCGGAAATAATTGCAAATTCAAAGTATTCTGGAATGGCGAAATGCCTCCAATAGGCTGGAGCTTATCCGGTTTTCGTTTGAGAACACCGTCGTTGAGAGCAGACAAAAAAAAATACTGAGCTTTTAAGTAGCGATTTTGAAGCTTTCCGGGATAAACTGTTAGGACGGCTGCGGCCACGTACTTTAGCTCTGTATGCGAGTGTTCAAAATGCACGTCAAACATGCGCAAAAAATACATCGAGATCACTAAAATAACAAAGAAAAACGTTGAGCTTCACTTTCATGATTAGATCACAATATCGTTATCAAGCCACGTGCTCTTCGCCTTCTTAACTGCTAGCCTGCTTCGGTTCTCGGTGCAGGCCCCAATTATGCCGTGATTTTATCTGGGGTTTACTATTCTAAATTCGCGATATTATTATGACATACGCCATAGGGGAGGGCTCTGGAAATTCATACTATCTGGTTCTTTATTGTGCACTTACATCACCCAGTACATGGGCCTCTATCATTCCACCTCCATAGAAATGCAACCGCCGCAGTCGGATGGGCCATAAGTAAATGAACGACTGTTCGTGTAACATTGGCTGTTTCAAACAAACGTTGAACGCCTACTACAAGCACAGTTGTTAATGGCCCCGCTACGCCATATTTATTATTGAGATAGCGATTATATGCCACTCTCCGCTGGTTTTTGTCATAAGCGTGTTTTCAATGCAAATGAGTATTTTCAATGCAAATTTTGGTGCGCAAGTTCGCTTCATGGCATAGTTGAAGGGTGATGCAAAAAAGAGGACTTTATGACAAAACGCATTTTTTTTAGTTTTTAAGATTAATGTCTTCTCACCCTTTGTAGTTGTGGCCGCGAATTCTATGCGGGTGCCCATTCTACGTGAAAAATTACGGCACCGACGTGAACAGCGCCTCGACACCTTGATACGCAGCTGTGCATATTTATTGGCTGTGGTAGGCCTCTAGTCGACCTTGCCCCTAATGTTGGTCTTGTTTTTCGATATCATCCTTAGCGCGCTTCTTGGGATGCTGTACGTGGTGGCGAGGTCTGCGTTCCTTTCGCCAAGTTAGACTGCGTCGATTATCACCAGCCTTGTGGAGAACAGCCTGATTCTTCAGTATTACTTTACCGTAGCCGGCTCATTAACAAGGAGAACGGAGAATAGAATGGCCACTTCTGGTGGAAAGCACGCAAGTGCGCCGACGAAGAATCGTGAGAAAATGCATGATGGCAGGACGCTCGGCGAGGCGCCCTTTTATCACACCGCGTACACGTGGAAAAGTGCTCCTATTTGAGAAAAAAGCCAACTTCTCGCGGTGTTTTGCTCTGCGCCATGCTAGATATATCGTTGCGGCCATTTTCGTTCGATGTAGACGTGTGTTTTCCTACGCATTCACGGTAAAACATTGCCGTGTTCAGAAATATCTCGATATAAAGGATAATATGAGTTACCCGAAATCGATTTAATGGGGTTTGACGTAGTGACTTGCAGTCCGTGCGGTCAAATGCTCTCACTATCTTGCCTACATTAGATATAAGACGATGCTTCATCGGTTGCGCATACAGCTGATAATTTTCGTAACAAACTCATGTTCCGCGCGCGGGCGGCAGGACTCTTTAGAGGCATGCTGTTTTGTACGGGACAAGAAGATAAATAAGGCAGCCTATTTTTACACTTATATTTTTGATGATGTATTTTGATTGATGTATGTTCGAAGATTATTGGTAACTTTACGCTCTGAAGTTATCTGATCAGAAATTCTTATTACCTAGAGGTATAGGGAGCAGTGATAAGTTAACATTGCTAAACTATATTATATATAGAAAGGTATATAGGTTATTTTGAAACATCAATATTCAAGCGTGTCAAGGACAGATCACAGGGGTACGCCTTACGTTTGCGCAACGATGCCAGATAGGTCATTATTAACTACAAAAAATTGTAATCGCTGCCTTTATAAATATTCTAGCGCTGTTAGTGAAACTCGTTTTAAAACTAAACTTTTCCTATTTCTCTGTCAGGACCTAGACTATTCGATTGCGTAGCAGACAAGGTTAAAGAAGACAATCTTCATATAGACAGCCGCTATTTTATGGTAATTATGTCAATTTAAAAAAAAACTGGCAGAGAACTTATAGGATCCTTTTCGCATCACCTTCTTAATTGATAGCCTGCGTTCAGTTCTCCGTGGATGCCTCAACATGCGGCCGAAAAATGAAACGCTGTGCGCAACATGAGCCATGTGTAGCTATCGTAAAATGTCTGCTCTGGGTACAATTTTCAAGGGCCCACTACGCTATAATTGTTCATTTTGTGAATAATTTAAGGGCGTACTACGTGTTGGTAAAGCAACACATCAGCATAATTTTGAGTGTTTTGTTATGAGTGGACGTTTAAAACAGCCACTTGTTGCACAATTCACATGTTTTGACACCTGGTGCAATTCGACGCTCCTGCCACGAAATATTGCAGGTGTTAAGGAGACCCTATTCACTACATGACATTGATATCACGTTTGTTTTTTTTTTTCAATGATTTTCCAGCACTAGCGTCGCTCTGCGATAAACCACCTGCTTGCCACGCCGACAGCCTAAGATTGATTCTCACTTAGTCCATCGTTTTTATTGTTTACTTTATTTGTGTCCTTATTGATCTTTCGGTGATGAAAAAAATAATTTTTCGCTCACAGCCAAGGGTACCGAAACCAGAATTTCAGTGAAACGAGCCCATAAATTGCTCACGCTTTCAAACGAGAATACTACAACAAAAATCTTGACTCTATGTACGAATAATTTGGGCATGCATACTTATGCACTAATGTTATTTTGTATCGATTTTGGCAGATAAACTTGACTCGTTGCAAAATGGTTACAGAAGAACATGAGAGCATGACGAAGAAGGTCCACAAGTTATGACACAAATAATATTAGTTGGCCGTCACTACCTTGATGAAAACCATTGCACCAATCAAGCGTGGCACACACTCACATAACAAGAACCACGGTATGCGGGTATGCACCACAGCAATTCAGAGCTTATATTAACCAAGGCACAGGGAGAACAAATTTTGCCAATGCGAATACGAATGCGCAAACAAACCCATCTGTCGAGAAACTCGGAGTTTTCTCTTGGCAAAACCTTCAAATTGGTGCAAACACTTAAATTTATGGCTGAACAGGAATCATAACCAAGAATTCTGCATGGCGGTTAATTAATTTACAGAGCTGTGCCAGTGCTTCAAACTGTTTTGGAACAAAAGCTTATGAGCTGGGGCAACGCTAACTATGGTTGCAGCTTGGGCAATTTGCTATTTATATCAATGCTACAAAGACATTGACTGCGGAAGCAACTGTCTTGCATGGCTTTGACTATTACCGCACCCATTTCTTATTTTCATTTTTGTTACATTTGGTTTTCGCCCCCAAAGCCTATCAGAAATGCTCAGCGCAAACTGCGTGTCATCGTTCGAAAAGTTTCGCGATCGTTCTGTTAATATTGCGAGCAAGACACGCACACTCGAGTGCTTGCGCGACGACCAGTGATAAAACTGGAATAGTCGACAACACATGCATAAATGCCGACGCGCTTCACTGCTTGTGTGGTGATCGATGGACGGCGCTCTGTTCACCGCTATCAAAGCCCGCTGTGTTGCTGTGATCTTGCTTTTTGTTCACCAGCCACAAGTTCGGGCAACTAAACAGTTTCATCTGAACGTCAAGTCTGCTCCCTTCGACACGTTACGACCCCATGGCAATATGCTAACGATCATTTATTGATTGATATGTGGGGTTTAACGTCCCAAAACCACCATTTGATTATGAGCGACGCCATAGTGGAGGGCTCCGGAATTTCGACCGCCTGGGGTTCAAATCTGAGCACGCGGGCCTACGACATTTCCACCTCCATCGGAAATGCAGCCGCCGCAGCCGGGATATGATGCCGTGACCTGTGGGTCAGCAGCCGAGTACCTTAGCCACTAGACCACCATGGTAGGGCTGCTAACGATGCACAGCACTGCACCGTAATGTACACTTTGTCTGAACAAAATATTCCTATAACGTTAGCGCTGACGCTACGTCCGCACGTGATCTACGCTATGCATGTCAGTGCAGTCATAATGAGTGTCAAGCCTACGATGGCCCACAACTACCAAATGTTCTCAAACACAGTAACCTACCTCGTAAAGCTTCACTGAAAGTGAAAAATTCGACGAAGACTGCTGACCGATTGCTTCGCATCATTCTATTTCCCACAATGGGGGGATCTGCTGATTTTTTTTTTTGCATGACAAAACCTATTGCAACAAAATAATCATATCTGGGACTTCGAGTCCCAAAACTAAGATATAAATATCAGAGACGCCGCAGTGCAGGGCTCCGGAAATTTTAACAATCTGGTGTTCTTGAGGATGCACTCACACCACACAATACACGGGATTTGCCTACGTGGAAATTTAACCACCACGGCAGGGATAGAACAGTCGACCTTCGTGTCAGAAGCCGAGCATCATAGTCGCACTTTATTTATTTATTCATACACACTTGTATTGAAAAAGTATTACATCAATTTCCATGAAATACCAGAATTATTCTAGTTTCCTTGCAAGTTGGATAAATACGCGTTGGACTGTAAGTAGCAGGCCTCTAACGAGAAATAATAATTTTTGGGGGGATGGGGGGGGGGATCAGGGATACTTGTAGAAGGCGCTAAAAAACACGTATTTTTTTATTTATTCCACTAAGACACGCCCATCATCTTAATTTCAGGGGTTGGTGGCCCTAGGGCACCCCTCCTTAGATATGAGCCTGATAAGTGCCATACTTCCTGTTGAACAAGCGCACTAAACAAGGCTGCTTAATGGTTCGAGTCTAGCATCAGTTCTTTGTGACATATTTTTATAGTCTGTCGACCGTTCTCTTAAGAGTGTTCGGAGCAATGACCTGGTTCATATTTTTTCGGTATATTGATGACTTTCTTGTGATAAAACTAACTAACCATCGCAGTGGCACGTATTTAAACTCTGTTCACTAATATTGCAAGCATTTAACTTTCCCACATGAGGTCAAATGGTATGTGGGGTTTCATGTCCCAAAATCACAGTATGATTATGAGAGAAGCCATAGTGGGGGGATCCAGAAATTTCGACCACCTGGGGTTCTTTAAAGTGCACCCTAATCTGAGCTAACGTGCCTACAGCATTTTCGCCTCTATGGAAAATGAAGGCATCAAAGCCGAAATTAGATCCCGCCAGCTGAGGTTCAGCAGCCGTGTGCTGAGATTTGGGTGCACGTTAAAGAACCCCGGGTGGTCGAAATTTCCGGAGCCCTCCACTACGGCGTCTCTCATTATCATATGGCGGTTTTGGGACGTTAAACCTCACATATCAATCAATCAGGTTAAGCAGCCGAGTACCTTAGCCATTGCGCCACCGCGACAGGCCTCCCCCATGAGCTCACATGGTGTAATCGAAAATTTCTTGAACCACAAATGTCCTTACGAGCAGGTCATGCGTAATGTACTCGCCACGTGCACATAAGGGTATTTTATTTCATGATATGAGTCCGCGTACTCTAAGATTATGAACCGCGTCAATACAATGACGTGTCTAAAATCTTCATTAAATAACGCCATAACACCAAAAAAATTGGCCCCGTATCTGAACGTATTCTGCAAATGTCGTCGAAAGACTATAGTCTTGCGTGTGAAGAAAGTGAAAAATTAATTTGATGTTATTGTGCATGAAAATTGGTGAATGGTATTTTGGAGGCGCTGCGTTAGAGTGCCTCGAGCGTGCAGCGGAGGCGAACGAGCGCATCAAGTCACGTTACAGGTGAGACGTGAGCGCCACCTGGCAGTCTTCTTGCAAAACAAAGCGCGTGGCTTTGAGACGGGTGTGCGTCTCTGAGGTTTCGCTTCATCAGCTGAAAGCCAAGCGCCTCTAAAAGAAGCGTGGCCTTTTATAGTTGTTCAGTAATCAAAGAACAGGCTGAATAGCATTCACCCGCCTGTGACATGTGCAACAGTGACAAAGGTAATAAGCACAGCAGTAGCGTAGCCAAAAATTATTTTTAGGGATGAAAGGGGGTGTGTTTGGTTATACGTTATGTAATTTCGTGGGTGCTTGTGTAAGTGTGCGTGTATATATACAAGCAAAATGAAAAAAAAATGGGGGGGGGGGGGTGACGGTTTGAGCCACCCTCTCTACCCCTCCGTGGTTTCGCGCTTGAAGCACAGTGCTTGTGTTATCGGAACATTCGTCGAACCCATTATTATTCGCACTCTGCGAAGCGTGCTAAATATACAGCCTAACATTGGTCTAGACAGATTTTTGTTTCCAACCATCACACGTTTCTAATGTAACATGAGCGTTACTGTCCCTTTATGAACCCGGTTAACCTTAAGGAATGCTTTAATATTTCACAGACCTCGCTGCGTTTAGGAGCAGCGGATGCTTCTTTTCTGTCTTTCTCCAAATCAAATAACTGCTCTTTTTTTTTCTATATGCAAAGCTGTATACCACATACGGGACCGGTCCTGCGCGTGCTCTGGGATGAGCGCGTACGCCAGCATGGCTCTACAAGCCAGACTTTCAGCGATGCCATTGTGCCCCAATTGCAAGGATGGTGGTGTGATAAATTAATATTTGCTTCGGTGTCGTGAGCTAAAGATGGAATTACAGCGTTTATTTCAGAAACTGCAACGTACCTGGCACGATACGTTGCGTACGCTGCATGCGAAGCCTTCAACGACACCTTTAGTTCACCGTATTGACCATACCGAGATACGTTTGGTTCAACTAGACGTATTTTCTAAGAAATAAAACAGCTTTTGGGTGCTTTTTAGCACCCTCGTGCGGTAGCAGCGCAGCATCGTCTCTCAAAGTAAAATATACTCGGTTTGGGCCGGCTTTGTTGCTCTCTGCGTTCGACGCCGTCGCTGCCGTTTTGCCATCTGATTCCTATATCTATCGAGGTATCGCGAGAGTGTCACGCCACGTACGCTTCGCCTCGTCACGATTTACGAACGCGAGATTTTTGTTCGGGCGTACGCACGCATCTCTGGAATCGATGCGTCACGTACTGCACATGCGCAGTTCTCTCTCGTGGCAGTGCTGCGTACGTGGGCCCGTTACGTACGCCAAACTAAAAGTGTCTATTGTGTTCCCGCTTGGTTACTGGATATTCAGAAAGCAGGTGTCGTGACATTCCTTGAAGTTTTTTGAATGCGACTGACCTCGCATGTGACTGGTGATGGTGACGATTATGTTGGGGTATGGGGCAGTGAGATAGGGATACCGGCACAACACTGCATACAGAATAGCACAGAAGCCACCGGCTTATATGCAGAGTTACATTTCATTACGCGCAACTTTTAGGAGCCTGCTGTACTTAGTTAAAATACAACAAACAAAATGTCATTAGTTACATTTATACAGGACAAAACCGGGCGGAACTATTGCCTGCAAACTATTCAAGGCTAGATCTACTGGCTACCTACAACATCCCCATTCTAATTCTAAATTTTTTCTCTTGCACTTCTGCTCTGCCTGGGTGTACACTTCGTAATTTTTACCTATGTACTAACATGCATATCTATGAATATTTTTACTATGTGTTTCATCCGTGTAGACCGCGTAAGTATGCAGTAATTTAGTGATCCGTTCAAGTTCCGCCATAATCACCACTGTGGTTGTCTAGTGAGTAAGGTACTCGGCTACTGACCCACAGGGTGCAGGATCGAATCCCAGCTGCGGTGGCTGAATTTTCGATGTAGGCGAAAATGCTGTAGATCTGGTGCTTAGATTTAGGAGCACAATGAAGAACCCTACGCGGTCGAAATTTCTGGAGCCCTCCACCATGGCATATCTCATAATCATATGGTGTTTTTAGAATGTTAAACCACATATATCAATCAATCAAGTTCCACATATTGGAGTATTTTCATTGATGTTACTTTTCTGTACCAAGTAAACGAGTGACATTGTATACAGTAGAATGATGTGCATGAATACAGTTGTGCGGGTGAATCCAGCCTTTCGTTAGTGCTCATTTGATGTCACGGCACAGAAAACTAGCACTATGTTGTTTAGTAGCCCTGGAGGGCGATGCCCATACATCAGAAAGGAAGTCATCTATAAGCGTGAAATTAGAAAGCAGAAATAAGGACTTCAAAAAACTGTGGGCTGAATAGAGAACGCGAGATAACGACCCCACTTGCCTGGAAATGACATTGACATAGTGATTGGTAGCGCTAGCTCAAATTGCGACGATGTTTAGCATTCTTTTAAAATTTGAGAGCTGGCTTCGTGTACTCGTTCTGTTCGCTGCTGCTCACTTTCCAGTCATTATCACACCTTTTTCTCAATTTTGGGTGGTTTCTTAGTGTCAGTGCTCTTTCTTTGAAGTGTCAACGCCTCCAGTTTTTTGCCAATAATGAAAGGTTGCCTTCTCGCTCTCTGTGTTTTCCCAGGCAGCTGTATAGGATTCCTTTTTTGTTTTTTATGTGCCAGCGGTGACCTTCAGATTACGGCTGCAGGCCACTCGACGGTGGAGGATGGATCGCTCTATTATGTCACAACAGGTTTGTGGAAGAATAACACCTTCGCTGCAGTGACTAAATTACACATACCTTTGCTGGAATGAAAAACAACCAAAAAAAAGACGGACAGTGTCACTGTCATGTGTACCACGGAGATTCGCATTGTGTGTCCATGGGTGGCAATCGCCCATATTCCTTTTGTGGCACTTGAAGCGAAAGCTCTTTCACCTCGTCTTTAATTTGCACCCAGCTCCCATTAAGGGAAGCGCGCGATTGAATCTGAACTCTGCGTGAAAATTGACTTCGGTCCACACGGCCTTCAGGCTAATATCTTGCGGAGAATGGCGAAGAGCTGTTATGCGATGAATTCCAGGAAGCAACCAATTTCCAGTCTGAAAGAGGTTCGAAATGTTACGTGTAATGCTAGAAATGGCATCTATTACAACTACACATTCGTGGAAAGGAATGTTACGCTGTCCTTGGCGCCGCCGCAGTGGTCTAGTGGCTAAGGTACTAGGCTGCTGACCCGCAGGTCGCTGGATCCAATCCCGGCTGCGGTGGCTGCACTTTCGATGGAGACGAAAATGCTGTAGGCCCGCGTGCTCATACTTGCGTGCCCGTTAAAGAACCCCAGGTGGTCGAACGTTCTGTAGACTTCCACTACGGCGTCTCTCATAATAAAATGGAGGTTTTGGGACGTTGAACCCCACACATTATTGTGCTCTCCTTGAACTTTTGGCGTGCAAGCGCGTTGTTTGTTTGAAAAAAATGTATGCTTCTTTGGCAACCTATGCCAGGCCGGATATTGTACCTCTCGGTATCCATTAGCGTTATCAAAAGATATGCTTCCATAGTGCATATAAGTCTGTACTCTGATAACCTTTTCCCTGCATAGTGTGTCAAAATAACGTAGTGCAGTCCTTTGGGCCACGGCTTGTTTTACTGTTGCCATAAAACATGCCTTTTTTCTGACAAATGGGAGACAGTCGAGTGAAAACCAATACCCATAGGAAGCTATCTAGTGTAACATAGTATAACAGTAACCGTGCCCAGGATTTGATTAAAAGATGTGATGTACTTCAATAAGCCTCTTTAATCGTATATCCATGATGTTGTGAATAGCCCCGCCGTGGTGGCCTAGCGGCTAAGGTACTCAGCTGCTGACCTGCAGGTCGCAGGATCGAATCCCGGCTGCGGCGGCTGCGTTTCCGATGGAGGCGAAAACGTTGTAGGCCCGTGTGCTCAGATTTGGGCGCACGTTAAAGAACCCCAGGTAGTCAAATTTTCCGGAGCCCTCCACTACAGCGTCTCTCATAATCTTATGGTGGTTTTGGCACGGTAAACCCCACATATCATGATGTTGTGAATAGCAGAAAAAATTTGTTAAAAAAACACAAAGTAATGCCTTCAAAGTAGAAAGACACTGAATAGGCACAGAAAAAAAGAAACTTATATGCTATGTGAGAAACAACTGTAAAGGCGCCTTGCAGAACACCTAACCGCACAATTTCTATGCATATGTGTAACCTGGCCGCTAGAAATATGCTATTTTCTTATTACGCACGAAGATCAGCATTTTTAGTCTCTCAAGTTGATGACGAAATATTTAGGCTTTAGCTTCCAATAAATTCCACATTACGACAGCACAAAGATAACGCATGGTACTCTTAGTTATAAAAAATTTTAGCAAGGGCTCTAAGCAATGAATCTAGTTAAATAATCCTCACCATTTTGGCATAACGTGAATAAAAACAAAACCCATTTACGTCATTTTTCTGGTACATCGTAAGATTAGTGAAAAGTGCCCATTGTAATGGAATTATCTTTTTCTTTTCTATCGACCACTCTTGACAGCTGGAGGATTCTGCTGATAGTTTCTAACTATGTAGTGGCGCTTGTACTAAAAACCAAGAATGAAAATTAATTGCCCGGACATATTATTTTCAGTATTCAAGCCATGTATCTCTTTCCTAAACCGACATTGACGTCCTTCTCGCGCAGAACGTCCTCACAGCACGTTGCCATGTCTCCGGCAAAACTTATCCTGGTTAGGACCTGTTTGGAGGAAATATGTATTCCATCTTGTTCTGTCTCCGGAAAAAGCTTACCGGCAAAATGCATCTTATTGCCTGATCAAAAAGAAAACCGATTAATTTGACCAAAAAGAGCAAGTAGTTATGAGCAATAGCTTTATTTAGAACCCTCTTTCAATTTGTGGTAACGTTAAAGTCGAAATACCGAGGGAGAATGTGAGAGCAGTCTATTATTTTCTGTAAGGGCAACAATACATTTTTTTGTAAACCATGTCACGTATTCTTGCTGCCTTGTCTTCTATCTCTCGTGTACACTCACTTCTAAAGCTTTTCGATGTGCAGTAAAGAAAAATTTACACATTGTAAGGCTTTCTGCATGAGTGTGCTTGTGCTTAACCTTAAACTAACATTGGAAGTGCCTATTGACCGAACCATTAGGTCCCATTACATTACCTAGCGTTTATCCACAACCAAACGTGCTGGTCTTATGATCCTAGAGTTAACAGGCAAATCCTGCTTGTTCCTTCAAATCGTAGCAAACTCGGATACAGGGGAGTGGCAATTATTGCTCTGTTTTGAGAATGCTTTGTGGAGTATGCAAGCATCTACTGGATACAATCTTCAAGTTACCAGCAACATGATATCAGGAGGCTGGCTAACATTATCATGTTCTAGCATCAGTAGCAGAAAGTACGCTCAGGCAGTTACGTCTGGGGGAAGACATGTGCTTCACGAGAGTAGAAGGGAATCGCAGGAAAATCCATGTAGTACCGTCGATTCATTGGTTATCTCACAACCTAAAGAAAATACTACAGCGAGCAGACTTCAACATGTTCGTTTTTTTTTTTTGCCTGCTGAATACACTAGGTAGCCTATCATGCAAGACAAATCCAAATGGAGTGATGAAACCTAAATGTGCAAAACTGTGCACTAACAGATACGTCGGTTGCTGAGTAGGCGTTGTATACTGGATTCTGTTAAGTTGTAAAAACAATTAGCCTACATTGTGTAGACGGGTAGCTGAATAATGAGAGCCTGTGTAAGCATAAAATCAATGTGAAGAAGATACCGCAACAAGGATTCCTGTCCTTCTATTGCGAGAAATGCACTTATAATTCTTGCTTTCAAGATACTGCCATCTTAAGAAGGAGTGGGTGTGAAGTAATACGCTTAATTGGTAGAAAGAGGATGCATAGACATGGCTGGTAGCGTTTTAGCAGTAAGTTAATTGCGCTTATAAGAAATGAGGTACAAGACTTGTGCTTGAGCAGAAGGGTGGACCAAGTGAATTTCATTTTTCTTTGAGTGATACGGTTCTCATGAATGACATGCGGGTCAAAAACAAAAAAAAAATGCTGGGGTGGAATAGTTTGTGCTCTCGCACTTGTTAGTCGCAGTTGTGCGAAAGAAGTGTTTATCAGAACCAGTTGATGTTCGAAAGTATATTATTTGTTTTAGGTGTAGCGCTGTGTGTGGGTCTCCTCGTTACTTCTTGCTTTTTCCCATTTCCTTACATTACCATTGTCATTCAAATATGTTGTACCAAAGCCTGTCACGCAACTTTACTCGCAGTCGTACGGCGTAGAACAATACCAGTGACCTTTAATATTAATGAATATGCGGGTTCAACGCCTAAAACATTGGCATGATTATGATGGACGTCGTGTTGGAGCGCACGGGAAACTTTGACCACCTGGGATGATTTACGTGCGCCTAAATTTATATACATGTACCTCCAGAATTCTCGCCTCTAACGAAAATGTGATTGCTTTGGCCGGGATTTCAGACCAGCCAGCTTTGGAATAGCCCTCGTACACCATTGTCCCTGGCTTATTACAGCAGAGAGAGACAAACAACTCTTCTGGAAGAAAAAAAAACGTGGAAGTGCATTTGTATTGAGCCTATAAGGTGCAATATATTATTACCGACTGTTGATCTTCTGGTCGAGGAAATCGGTAAAGAAGTCTACGTTCACATTTTTTTGCAATGTTACCCTGTATATCAAGAGCTTTTCATTCTTCTGAACCGTGAAGTTTCTTTGAAGTGTTTAGTGGACACTTTAAATAATTTTTATTATCGCGGGCATACAGGTTTCACTTATTCATTATTAGGCAATATCGCAGCCCACAATTATCAATTACAAACGTATCATTTTGTTGTAGGAAAGTTTCCAGGTAATATATACCGCTTGGAAAAAAAGATTGCTCTCACGTGAATAAAGACCTGTAAGGGCCAATATAGTGGAGTTATTTTGCTCTGCTCGTAATGGGCCCCAAATAAATTGTCTCTAAACGCGATGCAAACCTCAATCTACAATAATATCCAATGACATCAAACAGTATGGTTCCCTTGTGGTTTATCACATGAATCCCTGCAAAGCTTTCACGAACGCTGAAAGATATAAGTGCCACATGGGAGGAAGAAAATTTGTGAACCATACTATGTGCATAGGACGACCCGTAACCTGAAAAGGTAAACGGGCTGTTGTGGGGTGCCTCGTACCTTTCCTGCTCTCATCAATTACTTTCAAATCTGCACTCCAGAACTGCGTAGGAGGAAGGGAAAACGCGGCTCGATTTACCAGTAACGTGCCACGCGGATTATCTGAGAAAGTTCCCATATGCGTGACAAGTCCTATATTGGACGAACTCAGTGCCGTCATGTGAACGAACAAGCGAAGGAACGGGCCCTAAATCTAACGAAACATGGTTCAGTTCAGTTCATTTTCATTTCCTGAAGGGCCCTATTAGGGGATGTTACATAGGGGTGGACCCTGCCGCGGTGGTCTAGTGGCTAAGGTGCTCGGCTGCTGACCCGCAGGTTGCGGGATCGAATCCCGGCTGCGGCGGCTGCATTTCCGATGGAGGCGGAAATAATGCAGGCCCAAGTGCTCAGATTTGGGTGCACGTTGAAGAACCCCAGGTGGTCGAAATTTCCGGAGCCCTCCACTACGGCGTCTCTCATAATCATATAGTGGCTTTGGGACGTTAAACATCACTTATCAATCACATAAGGGGAGGGATTACAAGTACAATTCTCACAGCGACAATTCAAATAGCATTGCAGATGATTCGTTTTGCGTTCTTGAAAAGTAGATGATGCGGCAATGTTAACGATGTCATAGGGTAGGCCGTTCCAGGGTGCTATGCAGGATGGCCCGATCTTCTCGGCTGGCCGAGCATGCGGTGGCCGTTACAAGACAGTGCGGAGCGCTTGATAGCAGCGTTGATAAAAATGGTTGGATGAACGCGCGTTGTGTTGGAAACGCATGTGTGACATTTGCGGCGGTTATCAAAGAATCACCGCGTGTGAGCACGTCAACGCCGCCACTCGCTCAACACTTTAGCATTGCAGTGACGTAAGCGTGATTGTCGTGCTGTCTTTTTGCCACTGAACACGCGACTCCCACAGGCGAGTTCGTGGGCATATCTCCGTTTTCGCACAGATTCTGTCGTTTCACATGCAGCATGAAAATTTCCCCTTTTCAATGCAGCAAGGGTGCACACGCAGCACTCTCATGCTTCTCGTTTTGCTTCTATCAAGTATTGCAGATGAAGGTAAAGACAGATGGTCACCAGGGGTGCTCGCATCTTGTCGGCAACACGGCTGTGATTGAATAAGCTGTGAGCGCCGTGAAATTGAATGCAAAACATTGTAGCCGCGTGATGATATCACTTTTAGGCCGCGTTCACACTGAGCATTCCGGCCGCTGAAAGTGCTCCGAATTCGATTCGGCGGCGGCGAGATCCGCCGAAAGGGCCCTCTCCGCGCCGATCGCTCTCGGACCGATTTTTGCGGCGTCTGCCGCCGAATCGGTCACCGCGGACCAATAGTAGCGCTAGTCAAGGAATTTTGAAAAATGGCGGCCAAGCCCTGCTAACTTGTTATGCTGCAGTGCACGTAACTGAATGTTGAAACAACGGGAGTTTAACCTACTCTGTGCCTACTTCGCCTCCGTATTTCGTGAAAGAGGTGACCGAGCTTGCTGTTGGAGTGACCGAGCTTGTTGCGGTCTTGCAAAGCAAAACGAACTTACCAACGCCGCTGGCGTCGGTGGTTTTTCTGCTCTTCGTGCATTACAGGACAGCCACTTGCCAGCAAAGTAAGCAGTACTGTCTTTTCTTGCTTCTTGCGTACGAGAATCGTCGAAGTAGACACCACTGGATAGCGTAGTAGCGTTGGCGAGCCGCGACAACAACCGGGTGACAGCGCATCCACCCCGCGTTCGCCCCGTAGTAGATGGCATATTCGGCGGCGCGGGGCGCGTCCAGTGCGAACGACTCTGTGTTTCGGCGGCAGGGGAATTTCGGTCGCTGTAGAAAGGGGATGTTTCAGTGTGAACTAGGCATTACTTCTTCGTGCGTGTGTGCATAGTCTGCGCGATAAAGCTGATAGATTAATCGTGCCGCTCCACGTGAGTACTGCTCCTCGGTTTGAGCAGACGTGGTGCGCGTACCCACTTTGCCACGGGCGTCTGTCAATCAAACTGATGGACGCGTGAACTCGGATACAAGCTCGTTGATTCTGAGAAGGCCCGAGTTCCACTCGGGACTGTGATCGTGCTGGTGTGGCTGTTGTAATGGTTAAGGACGTTCGTCACTATGTTTGCTTATAGCGGACGAGAAAAGATTAACATGAACAATTTATTTGATGGCACGGGTGGAACAGCTGACGGATACGCTACCGTGTGCAGCACCGTTGAGTCGGACGTCGCGGCCAACCCAGCAGTCAGGGTCGCAACTCCGGAGGCCCAGGATCAGGCCACGGCTCACGAGGACCACACCCGGTAGGTCTCGCCCACGAACCTGCTCCCGGCCACTGCACCCAGGCAGGAGCCGTTCTGCAGGCCCCGTCCTTGGACCTTGTACAGGCCGACGGACTCGACCTCGAACAGACACACCGGGGTTCGACCTGGCCGACACGTACGGTCTCACGTCCGGCTCAGGAACGCTGCCAGGAACTCGTCCTCTCGAGCGGCGCACCGCTTTGTCTGCCTTCGTGGCCTCAATCCTCGAGCTCTTTTTCCCACGTTCCTTCTTCTTGGCCAGGGCACCGCCAGGTACCCTCGGGTGCACACTGCAGCTTATGAGCACGCGGCCCACGTCCGAGTCCGGCGCGTCGCTCGGCACCGCTCGGCGATCCTCGATTCAGCCAGAACTCCCCTGGCACCTGGATCCTCGGACACCCTATACCTCGCCCGGCACCGTGGTCCTCCGAACACACGCCCGCGTCTCGCCCGGCAGAACGTCTTGCTCGTCCCTTGCCGATGTGCGACGCTCTGGTGACACCAGCGCTTGATGGCATGGGTGCGGCTACGGAGCAGTCAACCCGCATCGGAGACGCGATGCTCCATGCAGGGAATGGCCAGCCCATCCAGCGAACAGCTTGCGTCGAGACGCGATGCTCGGCGCAACCGTGACCATTAGCCAGGCCACGTTCATCGCTGTGCCGAACGGCTGACCGTGGAGACGCCTCGCCGAGATCCGCGATGCCCTCGGCAAGGAAGAGAACAGCAGGCCAGGCCGCGCCCCGAGATGCAGTACTCGTGCCGGCAATGCCGCCCCAGCTGGTGATTGGACGGCAGCAGCATGGACGGCCGCGTTCGTTGGCCGGAACCTGGATCGCCTGTGTCCGACGCTTCGGCCCGCTGTCTTCCGTCTGCCGCTGCTCCGGCTTGTCCCCAGCCACAAAGCTCACCGCCACGTAATGATCACAAGTGGCCCAATCGTGGCACGCCATCTCTATGGGCCACCGCTAGCCATCAGTTGATTGGCGCACAGTTGCCTCGTAATCGCACGTGCCTTGTCCCGCACCTTCGTCGTTGTCGTTTTTCTCGAATCCTCACAGCTGTCAAGCGTTTGATGCAGTGAACGCTAAGCGGCAGCTTCTTTGCATTCAAATAATTTGCTGAGCTTACACAACTTCTGCAAAGGTGAAGACATAGAGGAGTTTGTGGTAACTTAGCTTCTCGTAGCTTTTTAAGTTGGTTGTCTACTTAACGGTGTGGTCGGCTTCGAAGTGTGCACCACATCAGTTCTGTCTTAATCTTTATTGTACGTATTTATGAGGCCTAACTACCATTATACTAAGCTGTCTTGTCTTCATTGATAAGGCTATAATTAAAGGGCAATTATCTCAGGCGTAATTACCGAGGCCAGGATCAGTATCGAAATTTCAAACGTAATCCTGATTAGCAGAAAACTAATTGTCATTAAATTAGTAGGGGCAAATAGCATACTTTTACTTAACGTCATCATAATCAACGTTGCGTTAATTAGCAAAGCCTATTTAGCTCACCAACATGCATACTTTAGTTAACATGGTTGTAGTTTTACATAAACTCAATAGCATGGTCTAAAGATGTGGTGTAATTACCTCAGCCTTACCATGACTTGGCATAATTAGCTTGTTCATAGCATGGCCTGGCATAAATATTTAGGTGTACCATCCAGCCAAAAAAATCGCAGTATTCTCCTTTCGCACCTGAAAGGGGAGGAGGACCTTTCTGCTAATTAAATAAAGTTTGTTCGTCATCATCGTATACATGGAAAGAATGATGATGAGTGGGGAGAAGCTTCGGAGGTCTTATCGGTGTAAACTGGGAATCTGTCTGTCTGTCTGTCTGTCTGTCTGTCCGTACGTCCGTCCGTCCGTCCGTCCGTCCGTCCATCCATCCATTGATCTATCCATCCATCCATCAATCCATCCATCCATCCATCCACCCATACATCCATCCATCCACCCATCCATCCACCCATCCATCCATCCATCCATCCATCCATCCATCCATCCATCCATCCATCCATCCATCCATCCATCCGTCCGTCCGTCCGTCCGTCCGTCCGTCCGTCTGTATGTCCGCCCGTTTACAAGACCGTCCACACCTGCTGAGTGAGTCACCGAACTAGGCGGTCACGTACCATGAGCTAGGAGAGACAAATCCAAAGCTTTAGGAGCTTCACCGCTAATACAGCTAATTAGCCGGCCACATGGGCTCAGGTGCTTGCTGTTAATGACAACAAAGATGACACGCACTGGCCGAGCAGCGCGCTAGAATGTACATGCTGGCCGTGACGATTAACCCTGGCCTCGGGTTTAGCTGTGGTTGCGATGTTGTACGAAGCGATCTCATAGGCTACCATGCTGATTATTCTAAAACAAACTTAGTGCAGACATTAAACATTTCAAAGATAAATTAAACGCCCCGTGCCTCTAAAAATACTATTACAAGATATTTCTGACGCTTTTATTTCATGGGTGGGCTTCTGCACTCAGTAGAACAACAAACAAATGAAAGAAGATGCATCTAGTTTGAAAACACCGCCCAACTTAGTCAACCATCCTTAACGCGATGACTCGTTCCCTTGTAGCCAATGAAACGCAGCGTGCCGAGGGGTGGGTTTGACTTTTTTGTATTTCATTTCATTTCATTTCATTTATTTACTCTCAAGGCACTGGGCATTACAGAGAAGAGTGGGACAACCAATATCAATAACAAGTAAAACAAGACATCAGGATCAGAATAAATTATAATGCACTTTCAAAAATGATTGATTTGAACGCATTGGCGTCTGTGATTGAAGCGATCGATGCGGGAAGGTGGTTCCAGTCAGTACATGTTCTAGGGATGAAAGAGTTGAAGTGCTGGTTCGTATGGCAGAAGGGAACCCGAACCTTATATTGATGGTCATTGCGTGCTGATATGTAGGCTGGTGGAAAAACAGTGAATAAGAGAGGGTTCTGTTAGTGTGATAGATCTTATGAAAGAGACAGAGACGTGAATTTTTGCGTCGTATTGAGACGTTATGCAAATTTAGTTGCGCCTTCATTAATGTGACACTTGCAGTTCGAGAGTAATTCGACAATATGAAACGGGCTGAGCGATTCTGAATGGATTCAATGTTGTCTATGACCATGTGAATATGAGGATCCCAGATAGACGACGCATATTCGAGTTTTGGCCACACTAATGATTTGTACAGAAGAAGTTTAGGTTAATTGGAGCAAGAGGAAAATTCCGACGTAAATAGCTAAGGGTTCGATTAGCGTTGCATGTTATGTAGTCAACGTGAGCCTGCCATGAGAGGTTATTAGAAATGTTAACACCGAGGTACTTGTAAGAAGAAACGCTGTTTAGGGGAGTGTTATTACGTAGGTACGAGGGGGACGCAACTTTGGAGGGTTACGAGCTATTCTCATTGATTTGCATTTATTTGTGTTAAGTTTCATTAGTCAATTATTACAACACAAAGAAATTTTGTCTAGGTCAGATTGCAGGGTGTCAGTGTCGTTAGAGGTTAAAATTTCACGGTAAATAACACAGTCGTCAGCAAATAACCTAATGGAGGAGGAAATGTTATGAGGGAAATCATTAATATATATTAAAAAAAAGTAAGGAACCCAAAACAGAGCCTTGAGGCACACCTGAGGTTACAGCAGTAGGAGGAGAGCTACATTCACTAGCAGTCACAAATTGCTCGTGGTTACGTAAGAAGCACTCGATCCATTTTAATATGTGTGGGTCAAGATTTAGTTTACTTAATTTTAAAAGTAGTAATTCGTGACAAACTGTGTCCAATGCTTTAAAAAGTTGATAAATACACAATCAATAAAAGTACCACGATCAATAGCAGAGAACAAATCATTAGTAAAGCATAAGAGCTGAGTTTCACACGAGTAACTTTTTTTTTAAAACCATGTTGAAAGTTAGTAAAAAAAGAATTATTCTCAGGAAAGTTGACTCAGTTGCAGTAAATGACATGTTCTAATAGCTTACATGGCACACTAGTTAGTGAGATGGGTCTATAATTGTGGGGATCATTGGTGTTACCTGACTTGTGAAGAGGAACCACCTTCCCCACTTTCCAGTCGTTTGGCAGGGTACTCGATTCCAAAGACTGTGAAAAAATTCTGCACAGTATTAAGGACGAAAATCATGCGGTGTTTTTGAGAAACGTGGCGTTGATTCCGTCATCTCTGGGGGAAGAAAAGGCTTGAGATTTTCAATTAATTTCCTTATGCCCTCCCAATCAAGGTGTACTGGCTCCATTAGATCGTAGTTGTGAGTAGGCAAGTAAGGAACAGTGGTAGGCACTACGTTTACAAATGATGATGCGAATACACTGTTAAGAGCTAGGCAACAATTTTCTCTTGGAATAAATGATTCGCTCCCTAAAACTAAGTCAATTTGTTTTTTGTTATTTCCACCAATTACCTGCCAAAATCTACGACGATTAGTTACTAACAAAGAAGGCAACGTTTGTTTAAAATATGAGTGCTTGGCAAGTGAGAGTGCGCGTCCGTACTCGTCGGCTACACTACGATAATCATCCCATGTTTTGATGTTGCCCGAGGGCTTTGCACTTCGAAAGATGCGCTTCTTTTTATTAAGTAGCCGCCTTAAAGTAGGCGTGAACCAAGCAGACCGATTGTTATTGGTTATTTTACGGCGCGGTATGAAGCGGTCGGTAAGTTCTTCGATTTTAGCTCTAAAACGTAGCCAGTGTTCGTTTACCGAGTGTTCAGAAAAGCTGGAAAAAAATTCGTGTCAAAATATCTCCAGTTCAGCATTAATTAACGTGTAGTCAGCTCTCCGGTAATCTCTGATTATTTTGGTAGTTTCACTAATTTTTGACGGCGTGTTCGGTACGAGAAAGTGAATGGCAGAGTGATCGCTGAGACCTGGCACGACTGACAGAAACTGGATGAGATCAGGGTTATATGTGAACTCCAAGTCTAATATGTTAGAACTAGTAGACGTGATACGGGTTGGGGAGTTTACCAACTGGCTAAGGTTAAACTCTAAGCATGTATTAATAAAATAGGTGGATTCGGAATTACTGGAGCCAGGTAAGGTACAAGGCGAATTCAGGTGGATGTCGGGGAAATTAAAATCGCCTAAAAGAATAATACGCGAGGTAGGAAACCGAACATGAAGCATGTTAAGGGTGTCATACAGATCTGAAGAAAAACCAGCAGGTATATTAGGAGGCCGATAGCACGCACAAACGAGAGCGTCTTAGTTGTGTAAGCGAACACTAACGCACACTAATTCTAGAGGGCAAACGAGAGCTACGTGCGATGAAACCAGATCGTCTGCAACAGCTATGAGGACACCGCCTCTGCAGCGCGATCCACGATCGCATTGATAACACTTGTATTTTTTCAGCAATTTAAAATTTCGGAGCTGTCCACTTGCGCGGAAAACCACGTCTCTGTCAATACGACGATGTCTGCAAGACAGGTGTCAATCAGAGATGACAGGGCGTCTCGCTTGCCCATTACACTTCTCACATTCTTAAGCAGAAAGGAACAATTGTGTTTGACAGTACCACGTCGTGGATTTGTTTTTTTGCTACGAAGACGCTTGGACCGACGAGCTATGAGGACTTAGGTTAGTGCCATTTTTGTTGTTATCGTCAACTGAAACAACAGACAAGACACGATCAGTGACTGGGCAGTACACGTAACTTTTCTTGTTAATAACAACCTTGTTGTATTTTACTGAATACTTTTGACCGCTGGCTTTACCGAAATCAGTTAGTTTTTTCCTTGCTGTCTGTGTGGCTTTACAAAAATCTTCGTTAATAATAATGTTCGTACCGCGCAACTTTGCTTTGTTGGCTCGTTCAAAAGGGGGTGTCGCCAGAGCTCGGGAAGATCCCGAGTTTCGCGAACTCGGGCGAAACTCGGCTGATCCTGCATAGCACCCCCAGTCTGAAGCAGCTCGGAGGAATAATAACGCAGAAAACCTAATGGTATGCGATGGCGGGTGGTCAACTTGAAGTCGATGACTGGTGCGTTGGGAAATGCGTGATGCGGCATATAATAGACACTTGATTGAGAGACGAATGGAAGAACTTATAATAAAGGGTAAAACTAGCAATGCGAAAAAGATAAGAAAGAAGTGCTAGATTGAATTCAGCTTTCAAGGGTAAAATACTGGTGTCATATGAATAGGAACAATGCATGAATAACCATATATTGAATAGCTTCCAATGCAGTCATGGGGTATGCTTGATGCGGGCTCTAGATGGTCGATGCATACTCTAACTTTGGTCTTATAAGTTGTTCACATGCGAGTATCACGAAGTGGGGCGAGTCAGAGGTGCTATTTAAGAAAAGGAAGCGTTATGTTCGATGCTGAAATTGTTAGTCGTATGGTTGTGCCATGATAAATTAGAAGAAAGGGAGACTCCTAGATATTTATAGAAATCTACCAATTTGATTGATGAATTTGAAACGCCGCAGTGGAAACGAGAGGGATTGTGACGACGTGAGGATAGATTTACATATAGTAGGGTTGAGAGTCGTTAGCCAAACGTTACGCCAATTTAGTGTACTGTTCAAGTTACTTTAAGTGATGTGATAGCCATGACGATCAGTAATAGTATGGTAGAATGCACAATCGTCAGTTAATATGCGAATGTATTAGAAAGCATGCAATGGTAAGCCATTATTATAGATTAGGAAAAAGTGAGGACCGAGAACAGACCCTTGGGGGACTCCTGTGGTTACTGGGAGGAGTTTAGACAGATGGCCATTAACGCAGACGGATTGAGGGCGGTTAGTTATAAACTCTTCAAGCCACTTGAGGATGTTGGGGTGTAAGTTAAGCTTTGAAAGTTGTAGTAACAAACGCTGGTGAGGAACTTTGTCACAAGATTTTGTGAAATCAAGAAAGATTGAGTCGATTTAAATGTTGCAGTCAAGACTTGTCTGAAAGTACTGAACGAATTCGGCTAATTGCGTTTCGCAAGAGAGGCCTTTGTTAAATCCGTGCTGTGAAGGATAGAAAAATACATGGTTTAGCACATTTGCACGCAGACTGAAAGGGTTGTGTGTGTCAGCTACTTTTACAAAAGGTTACGATTCTCGGTGAATGTGAAAATAGCCGCGTTTCTATGGCGGTCAAATGCAGAAGTCTCAGTGTACTTAGGTGCATAATAAATAACTCCAAGTGGTTGAAATCAATGCGTTGTCAACTACTATAGCGTGCCTCATAGTTATACAGTAGTTTTACCTCGTAAAAGTCAATCAATAAAGAAGTGGGACAAGCGTCTAAAAATGACACAAGCCTTTGTAAAGAAGGGCCATATTCAAGCTGTACTTCGTGATGCATGCGTTATACTTTACTAAACAGATCCGAGTTAGCTGACCGTTACATGCGCTGCATTTGTGACTACTCTGGGCATACGTTAATTGGTCTATTTATTTCTGGGTCTGCAGACTCGATAAGGATTTTGTGCGAGGCAGCGATATTGTTCGATGGCTGTTTCTAGTCTGTGTGTGTGTGTGTGTGTGTGTGTGTGTGTGTGTGTGTGTGTGTGTGCGTGCGTGCGTGTGTGTGTGTGTGTGTGTGTGTGTGTGCGTGTGTGTGTGTGTGTGTGTGTGTGTGTGTGTGTGTTGAAATATATCCTCTAGGCAACAGCTAGGCACAGAAATAGCCGCCCACTTTGAACTGTTAGTGCTGTAGTGAAGTGAACAGCATTTTTTGGGTCAAGATGATAACCTCGAGTTCATTACAACGTTACAAACTTTCAGGTAGAATACATAAACGCACACTTCAACAGTCTCAAAAATAACGCATACGCAAAGAAAAAAAGCAGCTGGCAATGGTCACTATAGGCCATATACTATGTAGCAATCGCATTCACTGTGCGCAAGAACTAGGTAATTTTAAAAATTGTCGCTCGTTTAATTATATAAGCCTTCATATTCAAAAAGAACTACCCAGTTTGTGACAGCACAGATTCTATGCAACTGCAATCTACGGGCTATAATTTCAGCACTTTTTGATATGTCGCACGGAATCCTTTTATCTTCTACATTTTTTTATGACGGGTTATGGCAGCCACATGACAGATAGTGTATAATTTCGTGGGCGTTTTTTAGAATAAATCGTTTTTATAAGCACCTGTCCTTGTGTACCACGTTTTTTTTTGCCTTTTTTTTATTAGCGCTATTGTGACTTTGTTTTAACCTTGACATTGAGCTTGTATAAAAAACGGCACTGTCCTCGCAAGTTTCGCACTGCAAAAAAAAAATATTTTGAAACGTTATCCAGAGGAACCTGCATCCGGGTGAGCTTGTAAATACCCTTAGTAACTTGTCTTTGAACGCCAACTAACACTCGCGTGTACATACGCTCATACCTTCCCAAACACATACACCCCAAGGGATGACCCCTCTTCGTTTTTGTGCACGAGCATTCACCGGTACCTTTTTCTTCCTCGTGCATGAAAAGCATGCCCATATATGATAACTGCGCATGCCTAATACATAACCGACGCCATTCACTACGTAGTGACATCTATTCTAACTTCGAGTGGGCGAAGATTGATTAGCCCACTAAGGTCGTTCGCCCGGTGTACTTATCGGTAACAAGCTAAGCAGCCTTTGTAAAAAGACTGAACCTAAGCACTCGGAAAAAAGTCTTTTTGATATGAACCACAGTAACAGGCTTGCGTTGTTCAACACAGGATTTGTGTACCAGATACCATTACGGTGTGATGCATGATATGTGGGAAAACCGGTAGATACGGTAATGAGAAGCTCAAAAAACACATAAATATAGTATCCAAAGCGCAGCCACAAGAATTTCTCGCAATTCACTGCGAGGAGTGTTCATGCCAGTCCCTATTTATTCTAATGGGTATAATTAACAAGAGCATAAACGAGACTAATGATCAAAGCTCAATTCATTGTAAAGTTTGGCAAACAATGCACTGGAGAACCCAATGTATGATTACCAGCCAAAGATATGCAATGTATTAATGTGACATGATGATTAGCTTTACATGTACAATTGTTTGAGCACGTGGCTTGTCACGCACCGGGTTGAGGTATATGTACGATTGAAACTCTAAATAAACCGCAATGTTGAAAGTTAGTGCAAGTGTGTGTTTTGTGTGTATTGCTCTGTCCCCTCCAGGATGTTCTACATATCAAATATTATTCATTAGCCCATATTCGTCTAGGGAAAATGAGGATATGTACGCCTTTTTCATACATTTCTTTCTTCGTTTCTTTCTGTTTTTCTTTCCATCTTCAGCGGAAGTGGAACGGCTTTGATTTGTTCAGGGCGTGGCGTGAGGGTGGATAAACGCACTTGGCATCGTTCCCACTCAATAACGTTCTAGCACCGGTGCTGGAATGTAAGCTCATGCGTTCATATCCAGGCAACAATGAAATGTGACAAGGTGAAATCCCAAGTAATCTTAATAAAACATCTAATTTTTATTTAGAAGTGCCTGAAAACCAAGAGGTCAACAATTTAAATTATTGGAGAACAGCCCATATAAAATTCACGGGACCGACGCCCCTTTGAGGGCCGCATTTCTGCGTGAGGCTGGCGGTGGGTTTTTAGCGTGCAAAAATGACACCTCTGGAATCCTAAAATTATGACAAAGTTCGCTTAAAAAAGCAAAATAGTAGGCTCGGGATACCTATTTACTTTTATAAAATCAGTTCTAAAGTAATACATGCAATTAGATGGGTGCTTTCATGAATAATACGCGTGTCACTATCTTGTGGTTCCGAACATCAAAGGACAAACGGTACCCATCGTTTGTACAGTAAAAGTGGTAGAATAAGAAACGATACATGAATGTTTGTGTGCGTGAGTGGTAGTAGCATGTACATATGATTTTTTATCACTATGTGAAGCAACTTACTGACAAGCTGAAAACTTCTTTCGCAGAGTGCTTGGGGCATCGCTGCGGCATATTTCACTATCTAACGCAAGTAGCTTTCAAGACTGAGTTTAATGTAAAGGTTCGAGAGTGCTTTATCACGAGACTTCCTTTCATAGTGTATATGCCCTATTCACCAAAAGAATGAGTACTGTGTCAGAACTATCCCGCATAACGTAAAGAGACGATGCACAAGGGGACCGCATCCGCGCGTTTGCACGTAGTGCGCTTTCACGGAGCGAAAAGTCACTGTAACCTTTTTATTTTTGTTGTTACTGTCTCTGTAACTTTTCAACGATGCTAAATAAAAAAAAATCTATGATCAAGTGATGCAGAACTCAACAGACTCGTGCGAAACTGTCACCGCATACACTTGACCCGTTCGACTTATTTTCACCTACATGTACCTGCCTATAATGTACCACGATGTGAAACCCTTTTTAGACCAAGAGCGTTAAGGCATGTCCAAAGCCAACTTTAAATTTTTATTGAAGTTTCAGCAGTTACATCAAAAGAATCCGCGATTTACATATCGAAGAGTTGATGCATGAGGCACTGCCAAAGCAAACCAGACTGGAATATAATTAGTAAATACGCAAAAGACTGGGGGAATCATACCATACGCATATTTTCGATGGAGGCGGAAATGCTGATGCCCGTGTGCTCAGATTTGGCTGCACGTTAAAGAACCCCAGGTGTTAGAAATTTCGGGAGCCCTCCACTACGGCATCTCTCAAAATCATGTTGTGGTTCTGGAACGTCAAACCCCACATATCATCTGCCATACGCATAAACATTGAAGACCGTGCAACGGGCAACTCAATTTTTACGCAGACCATTAAATATGGTGTCAGTGGTTTGAAAAATCAGGCAAGTAACTATAAAAGGGATACCAAATCGTTCAGAGAGGAAATACTATTTGTTTCAAGAGCTATTTGTGAGCGTCAAAAGATAGCGATAAATGTCGGCTTGAGTACGTGTGCAGTAAAGTGGAAGAATTGGAGAATCGCACAGAAAATACCGATTGTACAATGTACATCGCAAGCACGCCTATAAGTACCGGAAGCATCACGTAACGCTTCTATGTAGGTCAGGATTAGGCAGGCCACAAGTAACCTTGGAAAACTTGTCTTTACCATATACTGTTATTCTTGAGAAGGCATTCATACGACGCGCTACGTCAGTACCCAAATAGGAAGACCCCACAGGGAAGTGTTGCAGAAAAAAGGACACAAACGGCAGAATAAAAAAAGCAATCTGTGGGAGCCGGTCACACATGCCACTTTCGAGCATCTGTAATGGAAGCGTGAAGCAAATGTTGGTGTTGCTACATGAGTTCTTTTATTTATTGATGACGTTGCACATGACTTGGCTGTGCGCCCGGCTACAAAGCTTGCCTGTGGTAAGGAAATTAATCTCTAGCAAGGTCACAGAGTTGAGGTGATGTTGCTTTGTTATTAGTTCCCATGCGCAAATGCACTTTACGTTATACTGCACTTCCTCGATTGCGCCTCACCGATGTTGAACCCTTAAGACTAAACCAGTCACAGAGATTGCGCTTCACACACTCATTAAGGAGTTCCAATAGGAAGCTCAACGTCACAGCATCATTGCGAAGAAATCCTTACCAACAAGAAAGAAATCGTATTCACATTGAACACAAAGTCCTCGTTGAATCATGATATACATTGCAACTCATTGTTCAGATGGGGAAAACTGCAGGAAGTAAAATATTAGCGCACAAACAAATAAGTTAGCGTAGATAAGCTATAGTTTCGTGTCACTGTGTGAATCAATGATTAACCTTTTCGATAACTGCGATTGTCAAATCACCTTACGCGCTTAACACGACTAACTTAAAAGTGATAACGCGCATAAACTTTTAAAAACAGTGCATTTCAAACTTTTAACTTAACATTTCAACTTTTAAGAACAGTACACCTCAAAGACGAAGTGAACGCAAAGAAATAAGTATTCGCCTGCCCTATCATTTGTACCATTTCTTGATCATGCCGAATTTTCACCGGCTGTGGAATATAAGGATTTCGCTTTATTAGATTTTTTTATTGCAACCAATTTTTGAACACCAATTTTTTTGTTCGGGCACATACGGGTAAACTAAGGCAACTGCTGTTGTTTATTTCTTATTCAGAAGTTACGTATCTACGAGTATGCATTACTGTTGTTGTTTTGAGGCAAAACATGCCTTGTAAGGAAGCACTTGCATATGTAGATCTTATAAAATGGGACACTGATGTTCGGAGAAAGGAGAGAGAAATATGTATTATAGAAGCCTGGAAAGAAAAAGAGAGAAACAAGACACATTTCAGCACACACAAACACACACACACACACACACACATACATATATATATATATATATATATATATATATATATATATATATATATATATATATATATATATATATATAGTGGGAGTAATAATTCAATGGGCCAGTTAGTCTTCGTGAAGGTATGGGATATGGCACAACGGGAGCGTTGTCAACAAGGATAAATATATTTATTTCCCAACAGTTTCGGGAGGGGACCTCCCTTCATCAGGGGATAACTCATCCCCTGATGAAGGGAGGTCCCCTCCCGAAACTGTTGGGAAATAAATATATTTATCCTTGTTGACAACGCTCCCGTTGTGCCATATCCCAAATATATATATATAAATATATATATATTTATTTATTTGTTTATTTATATATATATATATATATATATATATATATATATATATATATATATATATATATATATATATATATATATATATATATATATATATATATATATATATATGTATATATATATATACATAGAACAGTCGCTCAATTCTTTTGCCTTCAAGTACGGCAGGAGGGCTCATGTGACTTTTTAGGCTCCTAAAATCGTTCCTTCACAAAAAGACCGACTATATATTATCCCGGTGATATTATTCTAGTTGAGGACAGTGATAGAAAAGTCAATTTAAAGCATCTACACATTCACAATTGCAGCACATGGATCACTTTGCTATACCCTTGTGATAGCTGAATGAGTTGAAAAACGCTGTACGAGAATTTGGTCACATCTCGCATATTCATATAATCATGTGCTTGCTAATTTTCATTGTCCACTAAACTCCAATCGTCATTCATAAAACCTCGATTCGTTGCCGCAACAACAAAACCCTCCAAGATATCTCAGCGTGACGCTACAGTGCTCTGTCGGCTGTGAGATCGTGTAAAGTGAAAAACCTTTTTTAGTCATCAAAATTACGGAATAGTATATGTGCGTAATTTGGAGAGAACACTTATATTGCCGAAGTGGTATATAGTAAAAGCGGTAGAGGCTATGTCATCATATGGTTCTGGTATAACGAGATAACTTCAGGCATGACTCGCACCGCAATACTGATTTCAAGCTTAAGTAGCAGACACTTGGCTCCTAGTAGGAATCTGAATACAGCAAACAGGGAGGCAAACAATTGTAGCTGTATTTCTTTCTATACTACAGGGCTTTCAAGGCTCATTTATAGGTTATTTGCTAAAATATATGGTGGTTTATTCTCTTAGAGCATTTTCTTTTTTATCTCCGTCTACATACCTGATAGGGGGTATCTCGATGTAGCTTGCATCAGGTCGTATTATAATCTAGTTACAATACATGTATCTAATAGAAGCTTCATATAGTCGTTAAAAACGAAATAAATACATACTGACTAACACACTATCCTACGAAGTTGATGGTTAAAAAATTATTCCAGTAACAAAAATAGAAGCGAACGTTCTCATTTATTTATTTCTCTGTTGGATACTACGCAATTTATTAGTTAGCTAAGTTTTTAGCATTAAAAATGTTCACAAATAGAGACATCTTCGCTAAACGTGAAATCTCAATTTTCAGGAACGTCAAAATCGGTCCTGTGTTTAGTGTGCGCATTGCGCATGCTGATTGGGCCCGACCAAGGTAGAAGGTATTCAGAGAGGCGCTTATGAAAGTTTTTTTACACAGTTACATGAAAACAACTGGATGTAGTTTAAGAATAACCAAAGAGCTATTGTTGGCATAATTCATAATTGTTGCTCTAATGTTGCAATTGCTATGCGCACATTCATGGTATTAGACAAATTTGTAGTGGCTATTCTGAAGAAATTGCACTGCGTAGTGATTCCATGAAAGCTGCAAATAATTTAATGTTCAGTGAATAAAAGTACGTTTCTCCTCTGACTGAAGCATGTTTTCGAAGCTTCACCCATTGCTTTCTACATACTTTTCAATGCCTAAATCTCATCACAAGTGAAAATAATAATTAAATCTAATGTGGCTAAACTTCATACAGCCATGGGGTTTTTAAGAGTAAAATTGTCTTCAGTGCTATGTGTACAGACTACAATCCTATATACAACGTCTGGCAACAATCTCACAATCAACGGCTTATTTAAAATTGCTATTCGTTCCGCGTTGGTCTAGCGGCTGAGGTACTCGGCTGCTGACCCAGAGGTTGCGGGATTGTATCCCGGCGGCGGCAGCTGCATTTTAGATGGAGGCGGAAATGTGGTAGACCCGTGTGTACTGGTTTGGGTGCAAGTTAAGGGACCCCAGGTTTTCCGGAGCGATTTACTACGGTGTCTCTCATAATCATAGGGTGGTTTTGGGACGTTTGACCCCACATATCAATATCAATTCGTTCCTATACTTTTATACTATTTTTGGTCCTTATTTTTAGACGCCCTTGCAGCCTCGTTTCAGGGATTGGCCTTTCAAGTAGCGAGAAAAAAATTGTAAAAGAAAGAGAAAACCAACGACCAGTAGAAATTTCAGCCGCCATACCACAGTTCATCCACCACTCACATCAGAGCAAACTTAAAAAGATTTCGTTGTGCTGCTTGTGTAATGAATGCATCAGCACCTCCGTTTAGCCTCTAATTGCTATACGAAAGAATATTACCAATAACAATTGGAGGAAACATTCACAGTGACCAATATTTTAAGGAATGTTCAAGCAAATAATTCGAAATACGAGCAGTACTGTTACCTATATTGAGACAACAATAAGTGAGTTTTATGGTCTGCATTATAAAATACATCGTAAGCGCAATTTCTGATTGCTCTTTTCATGGTTGTCGCTAACAGAGTGCTCACGTGGATCCAAACCGGACGGTGTTGAGCTGCTAGATAGCGACTGCCTTCCTCTTCCTGCGCTTCCATATGACCGGTGGAGGAAGCTGCGAGTGCACTTATCACTATGAGCCACAGCCAGACATCTTTGTCTGTAGGCACCATACGATGTCGCCTATACAACCGGCCTCGCTGAGCAGGCAGCAAAAGGCTTCTAACGTCCGCTTTCCTGCGGGATATTTTCTTCCTTTTTGTGTGCACTTTTTCGACAAGATCGAGAAGTTTCCGTAGTCTAGGACACACCTTAGACGTGGCGAAATCTTCGGACACCTATGATTGCGCATGTCTCTGTGAAATGCATGTGCGCACCACACGAGTATGATATTACAGCAGGGGAAAGAGTGGTTTGAGCCCCGTGTGGTACGGGACGAAGAGAAAGAGGCGGGCTTAGGAAGACAAGGGGTACACGTGGGCATAAGGCTACCTGGCACGCCTTCTACTGCAGTGCCCAAAAAGGAAGGCGTATGCATATAAAATCTGTCCTCATCGGCTCTACAGTCACCAGTCGTCACCAGTTCTCCCAGAGCCATCACCGCCATGAAGCCCCTGGTGAGTGCAATGCGTTTTCTATGCGAGATTTTGCTCAAAGTGTAGGTTTTTTTCTTCACTTAAAACATATTTGTTGTTTGTAAATACGAGCAAGGGAGAGCCTTCATTTAAAGAGGCTGCGAGCGAGAGGTGTTTCTACAAACGTAGCTTCTAGCATCTCTGCTAGAAACCATGTTTGGCAGAAACTTGCTTGGAGTCAGATGCCACTGATTTTAAATCGACGTATCGCATGTTATTTATTATTCAAAAAATACAGTTAGAAGCTTGAAAGTCATAGGTTTGTATCTTAGTGGACAATGAACAGCGAAAAATGAATTCATTTTTTATGGATTTGTGTGTATGAATATTGAGTCTGTAATCTCAATGTACATCATTATTACCCAGCTTTCTCTGCTTTTGTTCATACGTAGAGATTTCAATAGAACGGTATTAGAGTAAAAAAATGTGCCTCATGCGCCACGGGTTATTCTTTGTTTCTATCTTTAGAATGATGCGTTTTCTTGAGGCAATGAATCTTCCCGAACGTCATTGCTTCAAAAACATGCCAATGAAATAAGATGGTCTGTGAAACTTTGAGCAACGTAGAAATGGAAAGGCGCTTTATCTAAAAATACATCCTCAATACTTTGATAATGATATTCAGCTGATAATGTGTACTTTGTGCCCCCGTAGATGAAAAACTTTTATTTAAATATACAATACATAATGATGCATCCATTTACACATATTTAAAATATAAGAGTATTTTCTTGAACTTTCAAAGTAGAGCACAATAATTTTTTATCCATCTATTCATTCGATGTAGAGCTGATATTCTGCAATCCTATTTGTGTTTATAAAATGCAGCACGTGTGCAACATGCTTTTTTTGTCAGTTTTGGGAAAATCTTTGTGCTTTACATGCATCTTTAAAGCAATCGTTCTACATACTACGTGAATACGGACGTTATACCTTACGTGCGTGTACTGAATCTCTATACAGTGTGCTGTCGCCCTGCTGGCGCTTTGCGCCATCGCCTCTGCCACTGGCAAGAAGAAAGAGAAGGTTGAGGCCCGCGGTGCTGTTCTCGGAGGTGGGCTGGGTGGCTGCTGCCCCTGCACTGGAGGTTTTGGAGTCGGTGGTGTGGGCCTAGGAGGTGGACTCGGTGGCGGACTTGGTGGAGGCAGCCGCTACAGCAGCGGTAGCTACAGCTCAGGCTCAGGCTACGGATCTGGCGTTGGCGCGGGTGCTGGACTTGCCTCCGGTGCTGCCCTTGGCTCAGGTGCTGGACTTGCCTCCGGTGCTGCCCTTGGCTCAGGTGCCGGACTTGCTTCCGGTGCTGCCCTTGGCTCAGGTGCCGGACTAGCCTCCGGTGCTGCCCTTGGCTCAGGTGCCGGACTTGCCTCTGGTGCCGCACTAGGCTCAGGTGCCGGACTTGCCTCCGGCTCCGCTGTAGGCTCAGGTGCAGGACTTGCTTCTGGTGCTGCACTTGGTGCCGGTGCCGGTGTTGGCTCTGGCGCGGCACTAGCCTCAGGGGCAGGACTTGGCTCTGGCGCTGCGCTCGCCTCAGGCGGTGGACTCGGTGTTGGGGCTGCCGGCGCTGGTCTCGGAGTCGGAGGAGCTGGCGTTGGACTGGCAAGTCCTGGTGTAGGCCTTGGCGTTGGTGGTGTTGGTCTCGGAGGTGGTTTTGGATCATCTTCCGGCTACTCTGGTTTCAAGCAAGGCTCTGGATTCAACAACCAGGCAGGAGCGAACAAGGCTGGTCAGGGAAGCTTCGCATACAACGTTGGTGGCTCAGACAGCAACAAGTATGGCCACAGTTCCTCTTACGGAGATTCCAAGAGCTTTGGCTCAAGCGCTAGTGAGGGCTTCAACCGTGCTTCTGGCCAAGGAAGCCATGGTAGCTCTTTCAACAAGGCTGCCGCTGGATCCGGAGCCCAGAGTTCGAGCTCTGGCAGCAAAGTTGTTGCCTCTGGTTAAGTACTACAAGGGACTCCTGTGGTGTTTGTGTAAGTAGTGCTCTTTTCGGAGATATTTTTCTTATTTTGGCCGTACGAAAAGTGTGTATGTCACTGTCTCATGCTGGAGCACCACACACGAGAAAGTTTACTGATCGAGAAAAGAACTAAAGCTTTGCTTAGCGGAAACAACTTTGGTCTGTGGCGGGAGAGAAAAAAAACTTCTCATGAGGTCGCCAGTGTTTATCAAAAGTCTTATGAGGAATGATTTAGGATTTCTATGTTTGCAGGGAAATGTCTAATTGAAGTGCTAAGTAGTGTAACTTTTGTGCAAAAAATCTACGTTCATTGCCTTGTATTCGGCATCTAGCACTTTAAAACCTTTTGATTGCTTTCTAAATAGCTACATATAGGTGAATGGAAGAAGAGAGGCTTTCAATATGTTATTCTTTTTGTACTTTTTAGGCCTAATAGAACTTATTTGGTGATTTACCTGGCATACTACTGTTTTTGTATCTTTACAGGCCCCTCCTTTACACTCAGATGGTTGCTGAACGGCTAGAGAACAACGGCTTCAAAATGTTACGTTTAGATGTCCGTGAAGTGATATTGTGTGCCCCATAATCATGCCTAGTTTTTAGTAAATAAATTGTTTTGCTAGTCTGATAAAATGTTTTCCTACACCAATAAACAGCTATGTTACTATAAAAGAAAAGTTGTCTTCTGTGTATCTGAATGCGACACGCATGCCCCACCGTGGTGGTCTAGTGGCTAAGGTACTCGGCTGCTGACCCACAGGTCCCAGGATCGAATATCGGCTGCGGTGGCTGCATTTCCGATGGAGGCGGAAATGCTGTAGGCCCGTGTGCTCAGATTTGGGTGCACGTTAAAGAACACCAGGTGGTCAAATTTCCGGAGCCCTCCACTACGGCGTCTCTCATAAGCATATGGTGGTTTTGGGACATTAAATCTCACATATCATTCAATCAATGCGACATGCATGCGCTATCCTCGTGGTGTGAACTCGAGTGAAAGGCCACCTAAAAAAAACAAGCGCCGTAGTAATGGTGAAAACAATTACAGAAAAGTTGGTCCCACTGTCTAGAAAACTACTTTAATTAAGTTTTCGGGAAAGGTCAATATGATTCAGCAAGGACATTTTGGTAATTCCAATACGCGGATGCTATATATCTTTTGATGCATGTAAGCTACCCAAGCTGAAAACAAACGATACTATGCTGCAAGATAATTACAGCTTAAAATACGAGTACAGGCATCGCTGAAGAAAATCTTAAATTGAGACAGTGAATAGTGTTAACGACAAATGAAAACGAAAATCCTCATAAAGGAATGTCTTATATTTCAATTTTTATTGGTGCGAGTATTGTAATAGTCTTCAAGATCCCTGGACTATTAGACTGTCATGCAGGAGAAAAGACGGCACGTTCTAAACAAACGTCTTTAATGAGACGAAATAGATAAGTAAAGGACTGACAACTTCGAGTCTTTGAGTGAGCGGCAGCAAGTGAGAAGCAATGAGGATGATGATGAAAGCCGTCTGCCAGGCTGAAAAGGAGGAAGTTCAAACAAGTATCATAAAGAAACTGTGCGCTGCAACTCAGTATTTTACATTATTCTTAAGAAGTTATTTACTTCAAAGAAGTAAATTGTACGGTTTGACGTTCATGGTGATTGAAAAAGAACATTACTTCGTGAACGGCTGGTGGAAAATTGTGTTTTCCTTGGTGTTTTTGTGAGAAACGTTTAATAGATTACAAGCTGCACATAAATGAATTTACAGTAATGTATTAAACAAAATACTGCAAGGTCGCAATTAAAATTTTGTGCGCTATTGCATAAGTACACGCTCATAGTTTCTTCAAGGCCTTTTTATCCCGTATGTCCCCATCCCCTTCTTTTTGGTATACTGCATGTTTCAAGAAATGTGTCTAAAATCACCAGAAATTATGAAGATGTGATCTTTGGTCAATGCTGTCTCAGTTACTTCGCCTGTAGCAGCGGGCAACTTAAAATGGTCGAAAACATCAATTCCGACTGTATTAAAAAGTAATTTATCGCATTTGTAGTGTGTGAACTTAAGCGACTATGCCACAATGAAGGAATGAAACTCTTCGCGCGAACAAATCATTGCAGCTTGGACACTTTGAAGAAGCGGCCATGGACAAGTGATAATTTTGAAGTAAGAAATTCTGCCGAATGCAGCTCTGATACCGACCTCAACAAGAAAGAGTGCGAACTGGTGCCATGCTATTTAGAGACGTCCAGCGTAAAGGAGCGTAATTAAAAGAACCATAAACCGACTCCCTAGGGTTGTCGCTTATACGAGTTCGCTCATGCTTACAAGAGGGAATAACAGCGCCAACTTCAAACAACACAGAAGATGACGGTGGTGTCGCATATTGACGAGATACAGCACCATCATATGTTGTTGTTGTTGTTGTTGTTTTAACTGTTTTGCTGTGGAGAGGTTGAGGAGCCTATTGCCTCGGCTACTCCATATCACAGAGTTCTGCAGCGAAAAATAAAAAAATAATACAGAACGGTACCCAAAAATTAACAATACGGAAAAGGAAAAAAAAACACATAATAGCACACTGAAACCAGTTCAAATAACCTGTCAATACACAGTTTTCTTCACGCAGTTCACACAGTCATAAACTACTTTCACGCACACCTTACTACTCTAATGCCAGTATATACATGACCATCCTTTACATAATACTCATTTCTGGCTGTCAGTCATAGGCGCTTGTCCAGTCCGGTCTCCACTAAAAAGTCTGTCAGGAAGATTATTGCCTTTTTCTGAAGATGCATCTCAGGCCATGGTCCAAGTAGTTTCTTTATTGTGAGGGGCCGTCTGTCCAAACTTGCTAATTTGTTCCTTAATTTTTCTCTTTCTTTCGCGTATTTAATGCACTCCAAAAGAATATGGCGAACATTTTCTTCTGCATGACCACCAAAGGAAACGGTACTTTATGAAGTTGATCCACACAGAAAATTTTCCATAGCGACAGACCTTCCACGACACCTAGAGACATTGATCCACCGACTTAGATTGAAAGTAGCATACACAAACAGCTTCCTGCACAAGATACATCGATCCAACTCACCGGAATGCCATTGTGGTCATGCAGAAGAAAATGTTCGCCATCATATGTTATTTTTTCCCATTTTTAGACTACCCAGGTATATATGTGCCCACATTTCAAAAAATCAAGTCAGTTGTAAGTCAACGCTTTGGTCGTGCCTTCTTCATTTTGTGTCTTGTCTGAATATTCCGCTGTTATTCCCTCTTGCAAATGACTTCGTTGTGAGGATGTCCGTCTTCACAGCAATTATAGCATTTAAGGAACACATATGTTAATGAGCGCACAATAATCACAGCTCTGTTAATTTTGTCTTGAACACATCATTTTGGTTGTCTGCTTGTTACACTCATAGGTGTTTCGGTTTCAGTTTCATCGTTGAATTTAGCTGTACTTCATAATGCTAAGCTATCGCTAAGGTCACTCTTTAGAAATATGACACCTTCCCGTGATGAACTTCAGTTCACCCATTTGACCTAACTACCTTACCACTGCCATAGAACAAATATTTATTCATCTTTTTTAACGACTGTAACAGATGATGTTGTTAACCATCATAAGGAGGCTGTCGCTACAGAAATACCAGTTGGGAAGGCAGCGAGACTGAAGATCTTAACCATCAAAAACAGCTCTCGCTAAAAAAAATCAGTTGTGGAGGCAGCCAGAAAACATAACATTTTTTTTCATTGTTGAGACAGCGGACACATTCAACCTGGCAATTTTTCCCCTCCTGAGTATGCACCAACATGCCTTGCTGTAATCGCAAAGTTATATCTCCCTCACTCTCTATCGAAACGTGTTTTCTCTTGTTGTAGAAATCAGATAAATACTAAAAAGTGTTGGAGTGCACTTAACTGTGCTGGGTGCATACATGGTTGAAACGTGAACAAGTTGCGCTGGGAAAGAGACAATGACAAATTGACAAACAAAAACGCGCACTCAGTTAAGCACTTCTGTCTGCCAATATCTCACTATCCTATGTCCAGCGTTGTTTATTTACGTCTTTAAACAAGTGTGAGTGCGGCAGGATACGAAGAAAACAAATGAAAGCAAGACAAATTTTCTTGAAAGAAGAACCACAGCATTTCTCATAGCAAGCCAACATGCATTTGGAATAAAAAGCGCTAGAGCCATGATATACAAATATTTAAAACTCAATATGTGGTAAAGAAAAGAAAACCTTTTTCTATAATTTCAATCTGCATAGACCTTTTTCAAAAGATCCCGATACTTCACCAATATTAACATCGACTCTAAGTAATATGTCTCATTCATTTTCTTGAAGCTATCTTATTTCACAGATGTAGTGTACAGATTGCGAATCAAGAAAAAATTTATCCAGTTTCCATTGCAGTAAAAGCTTCTTAATTGACACTCGAAGCGGGTTTTGTAATTATTCAAATTGAGCTGTGTAAATTGAGCCTTAGTAGGTTGGCACTAGAACGGATGGACACCGCCCCAGACTGCGCGGGTAGAAACAAAGAAGGTTCTTCTGGACTCGTTATCACAAACTATATGCTAGGGGTGCTATTCAGGATGGCCCAAGCTTCTCGGGCACTCGAGTTTGCTCTGAGCTCGCTTGCGGTGGCCGTGGCATGAAGATAGTGCGGAGCGCTTGATAGCAGCGTTAATAAAAATGGTTGGATGAACGCGCGGGGCGTTGCAAACGCATGTGTGACATTTGCGGCGGTAATCAAAGAAACACCGCATGTGAGCACGTCAACGCCGCCACTCGCTCAACATTTTAGCATTGCAGTGACGTAAGCGTGATTGTCGATCTGTCTTTTTGCCACTGAACACGCGACTCCCACAGGCGAGTTCGTGGGCATATCTCCTTTTTCGCACAGATTCTGTCGTTCCACATGCAGCATGAAAATTTCCCCTTTTCAATGCAGCAAGGGTGCACACGCAGCACTCTCATGTTGCTCGTTTCGCTTCTATCAAGTATTGCAGATGAAGGTAAGGACAGGTGGTCACCAGGGGCGCTCGCATCTTGTCGGCAACGCGGCTGTGATTGAATAAGCTGTGAGTGCGGTGAAATTGAATGCAAAACACCTTAGCCGCGTGATGATATCACTTTTACTTCTGCGTGTGTGTGTGCATAGTCTGCGCGATAAAGCTGATAGATTAATCGTGCCGCTCCACGTGAGTACTGCTCCTCGGCTTGAGCAGACGTGGTGGGCGTACCCAATCTTCCCCACGAGCGTCAGTCAATCAAACTGATGGACGCGTGAGCTCGACTACAAACTCGTTGATTCTGAGCAGGCCAGAGTTCTACTCGGGACTGTGATGGTGCTGGTGTGACTGTAAAGCGTTTGATGCGGTGAAAGGTAAGCGGCAGCTTATTTGCATATAAAATAACTTGCTGAGCCTCACTACTTCTGCTAAACTGAAGACTTAGAGGAGTTTGCGATAACCTAGCTTCTCGCAGCTTTTTAAGTCGGTTGTCTACTTATGTGCGTGGTCGGCTTCGAAGTGAGGACCACATCAGTTCTGTCTTAATTTTCATTGTACCAATCGCCTGAGGCTTAACTACCAATATACTAAGCTGTTTCCTCTTCATTGGTAAGGCTTTAATTAGAAGGCAGTTATCTCGGGCATAATTGCCAACGCCACGATCAGTATCGAGCTATTAAACGTAATCCTTATTTACTGGATGGTAATTGTCATTATATTTGCAAGGGCTAAGTAACATATTTATACTTAGCGTCCTCATGAATAACGTTGCGTTAATTAGTATAGTTTAGTTAGCTAATCAACTAGCATACTTTAGTTTGCCCAGTTCAGGCTTTACATAGGTTCAATAGCATGGTCTTAAGACGTGAAATAACTAACTCAGCCTTACCATGACTTAGCAATTTTGACTTGGTCATAGCATGTCCTGCCATAACTATTTAGGTATACCATCCAGCCAAAAAAATCGCAGCATATACATGGATAAAATGGTGATGAGTGGGGGGAAGCTTCGGAGTGTTTATCGGTATAAACTTTGAATAGCAGAGAATTCGTCGACCATACCAATTTTACCTAGGGAGATTCTCACTCACGAGCACTCCATGCGGCGAACTTGTGGAACACCTCATAGATCCTCAGGCCGCCGACCTTAAAAAAATTCGGTTGAATGTATTTTTGCATCTGTACTAAAGTCACACGCAACACATCTGATGTTTTTCCCGACCATGTGTCCTTGGTGTGACGGTTTAGGCTGACTCTTTGCCCGATCTCGTCGGGGTGATCGTAGCCAAGCAACTTTGCCACTTTTCTAGGCAAACCTCTAACACCTGGTATGAAGTAGTGGAAGGCACAACTCACCAGCTTTGACCAGGAGTGCAGCTCTTACTCCTGAATCAAGTCCGGCAGGCGGATAAGGCCAGTGGATCCCTGGACATTAGGTATCAACTATATAGTCTCTAAAACATCCTTTACCTTTTCTCTTGAATAAAGTTTCGTTCTCTCATTACTATTCGTTCCAACTACCCTCACTGTCCTAAAAAAACCGTTCATATTGTAGAAGTGCCGTTGTGAGAGCTCGTCTCAATGTGGACTAGTCTCTGCGGCGAACTGCTGCCGACCTGTCAACGCGTTTACAAAGTGACACCGCATGGAGTCATTTTTAGCACGGGAGAAATCGCAATTGGCAGCAAATTGCAGAATTTAAAGAATTTATATATAGTTTTCTGTTGCTTCGCATACGTTGCTATTAAAGTTGAAGTTCTCGTTCATTGTGCAAGAAGCGAACCGTAATGCGGGAATTGTAGCCGTCAAAAGTGAGCTGTGAAAATAAGCTCGGCTTGCCGCCATCAAGACACGGTTTGAGCACAAGCGAAATGAAAGATGACCTCTTCGCAAATGTCTTCTAAAGATAACTGACGGCTAACGATGGGTGGCTTTCTCAGTATCTTTGGTGTCCCATGACATCGCCATGAGTAGGGCCAAGAAAACATTTGCGTGCCTTCACCAGCTTTTATGGAAAGTCAATGCAGGAGTACCGTATATAGTGCGTTGAACAGGCTCTTACTTACTGTAAGTGAGAACTTATTCACTAATTAGCGAGCCAGCTACCTAATTGAAGCTTTGCAACCCAGCTGTTTATTACAATTGGTAGTTTACAATGGGAAGCTGCTCTATTTCTGTATAGCAATCTTCCTAAACGTCACACTGAAAATTAGTTTTGCTTCTTTCCGTTTTTAACTGACCTTATGTTTCTAGTATTTCAACTCCTGATTAAGCGAAGCTTAACTTAGGCGCTTTGACATGCGCAATCGCAGTATTCACTGTGATTGTACAGGTCCAACTAAAAAAATCACCACACAAGCCCTCCATACAAATGCTTAACCATCGAAAGCTGAAGCACGTGGCCTCGGTGTTTAGCAGTGGGTTCAACCCGTCATGGCACTAAAGCCTTTCACAATTATTGCTTACATGTTCGTGCTTCCTAATGAGGCGAGACGCGCGTTGGGCTTCAGCTTACCACAGTGTTTATTTCACGTGCAGCACTTTGTGCCTCGCATTTTCACGGCCATAGAGGAGAATATTCAGCGGTTAAATGCTTTTCGCAATGCGGTAATGCCAGTGTTTCTTCTCGAACCATAGGTGGTCACAGACGTCGCAGCCGAAGGCGAAGTGCCGCTGTAGAGACTCCGCCCGGAAGCGGGCGTTCGCCTTGGCAAACGCGCTCCGGCATCCATCACGTTGGCGCCGTAACACCACTTGTTTGGCGTAGGTATTGCGCCGTGTTGCCTATAGGCAGAAACAAAAAAACTAGGTGCTTTCTCCCTTCTTCAGGAACCACGCATTCATTGTTCGGCGCGACGTTGTTGCAAGCGTTTGACATCGCGAAATAACAACGGCGTTGTGGTATACGCAAGATCCGCCCACCTCCGGCGCTTACGTTGCCGTTCGCGACTTAGCGCGGCTCAGGAGGTTGCCGGATAATCGGTACGCAGTTGTTGCCGGCACTCGACCTCCCGGGCCTGTTTTTGTGCCAGGACGGCACCATCAGCCCGGCGAAGGCGAGCTCTCTCACGTTTCCACTGTCACGCTCTTCTAGTGTTTTCCGTGGCACACCCGTGTGCAAGGTTTCAAGAGAAGCTGATGCGCGCGTGCTTGGCGCCTCGCATGGCGCCACGGCGGCGATGACAAGGACGACGTCGCTCACAAAATGCAGACAAATGGTGCGTGTGCTTGCAGGGTTGCGACGCTGACAATGACGTAACTGATAGGACAGCCAATGGAGACCACTGGTGACACCGCTGCCTGACAGTTTTTCTTCTCTCCTAGCCATATGCAGCCTTCACTGTAAAAAAAAAAAAAGTCACTGCTTCACCGCAATGGCGAAGCAATGAGTGCGATAGCAACAACTTGGAATGTAATTCTGAGAGCGGCTAGCAGATCGAAACATGCAGTGCCCTGTTCACGCACAAATGAAGCACAAAAACAACACGCAAAGGACGAGAGTTAACTAACAATGTTTATAGTACAATGCTCAACACGCTGTTTAAACAAACACGACGCAAGAAAAGTAATCACAGGTACAGATATGAGGGTACTAACGAGTGTCCCAGTTGTTACTTTGCTGTGTTAGAAAAGCGTCCTCTTTTGGCAAAAGATGCCTGCCCAACGAGAGAAGTGACTTTTGTGGCCCAGGCAACTAACGCGATCGTTCCGCTGAAAGGCCAAGGCACACAATTCTCCTCACCCAAAGATGATCGCGCACGCACAAGCACCTAACATCCCGCCCCCATCCACGGGCCGAAGTATACGCTTGGGAGATTATCGAGAGTTGGCGCATCGTGACCAGCTGCGTGCCAAGCGCGAGTGGTTTATTACTTCAATAGCAGTTAAAGGGACACTCGGCTAGATTATGCCACCGGCGTCACCATCACTCACCGTATATGTATACGTATCTATACATAGAAATTTCCAAGAAAGAAAAAAAACCAGAAAAAGAATCTGGCGTGCGGGATCGAACGTGCGACCTCCGCGTCCTGGAAACGAGACGTTAATCTCTAAGCCACTGAGGCGCACGTCCTTCACCATTCAAACGGCAAGCTATATATATCTATCACACGCCGCTGCTGACGGGCATCTCTGGGGGGGGGGGGGGGGAGGTTCAGCATTACTAGCAAGATGGTCCAAGGAGCGCGCGTCGCCACATCGCGCGATATATAAGTGGTTATAACAGAAGAAAAGAAAAGAAAGGTGCCGACCCGTAACTGTCTCTCCTTACGAGGACACCTCAACATGTCAGCAGAGGAATGGGATATGGGGGATAAAAGATATAGAGAAAACGAAGGAGGGATAAAAAGAATAGAAGGAAAATAGATGGAGAAGAAGCCAGCCAACGAGAGGGAAAAAGAAGGAGATAGGAAAGTGGGGATCCGGTCGAAGCAGTCCAAGGGCGGGGTGCCACAAAGCGAGAGCTGCACGGCTTCAGGAGACCGCGGAGGGCGAACCAGTCGGCGGGAGCTACGCTGAAGTCGGAGATCGCGAGGGCACAACCGTCCAGCTTGAAATCCTGCGAGCGAATTCCACACATCGCGCGACGGCGAGTGCTCTAGTCTTCCACGCGTACTTCGGAAGGCTTAGTAAAGGGTGTGACGCTTCCTCGCGCGCCCTTATCTCGCGGTGGGGAGCAGGGGCGAATTGTACGTCTTGGCTCGCCTCGGACCTTACGTGGAACAATTCTGCTGCAGTTAGCGGCCGCGCAAAGGTCACTGCAATATTCGCTGTCCCCGTTTGGGAAATTGCGCGCTTTTCAGACACAGAAAAAAAGCAACTGAAACGCTTATTCTTATGAATATAAGAATAAACATTCACCCGTACCTGCGTGTACGTTTCGTGCGCCATTTCTGCGTGAGAAACACGGGACACGTTTCGATCTACTTTCCATTCTACGCGTGATCTTCCAATTTGTTGCTATCACGTTCACTGCTTCGCCTTTGCGGAAAAGCTGTGACTTTTTCTTTTTATTGTGATAGAATCTATATGGACACTCTCGTCTAGATTTAGCCGCAAGCATCGGCGTCGGCGTCATATACCGTATATCTATACGTATCTATATGTAATAAAATGCAAGAAAGAAAAAACTCAGTAAGAAACTCCGGTGGCGGAATCTAACGTGGGACCGCCGCGTCTTGAATGCGAGTTTTTCACCACTGAGCCACCGAGGGGAACCTTCTTCAGCGTTCCAAGAGCAAGCTATTTATATCTACCACTCACCGCTATTAGCAGCCGTCTCGGGGAGGGGGGGCTATTGTGTTTTCAGTATTATGAGCAAGATGACGCATTGAGAGCGCGGCGGCTCTCAACTCTCACGCGTACATTGGCTGGTGGAGACGAACGAGTAGAGAGGAGCCGCTTCGAGGTGAAGCAATGAACGCGATAGCAACAAGTTGGAAGGTAACGTACAGAATTTTGAGCAGATCGAAATGTGCCCCGCATTTCTGACGCACAAATAACGCACAAAACGTACTCACGGGTACAGATGAACGGGAATAAGCATCTCAGTTGTTACTTTGCTGCGTCGGGAAAGCGTGTTCTTGTTGCAAACGAAGACTGTGGAATGATTGCAGTGACTTTTGTGCACCCGGTAACTAAAACAGAATCGTTCCGGCAAAGCCCAAAGGCCAGCGAAGACGTACGATCATCTCCACTGCGAAATAAGGGCGCGTAGTTGAGCGTCCACGACTTGTTATTCGCGGGTCAAAGAACGCGTGGGAGATGAAAGCACGTGCGGCCAATTCGTGACGTTGTGGTGACGTGCGCTCATTGTGCCGTCTTGCTGGTAATGCTGAAAACACATCCCCCCGAGATTCCCGTCACCAGCGGTAAGTGCTAGATATAAATAGCTTGCTGTTTGAGCGTTCAGGGGCGTGCACCTCTGTAGCGCAGTGCCTAACGTCTCGCACTTACGTCTCAGGGGTCTAAAGTTCGATTCCGTACGCTGGAGTCTTTTTCAGGATTTGTTTCTTGCGTTTTTATGTATATAGATACTTATACATATACGGTTAGTGACGTCGATGCTAACTGCAAAAACCAGCCGAGAGTATCTTTATAATTGCTGCCGCAATAAAACCAGCCTAGACAGCCCAGTAATTGCTAACAGAATAAAAAAAAAAGCTTGCAAGTTTCATTCAGTAACTCGCACACTACTTTGTTATAAGAAAGCTCAAGCGGCTTGGTGGCGTGGATCAAGTACGTAGCTTGATAGACCGTACGGCACAAGCAGCGGTACTCCGAAAAAAGTTTCGTTGAGTGGCTGGGGCTATCTCAAGGAGTCCAGAGCAACCGTAGTCAACCGTAATCACCAGGTCCCAATGACCTGGTGATTCCATGAGAGGTCGGACATGCTTGTTTCGTTGGTACTTTTGTGTTTTCTAGGTTTTTTATGTATGCACAATAAATGTATATGGTAAGAATAATTTTATTTCCAAGAAATATACTTGAAGGTGCAGGGGTCCTGCTTTTGCACAGCGCAATATTTTCGAATTTACGGTCTGATTGCACTCGAACTATAGATCTTGTGTCAAAAATTTTTCTTTCCACGTTTAGCAGACATAACTTTGAGCTATATGAAGAGTTTTGTTCTGATGTCACTAAAAGGAAAAAAAAATGTAAAATAATCGCAAACACGGCCGAAGGAATTAAGTGTGTTAATTTTTATGCTCTTTGGTAAGTTTTTTGTAGCACAAAAACTTCAATATACTGTGAGATATATAATAAGGCCTTTGGAATAAATTGTTTGCCTAGAAAGAGCGTAAAAAATAGTTTAAGAATCAAGTGTTTTCAGAAAAGCTAATCAAAAAAACTGGTTTTAACTATGACAAATATTTTTATCGAAGGGCCATTATTCAAAACATTCTTGTAACCGGGTATAAACTAAAACAGTCGTGGAGTGATCGAGTTCTGCCATCAGGAATGCTAGTATTGAGAGCATAGGTCCAACTAATGGAAAAAATATGATCCTTGCTGGTGGTCGCGGCGTCGTCTATACGCGCATATATGAATAGATGTCCCTATGTGTGATTTTGCTAAACAAGCCATAGTCTACGCAAAAACTACTAAATATTTGAGCGATCCTTTTATATCTTCCCTTTTTTTCACAATTTCTACAGGTGAGGCACATTGGCTGTTTGAGATCTGTAAAACGCTGTGTTGGACGATGTATAGTGGCTTAGTTTTGGGCTTCAATACATCAAACTACGTTTTGTTAAGAAAAAAATCGAATATCAATGTCTTTTTCTGCACCATAAAAACTAAGAGAGTGCTGGGCACTCTTTTTGGTAGAGTACTTTCTTGTCTCGTATTTCACTCTCTTTTCCAGAGTAAATCACCTCTTGTTGAGGCAGAGTACAAAGATTTCCCCAGCAAGGGCCAAAGCACTCACCCTCAACAGGGAAATATAAAGCTTCCCGAAGCAGAATAGCATGGCCCCACCAAAAAGAGTAACAGTACACCTCACAAAAAAAAAAGCACAACTTCAATAGAAATTTGAATTTTTAATTGTTTTCGACGGATCTCTGAGTGCGCAGATTGTAAGACTAGCTTAATACATGACCTACGATTAAAAAGAAAAAAATATTGTAATAAAAAAACACCACGGACTGTGATTCGATCCCTCAACCTCCAGACGTACTACAGATTGCTAGCCCACCACGATAACAACTACACCACACTGACAGATGGCAACTAGGCGTTTTTAATGTCATAAGTAATTTTAGTGACATGTCTGCAATTTCTTGTTTAGGCACATAGATTTGCGTGTCTCTGCACTTTTAAAAAACAGCCGGACTGCAGCTAACGTCTTTACTTTGTTTGTTTGGTGCTTCGTTAGATTAGAACGCCTATTATATACGCTTTTTACAGTGGAAAAGAGGAAGATTAGCTCAACAAAGTATATGAACGTCACTTACACTGACTTGCTAAGTGGTTAGTCACTTCTACATGCCTACGAAACATCGCACTTCTGAAGTGTACGCTACACAATTTAGTTTTTTTCACCACCTTGGACATATTTTCAGTTATTCTTGTTCACTTTCTACGACTAATGTCACAATACTCCACTCTAACCGTACCGCACGTGAAGCTTACGGCATCATCCCCGTGTGCGGTGGTCGTAGCGGAAAACATGAATATTAATAAGAGGAGAATGTCATAGCAATCTGCGTTGAGTTTCAATCGTGACCTATTGAATGAGATAGTATTCGCACATTTCACTACACATATCCACAGCTAAAAACATGAATATTAAGAGTTCCAAGTGCCTTCCAGTGCACAAAAATTCACTGGCACACGCTGGAACGCTGTTCTTTTGTTAATTGTCTTTAACAACTCAACAAACAAATGCAGTACATTTTACTGCATATATGTGTGGTTATTAGGTAGTGGTAATCACTCGCGGTGTGCCGACGCATCTAAAAGAAATCTAGAGCAGAAGTTCAATCGCGTTTTACTCCCTCATGTCTGTAGAGTACATGGGCATTTCACTCTCTGAAAGAGCGGAAGAGTAAAAAGCTGTTTGACTCTCTCGTTTCATATAGAGTGAAAATGAATTTCGCTATGTTTTGCGAGAATAGAAGAACACGTTAAAGAGTAACTTGGCCTTTTTGCTCCTGCGATACCCTCTGCAGTTTTTATAGTGTGTGATGTTCGAAACTTAAAACAGCACTGAGATCAAATTTACTCATGTCAAGATTTTTGCGTCGACGAGCAGCTATCGACCCACTATAGCAATTCGCGACCTAAAAGGCATCTCAGTGACGAATGAGTGTCTGTAATATTTATAAATATATTCTTGATCGAATGTAGTTCAAATTGGGTGGAAAGCCTGCCAAAATTTAGAGCCTGGCAGCGCTACCTCGCAGCCACATCGAGGCTGCTGCACAGCTTATGCCGCTTTCACAAAAAAAAAAAAAAATGGCAACGTCACACTGACTTACAAGTGTGGCAGCTTGGGCTAGTTGGTATGGCATGACCAAAGTTATAGCGCGAGAACAAAACGACGACACAGAGACAAGACGTGTCTTCCGTGTCCTTCTTGTCTCTGTGTCGCCGTTTTGTTCTCGCGCTATAACTATCGTCACACTGACGTTTCGTCTGCTAGGAGCGCACGTACAGTAGGTTCAGTCGTGTCTCTGAAGGCGTAGACATGCTTCTGTTGCCAACATTGTCGTCCTCGCGGTCATCGTGGTCAACATCACCAATTGATGATGACAAAAACCTGTAATTGGGTATCGTCGCGATTCGCGACGATCTTTGCTCTACAAGCTCCGTGTTAAATGCAATGCATTTATCAGTCCTGGCCGTACTGTCGGCGCTCAGGAGCACCAACTACACACCTCATGTTGCGGAAGTTTGGCGAGTGAATTGCTGCTTTCAACTGAAGCAGGGCACACGGTAGGAATGGCCCCGGCCTCGAGAAGACTGCCAGTGAAATCCAACTGTTTCGGCAACACAGGATTTAGCCTGCAGCAGCTCGCCGCAAAGTAAAGAGAGCAAATGCAGCTGTTCTTCACAGGCGTCCAGTCCCTCTGTCCAACGGTGCGTACGAAGTGAACCCATTGGCTGCGTTGAGGTTCGTGGCTTGGAAAAGCATGAAACACTACGCACTTTCCGCTTTTTCCGCACTTCGACGTGCAGGTTCTCACTACACAGCCGTTCCCTGACATTCTGGCACGTATTGTTGCTCTGGCTGATCGTACTCACACGCAGCGGAGCACAACGTAAATCAGTCGATGCTACACTTTGAATCGCGCGCACGCTTCTACACAGCAAGGAAAGCCACTAGTGAGAGCATGGCCGAGAGTCGGCTCCAAACACAGGAATCTTCAACGTCATCGTTACTTGCGTATCGTCACTCAGGATGGTATTTGTGGAACGTATCACACCGAACACGTAGCACTAGTGTCGATGTCGCAGGGCAGTCTGTTTTTCACTTTTTATTCTTAGCTTTTCTACGCTGTTTGTCATCGAAATAAAATAACTTTGACGCAATGAACGCCATTTAAGTTTGGCCAAGAAGACCGGTGCATACCAAGTGATCGAATCATCAGCACATCTAGATCTTAAAATTTTGATGTCAGTGCTCCTTTAATATCTCGGAACGTGTGGCATCATATTAATTTGTACCAGCTGAATTTGTCTTAGGAAATTCTTGGCTATACTTGGCAAAGTATACCTGTGGGGATAATTCAATTACTAATGAACGAAATCACTGAACTTTCGCTTGTTAGTTCATTACGCCTTTAAATTTTTTGTGTTACTAGTGATTTCCATCTCTTCATGAAGTCAGGTAGCTCATGAGCTAGAATTGTGTAATATCTCGCTGCGAACCTTTGAATGTTATTGAAAGTTTTAGCTGAAACATTAGTATTTTTTTCACGAGCAAGAATTGTGTAATATCTCGCTGCCAACCTTTGAATGTCATTGAAAAGTTTCGCTGAAACATTAGTATTTTTGTTATTGTTGCACACATGTACCCCACTACCCCCTAGAATGCGCAGTCACTTGAGTTCATTTGAGATAAATGAAAAAATTGGCAGATCTATAAAATGTTCAGCATATCCCACGTACATGGGCAATCGATGTTATGCAGCAAGACGATGGAAGGTGACTGCGTTGTAACTTTTTTCATTGAGCGAAACGTTATAAAGTGGCGCTAAAAATAATGTTACATGGCATCGGGAACGATTTCGTTTAAGAATATGTACAAATGCTTGCACAGATATATGTTAAACATCCGCATATGTTTTATATAACTAGTTTTGCACTTGCGCATTGATGCAAGAACATGAGTATTATAGCAACACAACAAGCGGTCAGCAGATTTAAAGCGCTGGAGGTCGCGAGGATTTTAGCTCTGGACTCTGCTCATAAATCAACTTCAACAAATGGCGCCGAACAACGGATGGCGCCTAACGACGTGACAGCTGTATCATTGTGGGAAATATGTATTATTTCTAAACTTGGATAGCCAGCCCTGCCGCCACAATTGACCTTTCGTGAACATTAAAGTCTGTTTGAAAAGCAGTGCCTAGACCTGGCATGACTCTGTGGTAGAATGCTTCATCGCCATGCAAAATGCTTGGGTTGGATTCTTACTTGGACCCTGACCTTTATTGTTTGCAATATTTGGGTCAATGCTACCGATGTCAGGATTTTGTTAACGCTCACGTGTTAAAATTGCCCATGCGTGTTCTCGTCATTCCAGGGTAGATACTAAAAACCACAGATAAAATGTTAGAGCCTTCAGATGCCATTACGCGCACAACGCGGACATTGTACATTGCTCTGGAACATACGTGACCGTTAGTGATAGCGCAAGAATATTCGACAGCACATGCATAAATGCCGAGGCGCATCACCGCTTGTCATTTGATTGACGCTCTGCTCACTGCTATTAGTGCCTGCGTGAACAGTTCTCTGACTTTACGTTTACCTGCCACAAGTTTGGCTAAATAAACAGTTTGATCTAAACGTCCATCGGCTCCCTTCGTCGAAGTCGCGACACTTAACGTACAGGAGGCCCTTTCAGCTTCTATCTATCTATCTATCTATCTATCTATCTATCTATCTATCTATCTATCTATCTATCTATCTATCTATCTATCTATCTATCTATCTATCTATCTATCTATCTATCTATCTATCTATCTATCTATCTATCATAGCCACCTACATTTGGGTGCTTTCGTGGTCACCCTGTTAAGTTAAACACAAAATTAATAAGTGAGGGTAAGATGGTTTGAAGAATATGACCAGTTGGTTATGACATCATTATGTCACAATACTATCGTGCACGTCGCCAAAACTTTTCGCTAGATGAGGGCCACATACCAGCGGGCGGGTATGTGACAGAGGTGATTAAAAGTTTATAAATCAAGCGAGGAACCGCGAACACAAATATGTGATTAATAAAGGGAAGCTGAAGCACTTTTCTTAAAAAAATGACTTTGGAGCGTGTATGGACAGTTTGATCTCTACTCTATTATAAAAGCGATGCGAGTGTTCTTAAAAGTGAACGTCAATAGCACTCTTTGGTAAAAAAAAAAACAGTTGCTGTGGCTGCCGGGCTTTTTGAGACGCCGAACGAACCTGGTGACGTCATTTTCGACATGCTACGTCATCTGCAACAGCAGCACTGTGGAAGTGTGGCCTTTTCGATTAGTTCCGGCAACGGTACGTCATAGGTTATTCATGGAGGCCGTGGTTGAAGATAAGAAAGAACACTTGCTCTGGCCCAGGGGAAACGAAGATGACGTATGTTTCCGTGCCCACACTTTCAGCGCGCTCGCGGGGGCGGAGCAAGACAAGCTTTTATTTTGCCTGTTCTAAAGCTCCTGCTTCTACAACCGCGAAAACAATTATGACATCATCAACAATAATGTCGGTTCTTTCTAAACACGCAGATTGAATTTTTGAATCCCTTCAGCTTCCCTTTAACGCATCAGTGTTGGCAAAAGGTTGACATCGGCACGTTGATCCGACGAATACAAAAAAATATATATCAGTGCCCCAGCAGCATCGAACATCAGTATTTCGCGTTGCAATCAATTATTCTACCACAGAGTCACGCCCGGCATCGGAAACACTTTTCAGTAGACCCCAATGTTCGTGAAGCGTCAAATGTGGTTGCAGTGCCGGCTATCGGGTTTTTAAACATTACATATGTACTCATATTGTAGAGTACTTTACGTCAGGTTGATCTAAATTGTAGTTAGGTGCCATCTGCTAAAGTTCATATATATGTAGTAGGGTGCTGGGCTGCCATCGTCACAAGCACCAGCGCTTCATATCAGCTTTAGCTTTAGGGGTTGCTAATATCCATGTTGTTGTCATTGTTACGCAACACTGAACAACTGGTTATGTAACACATATGTGGCTGTTTAAAAGGGGCCCTGAAAAATTTTTTGAGTATTCGTGGAATTAATTCACTGTAAAAGCGTATTATCTCACAAATTGAACACTGCAAAATTTTTAAGAATCCATTCAGTACGAGTGGACGTACAAAGATTTGTCACACGCTGCAATCACATTCTCTCTTCTCTCGTGCCGACGAAACTGCTGGAAGCTAAGCAGGGAGAATTGGGAGGAGCAAACAAAAAACTTAACTCGCGCCTCGTGACACTCAGCATTTTTAAAGACGATAGTCCTTCTTGGGTACCATCGACGCAAAATTTTAGTCTGTCTGTCTGTCTGTCTGTCTGTCTGTCTGTCTGTCTGTCTGTCTGTCTGTCTGTCTGTCTGTCTGTCTGTCTGTCTGTCTGTCTGTCTGTCTGTCTGTACATCTGTCTATTTGACCACTCTTAACGTCATCGGGTACTTGAAACGGCTGACGACATCCGCAGCTCCCACCAATATTGCTCGAGGTTGAGCGTTCATGCTTGTGCAATTGTCCATTAAAAAGCAATTTCTCCGCATGTCTAGGGCACCACAACAACACCAATATATTCTGCATGTGCGTTACTAGAAATGGCATACATAAGTAATTTTAAGGACCGTAGCGCTTATAACGCTGCGCTGACCATGCAACGCTTGCAGGGAACGGGGAGTGTTTCCAACGCTTTGCTAAGACGAGATGGTGGTGGTGCCTACCCGTCGCCTTGCGTTCTACACCTTATCACCCTGAGATGGGCGCGCACACCCGTCTCAGAGCCACGCACTTTGTTTTCTAAGAAAACTGCCAGATGACGCCATGTCTCACGTATGACGTCACTTGATGCACTCATTCGCCTCCGCTACACACTCGAGGCACTCTAACGCAGCGCCTCTAGAATACCACAAAACGATTTTCTTGCGCAGAACAACAAATAAGTGTCTTGTTTACTCTCTCCACACACAAGACTATCGTCTTTCAACGACATTTGCAGAAACATGCAGATACGGGGCTATTTTTTTTTCTTCGAATACGAGGCCTTTTCACTGTGATTGCAAGTGACGGCCTCTCGCGGCGACCTCTGTAACAACCGAGTGCGCCATGTTCAAATCAGCCAATGGCTGATACATGAGCTTACTAAGCTTATTTCCGTGATTTGTCGAAAGAAGAGAAAGCTATTTTTAGCTGATTTTGATAATTTATTGCTAATTCCTGGTCGCGCGCTGCGCTATTATATTTGGCTCGCGTGTTGTCGGGAGCCTCTATACTAGAAATCGGCAGCATTTTCTGACCATGCTCAAAAAGTTTTGCCGGGCCCCTTCAAGTTAGTCTGTGCGTGTGTTTGTAAAGATCTTTAACACCACTCCGTAACGTTCCTCTCAATAAAAAAATACAACACAGCCACCTTTCATATGAATTCTTCACCTAATATCAATTGACAAGGTACGTGGAATCTGCAAAATTTTTGTTACACCTTCAACACCACACGGAAAAACTCAAACCCGGAGAACTGATATGATCGTTACGTGAGGCAAGTTTTAATTACAGGTACTGAGGCTTTACAACTAATACTTGTTGAAATGAACTATACGCTCGACGTAAATGATTCACATGTGCTTATTGAGTTTACGGTCCTTGTGATACTAGAGAGAAGACTCATTAGGACAGTGATACGCACAACATATCCAACATGTCAAAAACTTGATAGTGCCGCACTTAAAATATACACGGTATGTTTTAGGACATGTGAACAAAAGCCTAAAAAATCAGGGAAATCGGATATTCATACTAGTTTTCCCAATTGCTCGTTCTGTGGGTGCAGGTTTCTTGAGATAGCTGAATAGATCGTTTAGAACAGCAATAAGAGTCATGTTATTTAGCTTTTGAATTACTGAAGATAGGCGGCAGCGCCGATTTGGACAATTTACATTCTTCTTGCCAACAACCTATCGCAGCCTTTAGGTACGAAAAAAGTGGCATCTAGTACATAAAAAGTTCAATGAAATCAAACGGAAAAAAACCAAAACTGGAGCAACAATAGACATAACAAGCAGACGACCAGTATGTCGTCACTATTCAAGAAATCGACTTCATAGCTGAATTGTTCTTTCGCGTTGGTTGACGTTTGTGCGCCTTGCGTGGCATAAATGTCAGCGCAGCCCACACATCTACTCGGCGAAGTCGCTTGATGATTGATATAATGACACTCACTTATTCTGGACGTCTCAAAAGAATATTGCAGGTTCGCTCTCATGTTTCCCGTTTCGTCGCTGCATTTAAGTGAATTTTATTTCTTTGAAATTACAAAAACATTCCATTTTTCTGAAGTATCAAAGCTTGTGTGGGTTATTCTCCTAAATGATCTTGATCCACCTTCTAGAATAACCACTTAATTTCACTCCAGTAAGTAATATTCTAGTTATCTTAGGTTTCTCAAATACCGTTGCAAAAGATGCAATTAGCCGTCTTAAAATACGTGCGGCTACAGAAGAAATCGTCGTAAGGGCGTCAAATAAATATCACATTTCTCTCATTTTAAGTATTTCAAACAAAAGAAGAAAAGAAGAGGAGCAAGCATGTTGAGTTGGGAGGTGAGAGGGTAAAAGCTATAGCCAAGCTCACCACCTCTGAAGGCCCCCAGCTATGCGCGTGAAATAGGCGCTATTTTCTTTTTTCAAGCTTCACTCATATGATCGTAACCAAAGCCATGTGAAAGTTTGACGCGTTGTGCAGATACCGGTACCCGGTAGTTCTTCTTCTTAAGCATGAGGTGGCATCCTTATGTGTTAGACTCGGAGTTCAAAACTATCGCTACACTGGTAGCAACTATTCGAAACTACGTTGCGGTTTTATATGCAAACGTTAGGGCTGAAAGGAACTAAAGCACAGAGTTTTTTTTTGATAGATGTGCATTCACAATCTTCCAGTGTGGTGCTTCGCATCATGCAGCTTTAGAAAAAAGGATATACTGAAAGGTTTGTGTTATATCCCACTATCATCGTGCAAAGACCACTAAATAACGTTCAAAAATGCTGAACAGATTTGCATAGATGGGGTGTTTATTTAAACAATGCGTAAGCTTACTGTATGAATAAATAGTAAATAAAAAAGACAGAAGTAGCCTAAAAGGAACCTGATCGGATGTTTTTACCAGCAGGTCACTGGATGGAATCCCAGCTGCAGAGGCTGCATTTTCAACAGATGCGAAAATGTGCAGGTGCGTGTGCTCAGATTTGGCTTAACTGTAAAGAACCCCACGTGGTCGAAATTTCCTGAGCCATCCACTACGGCATCTCTCATAAGGATATGGTGGTTTTGGGGCGCTAAACCCAGCATATTAATCAAATAATGACTCAATCAATAAATCAATCAATCAAATCATCCCGATGGAAGAGTACCTAAAAATGTAACATCAAGATGTGTCGAAATAACCTGTAAAACAGAACTTATTGTCCCAACAAGTCCTTTTTTGAGCCTGTATTTACTGGTTGGGTAATTTAGAAGTGAAAATGACTCGGAGTACACAATTTTAAAATGTAAAAGAGGTCTTTGTTTTCCGCAACCCTAGAAATGGGCTCGGAGCTCTATCACATATTCGTTGCACATGGCCAGTAAAAGATGCCATAAATATTAAAAACCACTGCTGCAACTAAGTGATTTCGAAAATGCTTAGGACAGAAAATATTAGATAAAATTTACCCCATACCGAGCATGTCGGACTGCGTCACCTCACACGAAACATTTCCCTTAGAGGCCGCGGGCTCAAAAAGCCTGCCAAGAAATAATTTTACCGCGTGCCTTTTTCAATTCGGAGGCATTAGAGGAGCAATTATCTTCACAATGACATCCCACGCGTTCTTTTCCCGCAAAGAATTACGAAACACGAACATGGAAGCTGTACTGTCATGGTAACGTATGCACGGATTGCGAAAATAACTTGCTTGCAGAGAGTTCTTTGTGAGACGCTGATGGGAAATAAGCAAATGGAAAAAAAAAAGGTGAATCAAGGTAAAGGAAGATTTACACAGAGATTTTAAGGTGTTTGAAACAATAAGTGCCGGCAGGTGCGAAACAATGCTGCGGTAATTAGGGTTAGATGAAAAGGGTGGCAGTCAACCGTAGCCATGATTTACGAATCAAAAGTTTACAAACTACGAAATTTGGTTGAAATCAACGTACATTTAGTTTACGTATGAGTAGTCTGTTTGTTCGATCCGGACAGTATTGTTTTTTGCCATGAAAATTTAAGTGATGTACAATACACCATAGTGACACTGAATGACATACCGTCCCAGCGAAGAACACTTTCAAAAGGTTAATGGTGGTGATATATCTGTTTCGATTAAGCAAATACTTTGTCACAATTAACGAAGGAATTTACGCGCCATTGGCTAATTTTGCAGCCTAATTCATCTCAGAAGAGTTTAGAAAGTGGCATAGATGTGACAATACGTGACAAGAGTTTCTTGACTTTCATCAGTTTACTGGGATACAATAATGCTCCAGTAATCATTCCTCCTTGGTTTTCTCCATCAGTTCATTATTGCCCTTGCTCCCAATGGGCTCATGATAAATGCGCTTTTTTTTGTTCAACACTAGTGGGACGAGAACAATGCCATTCATAGATGCCACCGCAATGAAGTCACACACTTGCACAATGCGCATACAGCAACATAAGTACATAATTTCGGAGTGTTTTTGAAGATTTCTGTTATTGGATGCTCAGGAAAATAATTATGTTTTTTGTACGCTTTGTCAGATTATGCGATAAGTACAGCAGTGTGTAAAGAAAGCAAATTTTGTCATCTTCAACATTAGGCAATTACCGAGTGAGATGGACAGTTCAATACAGGATATTAAGGACTGTTCTACCACCTAGCCCACTATTCGACTTTTGTTCAGGTAGCAATGAAAGGCATACATCTCTTATCTTAGAATCTGAAAATACGTAAAACCAATCTTAGAAACTTTCCTAGTCCCACACCAGCAAGTGCGAGTATTAAATATGAACATAAAGCTTTTTGTGTAGCTTTTCTAGCTATTAGTTCGGCCTTCCTCTGTGACATTCGGGAGAATATAAAAGTGTAATCGTCTCAACACTGAACCATCCTTTAATTGTTCTTTTCTCTTGCGCCTTCGATTAAACCGGTGGTGATACTTGTTAGCCTCTGGCAGTTTTGAGAGTCAGTTGGATCTTTCGTGCCCTAAACGAAAGACGCTTCATGAAGGCATGGACGAAAGCTATTACGTGCCGGAACTCTCCACGCCTTGTCAGGAAAACTAGAATGTGAGCTATTTGCATGCTGCGTAAGCGGACTGTCTTTTTTGTGTAGCAGCTTCATCTGGTGTCATATGTTTTCCCGTCCGTCTATTGCACCCGGTATACTGCAGCTCCTGCAAGCAGCCATGGGGGCTCTCGCAACATATTCCACTCGCACGATTATTGATGGCCGCATGACAGTTACGATAACTGGAAGACTCGAAGTTGTTTTTCTGCCAGCTACCAGTCTTTGACTAATACGGGCTGCATTAGGTAATGTAGACGTCACAGCTGTCGTTCGCACGTGCAATACACCACAGAAGACAACATTAGTGAATTGATTCATTCACAGGCTTCTTCAAATACTAAATATTTTTGCACGCATAAAAAAGCATTTGATGTACTTTACCAGATTTTCGAGAAACTTTGCGAGGCATTATAACATATAATTGTATGTTTCCTATTAGACAGATAACGAATGTGAAGATAAAGCATCTCAATCTCAAGCTGCGAATGGCTCCGAAGAAAAAAACATTCTCGTAATCCTATGGTTTTACTTAACTTCAGACCGATGTGGTTGCGCTGAAATTTAGCCATCCCCACGTATATAAGCTCACTTATCTGCAAACGAAACTCACGAAATTAGGCAGCTTTATTTGTTAGCTGTCACTTGGTCTGCCTCTCGTGTGTCAGAGGCTGAAATAGGATGCCAACATTTCCAAATTTATGTTAATTACCATGGTTGATAATTTATAATATAAGTCCTTCTCACGTTTTAACAGCTGTTACGGAATGCGTGATAGTACGAGGCTGTTTGAGACGAAAATGTTGATCAATACTTATTTTTATTCTATCCCATCCTTCACTATGGGAAGTGATCATTACGCGCTAAAATTTCCATTACCTGTTGACACTAACCTATTAGTCTTCTATGAAAGGGCCCCTGTACACCATACGAAGTTCGAAAGCGACCAAGAAGTTTCTTCCTCGCCCGTTAAAAGGGTCGGCTATCTAGTTTACAATGCTCTGCCTATAAGGGACTAAAAAGCTTCCTTCAAAAGAGCTCAAAGTCCAAGTAAGGAAAGACGGCGTTGAGTATTTCCCGCTGGTAACAAAGGAGAGGGCTCACTGCGAAAACAGAACAAAGTGACAAAATTAGTTGTGTTTGTTCACTACCCTAAGTACTCTGCGTAAGGGCACAGTTGGTGAAAAGCTGCCTAGCTCATCTGTGGCTGCATTTTAGTGTTACAACTTTGGGTATTGACCTATTGAACAATAAATGTAGTGTGCTAAGTTTTTAATGACCACGAGCACCAAGGGAAATCTTCAATACAGTTACGCAGCTTTCACAAAACGTGATAAACTGCATTGCAACTGAATGAGACGGAAATGTTGATCAATACTTATTTTCATTCTATCCCATCCTTCACTATGGGAAGTGATCATTACGCGCTAAAATTTCCATTACCTGTTGACACTAACCTATTAGTCTTCTATGAAAGGGCCCCTGTAAACCATACGAAGTTCGAAAGCGACCGAGAAGTTTCTTCCTCGCCCGTTAAAAGGGTCGACTATCTAGTTTACAATGCTCTGCCTATAAGGGACTAAAAAGCTTCCTTCAAAAGAGCTCAAAGTCCAAGTAAGGAAAGACGGCGTTGAGTATTTCCCGCTGGTAACAAACGAGAGGGCTCACTGCGAAAATAGCATGCAGAGCAAATAGTTCCACAAGTTCTTGTAAATGTGGCATTCCACGTTGCCTCAAGATGAAACGAATATTTTTAATATTACAGGTTATGGAAAATGACTTTGTTGAGTCAGCAAAATTATTCAATCAACGCCCGCTGTATAGAATTTGATATGATCAGTACTTTTGATAAGAACTGTTTTTTAATCTGCTGCTTTTTGTGAATATGCTAATTTGTGTTTCCACAGAAAAAACAACAAAATATCATTTTTTCTACAGCCATTTCTGTAGTTACTTTCTGTAGCCTAGTCAGCCACTTTGTCAAGTTACATTTCTGTAGGCGGGCTTTGGGGGGCTTGTGACGTGACATTATAAGCCGTTATGGCGCCGTTACGTGAGGTAAAAACAGGAAAATGCAGTGAAAAGTAGTTAGTTAATTGTGTTTGCACAGATTGTTTGGAAGGACTTTGCTGGGAAACAGTTAGCTATCCCTCTAGTTTTGTATGCTCTTGAATGCGTTCTGTAACTCGTTATTCACGGACTAAACATTAGAGTAATAAAAAGGCTGTTGACAAATTTTTGGCCGTTATATGGCTGCACTGAACGAGACGCCACCCGGTAGCTATGTTTTACAAGTAAGGCTGGTCATTCTGAAATAAAAAATAATTTCATGTCCGCACATATCTATGCAGGACAAAGAGAAGAAGACTTCGAGTGTCTTCTGCAAAAACTTTTAACAATTTTCGCGGCCATCTATAGAGTCTCAGAAAGGCATACGGCTACTTCAGAAATTAAGGATTAACCCTCGTATGTATGATGCAATCCCTCAAATAAAGTTTTAACAGTTGACTTACAAAACCTAGATATGTCATTACTTATAAGCTTGCGAAATAACTGGCCGATGCCTATTTTCTTTGAAAACGCACTTGCTGCCTTCAGCCTACGTTGCATTAGGAAGTTCTTCCGCAAGTTTTTTTCTTTAAATAATTCAGCACACGTTGGAATCACACCTCACATATTAGGTACCTTGTAACCATGCTTCCACATTCCGTTTATGCAACTATTTAACAATAAAAAAATATCATTGTACCTTTACTGTCTAGCCACATGTACATTTCACTTTCTGGAGCTGGAACAACGGGACAATGTAGGAAAAGCCGAAGTGGCTCATTAATAAATTGTCCAAGAGATGTCGGTAATTCTAGGCACTCACAACCTAATGCGCATGCCCGCAAGGTTAACGCGGAGTCACGAGTGAGCACGAATGCGTCTATATACAAACTTGACTCGTAGCTGGGGAAAATAATCACCTACGCACTAGTGTTACAAGCAATGGCATGGGAACTGTGGGGGCCACGGCAGACTCTTGGCACACGTGTGTTGCGCAAGAAACGCTGTTTGTGCGTCTGTGCACAGTTGGGGCCTGTTGAGCGAGAAAGGTTGCGGGGAAACCTCTGACCGGAGAGAGTAAACCGGCATTGCGTCGAAGGCGATTGCCGGCGCCGCTTCATTGTCAGGCACAAGGAACTAGACGTGTATCTGGAGAAATGCCTTCCGAGAAGGAAGCCAACGATTGCCTGTCCAACACCTACGGGTCCTTGAGACCAGAGAGGGGGCGCGTGAATATAAAACAGCGCGCGGCGTGGCAGCGCCTGTGACCAGTCCACCAAAAGTGCCAGAGCCATGAGGACCACTGTAAGCATGCTGACGCCATTTTGTATTTTTTCGTGAAGGTTTGAGTGTGACTTTCGGCATATAGCTTCAATTGAAACATTATCGTTTTCCTGTGCTATGATATCTTTGCATTTTGGCCACTTCAATGTTTCTTGCCACAATTAAACGCCCAGGCAAGGGCTCCACAACAGGGTCTCGACGTTAAGTGTAGAGAACTACGACGCTCACAAAGAAGTCAGCTTGCACATAAGCCGGCTTGTTTGCTGTCATGTAGCTTCTCTGGTTGTGACGTGGTAGCAATGATTTCGTTAGCCCTTTTTGCTGGATGCAGCTTTTCTTTAATGCTGTGACTAATCATGTACCTTGTCATAGTATTAGGTGTCAAATATGTTATCATACGAAAATGAATAAATATTTAGAAAAGAGATTGTAAGATTGATAAGTCTCCACTTAAACATTTCTTGCTGCAGTGAAGGTAAATATTATGACATCAATGCACCGTATATTATAGTAGTTTTTTAATTCTACATAATCGATTTCGTATCATCAGTTTGCATGACTTCACAGCATTCCTAAAAGTCGAATCGAGGCTTCCAGTGGACGACTTGTCAAGAGTAAAACGAACAAAAAACAGAAATATATTTGAGAAATAAACGATCAACGTAATCTGCATAAACACAACCGCAATCTTATAACGCTCGTGATCTCAAGTGTACTAGTCAGAGCTTTGTCTGATTTCCAGCTAGTTTTATCGAGCCTGCTTGCCCTCTGCCTCCTTGTTCTCGCTGAAGACAAGCCGGCCGAAGAGAAACCAGCTGAAACTACAACAGTAGCAGGATCTACTAATGATGAGAAGAAGGAAGGTGACGAGAAGATTGAAGGCCGTGGGCTCTTCCTGAGTGGCGGCGGGCTTGGTGGTGGTCTCGGTGGCTGCCCGCCATGCCCTTGTGGCTATGGACCAGGCATTGGTGGAGGATTCCGTGGAGCAGGCTACGGTTCAGGATACGGTGCTGGCTACGGCGCTGGCGGTGCTGGCTATGGAGGGGGTTATAGCAGCGGCTACCGTGGTGGCTACGGTGGTGGTTCCTACGGTGGTGGCTACGGTGGAGGTATTCGTCCCGGGCTGGGAATAGGAGGCGTTAGCTATGGAGGAGGTGTAGGTCCAGGATATGGAGGAGGAGTTGGTCCTGGAATTGGTAAAGGTGTCATCGGAGGACCCGTCGGGCCTGTTGGTGGTGCTGGAGTCGGCGTCGGTCCCGGGATAGGTAAAGGAGTTGGCGGAGTGCCTGTAGGAGGTCCCGTTGGAGGTCCCGTGGGTGGCGCTGTTGGTGTCGGCCCTGGTCTTGGTGGAGCAGTAGTCGGAGGACCCGTCGGAGGACCTGTTGGAGGAGCTATTGGTGTTGGCCCCGGGGTCGGTGGTGGTGTCGGACCCGGCGTTGGTGTTCCAGTTGGTGGCGCGATTGCTGGAGGCTATGGAGGTGGCGTCGGCGGCGGCTACGGAGGCGGCCTCGGTGGCGTCGCTGGGGCTGCTACTTCTGGTTCCGCATACGAAAGTGCTGGAGGTTTCGCTGACAAGGCGGCTGGGCAGGAAGCTGGTCAAGGAAGTTTTGCCTATAATGTTGGCGGCTCGGACAGGAAAGTCTTCGGGCAAAGCTCGTCCTACGGAGACTCCAAGAGCTTCGGTCTGAGCGAGAGCTCGGGATTCAACCGTGGTGAAGGTCAAGCCAGCCATGGCAGTGCCTACGGCAAGGAAGCCGCTGGTTCAGGTTCCGTGTCCCACAGTTCTGGAAAGGAGGTGGTTGTCGGCTGAAAGATTTTCATAGATGGCTGTGAGTATGCGACTGCAAAGCTTGACGAGCTTTATTATAATTTGAACAAAGAGCATGAAGAAAACTTTTTTACTCTTTTCATTCTCGCCTGTTTATGCAAGTAAAGATGCCGTAGACACTTGTCCTCATGTGCTTGCGACCATTAATTTTGATAGAACAGCTCAGTGTACGCGTTAACAGTATTTTTAAAGACGAGCCTCTCTTGGAGTACTTCGACGCAAAAGTTTTGGTCTGTTGTCTGTATGTCTGTCTGGCTGTACATTTATCTGTTTGTTCGCCGTAACGATAGCCCAAACGGCACCAAGCGATACCCTAAACAGCCAACCCCATCCACAGCACCCACCAATATCGCTCAAGTTTCAGCGTTCGTACTTGACGATTGCCAATTAAAATACAATTATTGCGCATATCTGAGGCACCATAACAACACGCCAATATTTCGTATGTTTGTCTTAGAAGGCACAAATAAATAATTCTAAGGACCGTAGAGTTTATCACGCTGCGCTGACAGTGAAACGCGATGCTCAAAAAGGCAAGTGTTTCCAACGCTTTGCTAAGACAGCATGGTGGTAGCACCTGCCCGTCACTTCACCTTCTACACCTTATCGCCTCCAAGACACGCACACATCTTTCTCAGTGGGCGCGCTCACCTTCCTTCGTTTTCGAAGACAACTGCCAGATAGCACTCGCGTCAAACATGCCTTGATGCGCTCGTTCACCTTCACTGCCCTGATTGAGACTCTCTACCGCAGTGCTTCCAGACTACAATTCACCAATTTTCTCGCGCAGAACATCAAATAAACGTTTTGTTCACTCCCTCCACACGTAACACTATCATCTTTTGACGAAATTTGCATTGAAACATGCAGATACGGGGCCACATTCTTTCATTTTTCTTTAGTATACCAAGAGGTAAATACGTCCCAAGACATGTTACAAGCAAAGAAGTTGTTTTTAGTGAACTTTGCCATCTAATTGAGAGGCTAAAATATACATTTTATGAACGTAATGAAATAACTCGCTGCTATACAGCAAGCATCGGAGCCGTTACATCAGATTCAAAAAAAGGTTTTTCTATTTTTTTTTCGCTTTGTAAGCCTAGAACCAGGGTTGCATACAAAACCATTATTGGGAGCCCATAAGCTTAACCGTTTTTAAAGGGAAAGCCAAAGTGGTTAACATAGCAGCTGTAAAATAAATGCCAACGAAGTACCATAGAGAACAAAACTTGCCAGATCCATTCCTGCATGCGGCAATGTCATGGTGGCCGAGCAACAGGAAATTAGGTGTTCGTTGCCTCCAGCTACCCATTATTAACTTTCTTTATTAAATGTATGTAAGGAGAGTTCTCGTCCATTATTAACTCGAGATGACACATGTCTCCAAACCAGGCGCTATAAACGGTACAAAAGATTGTTAATATTCTACATTAGTTTGCGACACTTTTTTATACTTTATTATTACTAACAGTGTGATGAAATAGACTCGGATTACATTATTCACATCTCTGTGGTCAATATCTGTGAGTTCAAATAGTATTACTTTGAAGTAAATTAAAATGACTGCGGTATCTCATTCAGGTGTTTTGAATGAACCTGCTTCAACACTTTTTAATCGAGCCATTTCTTTCTCTTTTCACTTAGGTGCGTGCGCTGGTCGCCAACGCCATTTTTCATCTGCCCGATACAGCTCGCATCGTCTATCCTGTGCCATAGTCTTCGAACGTCCGTGCAGTAATAAGTTACACTTCTCAAGACAACATCGAGTGAAACCAGTCCGAAGAATGACAATGTAATACATTTCTTGTATTCAAATGGGAGCGCCCATATTTGTCAAGCATCGTGCAAGCAACTACCAAAAAAGGGGAAAAGGCGAAGGTATGCTACAGGTAACCTCAAACAATAAAAATATTTTCACAAACAGCATCTGTCAATTCACTTTGGTATTTTACTTCAACAACGTTTTATGAGTCGTAACTGTAGATGCCATGTATGCGTGAAATTCTTAGTTAGAAATGTTTTAAACTGAAGCTACGAAAACAATCTCGTTAAAAGGTAAAAAGGCACTTTTCCTCTAAGCGTGTTTTTATTTTTACACTTAAGTAACTTCTTCATAATCCAGCTTCCATAAACGTTGAGTTGCCAAAGAAAATAAAATTTCCGTTTATTGCTTATTTCTATAAACTATTATAATATTCACACCAACCAGTTTTTCCCTACATTTAGTGTGGTTCGATGTGCAAGCTTTTGTTAGTAAAGCCCGTATCTATGCAAATAATTTTCAATGCAACGAGTGAGATTGGATTTTTCCTTCGGCTAGAACTCCATGCCAATGTTTACGAAGTCAGCATTGTAAACATTACGTGCACCTTTCTTAAACAGCACTGCATTATTGCTGCAATACAGGAAAGCTAAAATTTGATTCGTCACACAAAATTCCATAAACACAACGTCTTTTTACATAGGACAACCCTGCGTTCAAGTATATACAATTTGAAAAATCTCAAATTTCGAAGACTCCCAAACACGGATGTGGGCATTGTTTGCAGGAATACAGTTGCGCAAGTATATATAGCGGAAGAAGCATCAAGTGCGTCTTTAGAAATTGTGCGCACATTTTAAGGGGACCCTTCTGACAAGTACACACGTAAAGGAAAATTTTACTGAATTGACAGTAACCTATAGAGAGGGGGGTACAGAAAGGCACGAAGCTTAGTTTACGCTGGTCATAAAACTATTCTGTATACTGAGACGGCCCTGAGTAATAATGAAGAAACGTCTTATTTTAACTTTAAAGTCCATTTCAGCATGGCGTGTCTAAAAATATACAGCAGCATGAAGTCAGAATACGGTATCATTTCTCGTGACTACCCCAACTCCAACAGAGCCACTGAGTGAAGTAGCCGAGGAGAAGCAATATATACCATACGCCAGCACGTGATGAAAAGCCTATAGTGTGTTGTCCATAATGAATTTCTCAGAGAGCACTCACGCTTGCCCATACGTTTACTGAGATCCTCAGGGCTTCTTGTTTCGTTTCAGCACACACACACACGCACACACACACATACAAGGAATGGCTGGAAATTTTCGGATGAGTTACGAATAATGAAAAATTTACGAAATATATTTTATTTAAAGGGGCTTCAAGTATTTTATCACTTTTGCGCATTTTCAAGCGTTTTGCTGAATAGAATTGTAAATAATGTTGAAGGGTCTAGGTCTTGAACTTTGCAAGAAGCCTGAAATTGTTCGTGCATGAAACAGTATGTGAATGTCTGCTTGTCCTAAGGGGATAACATTACCGTGTCGTTCACAGCCTTCATAATATACAATTTTTTTGAAATAATGATTTCGTGGAACTTATGTGACCAATGTAATAAGTCTTAACTCTCCAAGTACGTACAAACCGAGGTGATACGGTGTATTTTTCTTATGATTCTTAATATAAAGAAGCAATAATAGCTGTAAAGCTTTTAGGTATATTAGGCAATCATTTTCTTTAGTATTCTATTTTTGTCTGTTCTCTCAAATCTTGGGCTAATGAAGAAAAAAAAATGGCTGACACCACGTACCATAAAAATCGATGTCATGCGAAGCAAGTGGATGGAAGGTGACTAGAGAGCATTGTTTATTGAGCGACACGTTAAGAAATTATGCTAAAGATGTGCACAAATGTTCTACGCACACACATAAGCTTTACAGTGGCATATGTTTTATATAAGCAGTTGTTTGCAGCTGAGTAACTGTGTCAACGGCAAACTCAGTATTAGCAACACAAGAAGTGGTAAGCTGGCATGCAGCGCTAGTGCTTGCGAGGATGGTAGCCCTGGCAAGTGCTACGTGGACCAACTTCAGTGAAGGGTGCTGGACTATACAAGTGACAATAACATGATGTGATGTCTGTGTCATAACATCAGGTAGCCAGCGCTGGCACGTAATACTCTCGCACATAATTGATCAATATCTTTTCTTGCCATTCCCGTGAAGATAAATATTGTCTATCCTTTGGTGCATGCCCGCATACGGCCCTTAGTATACGAGTATTCACCACACGTATCTGGAGAAAAGGGTTAGACGAAGTACGCGACGGGTATTTTCGCGTTATCTGTGTCACACTTGTGAAGCCTCTTAACATCCAGTACTAATTTTGGTCTACTTCAAGTAAAGGAAGCTTTCAAGGGACCCACAACTGGCCTGAACAGATGATTATATTCCGCTGGAAGAGAAAAGGGCATGAGTTATGGTGACAGGTGACAGCATACCTTTCATGATCTGAGTAGGACTTATATATTTAAATCGCGTTTAAAAGTAACCTAAACCGGCGTTTCGCACCCTTAGCGCCTGGGCCATGAAACACAATTAGAAAATCCTAAGAACTTGGCTGTGATAATTTGAAGCGCCGCAAAATAAGCGCTTAAATTTCAATTATGTATGTTATTCTTCATTTTTGTTTGTTTCTATGCGGCTTACAAGGTAAAAGAAGTACACCATGAAAAGTGGCGCTGCTTTCGTGGCCTCTGCAGAGAAACGGGTGCAGTTGTGCATGTGCGCAGCCACGCCTGTGGCCACGCGGCGTTTTCACAGTGGCTCGTCGGGCGCGAAATGTCATCCACCTACTGCTCTGTGGAGAATTGCTTCATGCGTGCTGCTGGTGGTGGCGGTCCGTCGGATTCCTTCGCTACCACTGTCGTCTGTCGAAACATGCCACTCTAACGCTACTTGATCGTTCCTCTAAATTGTTCCTCTAAATCACTCAAGTTGTCTAGCACTGACATAGCGAAGACGTCAATCTACGGCCGCATGTCGTGCGTTTTGTTTTCGAAGAATTGGCTCAGCTTGACTTAGCCAAAGTCGAAAAAACGACCTTTGCACGCCAGAAAGAAAGTTCATGCATGAGAATCTCCTGGAAAATGCTGTAGCTTTTCTAAAATAATTTAGCACGCTAGAAAGCAGTGGTGACGAGACTGCAGGCTTGACAAGCACAACATTGCGTAATTGTACTTAGGTCGGCACTTTTCAACACTGCTGGCGTATCATCGCTATCGCGATCACATCCACTGTTTGCAGCATGTCTTTTTAGGACTGCATAATTGCTGCAAATAAAAAAAATAAATATTAATGTTCTACGGTGTTTTCTGCGTTACCATTTCGTGATTACAAGGTCTGACTGGTAAGCTTTACGTTGCGCTCAAGAAAACTAGTACCATAAATATCGGTTGTGGGTTTTTTTAACGAGAGCACTCAGACGTAGATATCTAGCTAGCTAGCTAATTACATCTGGGTGCTCATCCGAGTGAAGTACATAGACAGATAGATAGATAGATAGATAGATAGATAGATAGATAGATAGATAGATAGATAGATAGATAGATAGATAGATAGATAGATAGATAGATAGATAGATAGATAGATAGATAGATAGATAGATAGATAGATAGATAGATAGATAGATAGATAGATAGATAGATAGATACGTGTGGTTCACTAATAAATGCTTCTCATTAAAGATAGCTTCTTGGCATATCTATTAGTCGCATATAACTTTAGAAGATTCCGCGGGGTATTCACACGTCAATGACGGACGCACACAAGCCTTGCACAAAGTGGAGCGAACTCCAGACTGATGTCATTAAAGACTGAGGTGATGTCCGCCTTTGAAGAACACTTCCGAGTTCATAAACGGGATCATTTCTGTAGTGGTGGGAAGATCAGCCGTCGCGATTCGCTCGTCTTCCCAAGTTGTATCCAACAATAGAAAAATAAGAGTGGGGGGGGGGGGGCATAAGCGTGCGCAGCGTTCTCTATTAAGGAAACGAGGGGCGCAGTCTCAGCCCCATCCCCTGACCTCAGCAAGGAATGGAAAAGTGATGACGTGCTTCTAAAAAAGGCGTGACGTTTATTCTCGGCTTTTCTTGGTAAATATGTGAAGTAGAGAGATCTGTGATTGCAACACCACGTGTTGTCAGTCCCCACTATTGTCCATAACTTTGCAGACATAACTTTGCAGGCGTAGGCACAACTTTGCGCATTAAAAATGACGTCAAAGGTCAGACTGAGTGACGGTATGGTGCAGAATTAGTGTCTTCCCCCCGCCTCCTCTAGATGAGTAGGTGGAGCACCCACCCACCACTCTTCGGTTCCCTAAAACTAATTAGCAACTAATAAAGGGTGATGCACAGACAGTGATGGCCATGTTTGGCGATTTGTTTCAACTAATGGGCCAGCCTCCGGACCAGCGTTGCGGAGTTGCTGCTTCGGAATCGGGATGATTCCGGAATCATTCCACATTTTCGCGACAACGGAATGGGATGGAGCCAGCACTTGAAAAAATGGAATGGGAATGTTCTTAAGCGTCTTTTGCACGGAATAGATTGGGAATAGAATAACGTTTTTTCCGGAAACTGAGCCCGTTTTTTGTCTACGCGCTGTTTTTCAAGCCTAATACATTAGTAAGCCAGAACCTCGAATTTAACAATAAAGCAGTTTTTTTGAAATGACTTGGCTGATTACAAGCATGCTACATTTATAAGCAATGCGCCTACAACAATAATGTTTTCGTATAGGCTGTGTTGCCCCAAAGTTCGTCACTATTGCTCATGTAAGCGTGGTTCTACGTCTATGATATCCATCGTGCCGAACTATATCGTTGTGGCGTACCCCCCCCCCCCCCCCGTCTTTTTTTTAACGCTTCGCTATTTTTTACTCCATCCGGCGACCCACGCGCCTGCAATGTTCCCATGCACCCTTCACTGTTTGTTTTTGCTTGTGCCGCCGTTGGCAACTCAGACACATATTTTAAAAAACGCTTCTTTATGTATAGTGATACTCATTGACGATGGCGCGATGCTTCTGTTCACCGCAAGCTTTCTTATACCAGCTTGCGCTCCGTCCGCCCTAATACCCCTCCTTTTTTTTCATGCTGTCCTCTCTGTCTATTTACATGGGCGCCTTTGCCCGAAATTTTGTTGGCGAAGGTCTATATATCAGCGCTGCACACAGTTCTCCATTCAGTTGCTACGACTCTGCACATACCAGTTTTCCCATCACTAAGCAATGAGGACAGTGGGAAGGAAGATGTTTTACTGCACCCTGAATAGTGAACAGTCTAATATTGTGCTTAAATCAGTCATGTAGGCCTGAATACATATTCATTTTATGTGAAAAGCCAACACGCATTTTCTAGATCCACCAGAGCGAAGGGGAAGCCAAGGGTTAGCCAGAGCCAAGGGTAGGTGCGGCGTAAAGATGTGAACTATCTGCCAATATGTAACAAAAAACCACGGCATGAGTAAGTGCACAAACAAATGCAGCATCACAGCAGATACTGAGGGGAGAAACAATATATTTCTCCTCTTTGGTGCCCATAGATACAATAACACAAAAGTTGCAGATGCATGCTGTGCACAGTCTGCTCTTCATCTCACGAGTGGTTTAGTACCTGACCCACCTGAATAACCTTCGCAACAAGGAAGATACTACATAGCTGCCCACAGGCGCATAAAGAAAGTTCTCATACCACCCATTCATGTGAGGCGCGCTTCTGTATTCGATCAAAGAAAGGCGCTTGCAAGATGCCCAAGCGGTGCACTGTTCCAGCCTATACCAGGAGATCTAGAGTTTTCTTCATGTTCACGACTGCATGCTCCACAATCCAGACACCTGGCGGAACTGTTTAGTGTTCTTGAACGCTATAGCTTTCATTCATAAAAATACGATATGTTATCATTTTAGCAATAAAACATTTAGGCGTAACAATATTGAAACACCACTATTTGATCAAAGAAGTTGATCATGTAAATACTATAGTTAGCGGGAGAACTGCCCCTGCGGAATTTAGTGAGTGCTTGTATACTGCAGGAGATATGCTACCAATCTACATCCCTAGATCTTGGTAACGTGTTTTGCATAATTTTGCAGTTCTTGATACATCCGATGACATCAGCTTAATGATGTGCAATTTCTTTACTCAATAAAACTATCAATATATCTTTCATAAGTTGAGGAATTACAGGAATCAACAGGAGCTGCCTGACCATTGCCGGTGGGGAATGATCCAAGTTTTTTCATTCCAAGGAATTGAAAGGAGTGAAATTGCAGCTTGTTCTAATTCTCCGGAATGAAATTGGAATAGAATGGAGGCACCCATATCACAACACTGCTTCGGACTTTACATGCTGCAGCATGCAAATCAATTCTTTCTCTGCGGAACTCGAAGGGGTCAGACCGCTACAAAATAACTCACAATGCCGTTGTGATTAGCACACCGTAAGAACGTGTGCAAAACAGGAGGCCAATGGCAATTCATTGGTGTTAGAAAACAGGCTCCAAGTCTCCGCATGATGCTTACGGCTTCTCAACATTTTACAACGTGAATGACTTTCGTGTATATCTCCGCTGAAGGCGCTATTTTTTGCGTGTTAAGGCATACACCTACCACCTATTGTGGTTTGCACATCGCAGCTTTCTACAGGAGGCTCTCAGTTAACAGGCGTCAGCGGATATTTAACAGCAGAGCTATAAGGTCGGAGTTAGCCCTGTGTCGTCGATGAACACATTGAAGATTAGAAATCATGAACCAGCACGTCCTTCTTCCTCCTCTTCTTTACTTTTCCTCTCCTTTTCCTGTTCTATTTCGCTACCTGAAGACGTGCGCTGATTTGTTGGATGAGTGATGCAAAAACTTTATCGACGAGATAACGAGTATAGAAAGAGAGAGCGAGAGAAGGAGAAAGAGAGAGAGAAATACTTGGTGGAAAAACATTTTTGCTGAGGCTAAGTTCTGACTCGCGTTCCAGCGTCATAACTTGAGGCTGGATTTTAAGCAAATACCTATTTCGTTTCTTGCGTCCCCATGGTGCCCTTTTGATAAATGAGCATGAATAGAGGTTTTGAAGCACAGTGTTTTTACAGAGCTCTTCAGTTCTCATTTTTTAATGTTTGAGCCTAGGTTCCTATATATTGACGCGTGTGTACTGGTGGACCAAAACGACAATAAGGGGATTTGGCGGACACCAGGTAGTGGAGCTCTGGCTGATTGAAGATAAAGAAGGCGATCTTGCTGTTCGGCTGCTGAGAGTCGCTGTGTCAACGTTCATCTGCCTTTGGTTCGCGCTGCACCGCGACACTGGTGGAGGTGCTGGGACGCAACCCTACCTAATGCTCCATACTCCCACTGGGAGCCGTTCATCTAGCTCGGACGCATTGTCACCCATTGCAACTCCCGTGCACCGGTTCAGTCGGCGGCTGATAGGCCTCGCTCCAGAGTTCACGCCTTCTACGGAACCTCGCAAGTGCCGATTACCTCTCCAAATGGCCAACGCGAGTCCGCAACCGGCGCCCCAAGGCCCCCTGCCAACACAGCCTTCACAGGTAACCATCTTTCAACCGCTGGTTCCCTATCACTTTAGTGGCGGCGCCCAAGAGGACGTGGACGACTGGCTTGAGCACTACGAGCGTGTCGCCAAGATTAATCTGTGGCCTGAACAAGAAAAGCTCTCGCGCGCCTATTTCTACCTTGACGGCGGTGCGAAAATTTGGTATGAAAACAGAGAAGCCAGTCTGTTAACTTGGGGCGACTTCCGACAACAGCTTGTCGATACGTTCACCAATGTCGATCGACGCGACCGTGCGCAGCAGCTGTTGGAGCTACGGGTTCAAAAACCCAACGAAAGCGTTACTATGTTTGCTGAAGATATGACTCGTCTTTTTCGTCGAGCTCACCCGAACATGAGCGAAGATAGGAAGTTGAGCTACCTCATGCGCGGCGTTAAGGAGCAACTTTTCGCCGGGCTACTGCGCCACCCTCCAAGTACCGTAGCTGACTTCATCAAGGAGGCTACGGCTATCGAGCGGGCGCTCCATCAACGATGCAGGCAGTATCAACGAATGTCTAGCAGCGCCCCAATCAATGCTGCCGCCATACCTGAGGATCAAAGCTCCCTGCGAGACCTCATTAGGGAGATAGTTCGCGAAGAACTTCAAAAGTTCCGGAATCCAGTTGCTCAAACCCCCGTTGCGTCCGTCGCTGAACTGGTACGCGACGAAATCCGCCACGCCTTTTCTACCGCTGGTCCTGGTGACGAGCACCGTCCCATGAGCTATGCCGATGCTCTGCGACGTTCACCATCTGGTACATCGCCGCCATATCACCCAGTGCCGACGGCCCCTTGGTCACCGCGGCAAGAGCAGACCCTGAGCCGACCGCCAAGCCAACCGACGTACCACCAGGCATCCACAGCAGCACCATGGACATCGTCGCAAGAAGGGAGGCTCAGACGTCCACCGCTCCGAAGAACAGACGCATGGCGCACAATCGATCGGCGTCCACTATGCTTTAACTGCGGAGGCGCAGGTCATATTGCCCGTCATTGCTGGCACCGCAATGATTCGTTCCGCCAGCTTCGAACATGGTCTGACGATCGACGTGCGAACGAAGAATACAACCACGCCGGGAGGACGCCTCTTTCCATGGAGCCCGTTCTCACTTTTACGAATACCGTACTTCTGACGAGGAGGCAATACCTACCCGCCAGCCAGGTCTGGGAAGTCAATCCCGCTCTCCTTCTCCCACTCATTCACCTTCGTCACACCGACGTACCTCCGCGGACCTTAACGCAAGAAGGTCACCCAGCCCGCGACGGGGAAACTGAGGGCGGCGACCTCCGGGGGTAAGGTTGCAGGCCACGAAGATGACGACGAAAAGCCCCCATTACACGACGCTTTAAATACAACAAGACGTGAGAGCGACGACATTGTGACCGCTGACCTGACTGTTTTTCTTGACGGCCAGAAAGTAACAGCCTTAGTCGACACCGGTGCCGACTTTTCTATCATCAGTCAGGACCTCGCCATGCGCCTCAAAAAAGTCAAGACACCGTGGACAGGCCCTCAAATAAGGACGGCAGGTGGTCAGTTATTGATGCCCTCTGGGAGATGCACAGCGAGAATTGACATAGGAGGTTCTTCTTTTGTTGCGTCGTTCGTCGTTCTCGCCGCATGCTGCAAGGATCTAATTATTGGTATGGACTTCTTACGAGAGTACGGCGCCGTCATCAATATCCCAGACAGTCTGATTACATTCCGCAACAGTTCGGGCGCACCTGATTGTACACAAGCGCGACCAAACCAATTGCGTCTAACTGATGACGATGTGGTTCTCCCTCCACGGTCATGCACCCTTGTTTCTGTGGCAGCCGGTGTCCAGTTTGACGGCGAAGGAGTAGCAGACCGAATAACCTCGCTCCTCTTCACACACGGCATTTCCGTCGCAAGGGGTATCGTCAGTGTCGCCGCTGGACGCACGCACTTGCTTCTGACAAATTTTAGTGATGAGCGCCGGCACCTTCCAAAAGACATGGCCGTCGCTTACTTCGACGATATCACAGACGCAGAAGGCTGCTTGGCAGTAGTCGACGAGGCGCCAAAACTTGATTCGACACCAGTTCTTGACGTTAGCACTACTTTGCCTAAGAACGAGCGAAAGAGGCTTCTTGAGCTACTGGCCGAATTCAAAGACTGTTTTTCGACAACATCAAGAGTTGGCCGCACACCTCTAACAAAGCATCGGATAATTACCGAGGACATGGCGAGACCAATTCACCAAAACCCCTATCGCGTGGCTGCAAGGGAACGCGAAGTGATACAAGAGCAAGTCGACAAAATGCTAGAAGATGACGTCATTCAGCCCTCAAAAAGCCCCTGGGCGTCACCTGTAGTCCTCGTTAAAAAAAAAGATGGCAGCCTGCGCTTCTGTGAAGATTACCGAAAACTCAATCAGGTGACAAAAAAAGATGTGTATCCACTTCCTCGTATAGATGACTCTCTCGACAGACTTCGACATGCTCGTTACTTTTCATCGATGGACCTAAGGAGTGGGTATTGGCAAATCGAGGTAGACCCAAGAGACCGCGAGAAGACTGCTTTTGTGACACCAGATGGCTTATATGAATTTAAAGTCTTGCCCTTTGGTTTATGTTCAGCGCCTGCCACCTTTCAAAGACTTATGGATACCGTACTTTCTGGGTTGAAGTGGAAAACCTGCTTGGTCTACCTTGATGATGTCGTAGTTTTTGCCGCAACATTTGACCAGCACCTTAAAAGACTTGAGGCAGTTTTACAAGCCATACGGTCAGCGGGCTTGACGTTGAAGTCTGAAAAATGCCACTTTTGCTATGAAGAGCTGCAATTTCTTGGCCACGTTGTCAGTCACGCAGGCGTTCGTCCCGATCCTGAAAAGATCGCAGCAGTTGCACAGTTCCCGGTGCCGACTGATAAGAAGGCTGTCCGACGATTCCTCGGACTATGTGCGTATTATAGGCGATTTATCGCGGACTTCGCACGCATCGCATCACCGTTGACCCGCCTCACGAGAGAAGACGTTGCTTTCCAATGGAGCAACGAAGAGGAAGCTGCTTTTAAGTACCTCCGCCAGCGACTACAGACGCCTCCAGTGCTTGCCCACTTTGATGAGAAGGCCCCAACGATGCTAGACACGGATGCCAGCAATATTGGTTTGGGAGCTGTGCTTGTGCAGCTGCAAGAAGACACAGAAAGAGTAATCGCCTATGCAAGCCGAACACTAACACGCGCCGAGACTAATTACTCCACAACCGAGAAGGAATGCCTCGCCGTGGTATGGGCGGTCACAAAATTTCGCCCGTATTTATACGGCCGCCCTTTCAAAGTCATCAGCGACCACCACTCACTGTGTTGGTTGACAAATCTTAAAGATCCTACCGGGAGATTAGCGCGTTGGAGTCTCAGGCTGCAGGAGTACGACATGACTGTCGTACACAAGTCAGGAAAGCGCCACATGGACGCCGACTGTCTATCCCGCTCACCCATTGAATCGGCAACTCTATCCGATGAGGAGGAAACAGCATTTCTCGGTGTGCTTGACTCAACCGCTATTGCACAGCAACAACGTGGTGACCCTGAGTTACTTGCACTGATTAATCACCTGGAGGGAAGATCTCAGAAGGCACCAACTGTTTTCGTAAAAGCGCTGTCATCATTTTGCTTACGGAGCGGAGTGCTATACAAAAGAAACTTCTCTTCAACAGGATCTGCGTATTTGCTCGTCATCCCAGCAGCCCTTCGCTCCGAAGTACTCGAGGCATGCCACAACGAGGTGACTTCAGGCCACTTAGGTTACACAAGAACGTTGGCCAGAGTACGGCAGCGCTACTTCTGGCCAAGACTGACCGTAGCCGTAAAACACCATGTTCGTACTTGCCTCGACTGCCAGCGACGGAAGTCACCGCCGACTAAACCAGCTGGCCTCCTGCAGCCCGTGCAGGTCCCAAGAACACCATTCGACCAGATTGGCATGGATATTTTGGGCCCACTTCCTACTTCTACTGCTGGGAACCGCTGGGTTATTGTCGTGACTGATTACCTTACCCGTTATGCTGAAACAAAGGCTATCCAGAGAGGTACAGCAGCGGAGGTGGCACAATTTTTCATCGAGAACGTTGTCCTGCGGCATGGTGCACCAAGCATCGTAATCACAGACAGAGGAACCGCATTTACGGCAGCTCTTTTGGAACAAGTCCTTATGCTGAGTGGAACAACCCATCGCAAGACCACCGCCTACCACCCGCAAACGAACGGGCTTACAGAGCGTCTGAACAAAACAATTGAAGACATGCTTTCAATGTACGTAGACGTCGAACACAAAAATTGGGACGAAATCTCGCCATATATCACGTTTTCATACAACACTGCCAAGCAAGAAACAACCCAGATGACCCCGTTCAGCCTAATTTACGGAAGGGAAGTACGAACCATGTTAGATGCGATGCTAGCGCACGAATGGGACGACATCGAACCGGACGCCGAGATGTTTACAGAACGAGCGGAAGAAGCAAGGCAACTAGCACGCCTGCGAATCCAGCAACAACAAGAGTACGACGCGAGCCGCTACAATTCTCGCCGCAGAACAGTCGTTTACCAGACCGGTGACAGAGTATGGGTTTGAACGCCCATACGGAAACGAGGACTCTCTGAAAAGCTCCTGAGGAGATACTTTGGGCCATATTTAGTACTGCGACGCCTGAGTGATGTTACCTACGAGGTCGTCCCCGACACTTCATATAGTACGAGGCTTCGCCAGCACCGTCCTGAACTAGTTCACGTTGTGCGCATGAAGCCTTATGAAAGGTAGTGACTGCGCAAGACACTTCTTAAAGAACAGACAAAAAAACTGCACTACTGGTTTAGCATCGGGGCGATGCTCATTAAGAGGGGGGCAAATGACGCGTGTGTACTGGTGGACCAAAACGACAATAAGGGGATTTGGCGGACACCAGGTAGTGGAGCTCTGGCTGATTGAAGATAAAGAAGGCGATCTTGCTGTTCGGCTGCTGAGAGTCGCTGTGTCAACGTTCATCTGCCTTTGGTTCGCGCTGCACCGCGACAATATGCCTAAATATGCATGTTCTCAAGATCACTCCCTATGCCAACACAATTTAACCCCAAACTTAGCTTTCGAGTACAATTTCAGACATTTATTTATGTTACAGGGCAATATTAACCTTTCACCATTTTATGGGGTGCAACCTAATTTTTGGGTTCAACAAACTTTCAGAAAAACACCATTAGCAGCAGTGAATCGGGACACGCCGGTCACCTTGCGCCACCTTACTGAGATTGCGTGAGCGGTCGGGGGTGAGAGAGGAGGAGAGCGAAACACGCTACTTCTACAACCCTAAATTGGAGCAAGTCCAAGCGCATACCACAGAAAGCGCAGTGGAAAATAAAGGTGGAAAGAGGATAGGGAATGGAAGGAGAGTGGTGTGCATAGCCGAGAATGTGGCGGGTGGCCTACACAGAAAGTGTTCAAGTCCATGGTTTCCAAAGAATTGAAAGCACCTCCTGATGACCTGGGCGTGTGTAAAGGGGGGTGGGGGCAGAGAACAAGAAGTGCTTTTTTGCACCGCCAGGAAGATGGGGAAAGAATGAAAAACCATGGAGTGCCTCGGGGAAAAGTATAGTGTTGGCAAAAAAAAAAAATCAGATATCCACGTGGCTTGTGTTTTGTTTATGTATAACATCTTAAAGGGGCTCTGCGGCACTATTTGTTCATGTACCGTTCATCGGTGCTTCTGGTTCTGCGGAACACGCCCATACCGTTGCGCACATGACAACGCCGAAATCGAAGCTGTTATAATTTCAATTCACGGGACGAACTACCTTGTTTTCAGACTACGGCGACACACATGGACTATTTCAGTTAGGAGAAGTGACGTCATGTCATGTAACATGACGACAAACATCGTTCGCTTTTGATTGGATTGACGCAAGTAATAGCGTGCAATATTCATTTCGTGGTAGCTAGGCCATACAAGTGAATGCTAAAAACAGCAAAAATAATTCTTATAGTTTCCCAGAAAGAAATAATTCCTGTTTCTAAATGATGTATTTTAGAACAATGAACACAACACTTAGCTCTTAAGCCAGGCCGCTACTGTACGCCATGAACTAAAAGTGGAAACGCATGCCGCGTTTTTAGCGAGTCAAAACTGTGACAGGTGATGGGTGCCGGCGTTGACGTAGAACGCATTTTGCATGCAATCCAAAAGTGACCCCGTCCAAAGCGTATGTGTGTATCTTACAGAGTGTGACCATGGGAGCATCTGCTTTTCGATGCACGTGGTTTGTAGTAACCATGCAAACGACGCCGTCAAAAAGAGTGGTGGCGATGTATTGCATGAATGCCCCCATGAGGTGATATTTCCGGAATGTCTTTATGAGACGCCCGCTGTGATTGGAAGGTGTCTTTGACGCCAGAAGACAAGTGAAGTGAGAAATAGAACGTTTCTCGTCGTCGTTCGCTCGAGGTTTGAACTTTGAGGACTCATACTTCACTTTCCGTGCACTATTTTCCACCATTCTTGTTGCATTCGTCTCAGTATGCATCGCTACACTCGTTCCAAGGCTAAAGAACACTGCCCAAAAGTGTCGCAGGCCCCCTTGAAATAGCCGTTCAGCAAGTAAAATGAAAATATTTATAGGCACTGGAACTTGTTGCGTGCCCAATGAAGTGCTTTGCACAACAAGAATTGTTAATTAGTTCATTATGAGCCCCGAAAGTATGATGCGAGGAGGTGAGCTTGAAACTTTTGCCACTCGCCTCGTGTCGACTTTGCAAACCAAATTCTTTCTATGCCCTCTTCGATATCAGAGCAACTCCAAGCCGGAAGATCAAATAACGCAGACGCATGAACATATCATGCGCAGCAGAATTACATTCACATAAGATGTCTTAGGCAAGCAAGCAATTTTGTGTCATTTCGGCATTCTCCTTAGTGGCCTGTTTCTGTGTAATGGACCGCTCTATGCGCGTACGTTTAGAAAGGACGGCATGGATGAAGCATTTTTACCCCGATACTTAACGTCTCCAACCGCTGGAGGGATGATGGACCAAAATAATGCCAAGCATTGTCAAGGATCGCGCCAGCACGTAGCCAGAACGGGGAGAACACCAACGCCGACGAAATGGGGGCAGCTTAAGGACTAGATGTAGACTGGCGTAGCCTATACGCGTTACCACGCACGACATGATTTATATGTAGGGTTTATGTCATAAAACCACCATATGAATATGAGAGACGCCGTAGTGAAGGGCTCCGGAAGGTTCAACCACTTCGGGCTCTTTACCTTGCATCAAAATCTGTGCACACGGGCCTACCAGATTTATAGCCTCCATCGTAAATGCAGCCACCGCCACCGGGATTTGATCCCACGACTGCGGGTTTTAGCAGCCGTGTGCCTTAGCCACTAGAGCACCACGGTGAGGCCGCGACATGGTTAAGCTACGCCGGCGAAAAGGAGGTAACTTATAGTTAGGAGTCACGGCGTCCGGTGCGCCCGGTGGAATTTAGCGTGCTTAGTGACGCCGATACCAGCACAGAGAAAAGGGATGTTTCTATCCCACACGTTCCACTATTCCGCTATTCCGCTAGACCACAATGCACTGCGCACCGCCGCAATCGTCAGCAAAATGGCGGCGCGTGAGGCGCGTTTCCACAGCGCGGCCGTGGTTTACTCGACATTCATCACCGGCCACATCAATATGTGTCTAGTCGAAGGACTTAACAATCACACGTGCGTGTAGACCAGGAACAGCGTGGACTGCTGCGAGACGGAGGAAACAAACAAATGCTTCGGAAGCCTTCGAAATGGACTCTCGCATGTACACACATGATTTGCTTTCGTTTCCGATGCGATATATGTAGCTATTTTCTGGGTCCCAGAATGTTTGAAGGAGTGCTTCTGAGAAAAGACGTTTCCGATGAGACGTAAAACAGTGCACAGAGCGACAATATACACGTGCGTCAGGCGTTAATTGAAAATTGCAGAGCCGCAGACACATCTTACTTACAAAGACAGTACGCATGCGCCACTCCGAAGCTGCTCGCCACGACATGGCGATCGCCTGGTCTCTATAGAGTGAAAAATTGGCTGCCGTTGCTGGCGGTGCATACCCAGCGTATACTCACCGACCTAGGCGCACACGACCTCATGCGCTAAACACACCGGACTACATATAGGCCTTTTAACCCCGTATTTACAATGGCTACTCGACTCGACTTTCACCCTTCACTTGACAAAGTTGAGCCTGGCGCCACAGCTTGGCTCAAAATAACGCTGCGCTACTCGAGACCTGCAGCAGATTATCGCTGATATGCAGTGACTTGCCGTGCCTAGAGACAGCGGCTTTCCCTTGGGCTTTCTCAAGTGAACGTGAAGCGTTGAGTGAAAGGATGTTCTAGAATACGGGTTTAGTCTTGCATCTCGCTCGATTCAAAGTAAAAAAAAATTACGCCATCTCCCGCAAAAGAAAACCATGTGTAGATGCGATGCTACGGGTGCTAACGCTTACACTGGCAGTGGCGTAGACGCTGGTGTTCATCGTGGCGTTGCGCAGGAGGGAAACCTGGGGAGGTGGAAAGCTCCAGTGACGGACCAGCGTTTCCTACTGGAACATGCCAATCACTGCTAATAGCCAATGAGAGACAGATGTCTCCAATTGGACACAGAGACCCACAGTCCGCTTTTAGCATGGAGTTTCCTACAATAATACCTAGAGTGGAATCTGGCGCTAGTGTCTACGCGGGCTCCTTCAGCGGCACTTGTACCCGCATGGGAATGATGAGAAGTACCGGATTCGAATCTGCTTTGAAAGAATTAGGTTCTTGAGATTCGCGACGCTTCTTTTCCGAGTGTAAAACAAAGTAATATAGAGTTATATTTAATTGAAAATTGCTTCAATCTTTACTCAAATTTTATTGCAAAAAGTTTTTGTGACGATGACCTAGAAGTGAAACATTGACAAATGCAACCACTAGGGTACGCATCGCTCTGTCATGACGTTCTAGATTTGGCACAAAGGTACAATCTATTCTTTTTCACAACACCTGAAAACAAGCATGCTTGTTTTTCTCTCAAAATAATGCATTATCTATTTATAGAAACAACAGTACAGTATCGGGTGAGAAACACTTATCGTTTCGTCTTCTGCGATGCTAGGTGCGTCTGTCCGTGTGGTCTGCCCCCAATGCACCTATGGTTTTGTTGAGAAATCGAGTCAGCGGAGTGGGATGGTGCGACTATTCAGCTTCGTCATCATTTTGCAGTCAATTTAAAATGAGTTTGTGCCAAACGCCCTCATAAAAAAACGTGAACTGAATGCAATACCCTGTGAGACGTTACATCTATATGCGCAGCGGTTCCCATGGAGGCACACGATCACAACACCAGAATCCTCTCTAGGTAATATTGTATGAAACCCTGTGGCTTTTAGTTAACGTGCACGCAGCGAATTTTTATTGTTCAACGACGCAAAGAATAAATAACCCAGTGGCACTACCTTAGAGGTAAAGATACAGTGCCTATATGCACGAGGTGGGTAGCTAATGGTTCTACAGCACGAGCAGTCGGTTTTTTCCACCAAGAAACTTGCAAACAGACGCTGCCGGCGTTGCAAGGGGAGAGAGGGGAACTAAGAGAGGAGAAAGGGTGAGGGGCACGCATACGCAACAGCAATGGTGGTGTAAATGCCTCGCGGACAGATGCCCACAGGAAAGGGAGGGGGGAGCGAGTGTGGGCTATCTATCAGACGCTGACTGCGTCGGCGTTTGTAGCGAGAGAGAGGGATTGTTGAAGCGGAGAGAGTGAGGGAGGGGACACGCATGCGCATGGAATGCAGACGCCAACTGATCAATCTCATTCCCGTCCACCACCACCTCAATAAGATGCTTCGCATCTTATGGAGAAAATCCGGTTGCGTGTTCTACTATTTCTATCAACATTCATGCTTTCATTGAAGTACCATATTGCATAAAATACACATGTCGTCTTGAATAATCTTCGCGGTGTCACGTAGTACTGTGACCTACGCAGAACCATTCCTTGTTGTAAGTAACCTCTACCATGTTAGGGCGCGCACCAGTGAGATGAAGGGCAAGCGGTGTTCCACATAGTATTTCCCCTCTTTTCAGGGCATGCAGTGCTGTAAATTTTGGCAGACGAGATCGTGAGCACTCACTGCATATGTTTTTCTCTTGCCTGCTCAAATTGCTTGAACCTGGTAAGGGGCCCGATAAGGTGTTCAAAGCCACAGGATAAATTGACCCAGCTCAATTATACCTGGTGAATACGAGGCTAAAAGACCATTCAATGATGTTTCAGCAGTCCGGATGTTCGCTTCTGTGCTGCCCTTTTCAGCCATGCCCCCAAATTACAGCATAATGACGGCGTGAATGATGATGAGTGGGCGAAGCTCCCGAGGTTCCATCGGTACCCGTGAATCTTACGAGGATTTCGCCCAGTCTATCATCATGTAAGGATAACGAGCATGTTCTACAGCTGTTTTCTAAGTCCTCCCCTCCAGCACCTTGTCTTCGTCTTTCATACACTAAGCACAGAAACTGCCGGCAAAAAAGGAAGCGTGCCAAGAGCGAACGCAGTTTAACTCAAGAGCGAACGCACTCTCCTACGACACGAGAGTGATCAGTGAGCACCGCAGTGCCATCTCGTCTTGAATTGATCACCTGTGCCACACGAGCGCCATGTAGTGATCTCTCATTCCACTATGCGCTTTCATGCATGGTGCCGCATCGCCATCTAGCAAACACTCCGAGAAGTATAGGTGGCTACTAGAACGCCGGATTTGCCCACGCCTCAAGGAGCTTCACCCTTAATTGAAAAGAGCGAGGAGCGTGTTTATTCGACGGTGGACACGTAAATCACCATGTTGGACACAAAAGGAGAGACCATGTTATGCAAACTGTGCGAGAAAAAGGATAATGGCATGGCTATGCTAAACCATTCGCGCCTCTGTGCCATGATAAACTTAACATGTGTTTTCGCTTTCTTGTCATAGACAGAGGTCACGTACAACTTTCTTCAAAATTTTGAATTTTTATAAAAATAAACTGCGCCTATGTTTACAATTTTGCGGGCCTAGAACTCTTTTTGGAGAAAAAATGTGAAAAAAAGAGAGAATAAAGGAACAAAAGGAAAGGATAAAAAACAGACTAAAATAGACACAGGGAGGAAGAGGATAGAAAACAGCAGAGAAATGTGAAAAAGATAGAATAAAATATGTATTTAATAGCCTTGTTTAGTGCAGTCACCGTCCTGTGCGCGTTTTTATCCAGTGGCCATGGTACAGTATTACAAGTATGAGGGTGAGCAACAATCGTCTATTGAGTAGAGATCCAGTGCCCACACCACTTGGCCATAAATGCATACCTGAAGAAGAATCATATTATGGGCTACGGTAAAAGCATGCCAAGGTGCATGCATTGTTTGTCGTATGCAACTGCCTACACTCTAAATAACTTTTTTTTATGCGAAGCACTTCTTAGCGCACTTTGGCCACTTTCAGCGTATCTATCTATCTATCTATCTATCTATCTATCTATCTATCTATCTATCTATCTATCTATCTATCTATCTATCTATCTATCTATCTATCTATCTATCTATCTATCTATCTATCTATCTATCTATCAAACTAACCACCAACGACTTCATGCTTTTCTGACTGTATTCTGTATTGTTATTAGCACTTACACCAAAATTGGTATGGCGTAGTATGGCATCATGACGAACATAAATGACCTGTCATATAAAAATTATGATTACTTGTCATGAACCATATGCTTTTTCTACGATGGCCATAGTGCTCTAGTGGCCATTTCGTCAATATATCTACCTAAATTTGCATGACAAGACATTTCTGCATGATTAACCTAAAGGACAGGTGACATTAAGGAAATCATGAATTGCATGTCATGCATAGCATGACTTCTGTACCATGATCATGGTGCATTACTGGCTGTTCAGCTAAATTGAAATCTACGAAATTAGGTATTGCGTGACGTGCTTGTATGACAAACTTCAATGACAAATAGTGATATGAAAATCATGACATTATAGTCATGAAAACATAATTTGCATGCCTTGTCTATGGTGCGCTAGATGCCAGTTTGTTGGCGAAATATACACCAAATCTTCTACTGCGTGACGTCACTGTATTACTATCATAAATGACAAGTGATAAAATAAAAATCATAATATTCTTGTATTGTCAACATGATTTACATACAATGTTCATAGTGCGCTTCTGGCTAGCTCACTAGCGTGATATACAATAAAGTAAGTATTACGTGACGTACCTTCATGATGATCCTAAATTAGAAGTGGTATTTGAAAATCATATTGCATGCAAGCATGACTTGAATACCACGCTCAAGGTGCTCCGTGATATACACTAAATTTGCTAATGTGTCACGGGTCTGTATAGCGGAAAGAAATGACAAGTGGTAATATGAAAATTATGACATGTGATGTCAGCATTACTTGCATACTCCACTTATGGTGTGCTTGCGGCCAACTACCTGACATAATGTACGCTAAATTTGGTGCTGCGAGACGTACTTGTGTGACGTACTTAAATGACAAATGGTGATATAAAAATAATGACATCCTCATAACGTAAAGTATGGCTTGCTGGCCATGATCATGGGGCGCTTGTGGTCAATTCGTTAGCTTGATGTACACCGAATTTTTTAGTACATGAAGTGACTATGTCGAGCATAAATGACAAATAGTAAAATGAAAATCATGGCATCTATGTGTTTAGGTATCTATGTAATTATGGTATCCCATGCTCTTGTGACGCTTGTGCCTAGTTCACTAGTGTGAAATACATTAAGTTTGGTAATGCGTGAGAGGTCTGCATGAAGAATATAAATGACATTTGATGAATTGAAAATCATGCTGTTTATGTCACGTGCAATGTAATTTACGCGCCACGCTCATACTGCTTTGATGGCTCTTTCGCTAGCTTTGTTTTTACTCAATTTGCTGTTGCGGGATGTGACTCTATTATTAACATAAATGACAAATGGCAATATGCACATCATGACGTCCTGTCAGCATGACTTCCACCCTAGGATCAAGGTGTGCTTGCTGCGAATTTGCTAATGTGACTTACACTAAATGTGGTATTGCGTGACTGGTCTGTATGAAGGACCTAAATGACGAGTCCTTAAGTGTAAATCATGACATCCATGTCATGTACTCCATAACATCATTTACATGCCAAGCTCATGACACGCTGCCAGCTGTTTCACTATCTTGATATAAACCAAATAGGAATTGCGTGACGTCATTGTGTGTAAACATGAATGACAGGTCCTAGCCTGCAGATAATGGCATGCAGGTTACGTATGCAGCATATCTTAAGTCTTGCTGGTTGCTTCACATTACCGAATGCCTTAGAGCTTGGGTTTGGCCGGTTCTTTTTTCTTTTACGCGAAATCGATCATGCTAAATCTTTTTTTATGTGACTATAGGCATTTCAACAATAATATGCATTATTACGTTCTAAAATGCCCTCATCATGATACACGAAGACGTCGGCTTAAATGAACTATTCTTATGATGACACGAGATAGTGCACCAAGCAGTTTTGGTAAGCTTTTGCATCATTAAAAAAAGAGAATGATTAGAATAGTTTAAGCGCTCCCCGCTTGGTAGCCTGTACAATAATCCCAATATTCATGCAAAGTCTTTACGCTGTAGAGTTATTCGTTAACCAGTCACGATGCTGAATATACCATTTGCGAATACAGTCAGCTAATGAAGGCACTTATACCCAAAAAAATCTGTAAATTTGGCCATAGATGGTGGTTTTCAAGTGTATTATACCAAATAATTCAATCATTTCAGCACCCTCATATCTGGCCAGTTCTGTTCTATACCTGCCTTCAAAGTTGCAAACTAATGTGAGTCACTGCGCAGCATTTAGCTTCCTTGTAAAATCGCGTAGGTGTTAGTCTGCAGAAAAAGTACACAAACTTCTCGTTGGTGTGCAAGCTCTCTCAGGCGCCGCGCTCCGACTATCCTCAGAGGCCTTAAGGAAGAGACCGCGCCAAAAAAGCTGCCTCGGCTGTAGAGTAAGCTACGGTGTCGTGTTCTTGCATTCGCCGAATCTCTCGCATTAGTTTTAGTTGCGTACGCTCCTTGCCGTTTCACCACTCCATGCGCGTTGATCAATGAAGGCTTTATACACGCTAATGCACGTGCTTGAACTATTGAGCGACGAGCAGGATCTCGATGGGTGTTGCGAAAGAACTTGGGATTTCTGCATACGGAGAATAAATAATAAATGAAACTGGAAGAAGAATAAGTGCGTGCAAACTTTGAAGGCAGGTTTAAACGCAGAGAAGAAAGGAGGAACAACGCTTAACTGCAAGAAGGCAGTGCATTGAAGCCAAGGTAGACTGTCTATAGCGGCAATGGCGAGAGAAACTCGAAGACTAGCGACAAGCGTGGGAAGGTGCGTGAATATAAAGCACAGCATTCGCTGCCTCCTTGGCGAACAGTTGTGGTCAAGGAGCTAACCCCCGTTCACCATGAAAGCCATCGTAAGTGATCGTATTGTATTTTGGCTGCGCAGGCTGTGCATTGCAAACGTGACAGTCGTGATTCGCAGATAGCTTAGTACTATGGTACGCACATAACCCGCTTCACGCAGACACGCGAGAAGTGTTTATGTTGAGCATAGTTTGATAGATTGATATGGGGGGTTTAACGTCCCAAAATCACCACATGATTATGAGAGACGCCGTAATAGAGGGCTCCGGAAATTTCGACCACCTGAGGTTCTTTAACGTGCACCCAAATCTGAGCACACGGGCCTAGAGCCTTTCTGCCTCCATCGGAAAGGCAGCCGCCGCAGCCGGGATATGAACCCGCGACCTTCGAGTCAGCAGCCGAGTTCCTTAGCCACTAGACCACCACGGCGGGCCTGTCTAGCGTAATTCGACTAGTCTTAGTTCAGAGCGCAAACGCAAAATAAAGAGAACCTATGAATGCCGTTGACAATATGTAGATGTTCAATAGTTTTGTGGCAATACTGTTTCTTCTGACACCTTCATGAAAAACTCATAGGAATTGCAGTGTCTCTATTTTCCTCATGAAACTATAATTCTTTGTTTTTTCCCGCAATATTTGTGGGAGTGTTTGTATTACCTACATAAAACTAGCTTTCTTCATCTTTTTGCATTTGCAAAGTTGTTACCTTAGTTCATGAGCATATTACTGATAAATGTGACCTAAACTTGCCTGTGGTACACTTTTATTTACCCGACATTGAAAAAAACTTTGACTACATCAACGCCAATGTATCCACCTTGCATACCACGACATTTCTTTTCGAGCCATATCCTCTTGATAACAGCCACTAGCGCTTGACAGCTATGCCACTAATAAGTAGTGATTCTATATCTGACGGCATTTTAAAGCCACTTTCCTTTTTAACTTTGTATGGTAAGTTATAATGAAAATACGTGACGATGAATGTTATGTGGCAACTACGTCTGCGTTCGCTGCCTAGAACGCCTATAGTTACGTAACCTTCATTCGTATTACACTGCAATACAGGTGGTTCCTCTCGTAACATTGCAAGAGATATTTCTAAATAAAGAATCATAACATTCATTGCGTGGCCTTTCTCAAAGTGACGAATTGAAGGGATGGATGTTTATTGATTAAAAAAACACAGACCATAGGCGCCTTTTTGCTAGACTTTTTTTTAAGCATATATTGGAAGTGTTGCCTCCAACATACTTCTGGCCACATTTGTACAAATGACCACAAAAAGGAAAGTACGTTCGAGGCACATACAGGAGATGCTCCTAAAGAAAGAGTGATTAAGATAAAAAAGCAAAGCCGTATTATACGGGAGGTATTTTTATTGTTCCAACCATAATTTTTATTTAGGGAGTGTGTTCACAGAGGGTGATATATATCTGCAATAGATTGATAACAATAGTCGCCGTCAATTTTTAGAACATGATCAGATATGACCATTAAAATCATCAAGTGATAATAACTTTTAGACAAAGCACAGCACTACAATACCTGTGCTCTCCGAGTCCCCAGGCACGAAGGGTTATTTTATAAATTAACATTCCAACTCAAGCAAACCTTTGTGTAATTTTGTGCATGTGTTTGAGATTACATATTCCGTTAATGCTACAGATGAAATCATGTGTAGGCTACACAACTATACTGCCTTTTTAGTTGTCTGAGGCAGGGTTGTAAAGCATGCAACTCAGGAAGGCCTCCATATATTTATAAAGTGAGGAGAACTACTCGACCAGATTCCACACCTTCGTATTCTGTGGTCTTCACGATATGATCATGCCATCATGACAAGTAATGTATTCTCATTGTTTTATGATTTGATTATTTACTTAAAGAAAACTGTATCACGATTCAACTACCATTCCTAAAGTGACATTAAAGCAGCATTTGTTAGCAGTTGGTGACAATGTCCAATAACAAACCACTCTGGGCGCAGCTTTGCCTTCTAGCTGCTGTGCTCTTCTCAGGAGCTGCGACTGCAGCTGCAGACACAAAAAAGAAAAATGACAAAAATGATGACAGCAAAGTAGAGGGAAGAGGACTGTTTCACACCATTCCCGGCACTGTAGTCGTTCCTGGAGTCTGCCCACCGTGCCCTTGCGCTTATGGTGGAGCTGTCGGTGGTATTGGAGGAGGCTATGGGGGTGGCTTCGGTGGAGCCAGTGGTGGTGCTGCAGGTGGCTACAGTGGAGGAGGTGCTGGTGGAGTACGTGGTGGTGGAGCCGGCTTTGGTGCAGGAGCCGCTGGTGGAGTAGGTAGTGGTGGAGCTGGCTTTGGCGGAGGAGCCGCTGGTGGAGTAGGTGGTGGTGGAGCCGGCTATGGTGGAGGAGCCGCTGGCGGAGTACGTGGTGGTGGAGCCGGCTTTGTTGGAGGAGCTGCTGGTGGAGTAGGCGGTGGCGGAGCCGGTTATGGCGGAGGAGCCACTGGCGTGATAGGTGGAGGTGGTGCAGGCTACGGTGGAGCTGCTGGTGCAGTAGCTGGTGGTGGGGCTGCCGGTGGAGCTGTCAGTGGAGCCAGTGTTGGAGTAGGTGGTGGCGGCGTCGGCTATGGTGGAGCTGCTGGCGGAGTTGGCGGAGGCAGCTACGGCGGAGCTGCCGGTGGCGGAGCCGGCTTTGCCAGCGGCGGCCGCGGTGTGGCTGGAGGCGTTGGCGTTGGTGGTGTCGGTGGAGCGGCAGCCCACTCAGGATTCAAGGAAGGTGCTGGATTCAAGGGCAGCGCGGCAGGCCTGCAGACTGGCCAGGGCAGCTTCGCCTACAATGTAGGAGGATCCGACAGGATGGAGTATGGTCACAGCACCTCCTATGGTGACTCCAAGAGCTTCGGAATGAGCTCCAGCGAAGGCTTCAACAGGGGTCAGGGACAAGGCAGCCACGCAGGTGGCTTTAAATCACATGCTGCAGGAGCTGGGGGAGTAGCCTCAAGTGCTGGGGCAAAGGTTGTTGGCTAAGAGGTCGTCCACTCGCGGTCAAGAAAGGTTGGTGTACTCTTTGGCCTTGCATCTGTATAAACGTAGTGCAGTCAAAGGTACCACTTCTTCCCGGTGGCAATATATAAAAAAAACTATGCTTTTAAGTTAAGCACTGACTCAAGAACCAGCTGTATAGTTGAGAAGAGGTTAAAAACAGTGTTATTGTGGGTCTCTTTAACAATCATGCTCCCGTAAGGTAAAATAACTGACTGTGTGCAATTATTTCAGTACGGACGTGAAAGTATGCGGAGGTGGTTTACAGAAGTGAACTTATTTTCCGTAACGCAACGTAATCTGTCTATGATTGTTTTAACTCATGCCATATGTTCACGTATGATTTCTTTAAATATGCCTCAGTACTCATTGAGTCCCGCAGTAAAACTCAATTGCGATGTGTGCACATAAACGATTTCACGTTTTTTGATAACCACCTAACATATGTTGTTTTTGGCTGTAGCATTTACTTGTTCACGCAAGGGGATAGAGATGACGCGAAATAAAAAATATTCGAAGCAGCTACAACAAGATGTATTTACAACACATACAAACAGCGTATAAATAATATGGACACAGAGTTCATGTCTCTGTTCTTTATGACATTGAACCCAGCAGATGGGGCGTAGGATGAACTCGCCAGCGCTTGCTTCTTCTTTTCTTTTCTTTTCTGCTGCACTTTCGCAAACTTCTGTAGAAGCACAATAATGCGTTTTCTGCACATGTTTTCTGTTTTTGCTCGTCAAACTTCCACGGAAATTGTTGCCCACATCTCATGACTGAAGTTCGGCCTAAAAGTTCTGTCGTACCAGGAATACAAATGTAGGGCAAAAATGTAGCGGCACAAATAAATTACACTCGTTCGGATTTGCACAACACTATCGCACTTTTTATGCACACAGAGCTTAATACCAAGCTAGTTACGTCAATCTCCGCTAAAGTTGTTCTGGAAAAGAAACGATTTCACCTTTCCAAGGCGCACCTCTGTCATGAGCCCAAAACGTCTTCATACTTAACCGATGATGACTCGCCAAGTAATGGATAAGAAAAAGATGGCTGTAACCTTAAGGAACAAGAAAAGAGCACTACGGTTGAGGGGATAAACGGATCCAAGAGACATTTTAGTAGAAATCAAAAGAAATGGGCATGGGCTGGATACGATATGATGTAATTTGTTAACTTACCAATATCAGGTGCTCTTTCGGCATACTTTTATGGGAAAACTCATAAGGCAGTCGCATGCGCCCCTACGTAAACGACTACGTAGGCCTACTTCAGCGTAGGTCTAATCTCTGAAGGTCTACATCAGCGAAAACAAAAAGACTTCACCAGGTGTTGTCACGCCACAAGCGACTAATGAGGATCTTACGTTCATATTTAAAATTATCACTTGTAGAACTCTCCGAGCACTTCAATAAAAGCAGATCGGATCGTATATACTCGTGGATTGAGGGGCGTGTTACAAAACTGCAGATGGGGAAAATATCAGGGTACAGTTCTTCATTTCGTTGCTCTTCGTTCTCATGCGGTTCTGGCACGACCCCAGAGGTAACTGCACTACAGCGTAGGTCTTAAACTTGTGACAATGTAAGCAACTAGGGCTATAGAAAAACCATTTTTTTTCATTTCAGGTTTCTTTAGGAACTATGAAAATGCTAAAATTAACTTAAATACGAAGGTTTAGAAACGTGGTAGAATGAAAGATAAAGTAATGTAGTAGCAACTCAAGTGTTAAGCTTTCAAAACTAGATGTGCTGTACTTCCGTTCAACACACTGTGTACACGTCATTGTGGTGTACTTTCATAGAGGAAAAGAAAATTTGGTAAGATTTTCAACAGGAACAAACTTTATCAAAAACTTCATCAGAGTACTTATAGACCAATATCAGCAAGGATAAAAGTGCGAGTCAGGTGAAGTAATAAATATTTATATTGAATCAGTTCTTTACGTTGTGTTTTTTGTTCAAAAACTAATTATTTACTGGCTTTTTTGTCTCTCAGGATTGACCATCCACAGTTCCCCAAGGCTTGTGTTCACCAAAGCCGCCTCGCGTTTGCCCACACGGAAGCTTTCTCTGGCGCTGTGCAAGGCATATTCACTTTCGACAAAGTACAAAGACGTTCACTACCACCTAAATGTAACAACTCACGCAATAAGTGGTTTTAAATAAACAAAATTATACAAGTGAGCTTTTTATTACTATGATTACTCCCATGGCACTCAGATATCAGAAGCTTCAAAAACATGCTTTCAGTTAGAACTACTTAAAAGCAAGAGATAGTGAAACCAAGCAAAGCTCAGAGGATGTTCCTATTGTATTTAATTATTGTGTAGTAATTATGAAATAAATGACGATAAAAATTAACGAAAGAACGAGTCATTGCTGGTTGAGACCAAACCAATGAAGCGTTTTTGTATAAAACACATACAACAAATTAAGGCATGACTCAATTCTAATGAACCATGTCGCTGATGGGACAAAAAAGATTGCTCTCATAAATTACTAGAGTCTATCTGACACTTTTATATGGCCGACAAAATTTTAAACAGCACAATACCCCCTCTTTGCAGAGGTAGTGTTGTCCACGGTGCCAGTATGTTTTTCAGGGTTAAAGGTCAATGTTCGAACAGCTTTAAATAGCGCAATGGAGACAGTATGACATTACCCAATGATAACAGCTGGTACTAATCATTTCCTCGCGCCATTAATTTTTTGCTTCAGTCCTATTTATCTACGCTAGCCCTACTACGTCCTTTAAAACACCCAAGTGTAGAGTAGCCATTCATTGATCTGTTTAATTTATGTGTGGGGTTTAACGTCCCAAAACCACCATATGATTATGAGAGACGCCGTAGTGGAAGGCTCCGGAAATTTCGACCACCTAGGGTTCTTTACCGTGCACCCAGATCTGAGTACACAGGCCTACAGCATTTTCACCTTCACCGAAAATGCAGACGCAGCAGCTGGGATTCAATCCCTAGACCTGTGGGTCAGCAGTCAAGTACCTTAGCCAGTAGACCACCACGGCGGGGCAGCGTAGAGTAGCCAAACAGCAACGTCATTTGTTAGTGCCTTATACTCTTCGTTTGTGTTTGGTTTTCTTCTTCTCAATAGCTGGTGAAATGGTAGGCTTCACAATACAGAAAGTGGTGGCGTGACTTTGGCGTCGTCAACGTTTTATTCTAGCGCAGATCTTCATCGTCGCTAGAACCGTTTTTGTTTATGCAAAGGTGCGCTAACAAACTAGTTATATACACACACCCTTACTGAATGCTCATCTATCATCAGCACAGTTTCATGGTAACTCGAAATTCGCGCGTGATCTGCACTGGCAAACCTTTCAGTTATTTTTATTTGTCCGTGGTCATTTTCCTTGTTCTCATATGATCTTGAGGTTATCTGTATTTGATCTTTTATAGCGGGTATTTCAAAAATGGTTTCTAAATCCCCGAAAATAAAAAAATTGCAATATTCGCTCACTGTCTTCACAGTTACTTTTCCTGCGGCAGTAGATCCCTTGAAATTGTTAAAGATGTCAGTTGGGACACTAATTAAAAAGATTATTCATTACGTTCCCATTAGTTCACTTAGGCTGTATAATAAATGAAAGAATTGAAGTCCTCCATACAGGATACCCAGCACAGATAGGAAATTTTCAAAAGCAGCCTTTAGTTACAAGTTTAGCTTAATAAAATTCAACTAAGTTGAGTGATGAAGCCTCGAATGAACAACCAATAACCACAACAAGAAGACGAGGTAAACCAATGCAATAAGCAGCAGCGAATGACAAAGATTAGAGATTAGTTCTATAATTACAAGCACAGCCCACATGTGCTCACAATAAAGTAGGTTGACGTGATGGTTGTTATAACGACATTCACTCATTTTGGAGGTTTCAGATGAATATGGCAGTTGCTCTACCCACATTTCAATATCTGTTTTGCCCCTCAATTTGGTTGAATCACCTTACCTCGCAATATTATTACTAGAGGCCACTTTTTATTAATCGCAATACTACAATTATTTTTTTTGCATCAAGGACTTCAGTACTCACATTTCACGTATACCACTTAGCTCCACCAAATAAATGTTTATTGTGTTCCTTAATTATTTTTAGGAATATGTCTGAAGCTATTTTAGGGTACATGTGACAACAGAAGAAGTGATTGAGGAGGCATAGAACGAGTAACACAATTACCAATTTTTTTAGAAATTTCTGCCCATTTCGTCAAACACCGGGTATTTCCACCTTATTGCATTCCTTTCGAACACTCTCGCTATTGACACTATGCAGTCAATGGTCACTTTTATATTGCTGTTAGAGACTAAAAAAGCCTAAAAACCACCCAGGGAGAGAAGTTAAAGCATGCGAGAAATTGTTCCTTAACCAGGCACCCCGCCCACCGACATCAAGTGATAAATAAATAAAGAGAAAGCAAACTGTTGGTGCAGGTAAAATCACGAGCTGAAATTACATGCAGACCTGTCGTTGAGAAGAATTTCGGGACACCTAAATGAGCTTCGTGTTCACTTTATGCTTCCCTGAAAAACGAAGACGGGGAGCGTAGATTTCTGAAAGTAAACCTTCTGGAACTTGCCTCAGCACCAGCTCAGCTGAAAAAGTCACCGGCCATTTTCATCATTAGAGAGTTTTAGTCTCGGGGACCCCAAGCTTCTTGTTGCTTTGTACTTCTAGCTGCACCTGTAGAAAATACAAAAGAATGCGAGAGCTTTCGTACGCAGGCAGCTTGGGGTATCCAGCGTATATTCTCCATATTAAAGTGTATAACTACCATTACGACTTCAATAACGCATTGACCTGATTGATTGATATGTGGGGCTTAACATCCAAAAACACCATATGCTTATGAGAGACGCCGTGTTGGAGGGCTGCGGAAACATAAATCACCACCTGGCGTTGTTTCACGTGCACTCAAATTTAAGAACACGGGCCTACAATATTTCTATATCCGTCGTAAATACAGCCGCCACAGCCTGGATTCGATCCTACGACCTGCGGGTCAGCAGCACAGCACCTTAGCCACTAGACCACCGTGGCGGGGCATTGAAATGCTCAACTTAGGCGCTAGATACGATGTTGACTCTCTGATACGGTCACTCACTGTAATCGTTTGCATGAACATTAAAAATCAACATCACTATTCAGGTGTTATGCAAACACCTGAATAGTGAATAGAACAAAATGTGACAAAGCGAGGCAAATTTTAAAAATTAAGAAAAAAAAGCTACGACAACCTCCTTCAAGCAATCTCACATCATTCCTTCAGTGGAAATTTATGTAAGCATTGTACTAATGGGATAATTAGGGTATTCATTGAGAAGGTCATACCGATGATGACTCGCCAAGTAATGGATAGGAACAAAATAGCTGTAACCTTAAGGAACAAGAAGAGAGCACTGTGGGTGAGAGGATAAATGGGTCCAAAAAACATCTTCGTAGAAATCAAAAGATATGGGCATGGGCTGGATATGTAGCTCGTAGGCAGGTTATCCGCTCGTCATAAAAAGGAGCTCACTAGGTTACAAGAGAAAGAGAACATGCCAGGTGGAGGCAGAAAGTTAAGTGTGGTGAGTATATTAAAAAGTTTGCGTGTATAACACAAAAGTAGCAAGCATATGATCGGTTTGGTTGGAGGAGCACGGTACAGGCCTTTGAACTGCAGTGGGCGCAGCCAGATTGGTGGTATTGCTGTTGTACTATAGGTACCATAACGTGAACTGCTCTTGCGTTGTGAACTACAAGATCAAAAATCAGACACGTAGCAGATGATTCCTTCATTGCATTCAAGTGCATCATAATGTACAGTAAAGGTTGGCAGGGTGCTTGAACATAAACTAAAATGCTTTCACGTGACAAATATGGAAAGAATATATATTTCCAGACTTTAGTAATACCGTTAACTCGCAGTTTACTATAGTGCACGAAATAACTCAGTGAGTAACGAATATAAAGAAATTCTGGCGAAATATTAACAGGCACCTATTGGCGCTACGCGAAGTCATCAACACACCTCGGTTTTGATACTTCTACCTAGTCTACACGGGGATGACAGAAGTTCTCTGGAGCACCTTTTTTAGGAATATTAGAAAGTGTAATATTTTTTGCAAAATCAGCCTTATATGCATGGTTTACTTTGACTATATATAGTGGTATAAGAAATTTGCTAAAGTACTCTTTTATTTTGAAAACTGTATGTTATACGCAATTGGGACAGCATTCACATTAGCTTTTCTAGCTGGTCATGCGATCCACTAGTGTAGCTACTGCGCAGCGATAAGGTGTTGGGAAATGAGGAGGCTGACAAATGGGCTAGTGTAACAACACAGCATAGGTACCTTGACACTCGCGACGTTTACACAATTCAACTCATAAAATATTCTTTTTGCCATATGACGCAATTTTTTCAAGGCAAACGTTGTACGGAGACTATAAATCTCGGCATTCCTTTAAAGAGCTTGTCCGTTTTTATGAGCTTCACTGATTCAAATATTAGCCGCAAGTTTAACACACTTCTTTGTCTATAATGAGACATAACAAACACGTCCTAATACTTTTGCGGCATCAGACAATATCAGCACATTGCAATTACTGCTACAGATAGTTCGATTTTATATGAATGAGTGTAGACTCGGACGTGTCACTGCTTGAAAACCCATTAAACACGTCTTCTCGCTGCAAGGAATGTGTTCAAAAAAAGGGAGAGATAGATAGCAGAGGGAAAAGAAGGGAGGTTACGTCGAGTGAATCTGGTTTGCTACCCTATATTAGAGTGAAATGTAGCCCCGCCGCGGTGTTCTAGTGGCTAAGGTAATCGGCTGCTGACCCGCAGGTCACGAGATTGAATCCCGGCTGCTGCGGCTGCATTTCCGATGGGGGCGGAAATGATGTAGGCCCGTGTGCTCAGATTTGGGTGCAAGTTAAAGAACCCCAGGTGGTCGAAACTTCGGAGCCCTCTACTACGGCGTCTCTAATAATCATATGGTGGCTTTCGGACGTTACACCCCACATATCAATCAACTATAGTGAAATGAATCAAAAAGATAGATAACAAAAATTGAAAATACGCGCAATAAAAAAGCAAAAAGTGAGAGACAGAACAATGATAGTGTAATAAGCATCGTCTCAACAATCCCTCACAGAAGCCTCTTCTCTCAAGAAAAGAAAGAAAGTATAGGTAATGCATCAATAGGAAGCGACTGAAGTAACTGCTATATTGGAATCTGTAGGGAAACGCTAATCGTAAGGCTTCCTAATTACTATATTATTCGAACTTTTGCATAGACTTTCTGTTTAAACCAATTCATCAGATATCAAAAGAGCTCAAATAAAACTTATTTATATATGCTTTTACTAGAAGTAGAGAAGATTCATTGCATCTTTTGAGGGCTTGACTAAGGATGGGGAGAAACGGGAGAAACTACCTGGAGTAGAAACGGGCTTAGGTTTTTTGTATGACTTTGGTACACTGTGGAAACAAAATGAAAGAGAATGAGACTCACAAATACAGCAAGGTAATCTAACAGCAAGCGGGCCGTGTAAGCAACAGCTATTACGAATTGTGGCGAGAAATCTATGTCACAAGATAGAGAATATCACAAGATATATGATGCATCATATGCATGCAAAGTGATATTGGCTTTCATTTTGTAAAGCTGTTGACAAATGTATGAGCTCTTCCTAGTGCATTTTTAAAGTTGCTGTGGGAGTGCATTCAATAACGGCCTAAGCGAGTGAGGTTCATCTTTCAAGGTACCTTGGGGGAATTTCGCAAGTGCGATAGCGCAGTTGCGATATTCAAGGTAACCTTTGGCGGCTGTTATTTTGTAACGCACGCACGTTGTCTGAGGCATACAAATGAGTCCAGTAATAATTATTCCTATAACTTCTGGACATTTACATACTTGATAAACTAAGTTCTTAGAACACCAGTTGGAAAACTTGAAAAAGTATCGTGCTTTTGTTTCCGGCAATTACCAGAAGCGCCCACTATAATCATAAGTTTTATGGGCAGTGATTGGTCAAACTAACGCATATGTATCATGCTATCTGAGCTTTTTCTTTTATATAGAACACTTTGGCATAAAAAGAAATTTGGCCACCTAATGCAAAGATGAGAATATACCTAAATGGAATTGGGTGGTTCATTGTAATAGAGAGAGGTGGAGAACAATCATTGTGCGCAGTATTCAAGTTTTATTCTCTTTTCAGTAGCGTCTGCACTTCTCAGACGCACACACGTACTTCCTAGCGCACATGCACACACATACAGACACTCAGACACACAAACACACAAAAGCAAGAAAATAAATACAGCTCGAGCCAATGCGGAAGTGTTGCGTTCTGTAACGTAAAAGTTGCAGTGAAGTAAACGCGAGAGTATTCGCATTGTATTCACGTATGGAACTTCCAATGAACGATTGTACACCAGTAGACGTGGCGTCCTGCACTTGCCCGCATGAAACAAAAGTCGGTCACTTCAGGCGAAACCTTCATTATCAAGGTGTATGAAATTAGGTCAAATTTTAACTGCAATTAGACACGCTACTTAAATATAAGGAGTGAGAGAGACTGCGTGTTCCACAAAGAAAATCCACGAAATTCCTTCCCTCCACTTTGCAATCAACATCGGTGGCTACATAGACAAAGAATATATAAGCCATAGATTACACAGAACAGCCATGGTTGTCTTTTAGCAAAGTGGACAAATGAACGCTGTGGTATGTACTCATTTGATTGTTGCTTTTCATTGACTGAGTTATTAGACACGTTTCGATGAACGCCTTGTAAGATATAGATAGATAGATAGATAGATAGATAGATAGATAGATAGATAGATAGATAGATAGATAGATAGATAGATAGATAGATAGATAGATAGAAAAAATATTTTAACAAAGAGGACTGTACAGAATACAGAGAACTTCTTAACGCAGGTAAATTTTTAAAGCACTGGTACTAAAGCTTTTCTTACAAGAAGACTGAAGGAGATGGTGTCATATGTCTTCAGTATAAGAAGTTTTGTAGCAGTTTCTGGCGTTTTCCTGAAAGTATGAGCCATGAGACCAGCTGAAACAGGCAAGCTCCATCTATTATTTATTGTATTACAGCGCATGAGCTTATTCCCTGTTCTGATAAAGTTCAATATATTTTTTCATGTGTTCAACAAAGCTCAGTAAATGTTTCACGCAACATTTTTCAACATATTATTACGTTCTCCTTGTTAAATCAGAGTATGTCATCTGAATCACCCCTTCACCAAAAAAGACGCATTTTCTGGGAAGCATTTTTCACGCACAAGCGGAAAAAGAGGCAAGAAAAAAAATCGCAGCATATCTACGAAGTGAATGATGATGAGAGTTGCGAAGCGTCCGTCAGCCCGTCTGTGCTTCCGTTTATCCGTTCGTTCTTACTTCCGTCCGTCCGCACGACCACCCATGTGTCTAACCATGCGTCCGTCTGCCCATGCGTTCATCCGTCCGTCCATCTGTCCGTCCATCTTCTAGTCTGTCTGTTCGTCCGTCCGTGCGTCCGTCTAGTGAACACTCGAAGTTCCACCATGCGGCATCTCGCATCCCCTGTGGCACATGACCGCTCTGCGCGTCCATCGATCCGTCCATTCGTCTGCTATTCTGTCTGTCCGTCCGTCCATGCATCCGTCCGTGCGTCCATCAAGTGAACACTCCAAGTACCACCATCTCCCATCTCGCATCCCGGTGGCTACGTACGACAACGACGAAGGATGGACAGACCCAAGCCCTAAAGAGCTTCGCCCCAAAACCCTTTCTCCTCAGCCTTAAGGAGCTCAGCGTGGCAAGGTCATGAGCACGAAAGGTTCTGCTGTTCAATATATAGAACAGCAATATCGCCAGCTTTCAAGCTGCTCATGACAAGTGCAGCACACATTTGTTTGTTCTTCCAGGTTGCCTTTGTGTTTGCTCTGTTCTGCTGAGCCACCACCTCAGCTGAAGAAAAAGTAACCAAACACTTCACAAAAATCGAAGGCCACGGGTTTCCACTTATTGCCATCGGTGACATCAGCAGCTGTCCACCTTGTCGTCGTGGATATGCACTCACCGGTGTAAGTGAGGTGGGTCAAGCACTCGGCTGCGGTGCCTCTCTGGGCTCCAGTTCATGTAGTGAGCACGGGGCTGCAACTTCTGATCTATCGGGTAGAGCCGCTCAATTTGGCACCGGTATTGCTGGTAAAACTATGAATGGCCATGCCCTTCGGTAAAGTGTAAGAACTGGACCTGAATCGCCGGTTGTAGAACCTGGCGCAAGCGTTATTCTGTGTTGGTGCCACTCTTCCAGGCACCAGTGGAGGTCCAGGTCTGGTCAGTGGTGGCGGAGCGGGCGTGTTGAGTACTCCTTCGGTCAGCACTCCGGGCATCAGTACTAAATTTGGCGGTGGTCAAGCTGCCACAGCTGCCGGTCATTCTGGTTTCCAAACTGGCTCTAGATTCACCACCAAGGCGCCACAAAGCGGGACAAGGGAGCTTCGTCTACAAAGCTAGTGACTGTTACAGCGTTCGTACGAACACAGCATTTCTTTTGTAGACTCCAATAGCTCTGGTGTCCCCGTAATTAAGAGCTCCGAATGGAATCAGTGACAAGGAAGGCATGTAAGTGTGTTTAACATGCGGGCCGCTGGATCAGAAACATCCAGCGACAGCTCTGCATACAAGACTAAGGTCGTCGCCTGAGAAATATAGCACAGTCAGACGCCGCATAACAGAGTACGTAACAGAGTACGTAACCACCAGAGGCACATACCCGAAATAGCGGTCCTTACGATTTTGACCTCCAAGGTGGTTCCGGTGAGAGATTTCTTCTGTGCGTTGTTGAACAATAAAAGATAGTGTTCAATGCACATGTTAATGGCTGCTAAGGGGGAATGAGAAACAGGAGCATTCGGCCTTTAGGTAACGCGCACGCTGCGATCCCCATTAGCAGCTATTGGCATGTACATTGAGCACGATCTGACAAGAAAGGGTTGCTACGTTATACTCGCTGGGTGTAACCTCCTTGGTTTTAGAAAGGTTTAGCGAGAATTGGGCCGCATAGCCATGAATACAGTGAACTAGTATATACGATGAGCTCGAGGCGGTTAAAGGTGGCAAATAAACCCGAAGTGCAAGCCGTAAGAAAGTGTGCATGTGCCACCTCCCGTTCAGTCCTTGAAATGTCCGCTGGATGGCGGTGCTTCTATATGGAGAATATATGATGAAAAGATGCGAGATGGTGGTACTTGGAGTGCTGAATAGATGTACGAACGGACACACAGGCGGATGCATGGATGAACGCATGAACGGACGCAGGCGCGGATGCATGGACGAACGCAGGGATGGACGCACGAACATACGCACGCACGGACGGGTGGATGGACGCATGGACGGCTACACAGACGTACGCAGGAACGAATGGACGGACGAATGCTTCGCCCCACTCCCCATCATTCACTCCGTGGATATGCTGTCATTTATTTTTTTCTTATTACGCACTTTCCGTTATATACTACAGCGACTTAGCGGATTTATTTATTCAATGATCATCGACGTTGTTCACTGGGATGGGGATGTAAGCCCAAGAGTCAAAGTGGGTGGCTCCACAATTAATGGTCCTATAGCTGGCAAACACCAACAGACATTGTGCGACATTGCATGCTCTCTCATATCAATGTAGAAGTAAACAATAAACTACTTCTGTAGAGACACGCTACTTTCGTGTTATATCAATTCTTGTGACAGAGCGATCAATCATATTCCATGCCGATGCAAAGTACACAGTAAGTGAAAACCATTAAAATTCTAGTGTTTTGAGGAACAGATGTTTGCGCGTAAGCGAACCAACAGTGGCAACACGTGCCCAAATGCATCAAATTGAAGATATCTGGACAAAGACGATAAATCGTTTTGAAACTGCGTCATTGCCGAATACATTGATTCAACATACGCCACCGAATTGACTAAGTATTTTTTTTTTCTAGCTGGAATTTTTCATATAATGCAAGTGCTACCTAAACGTGTGGCAATTTGCGTGTTGGTCACCAAACTTTGCTCCAGAAAAAAACACTTGAAAGCTGCTGAACCACATGATCACAATTTAGAAAAACCCTTCACGGCGTATGCAAGGAGATCATATCTGCCCAGTGCAAAATATATTTCACGAATTAAAATATTGACTTATTACTTTGTAAAGTGTGCAGAAAGGAAGAAGATTATGTACCGCAGTAGATTGAGGTATTACCAGCATCGGAATTCTTGATAAGCGCTAGATTAGGAACGAAACTGCTGTTAGAAGAAATTTCTACATCTTCACTAACAGCCACACCAGAATTCAAGCACTTGTTATACCATAGGAGTAGTAAAATATGTCAAACGCGAGGAACGGAAGTCACAATCACTCGTCTGCACTGTCAAATTCCACAGCTAAATTTATATTTACACAGAGCTGGTCTGGCAGCCTCCCCTCACTGTCCTGTTTGTAGAGTAAATGAGTCAACTGAACATTACATCATTTACTGTAACAGATTCTCTGCCTTACGTAAAAACAGTTTAGGTGCCGTTTGCCATCTTACCGGAATGCATTTAAATGCTCAAAATGTGTTTTCTTTCGGGGCTTTGTCTCTAGGCTACAGGGACGAGAAGATTGTTGACGCATTGCAGGAGTTCATGAAAAGTTCAAAGAGGTTTAAGGGTTGAAATCATTCTTTGGCAGATTTTGAAAGTTCTAAATTCATAATAAATCAAATACGACGTTTTATTGCATCACACTACAGATTATTTACGATTCAACCATCAAATTCGTCTTGCGGACTTTTTCTTTTATTTCTCGTAAGTAGATTAATTTTAACCTGTTCATAAGGAAGAAATTTATGAAACCATCCGGTTCTTGGCCAATCCCCCAGCGTGGGTATGCGCTCCATCGCCAAGGATCTTGACTTGAGGTCACGATGACCATCGGAGGCTGATTTGTACCTGGCTGAATGTTTCGTCAGCCATTTATAGAATGGGGGGTAGTTTCCTGTTGCGAAGTTTCTGGTTGACTTACCCCACACCTCCATCACTCCTAAACGAGGTTTATTCGCATAAATAGCACTTGAACAGCGTGTCTATTGATACTGAAATCGGGCGGCAACAAGCGACACAGAAATCACAGAGCTAGAGCCAACAGCTCGCGCTGGGCTCCTCTCGCTAATGTCGTGACCCACTTCGGCACATAATCTTCTTCCTCTCTACAAGTGCAACATATATACAGCCTTAAAATAATTCATGTCTTGAGATTCCCGCTTTTGTTATGCGGTCTCAGCGTTTTCACATTCGATGGGCCAGTTGCACTATGACTCTGAGAGCGATGATGAACTTGGGTTCTATTCTGGCTCAACTACATCTCAGTCCGCTGATTTTATGAAGTTTTCTGTTCAACCAGGTGCTCCTAAAGGCCTCGAATTGGGAGATCACACTGATTTACGCCACTTCGTATGCTATATAAATTCAAAGTAAAGGGGCCCTGCTACACTCTTTCAGCATGGCCAGAAAACGCTGCGTATCGGTAGCTGGGACCCTGAGAACACGCTATCCAAACATAACAGTGCGGCACATGGCCTGGAATCATCAAACCAAGCCACAAATTGTTCGCTTAACTCTTTACAAATGGTGTTATAAACCCAAATGACTTCGTCATAAATCCAACGTCCACGGTATTGGTTCACTGAGAATCATGCACTACATAGTTACCGTGGCCGCCACGGGAAGCAATTCTGGGCCCACGGACGCACTTGCGATCACACTGAAAGTAAGCCAATCGTTTGAAGAAAAAAAAGAAAAAAGTGCTAGGTCATGACGTGCGCTTACGAAGAATTCATCATCTTGCCCTTTCGTCATCCACCTGCCTGAGTAGCTTTTGCATGCTAGCCAGTGCGAAAAGAGTGAGAAAGCACTTCAAACGTGCGAGAAATCCCAGTAACTGTGCTCGTACTGACCGGAATAAAAAACTCCAGCAGCCAATTTGAGAGGCAATAAGGTCTTTTTATGAAGCCGTTCGAGGAATATTTGTAAAGTGCTGCAGGGTGGCTTTAAAATAATGTTTTATAAGAACCAAACAAACAATTTCTGGAAGGCTACTATAAACAGGAAAATGTCCAATAGTGGGATAATACGAGGATGCCCTGCAGCAACAGACGGAGTAATCAGACGTATTAAAACAGCAACAGACGTATAATAAAAAAAGATGTACTGCAACTACAAACAGTAATGCCAACTGAATATATATATTCTACATCTATTATTCTATACTTCGACACGTGGGGTGTTATCGCTTATAAAACGGATTAAAAGAAAGAATATAGAAGAAAGTACTTTCAGTATTTGTGTGCGCCTGTGAATTGCACACCTACAGGGACCACCTTTTCCGGTTGATCTTAAAATGGAATAAACGCACGCATTCCTTTTTGAGCCTGTGACGCGTATGGCCATGATTAACAGATGTTATCTTCCGAAAATGGTCTCTTTCAGAGTAGTTTCTTCAGTCAAGCGCGAAAGACATTGCGTTCGCTAAGACATCTGTCCCAAAAACATTCTAGATGTTTTACTATTTCGTCACTCTTGCATGACACTATGGTCGCTAAACCAAGTTTGCGGAGTCAGTGCAGTGAGGAATACCCTTGTTGGTCACGTGATGGAGTCGTGAAGCTGCTCCGAATGTGTTGTGATATTTTTCTCTTTTAAAGATACGCGTTCGAAGCGCTACAATACACCTTCATGTTAGTGTACAGACGTGCCCACTGAAAGCCCAAAAACATAAGATCACACACAGAAACACACACACACACACGTCAATTCCCAATCATTCCTATGCCGACTCGGGAAAATTTACCATCTCTCAGTCTGTCCTATGTGACAAATTACTGGAAAGAAAACAAAATATACAATTCAAATTGAAATTTCTCGATGGTGCAGGGTTCTACATACTCTGTCCACACCGCTTTGAAGGCAAGTCTCTTAATTGATATGTGGGGTTGAACGACCAAAAAAGACCATATGATTATGAGAGACACCGCAGTGGAGGGCTCCGGAATTTCGACCATCTGGGTTTTCTTAACGGGCACACAAGTCTGGAAGGCAAGTGTCTTAACCACTAGGCTCCAAACATACATGTTGTCCGTCTGGCGCAGTGGATAGTGGTTACAGTGTTTGGCTGCTGAACCAAAGGTTGTGGGTTCGATCCCGGCTGCGGCAGTGAAACTTCGGTGGAAGCGAAATAGTAGAGCACGATTGTTCCGTGCCATGTCATCCTAAGTTAACGAACACCAAGAAGGTAGTAAAAACTTCCGCAGCCCTCCAGCACGGCATTCCCCATAAACAAGTATTGGTTTTGGGATGCGAAAACCCTTATACTATTATAGAGCAACCATGATGCCATAACATGAATGTATACGAACCATACAAATACGTTGTAACTATGGTGCAAAATAAATATGAAAAAATTGGCGTCATATCTGCATGTCACACCGCAAATGTCGTCGAAGGACGATAGCCATGCGTCTGGTGAGAGTGAACAAAACGTGTATTTGGTGTTCTGCGCAAGAAAATCGGTGAATGGTATTCTGGAGGCGCTGCGATAGAGTGCCTCGAGTGTGCAGCGGAGGCAAACGAGCGCATCAAGTCCCGTCACACGTGAGACATGAGTGCTATCTGGCAGTTATCCTGGAAAACGGGCCACGCGCCGTGCGTGCCCGTCTCTGAGGTGATAAGGTGTAAAACGCTAGGCGACGGGTAGGTGTCACCACCGTGTCGTCTCAGCAAAGCGTTGGAAACACTTGCCGTTTCATGCAAACGTTGCATGGCAAGCGCAGCGTTATAAAGGCTACGATCCTTAAAATTACTTATGTATGCCTTTTCTATTAAAAAATACACGTACATAATATTGACGTGTTGTTATGGGGCCTCAGATATGCGCAATAATTGCTTTATAATTGACAATCACACAAGTACGAACGCTGAACCTTGAGCAATATTGGTGGGTGCTACGGATGGTGTTGACCGTTTGGAGTATCTTTTTGTCACTTTGGTGCCGATTAGGGTACCGTTAAAAGTGGACAAATAGACAAATGTACAGACAGACAGACCGAACTATTTGCGTTTAAGGTCCCCAAAAAAGAACTAACGTCTTAAAAATTTGTATAGCTGTTCCAGTACTGTGAAACCTGAAAGACAGCGAAGCACGGGCACCCAGCAATCACGCTTCGTTGAGTTCACACTGCTCCATTCACCAAAGCGTCAACGACGCCAAAGTTTGATGTAGGCAGGAGTGGTTTCCCCAGCACGAGTACAATATTGTTAGGCAGATTCACAAGGTTGGTGTTAGACATGTGCACAATGCGCTTTATCAACTTCACGCTTGTAAAGACGAAGAGTTCTTTCAGGTTGTGGACCTCAAGAGATGTCAGGACACAGGGCCGGCGAAGCGCCAAAGGAGGTGCGTTCACTCATTCGATGAGGTGGTGGCGCCCTCTCTTGTATGACCCTGAAGTAAGTCACATGTTTCCCGCATGTCTTCAGTGTTTTTTTTTAGTTAAATATATGGAACAGTTATTGACTCTTTCTCTTAAATATATTTTTAACACGACAGTGTTTTATGCCGGGGTCCACCAAAACTTCAGCGACATATTTGAGTCACAGAAATGACTATGAAAAAATACGCACCATCAGAAAGCAATTAAAACAATACCCGTCAATGGGAATCGAACCAACGACCTTTCGGTCCGTGACATGAGAGGCCGCGTACTCTATCCACAACGTCGTGGCCAGATACTTCGGAAGCTCTATAGACAAGGCTTTTTTTTCTAACACTGGCCTTTGACAGTACTCTCAGTAAAGTGAAGTAATGCATCATTACCATGACATGCACGTTTTATTTCAACGCATCGTTTGACACGTCGGTCCATTTCGGCTGTTTCCTATAAGAGAAAAGTAAATTTGTCGATGCATAAAAACACCGCCAGGGGTCGACATTACCCTTAATGTCAGCCTCGCTTATGACATTCATCTATACCAAAAATAGGTCTGCTTCGACTGGATGGAACTCCATGTTTTTCCCTAACGCTTGCCCAACGAACAATCGCGTCCGGACAACTGTGCAGACATGGCGCATGTTGCGTTCCTTTGTAGTCGGGCAGTGGCGTTAAATACTTGTTGCAACAAAGATATTTTAGCCGACGTTTGGCGTTCTTTCAGGGGTAATATCCTGGTTGTCACATCATTCCTCTGAATCCACTCTCATAGTTAACTACTACAGCCACCACAATCGTCAGTGACTACAAGGGCTTGCTTATTCATTGATCTTGAGCGTTAGTCGACAAAATGAAGCTTTAAAATTAAGCTTGTATATGGGTGTGTTTACGTTAAATAGTGGCATAGATGACAAACGTCAAGAAACATTGTACAAGCTCTCTTATATCAATGAATAGTCGAGTACATGTATGTAGAGTAGGTACAAATAGTTTAACACTCACAAAATATATAAAATAGCACACGTACGTCGAAACAATCTGCAACAATCTCTTCAAAGTATGTTGTGTCTTTTACGCGTATTAACTTGACAAAATAATACTGACTTACAGTGCATAAGACATTCGTCAGACTCCAATACGCGTTGGTTGTTCAGTCGCCTCACCACAAACATGACATAACCATGTTAGAATCTGTTATTTAAAAAAGGTAGGGTGCTTATATTTTGTCCCCATAACCAGCGTTTCCTGACTGCTTCGCATGCGCATGTTTTATTGCTGCAGCCCCTCTCGAACAACGGCCCACTTGCAATCATGTCATCTTCCTGCAAACTGCGGTTCGAATGTTCTAGCATTCATATCCTTCGTTGCATCTTCTGCACGCCATACCCGCTGATTTGATCATCTAAATATTTAGTCCGTTAGATCAATTTACAATTGCGTTCATATTCTTTTGCTTCTTTTATGATTTTCTGCAGAAGATGCATTTTCGGAATGAGCATGATGGGTATCTGCGCTGACTCCGTGCTGAGTAATTGGAAAAAAGGATTGCTTAAAAATGCATGATGTTAATTTGTATTTTTTCAATGTGCTGACCATTTGTATTTACACCTGCTATTTCTCGGAAGCTGAGAGAGCAGTATTTGTAAATAAATAACATTAAAGCATGCTGCTAACACGTTAACTGCTTCGCGGTTTCGGGGAAGTAGATTTTAAATGTGAAGCAATCTTTGTGGACTTCAGACACTTTGAGCGTGTCTGTCTATCTGTCTATCTAGCCGCCTAAGACTTTTAGCTCCCCAGGTCGTTTCAATAATGGAATTGTTGCCGAAATTGCTATGACATAACATGGCTGTATGACGAGCATAATTGACTTGTCATAACTTGAAAATCATGAGTTGTATCATGAATGTCATGATTTACATTTCATTGTCTTGCTGCCCTTGCGTTGGTTTCATTCACATGACATATTGCGAAACTGGTATGGTATGACAAGACTGCACGGCAAATATAGGTGGCAGGCCCTTACGTGTAATTCACGACATGCATGCCCTGTAAGCCAAGACTACACGCCATGCTCATGGTGAGCTTCACATACACCAAATTTGCTATTACAGAACATGAACGGACGACGAAGGTAAATGACACGTCCAAAAAAGATAATCGTGACCTGCGTGTCCTGTAAAACATGACTACATGCTGTGCTCATTGTGCGCTCGTGGTCGTTTCACTAATTTCTCCTATACCAAAATTGGTGTCCCATGACGTGAATGGATGACGAAGGTATGTGACTGGTAGAAACCTGAGAATGATCACATGTGTGTCATGTAACACATGACTATATACTACGTTCATAGCGTGCTCGCAGCTATTTCGCTAGCTCCAAATATACCAAATTTTGTATTACGGTAAATGACATGTCCAGATATGATAATCATGATATGCGTGTCATGTAAAATATTACTACATGCTACGCTTATAGCACGCTCGCAGCCGTTTTGCAATCTCCACATATACGAAATTTTGTATCACGTGACGTGAATAGACGAAGCAGCTAAATGACACGTCCAAACATGATAATCATGCCATGGAAGTCATGTACGTAATAATTCACGTGCGCTTCTTTGCTTGGTGCCGATTTAAAAGTGGCATATCAACCTTCCTCATTCGTGCTTTCCAGATCGTTGATTCCCACTGTACGTGAGATCTGCCTGTTTTTTTTTAATTCAAGGCACAAGTTTCTACCTTGAGCAGCTTTTGAATCTTGATCCCCTTCCGCCCCTCCTCCTGAACCCCGCGCTGGTGACGCGCCATCCTTGAAGGTGGAAACACTGGCGTGCCGCTACCGGCGATTTCAGTACCATGGCACAGGCCTCCTTGTGAGTCACTCGGTTGTATTCTTTCCTGTATGGGCAATGGCTTCGCAGGTGCGTCAGACATATGAGTGAGTAACGTTTCTGTTGTGGTGTTGATTCAGGGGCCAGACGCTGAATTCACCGGCGAACGTAGCCGTGGTTTCAGAAAAAAAGTTCTTTGGTAGCTGTTCTTGGTGAGTTACTTGGATAGCGTTTGCTATTCATTAATATAAATGCGCATGCCCTGCTTGTGGCTTTGTACTCTGGCGTTATTGGCCGACTGAACGAATTTCAAAAGGGGGAGCAGACCCCCCTGCCCCCCCCCCCCCTTGCCTACCTGCCTGCCTGATTCCATAACAAACCTTGTTCGTCCATTTGTACTTGGTTTTTTATTGCTAGCCTTGCTTCGAACTGTATTGAGCAGTTAATTATAAGCGCAATTACGCCAATTGAGACCCATGACTGGATCACATGCAGAGCTTCAAGGCTCTGCACGAACAAAAACACTTTGGGCAATGTTTTAACTTTTATGGTAGTGGAATCATAGAACACCGTGAGACTAGACGTAAAAGCGACAGGGAGAGTTTTACTCATTACAAAAATTTAGAAGGGCAAAATTTAATGTCAAACTTGCGTTTCCGTGGTTACGAGATATGCTTCAAGGGGCGATTTCCAGATGACAGATGCTATGCCGGCCCCATTCGAAATCAACGTTTGAAGAGAAGCGGCAACCTACAAAAAACTCTAGGCTTGCATGTCACTTTTACAACTCCAAAAACAAGCATTTTGTTTGTATGTTTGTGACGCTTTATTCGCAGCAGCACCAATTTATGACGACAAATCACATACTCATGCACTTTCACGCTCGAAAACACTTGAATTTCAACATTGTAGCTTCGGCAATACTGCTTTCAATTAAAGGCTAGCTTATTGCAAGAATGCATCTCAGATGTCCCAGATTTGGTTTGCACAGGCTTGCTAGTGGTTCTTTTTGTTAAAGTTCACACTTACAGTTTTTCTGATTTACTTTCACCGTGTTAAAATCAAGGTATACAGGGTCAAATTGATACCCCGCTATGCAGATTAATTATTCTAGTTCACAAGTCGTCCGCTTTAATAAATAGTAAAATGTGCTTACTTGTTTCTTGAATTTGATGAGTGCCTATTTCATCTTTTCTGCTATTGTTGAAACTGTCCGACATTGTCATGCTCAAAATGTAACAGTATAAAAAGTGCAAAACTGAAAACAGCCAAAAAATTGAAAAACTAGCTTTTACAATTCATCAGTGAACCAGTGTAGAAGTGGTTATGCAGTGAAGAGTTATTTCTTTATGCATTTTTTCAGCGTTATTATACGTATAGCTGTTACGTTTCTTCTAAGACTTCCATAAGATGTGCTCTGTACCCCTCTGCTAAGAACCAGTCGCCCATTAGAAAGAAACCAATTATAAAGTGCTTTAGAAGTTACTTCGTGCGAGTCAGGCTCCATCATTAATTATTTCACACTGTCTCCAAAAAACGGCAGCCTTGAGGCCGGTATCTAGAACATATTAATTCCGAGTTGCCTCAGGTTTTTCCTCTTTGTTGTCATTCACCGTTTTGAAGGTAGTCGATTCCCGGGTTGCACTGAGAAGAAAGGTGTAGCCGCAACTGATTGAAATATCCGATTCTCGGAGCTTCTGTTTGTTTCATAGAGTGAAACACACTACGAATCCGCCTTCTTTCTTTCTACCTACGCAGCCTGATCTAAATTCTGGCTTACGTGTCCTCCGACCCGCTTTACGCGGCCCGTAGGCGAGGGAACCATTGCTCCGCAGAGGTTACGAAACGCTGCGTTGTGTGCACGCGGAGCTAGAAATATGCAGGTATGATGACTCTTGCAGCACAGCGGTGCACGAAACAGGCAGAAACCGTTCCACGAATTGAAAGCGGAACACGATGCTAATCGTACTACAACCACTAAAGTGTGGTGCGGACAGGTTGTATATTTAAGGATCGCATAGCAACCAGCTCAGACAGGCACCAGCCACGTGCGGAGCTATCATGAACACCATGGTGAGTGTTAAATTCTATGTTCAAAAAGGTTCTAGTGAGCACTATTCTTTAGTATGCACCCCTACTCAGTGCGTACAGGTAATTTACACCAGTGCGTTTTACGACAGGCTGTAAAACAACTTAAATACAAAGGTAGTAAAAATGTTGGGTTGCGAGATGACTTTAGCTTAAAGAGAACTTCTAAAACATTCTCAAGCATCACTAGAAATAAAATGATATTATATATGTCGGGTGTCCTCTCTTACAAAGGACCAAGGACTCCTATACCTCCGGAACCCATGAATATTTAGCTGATACAGATTTAACCAGAACTCAAGTTATGCTTCTGCATGATTCTATAAAACATTTGTTTTAAAAGAACATGTATTTTATTTAGTCATTAAACCGAAAAAAGTAGCTCCTGTATTCTCTTTGCAGTTGATTGTATTTGCGCTACTGGCCTCTTCAGTACTGGCGGAAGAAAGCAAGAACTTAACGGAGAAAAATGAGACAGCAGTCGAAGGACGAGGACTGTTTTTGGGCAGCCACAATGTCTTTCCTGGCTGTCCACCCTGCCCGTGCGCGTACGGCGTTGGTATCGGAGGCTTGGGTGGTTTTGGTGCCTCTGGTGTTGGTCTCAATTATGGGGCTGGACCAGCATTCGGCCTTAACCCAGGTGTTGGCCTAGGCCCTGGTGTCGGTGCTGGCCACGCAGTCGGAGGAGCAAGTATCGGTTCCGGTCTCGGAGGTGGCCCGATAGCCAAAGGATCAGGGCTCAGTCAAGGTATAGGGGTCAGCCATGGAGCTATAGGAGCAAATCCTGGTTCCGAAGGAGGACTTCAGCATGGAACAGCCAGCATTAACCCTGCAGTGGGCGGTGCACTAGCCGGCGCGGGAGGCATTGGTGTTGGTGCCAGTGGCAGTTCTAGCTCCGTCTTCTCTCCCGGAGCTGGTGTTAGCCCTGAAATCGTTCATGGTGGAGGACCTATATTGGAACCCATGGGAGGGGCTGGCCTTGGTGTCAGCCCGACCATCGCTGGTTTAGGTATTGGAGCTGGCATTGGAGCTGGACATCATTCAGCGGCTTCCGGCCACTCGGGTTTTCAGACGGGCTCCGGATTCGCCAACAAGGCCGGTGGACACAAGGCCGGTCAGGGAAGCTTTGCCTACAACGTGGGAGGGTCAGACAGCAGCTCGTACGGGCACAGCAGTTCTTATGGTGACTCGAAAAGCTTTGGCCTAAGTTCCAGTGAAGGTTCAATCTATGCACAAGGTCAGGGCAGCCATGGAACCACCTTCAACAAGGAGGCTGCTGGTTCGGAAGCGTCTAGTCATAGCTCTGGGGTGAAGACTAAGGTGGTTGTTTGAAAAATTTGAGCTCAAGTTTGTAGAGCTGACTGTGCTTGCCAAAGAAACGTTGTATGTGAAAGCCAAATAAAACTCTCATCTTATGTATTTCTGTCAGTTTCTAGTCGATATATTGTGGCACGAGGGAAAAAAAACAATGGCATGCTATTTTATTGGCATGATCTATTTTGAGCTATAAACTGACGAGGGAAGCAGCTCGGTAAATATACGTAAGCGATTGAACTTCATGTAGGATGTTGTGACAGATAATTCATACATTCACGCTGTAATAAAGTTGACACAGCAAGATAGCTAACATTACTCGAAAGAGGAATGTTAGCGTATGTAGCTTCTTCAACTCTGAAATAAAATTGTCTAGGGCTTGACGCTCTAATTATTGACAAGTTTGGCAAAGCCGCAATAATTATATTCATTGAAGGTATCGGCTTTTCTCATTGAGAAACCTAATGCACCACCTAAATTGACCGGTTGTTATTAACTAACCTGTCAACTTGATGAGCAACTAATCGTTTGGTCAAGCGTCAGGTAAAAAATAAATGATTGATTAGTGTTTCTGACTAAAGTTTGAGTTTAAACAGCCTAGTTATCCGGAAGAAAAAGCAGCAAGAGAAAAAGAAAAGGCCAGGATGCTAACCAGTAAAAGTTCAATAAAGCCTGTATGAACAGGCTCATGGTTACTATTAAAAAAATGTTAGGCCATTTTAGTGTGATTTTATTAGCTCAATTAAAACATTTTTTAGTTTCAATAACGTTTTCCATCGCCCATCCTACACTCTTGAACTTTTGCCAGTTCTTCCCAAAATTTGTTGTGGTACCTGCTTTTAAAAGCTCGAGGTTTTAAAAGCGGGTACCAGAACCAATTACCGAAAGCCTAATTCAAGTTTTTTAACAATAGCATAATCAAGAAAAATGATCATTTTTATTATGCCTTTGTTAACGGATCTTAATTAGGCTGTTCGGAACAATCCTTGATCATAGTAAGCAATGAGCAGATGCTATTTTTGATGTAGAAACATATAGATCTTCCGGTGACTTACCTTCCCTTGGAACAAGGTTTGTCGTTGTTGCGGTACCTAACATATTTGTTATATTCTTTAGAAGCTCGTACTTAAGCAGCTGCATAAGTCTCTAAGTTTTAAGAGCAGTGGTGATATCTATCACGTCTAATCAAGCAGTACCAGCAACGCATAGCACACATACCTCGTGATGACTAAGGCCACTATTTCCACGGGCATCACTCATGGGCTGAACTAAGAATCATTCTAAAAACTTCTTTAAGCACAGCTACACCCTCAAAAACATGAATCAAGATCATTTAGTACACTTGCACTTCTTGCCATGATTCGATTGATATGTGGGATTCAACGTCCCAAAATCACGCAATAATAGAGGGCTCCGGAAATTTCGACCACCTGGGGTTCTTAAGCGTGCACCCAAATTTGAGCACATGGCCCTACTGCATTTTTACCACGTTTGTAAATTGAGCCGCCGTAGCCGGGGTTTGATCCCACAACTTGCGGGTCAGCAGCTATGTGCCATAGCCAGTAGACCACAGCGGCAGCGCCACTTGCACTTCTCAATATTACAAAAAGTTACCTTCTTATAAATTTAGGATATAGCTATTGTTTCTTCAACCTAAAAAGAAGTATTCTCAGATTGTTGATCCGATGTAAGTGTTGGATTTTATTGTTGTTGTTACCACCACCACAGCTGGTGCTAAGACTGCTACATAAATATTCGGTATTATTGATACAACTACACGAAACACTAGTTTTTTTCTTGAAAGGATCACTTGTCAAGGTTCATTATATGCACTATCATAAACTAGTGAGCCCACTTTTTATTTATATCGCAATCTTGTGATCAAGTATATACCGTTGTGACGTTCACACTAATATAAGAGTATAGAATAGTAAAGTATACTCACAGCATCAGCGATTATATAGCCTGCTAGGCAATTTTTTAAGAAAGTTATATGAGTAAGTATTGTAAACCTTCGCGTTGAATGTCTGGTAATGTTTGGTAATGGTAACGGCTGCGCGTATAAAAAAAACTAAAATTTCTAGCTACAACATCCATGCACTTAAGAAAAGTTTAGAGTGGTAAGTACTAGTTTATGCTATCAGAGTTCACACCTATGAAAATGTTTGCACAAATCATTCCCTGGTGAGGTGAATGGAGTGGCTAGGATCGACATATGTGCAGCCGCGTATTTGCTTTTTTTTAAATCAGAAGACCAAATATACGCGAATAGCCACACCAGACAATTCATTAAGCAAACAACAAAGTAGGTAGAATCATTATCACAAATATAGGTAGAATGAATAAACATGATTTTAATGTTTGCTCTGGTGTTGAAATCAAAATGTAACTTGTAACTTGTAATTGCTGAAACTATAGTTTTTTCGACACGTTTGCCGATGAACAAGCTTGCACACGAACTTCCCAGTTGAAGGCACTGAAGAGCATTGACATTTTCCGGGAAGGATTTCAAAACAACAATGATTCAATACATGCACGCTACCCAAACTGGAAACTCCGAAAGCAACCGGATGCACGTGAATGAGCCATGTCGTGTGGAAAGAAAAAAAGCATGTCCGTGAAATAACCGGAGCCGCCCCGGAATGAACAAATACGCTCAAAATTCTCCTTCAGTTGCGCAACCACGAGTGAGGACTCTAGCCATCTGTGCAGGCACCCTATCTGTCCTTCCTATACACGTCCGCGGCCGGCGCAGGCAGCCAAGCGAAGCTGATTGCCCAGCCAAACCAGTAGCAAGGACAATCGCCTCGCGCACCATCCGTCGGGGAAAGCCCCACGACGAACGCCTTGGCCATGTGACCTGGCCACGCTGATGGTCGGCTAAAAAAATGGATGAAAGGACGCCGTGTCTGTGGAGCCATAAATTGCAACGAATGACTCATTTCGTGATTCGTTTTTCATCCTTTTCACTCTACGTGAGTGACTCGGGCGCAACAAGGGGAATTTTATCCCTCTGACCGGCCACTCGGCGCAATGCAGCATTGCTGTATAACATGGCAAAACGGAGCAGTTTACGTACTTTTCACTACAATCCCTTCATGGTAACGGACGTATAACAAGGCGAAATGGGACAAATAAAAAGTAAAACACGATCCTTGCGACATGCAGGTGTTGTAGAGTTTTGCGAATTTTTCGTCTTAAAGAAACTTTACTTCGTTTTTTGTGTGCATGATAGCTTTTAGAGCAGCAGCTAGAAGGATGCTGTTAACTTTTCCTCGAAAGTAAAAAAAAAAAAAACGTGTGGCGTGAACGTGGAAAGCCATATGAGAAAATTCCGTAGAACAGATGCAACGGCCTCCTCTAATATCCTTAAAATCTGGTAAAAAGGGCAAAGCTCCCCATGCCCCCATCAATATACATAGCGCAGCTTTATCAAATGATCCTAATAGATTGTTTTTATTTTCACACATCGTCCATGGTTTTATATAGCTGTTTTCCGTCCACGTGATTGACAAGGGAAGAACGTTGTTGAGTGCATACAACTATTGGCATTATGCCGGCCCTGGTTCTTTCTGCGTGACATGTACGCTTCGAAATTGTAATCAATAAGTAGGCATTAGACAAGAGGTCAGCGGTGAGCTAGCATAATTAATCATCTCATTTTAAAGAAAAGTACAGCTCACTGGTGCCTCATGCTGATTGATGAGGTAAACATGTATATTTTTAAAGTACCTTCCCTTCTTTATCCGCGTGAATGCGTACTCCTGCTTGAACTTTTTAAGATCATTTTCCAGGAAAAAAGCGTACAGTATTTGCAATTTATTCTCTCAAGCAAGGGAGGTGCTGTTTTTAAATTCGATTTGTTGAAGGAAAAGAATACACCGGCATGTTTTTTGCGCTTAATTCTTGACAGCTATTCAATTTTCCTTACTATAACGCACAGTATAATTTGCGCAGTCCTAATGAAAGTGCAATAGCGGGGAGTGTTCCATACGTACTATTCAAACAATGGTAGTTGGAAAGCCAGCTCCGGCGGTACCGTGAGTGAAAGAACTTTTTTATAAACCTAGCCGCATGTTAACTTGGTGCTATAGCACAATGTTAACACACATGTCATATCTGTCACTGTGCTCTTCAAATTTACAGCCTAGGTTCTCTTTCAATTGCGGTCTCATCACGGCGATGCAACTGTAAGTCTGATGAGTTTAAAAAACCGCAAATGGTTAAAATTTTTCTACATTTCCCAAGTGTACGGCGGGACTAATAACATATTGATTACAGCATCTTTTTCTTTCTGTCTACACATCAACCAGCGGTATTGAATCGCAATAGCAGCTAAGACAATTTTGTCAGCATTTGCTTCCTTCTACTTTCGAGTTCACCTTATCTGTAGACTTGCGATGCACATTCACTTACACTTCTTTGTACTCCTACCAGCACAATAAAATTTCACGACTAGAATGCACAGCCGTGTTATGACTTAGTAACGCCGGTATTCTCAGGCAAATGTGCTGCGTTTTGAATAATGAAAACTTGTATGTATTTCTTGAGTTTTACATTCCAAACTCTGCACATGTTTTAGCGACGTACTGTATGTGAGGGACGCTAGTCTTCTCTCTGTGGTTTTCTGATTAATAGAATCACCTAAATTTATTAGTACGCAAGCTCTACTGCATTTCACCCCCATCAAAATGCGGCTGCCAAGCCCGAGGTCGAACCCGGGACGTCGGGCTCATAGCCACCTCATCACACGCACCAAGGTGAGAGCAGGAGTGTTTTTACTTCTTGTCCCGGTTTTGGCTTACCTATATATCTACGACGTAATAAACTTTCTTACACGCGAGTTAATGCATTGATTAACGAGAAGAGATTCATGAGCGTTAACAAGCCAAACGTTATAGGGGCAAAATTCATGGTGAATGAATGGCCCCGATTGTAGCGCTTGAGTGTTTATGAAGAAGTTAGCAATGGCAGTGTCCAAAAAAGTGAGTCATTGCATGTATAGGGACCAAAGTAAGCAGTCGTTCACTGTTCCGGCTGACAGACGTCTCAACACATGCCCTACCGGGTCACTTCTCCGAGTGAAAACAGGGTGTACGATTCCGGCGGGGATCACTGAGTGTTCGTGGTAAAAAAAAAAAGCGAGAGAGAGGGAACAAGAGATGCGACTCGGCCAAATATCGCCATGACATTATTTGCGTGGACAGACTGTCAAACTCTTGCACTCAATTCTTTCGTTTCATCAATCAAGTTTGTATCTACAAGCCCTACAGCAAGCGCAAAATTAGTACCTGCCACCTGCGCTTTTAAGGAAACTTGCATTAATCGTTCATTCTATGTTAGCGAATCGCTTCGACTCTGCGAAAACAGTTCATTGTGAATTGAAACCAGTTCTTTTGTATTCAAAGCTGTAGCGTTAAGTGGCGTAGCAGCGATTCTAATAATCTAAAGCTGCACGGTTGTTGTATTGGGCCGGACACGAAAAAGGGTGACTCTGTGAGGGCTATCAAATTGAAATCATAACTGGTCTGTGGGCCCAACTTGATCTTTCATCGAGAAATAGGGCTCCATTAACAAGTCGTTCTTTGCGAGTGGCAACTTATTGGTCACTTGACTTATTACTGCCTTCTTTTCGGTAAGCTAATGCTTTTGACACTTCATGTGTGAAATGTATGCGTTGATCCTCTTCAAAGCATGTTTCAGATTTATGTATGAATGTAACACAACCGCGAGAGTGATTTCTGCTTCTCAAGAAACAAAAAAAAAACTTGAATGTTCGGCTTGTTACTGGATGATTGATCATCCCAGTGCTTCCAAACTATCACCAACGAATAAAAAAAGACGTCTACAATGCATAACTTAAGTAACGTAGCATTCTGGACCAGTTTCTGGGCTTCATAGCAATTGAAAAACTCCACAACGAGAACGAAAGAGAACGGCCAGACATGACAAGTGCTGGACTTCGAACTGAATTCTTACTGAAGAATTACAGAACAATCAGCAGCGCATGCGTAAAAGGCTATCCGGGCCAAATCAAAGTTACACACCTAACAGTACAAGGCGTGAAACGTTTTTGATAAGCGTGGTTTAACGTCCCAAAACCACCATATGATTATCAGAGACGGCGTAGTGGAGGGCTCCTGAAATTTCGACCACCTGGGGTTCTTTAACGTGCATCCAAATCTGAGCACATGGGCCTACACCATTTCTGCAAGGCGTGAAACGTATGAAACACCGAAAAAAAAATCCATGCGAAGCGTGCTAGCTATGAAAAAAACGCGAATTTTTCATCAGTGAGGAAAATTGAGGGTTCACTTCTACATGACGCTTTGCCTTGCTTCTTGATGTCGAAGGCCTCATAAATTTCACATTAATTCGTGTTTCTTCCTTTATCAATGACAATCGCCGATGCAAAATCTGGGTCGAGGCCGCAGCATTCGCAACGCATAGACACTTTTTCACCAGTGCCTATGGAGAGGAAGTATAGCGATGTACACGCCGCCTGTGATTCAAGTATCGGCACGTCTGAACAATGTATACGCACTGCCGCATGACAAGGGAATTCCGTGTACTACCGAAACAGTCCACTTTTTTACCAGATTTGCGTGTTTGTTGCCGCAAATGCTGCTCGACTCCTTTTTTCTGTAGCTATGCGCTTTCAAAGACTGAAGATCTTCCACGATGCATTTAACACGTGCCTAGCGGCATTCCTTGTGCTCACCTTCTTGAAGCTGTGTAAGATTCCATGTAAATATGGTATAACCACTGTGTGACATGCTTTTGGTACACCACCTGCTGAGCTGTCTGTCTTCGTTTTTGCTTTTAGCTTTTACGTATGTTCTGTCAGAGAAGGCAGCAATGGTTCTGGGTAGACAGTGGAATTCAGCCTAGCTACTTGCTCTTGGAGACTAAAGTGCATTGAATACACTTTCGAAAGAGTTCAATAGGCCAAAGAAAATACCTTTCTTCAGAAGCTTTCAGTGGGACGACCTAAAGATAAGTACCACTTTTGTCCTCGTTGCCTAAGGCTATATACGGGCATGATCATCTACTTTAAAATTTACCATTAGGTCAAGAAATTGATTCAAGCAATCTTAGCGAAGTTCGGGAGAAAACTTCAAGTCTTGCGAACATGCGGCAAAGGTCTCTAAAATTTTGGGCAGCGAAAAAATCATCGTTGACGCATTCTATATGCCTAAAGTACTAAAAATAATCGGCATAACGAAAAATTCTGAGTATGCTACGATTCTGTAAATAGCTGTTAACTAAAATGTCAACCTTTGATGAAAATATCTGCCAAAGCACTGCAGCCACATTTCAGCCAATTCATATCCACCCCTTTTCAAATAAACCAGCCATTGAAGGGCATCTTGGTATTGGTATAGTAAAGCGACAGAACTTCAAGAACGGAGTCAATGGCTAAACAAGTAAAAATGATAAACTTGGTGTCCCCACATTGTTACATTTGTTCACGAACAGTAAAAAAAAGTGCACATGCTTGAACAAAACAAAATGTTTTCTCCATATCTATTGAAAATCGTCTTGGCACAAAGATTGTATGACTGCAACACTTCTATCACATCCTAACGGTACTCGACACCAACAGGGTCTGCGATTTCCGAACTGCTCAAGGCATCCTGCAAGAAGTCGGTCCCTACTTTCGCCACCTCTTGCTTATTAGTTTTCGCGGCAAAAAAAGATGAAAAGGTCCTATTTTTGCAGTTTGGCACTCCTTTGGCCGAAACATCGAGGTTCCGCAGCTTCCAAAAATTATTCACCTCAGCCTACCCTGGTCTAGGAAACACATTCGCTGATCTGAAATTCCTTTCCACAGATTAGGTGGCTTTCTTTATCCAGTTTTTTGGAGAAGCAACAAAGAGCAGCAAGCTTAGCTTGGAGCAATCCTTTTCGGATTGGACTATCCTAAGCATGTGCTCGTAAGATACTCGACTAAGGACTCGGTCCCTGATGACGGCAAATTAGCTTTTCGTCGACTTTCCTTTCTCCACATTTACGTTATGAATACTTCTATTAACAACCCCTATACTTTCTTTGTCTGTTAGTTATCATTAGTACTGAGTCTAACTAATAAAGTGAGTCCTTAAATCGACACTTTTTTCATTCATAGCGAGGGTCACGTTCTGCCAGACTTGATGCTTTGATGTAATAAACGAGGGAACATTGGTCAGCTGCCATCTCGTAATACGATCACGTGCTAGTGACGGCAAAAGAGGTGTTCCACACTCGCCGCAGTGGCTACTGGTGGCGCTGACTGACACTCTCATGTTTAATTGCACATATTGACCCTAAAAAGTAGACGAAGGAATGACCGCTGCGTTAGCTCAGTGGCAGAACATCGGACCCATTATTCGAAGGTCGCAGGTGCGGCTCTTGCCGGCAGCAAGTTATCTTCTTGTTTACTTTTAGTTGGTTATATTTACAATTACTTTTATTATCATATCCCCTTTACTTTCCTTGGCATCATCATCTCTTAGTTTCAATTTACATTGTGTCTAACAAAGAAAAGAAACCCTTAAATTTACACATTTTCGTTTCGACCACGGAGTGTAATACACTTTTTCTCGGTCCACGAATTATTGTGTTCCGTCTTGTCAAGCAGTGAAACTCTACCGATAATGCTCTTTCAATTTTTGTTTCATGGGCCTAGATTCAAATCTGGTGCATCGCGGACAACAGTTGAGGATCCGTAACGCTGTGCACCAAACCGAACCTAGGTTCGTTCTTGTGCAGTCTATCCATCTCTGCATGAACTAAAGCCCCTTCAAGGTAGAAGACTCCCAACGTGTCATCTTGAACTTTTGTTATCTTTAAAACCCTTATTCGAACATCATTCTAATGCACCTCCGTGACGGTATTTGCCAAGCCACATAGCCTAAGGCACTTCTGGACACCCCACGGCCTTTTTCAATATTGCAGGAAAAAAATACTTCAAGCCATTCATGCAAGAGTCTCACGCGCCTCCGGTGATCCGGCTGCAGTACCCGGCGCACTTTCTTCTAATGTCCTCTCGATGATTGCAGCACCCCAAGCAGCCTTCATACGTCCTCAGTGGGAAGGTTATCTTTGATGCACTTTGTGAAGTACCTCGCTTTGCATAATGACAAGACGATGGCACTGACACACAGCTCTGCAGGTCCTTGGGATGGGGAGATACGTAGAAACGAGCCAAGGGTAGATGAAAAGTTCAGTAAGATAGCCTTCTGGGCGGGTTGGTTCATAGTAATCGAAAGAAGAAACCAATGAAAAAGCAGATGAAGACAGTGAAGGAGAACATCCTTACATGACAAGCGCTGTACCTGCAACTGAGTGTTTACTGCATAATCGCACACACTACCACACATAAATCTGCAGCGCATGCGTAAAAGGGGAAATGGGCCATGTCAAAGTTACACACGCAACAGTCAAAAGCACGAAACGTGTGAAACATGTTTCATGCTTCGTAAAATCAATGCCTCCTTTATTGCGATGCCAGTGCAAGCATGGTTAAAGCGCGCGCTTATCAACAGCGGTTCTCGGTCCGCCCTGATTTAGGGAGTGGTCGTGATGTGGCGCTATATGAGTTGTCGCACTGAGCTGGTCGCGTCACTCGTGTGTCCGAGCGCTTTCCTCCTAAGATGTGATAGACGTGTTTTCCACGCGAATATCATAAGTCTGTCAATATCCGCTCCTTCATGCTATTTCGTTTTGGCTCAAGACAATGCCGCCATCGCGTCACAGAGCAGCACGTGCAGAAACGTTGCAGTAATGTTTCCCCATTGGTTGCCCGCATAGCGCCGCTGACGGCAACATGCTACCTTAAGCACCGTCAATTTCGCAGAGCCAGCGTAACTGCCAATATTGTGAACACGTGGAATGCAAGACGCCACCGCATGGATCTGTGCCCAACTCAACAAAAGATCACTTCATATGATTTCCGTCGTGAGGCACTGCACGAGGGGATACTCTCTCCTTTTACCGCAAAGCACACCGGAAGTCTAGGCGATGGGAGAGGGCGGGAACAGGTTAGAGGAGAGGGTGGTGAACAGCTGGATCGGGCGCATCTGGCTAGCATTGATAAAATAGAGGAGGTGGTGATAAACTTCAGAGCGCAACTTACCGGTTATCTAGAAACGCGAGTTGATTATTAATGAGAAAAACTGAAGGCTCCCTCACATACAAAGCTTTGCTCTGCTTCCTCATTTTGATAACACCACCTGCAAAAATAATTCAGGCCTGCTCACTATTCCGGGCATGACCTCTGATATCACCCACTTTCACATACGTTGCCATCGTCTTCTGTCGAGCAGACGTGCACCTGCACGCTCCCACCAATCGAGAGAGTAAGATTGCCTAGCCTGGTGAGTCTCCCATCCAGTAGAGCAGCCAAAGGGTAGTTTTCCAGGCCCGCGCCCCTCCCGAGGTTGTCTTCGTCATAGCACGGAGCACGAAAAGTGACCATGTTTAGAAGGTTCCTCACTCGAAATCTAAAAAGTGCCCCCTTTCCCCGAAAAACAATTCCACCTGCACCCCTGCTGGCCTCAGATGCTGGTATTTCTTTTTGCGACTGCATGAACCAGGCCGTGTTGTTCTGCGTCTGTGATGTGCTTCTGTCACGAATATGACGCTTCAGCGAGAAGCTCTTTCATTAGCGCAGTAAAGCGGGTCCAACTCTCGCCGATATTGACAATGTGTGAAAGGTCCGAGTGTTTTATGTTCCAAAGGCTGGCCGAAAACTAAGTCAGAGGGTGTCGTTCATTGGGATGTTATTTATAGTCGGTATTTACTTAATTCAACAGTATGTGCGTAACTTAACCACTTGCCTTTGAATATTTTTAAAGCACGACCTCTCACACATTTGGTGTTTTCTGCAAAATGTTATCATGTGCGCTTCTGACTTAGGAAGAGCCTTAACATTAGACACTTTTAGCTGAGTGCCTGCGACGATCACCCCCCCCCCCCCATAACATGGCGTTTCAAGACAGTACTAGTAACTGTATTAATCACGCGTTTTCGACAAACACGTTTGCCAAGACGCGGTCTGACAAACGCTGCATATAATGACTACTATGCCACAACAAGCTATAGTCAAGCCTTGGTCGACCCTATAAAAGTACGACGACAACCACTGCTCATAGTGGGCACCTCATCATCGCAACGTAGATTGCACTTCGTTTCGGTAAAACCTATGTAATTGCTTTAACGTGTGCAGCGATCTTAGAAAGGATCATCTTGTACCCGGCGTCAGTGAACTCGAAGCGCCTTGCAAGCACATGATTGGCACGCAACTACTCAATTTGCACAAAGGCGTTGATCCAGCTCGTAATGATTGCTCCGAAAAGCAAAAGAAAGATGTGGCATAGGTCGCCACTCACTCACTGTTTCGCATGAAAGCGATTACAACAATGCGTGGAATAGACCGAAATTTCTTTCACCTCGGTATACACACCGAGGACCAGCCCCTGCGAATCACTGTTCTGTATAACTTAGTCAAACACGACCCTCTCATTACGTAATGACGGGCTTTCTGCTCAAGGTATTCACGCAATCTAACATCACCCTTCTCCACAGCACGTAACTCACGCACGTTTTCAGTGAGCCTGCTGACCAATTTGCAGTGAAACGAACAAAATGAGAGCGAACATTTCGTACAAGCATTGGTTATTGAAGACTAGCAAAATGTCTTAGTGGTACAAAAGCTGGACAAAGAGACATGCCAGCTCACTCAATTCACTGTATTTGTACAATGCTTTATGTGCAGAGGAAAGTAACCTAATATTGTCCTGCCGCTTTCAAGTAACTGCTCAGTCTTTTTTGAGGGCCTGATACGTCGATGTAATTTATTATATTTTACAGGGGTGTATAGTCGCAAAAGTAATCTATAACTTACTTGCAGCACGTTCAAGAGCAATATCACACTACATGCGTAGATAACGACGCCCTTAAGCTGTGTTCACTTCTACGCCCGTGGTTATTTTCTTGAATGTGATTAGTACTCGTGAAGAAGCCGTGGAGTTGATTGGACGTTGTGTCACCAGTACGCCGGAAGGGCCGTATTCTTGGATACATTGTGCTTACAGGCCTCTAAAAGTGGTTGCCTGCTACGCGCAAAAAACATAAAAACAACAAAAAAGCGTATGGGACCCGGCAACTGCGCAGTTCATTCGCTCGATTCGTCCATCCCGCATGTCAGCCTAGAGAGAAAAAAACTACTCCGACTCAAAGCGGCAAGGTCATCGCAATTACAGCTGTAGTTAAAAACGCCTTCCTCAACCGAGCAAAGAGGGGGCTTATTTGCCTCTTTTCTTGTGTCTTCTCGGCTTGCCAACGCGGGAAAACTTGTTTCGCTCGCAAGCATCACCTTCGAACAATCTCATTCGCAACCTTGACATTTGTTACGTGGTGGTTCGATTGGCAAAGTTCCGAATGGCTTCGTTGCAACATCGAACGTGGGTAGTTTTTTTCTCCTCCAGCGACGCATAGGCGTTTAGTTCTGTCAGAAGAAAGCAAAATTCAATCGACACGTGCGTTGTCGAAGCCGTCAGTGTCGTAGTAGCGAAGCCAGCTTCCGATGATGTCACGACTATGAGGATTGGTTCGGTTTGAACACTCGCTGGGCAGCGTCTTACGCATTCAAGGATAGCCTAGAGGTAAGCTAATTGATGCTTGAAAAAAATGGTTGCTCGCACTCAGCACAGAAAAAAAAACTAAACGAAAACGCGTACATGACGGCGCACGTCCAGCAGGGGTGAAAACAGAAAAGACGCCACGCCACTCGACGAAATTCAAGGCCGGCGCTTGTTTGCGAAAACTCGGCTCCATTCAGAACATTTATTCTCTGTTTTCGTAACAGTTGCAAAACCATATTTGTAGATTACAATTTCGCACGACACACCACCTCCAACACCTTTCTCATATGTTGTCTGGAAACTTATTACGTGATAAGTACGTTTATTTAGAGTACCTTTAAAGAATAGAGGAATCCTGCTCAATGCAAATCGTTCAAATTTTATTAGCTTTCAGGGAGTCTAAACTCTCTAATAAACGCACCCTTGTGCAATTGACAAATAGAAAAACAATGTCAAATAATTGCAATCAAAAATACATTACCTCCCCTAATGTCTTTTTGTGGCAAATCGAGGAAGGTACAAAACGGTCGCTCTTGGACTTCCTGCATACTCATTCGAAACGAACTTTTTTTTACAGCGAAAATACGTTGGTTTCAGGAATTTCAGCAGAGAAGCCGTTTTCCATCTGCAACATGAAAAAAAAAACAATCGTTATGTCATCTTCATAATCAGCATGTGATGTCTTTGCACGATAAAGAAAGATGATCAATATTTACGCTTTCCTCTATTCCTCTACGGTGTTTTTGTATCATACCCTGGTTTCTGGACCTAAATCAGCAGATATTGTTATTCAGATTGAACAAAATAGTTATGCAGTTTATGAGAAACGAAAGCTAACCAAGTTATATTATGTATTGAGGAGGAAGAGATATTCCCTCTACAAGCAACTTGGGCACAATAGCATCCGCAATCTTCAACAACTACAAGCAGCAATAGTTCGTAAGACAACGAAGGTGATTGGCTCATCAACAGTGCATAGTATACAATAATATTTATTATTTTGATATAAGATTTTACGTCCTAAAACAGTTATAAGGTTATGAGAGAAGGTGTAATGGCGGGCCTTGGAAAGGTTCCTTCTACGTGCACCTAAATCTAAGCACCCGAGCTTCTAGTGTTCCCGCCTTCTTCGAAAAAGTGGCAGCCATGGCCGGGATTTCATCCCACGTAGTCTATCACCAAAATTGCTAGACCAAGGTGGTGTGTCAGTGCATGAGGTTGTAATCCATGACGATGTGTTAAAACGTTAGCGAAAGAAGTTTTATGGTATTTAAATTATATATTTTAAATACATTAATGAAGTGAAGACGAGTGTTGAAGAAAGAACAATAACGAACATAAATGAACGATAAAGATGATCCTACCTTTCGATTCTTTGTTTTAGATAACTTCATATTGACTCACGGCACTTTCTGATTTCTTAGCTCAGTTAAACAAGGATTACCGGCAAACACTGCTCAAAGCTGCTCACTTATGCTTCTCATGTTTCCGATGTCACTAAGAGGCACACGAAACATGAATAAGAGGCTGGTGTCATTAGTTACGTGGCGTGACGAGTGAATATACAAAACAGGGTGTTATCGGTTTTCGCTAAGTCTCATTGTGTTGTGTCTATTGGAGATAATTGCCTATATATGGACGTAGATGACAGATCAGGTGCCTCTCCTCAGAATAGGGCACGTAATTCTTGCCTGTATGTGATTGCACACAGGATATCACTGTAGCAGACCAGAAGCCATCTTATGTATTATAAGGATTTCATTTCACATACTATTTCATTATAGCACAATCGAATGCAGCCTCCCGCCTTATCGTGTCCACAAGGACATACACGCGAGGCACATCACTTAGTTTTTATTCCGCTATACGGTGTGGGAGTGAGGCGCCATCTAGGACCGACATCGAGCACTTCAAAACTGGACGCGCTTCTCATGAACCCAATTCGATAAGGTTATAGGTGATGCGACTTCTTTCTTTCATTTTTGCTTTCTTTTTTTAAAGACGACAGTCTTTCTTGGGGTACTTAAACGCAAAAATTTTGGTCTGCCTGTCTGTCCGTTTGTTGTTTTATCCACCAAAACGATACCAGAGACGATGAAGATCCAACGCCATCCGCCTCGCCCACCAATGTTGCTCCAGTTTCAGCGTTCATACTTTCATTTATTTCGTTCACTTTATTAATTAGTAGCCTGAAGGCCAAAGGCATTACAGAGTAGTGTGAGTAAAAAAACAAGTAAAGGCAAACAATAAACGTAGAAAACAATAATTAAATACAAGTTCTTCGTCTCCTATTTATACAGTGTTAGCTAATGTAGCTTTGAACAGTTGACGATGTTAAATGGCGGCGTTGCTTTCGGGAAGGCGGTTCCAATATTGTGATGTGCGCGGAATAAAACTGTGACAACAGTGGTGTGCATGGAATAAAGGACCACTTAGAGAAGGGAAACTGTAGCCTTGACAACAGTACGTAAGATAAGCAGCGGTGGCGCATGGAACTGCCGAGGGCAACCAAGAGATGGCGCTGAGTAAACGGGAGTGGAAAAACAAAATTTGATGTTTCATTCTTTTAGGTAGGAAAAAAATGGCAGCCTTTTTATCCCGTACCGTGTTCGTATGCGCCTAGGTGATTGCCTTTGCTGATTATTTATTCTATGGCTGTCCTTTTTGAACAAAAGCGAACGAAAGAGACCGGTACTCGTGCAGGGCTACACTCTAAATATGGTAACCTATGCAAAGGTGAACTTTTGTCATCTTTGTGCACCTATAACCTAAAAGTTACATAAGTGTAACCTTTACATTTGTAACCTTTCTAATAGTTACAAAATTAAAGGTTAAATTTTGTTTATATAGGTTACACACTTTTCTTTCGGAATGTAACCATTGCAACGGTATACAGCAATCGAAAAGACATAGTTTACTTTCAAAACGTCCTTTATTAAAATGTCCTTCGTGCTTTCTCAAGGACTCAAAAGGCCACTCTCATATATGCTGCAATGTGACCTGTATACAATATATTATCCAACCAGCAAAACGGCGCACAAAACAACGACGAACAAAAGTATCAGTGGAGTATCAGCGTTTGGGCTTACTCTCACTGCACTGGCACCTTAGTCGAACCGGCTGGCTTAAATGTTCAACTAAGCATGGACTGCGCAGTGGCCACTCAAATACGATTATTCGTGCCCGCAGTTGGCCTCTGAAAGGTTGCGACACATAACTCGAGAAATCATGTAAAATTTCGAGAAATCATGTAAAATAAACTCCGGTGCCGTAAAACGAAGCGTGCGCATTCGTGAACATGCGAAAGGATACAGAAACAAGCCATAGGAAAAGGGAGAGGCAGCAAACCGAGAACTTTTTTTGGACAAAGAAACATTTAATAATCATCATATCTGGGGTTTTACGTCCCAAAACCAGATATGATTATTAGGGACACTGCAGTGGAGGGCTACGAAAATTTCGACCACCTGGTGTTTTTTAACACGCACTGAGAACCTACACAGGCTTCTACCATTTCGCTTCCACCGAAATGCGACCGCCACGGCCGGGGTCGTTGAAACAATTGAAACAAAGTTTGCTAGCGCCGCCAGAAAATGGCGTGCCTCACGCGTGCTGCCCGGGCGATTCGGCGCTGCACGCTGCATGCTATGCACGTGGTGCATATGCGCTGCGCCTGTCGTGGCGGCGCCTTCCCGCGGTCTAGACTTCATGGCGCCGAACGCAGCCGACCGCCAAGCGGAGGAGAACCCGCGCTTGCGGATGCGGTATACTTTCACCATGCTTTTATCCTTTCTCTCTTTTTTGGCGAGGGACGCGGTGAGGCTGTGTACACATAAGTTACAGTGTTTTTCATAGGTTACTACGGACAGGTTACTCTGCGCTTTTCGCGCTGGTAACGTATGCATTGCTCGAAATGTAGATTTTGTAACTTTTAGGCACCGCAAAATAACGAAAACAAAAAAATAAACTCCTTTGTAATCTTTATTTCATAAGTTACTGATGCCCAAAAGTTACAATATAGGTAACCGTGTTTAGAGTGTACGGGTGTCTCGTTATCTATCGCCCGCTTGATTTAAGCGCGTCGAAACTCCCAGCAGTGCACCAAAGTGCCCTTCGAAACACCGTACCTGTGCGTACAAAAGTTACGTGGAACAAAAAGGCATTCATTGGCAGCTCGCATCTGTAAGAACAACTCACGAGTTATTAGAGAGAACAATATTTATCGACAGCAAACCAGCAATCATGTTTCAATGCAAAGAAAAAAAATCCATCGCGTTAGAAGCATCATCGTCTCTTTGCAAACGGCACGCTTTCGTTTTCAGAGGCAAAACGAACAGAGAAGCGTCACTCGTTAGCAGGAACTGTCAATACAAAACAGTCGTAAAAATCAGCATGAGGTGCTTCAGCAACAGCTTCGAATTACAGTTCCTGCTTTCGCCGAGCATGGCTTAACACCCACACTTTTTATCGCATTATCACATGGTGCGGTAAAGCTGAGGACCCAAGGAGGTTGGGTTTTTTGCAAAGAAATGACGGTGGAGCGAAAGTCGAGAAAAGGGCGAGCATTTGAACACAAGCAGGATCAGTGCAAATTAACGTAGCACACAGATACACAATGCTGACAGCAATAACAAGGTCTGAGAGTAAAATCACAAATCAAATGAACAAATATGTGCACATTGGCAAAAAATAATCTACCTGTCATCGCCGTGGAACTTGCAGAAATCGATGCCTTCACCGTCATGACAGTTACTGCGGCACCAAACAGCAGTACAGCGACTATAACTACAGCAACTGCGGGTGACTTACCAAAGCGAATAAAAACGTGCTAGAAATAAAACGGAACGCCGAAGACCACGCCAACCATCGGATGAAAACTAACTGCGCATATGCGCGCAGCTGGCCCCGTCGAACCGCAACTGTGCATGTTTTATACTTCGTCAGCGGCACCAATCAGAAAATACATAGTCTAACTCCAATGGTGCTAAACAAATTTAGTGCTCGGAAGTACTACGCACAACGCAGAATTCAATTGTCACCTTTCAATCATATAGGAAAGGGCAATTCTTTGCCTAAATCGTAGCTCTTTTCGATTTAAATTTTGAGCTGACAATGATGCCCCTAGCAGAGTTTTTGGCGTCCAAGAAGGCAGATTTCAACGAAGCCACTGTGGTTCTTTTTTAGCCGTCAATTTTTTCGCCCCTATCGGCGATGGGCGGAAGTTGAGACTTTCTGAGGCCTGTGCTCAGTATGACAGGAAATGATTCCAGCTTTGTGGAAGCGATCAATGCGAACGAAGTGACAGGATGGTTTAGTGATTAACTCATTCTTAAGATGTCTGATACGGAAATAAACTTTTTGAAAAAGGCAGAGTCGAGAAAAAATAATGGCGTCAGGAAAGTGATGGCAGACTGAGGGTTAGTTTCATGGAGGAGATATTACCAGTTCCGCTGTAGTTATGAAGAATAAATTGAGTAGAGCTATTCTGAACAAGTTCAATGGAATCAACTAGCTTGGCAGTACACAGATCTCAGAAAGCAGAAGCATACTCAAGTTTGGAACAAATCAAGGTTTTGTAAAGAATCTGTTAGAGCGATGCGGGGCCAGAAGAGAAATCCTGTCGTAGGTATCGGAGCATTCGGTTAGCGCTGTTATTTATATAGTTTATACGAAGATGCCAAGTTAAGTATGATGTTATGTGTACTCCAAGGTAGCGGTAAGACGTTACTGACTCAAGGAGGGTGCTAAGCTGTATGCAGGTGGGTTGGATGCAGTACAGGTTACACGTAAGACCTTGCATTTATTGTTCTTTAATGTCATTAGCCAGTCGTTACACCAGTCAGAAGTAGCGTTAAGATCAGTTTGCGAGGTGGCTACATCCTGGTCGTTAGAAATTTCACAGACCACAAACAGTCATCAGCAAACAAATAAATGTTAGAAGTAACGCGTTGAGTTAAGTCGTTGATGTAGAATTTAAAAAGAAGGGGTCCTAAGGCCGAACCTCAAGGCACTCGTGAATCGACTGAGCTACTGGGTGAAGTATGATCATCCCAAGTTACAAACTGAGATCAGTTAGATAAAATGTTTTAGCAACGTTAGAATTTTCAGACTAAGGTTCAGTTGCGCTAGTTTTGATAGAAGCAGTTTGTGGCAAACCTTGTCAAATGCCTTTGAGAAATCCAAGTAGATACAGTCAGCGAATGAGCGGCAGTCAAGAATGAGATGAAGCTTGTGAGTAAATGCAATTAGTTGTGTTTCACAAAAGAGCGTTTTTCGGAACCCGTGCTGTGTGTGCAAAAAAAAAAAAGCTTGAGCCAAGGAAATGAAAAATTTCAAAGTAAAGAATGTGCTGCAAGATTTTGCATGGGATACTGGTTAAATATATTGGGCGGTAGTTGTATGGAGAAGTGCTGTTACCTGATTTATGAATAGGAACCATCTTCCCAATTCTCCAGTCGTCAGGAATTTCACCTGTACCAATGGACCGTTGAAAAATTAGTAACAACGACAAAAATGAGTATGCGTTTGTACCTTTAAAAAGTTTTGCATAGTAAGGTCGACACCTGGACTTGCGAAAACCTCTAAAGACCGTATTATTTTTTCAATGCCATCGCTGTCAATGACAATGTCATCCATGGGTAAGTAGTTGTGAAGGGGCGGATTTAGGTGTTGACAAACCGTTGTATAGGACAAAGTTGCTGCAAAATACGTTGTTAAGAATGGTTGGACATTCTTACGCAGCGATAGAGACTCTAGATCAGTCAGTGTTACTTACGTTTTTGACGCATGATTGATAACGCGCCAGATTTTTTTTTTGTTATTATGGAGCATTAATGGCAGTGTGGTCTCCATTAAGTAAGTTTTAGCTTGTTTCAGTGCTGCAACGTAAGTTCTGTTAACTTTTTTGTATGTTGCCCAACGGTCTTCTCAAAGGGTTAGTTTAGCCGTACGATATAATCTTTTCTTTCAGTTGGATAGTTTGCGCAAGTAATTATTATACCAATGTGCGCCAGCATCGGAGATGTTGTCATGGTTTGGTACTTGTTTTTCAATTAGTTCATAGACTCTTGTTTTAAATATGTTCAGGTGCTATTTACGCTTCGGTCTGAAAAATCTGTCGTAAATTTGTCTAGGAACTCGGATAACTTGCTGTTGATTACTTCAAAGTTGGCTTTACTGTATTCGCCAATGGTTTTTGGGGTACGACTATTTGTAACTTTGGTAGCTTTAATGTCGAACGCTAGTAATAAGTGGTCACTTAGACCAAGTAAATAAGATATCGACGACACTTGGTCTGAACATGTAGTTAAAATGAGGTCTAAGGTATTCGCATTATCATTCAGTGACCTGATGGGTTTAATGACGAGTTGACTTAAAGAAAAAGTAGAACAAAGACCTAAAATGTCACTATTCTGTGATGAAAAGGGGCTTAACACAGGCACTTCCGATTACCATGAGATTTTAGCAAAATTAAAGTCACCTGGAAGGAATATTAGTGCAGTAGAGTGCCGTGTTATTATGACGTTAAGGGCGTCATGAAGCTCAGAGACAAAAGTTGAAGTGTGGAAGAGTAGGAAGGGGGCAGTAACACACACTAAAAATAATTTCTTTGTCTCAGTTCTGCGCAAGCCCACGTGGATTCAAAATCGGCTAAATGTAAATGGGGTAAGAGGAAATGAATATAGCTATCGCAAGTAATACACCAGCACCAATACGATTAGTGCGATCACACCGATAAAACATGAAATTAGACGACTTATCTAATAATTCAATACTATGAACATTGGTATTAAACAAAGTCTTAGTTAGAGCAATGACGCCTACCCCATATGCATCGATAACAGTGTTAGGATCTTGGCATTTTTTTATGATACTTCGAATATTAGCCAGAATAATAGACACACTTGATTTAGAAGGCTGTACATCACGTCCCCTCAAGTAGCCCTATCGGGTCATGGTGTTCGCGTGGTTAGGAAGCCTTCCAGGTGGGCTTTCGCGAGTTATTTTTTTAACGCTATCTGTTTTATAGTCGTAGATGTAACATTCCTTGTTAACAAGCAGCTTCTTGTACCTGAGTTGATAAGCAGGTGATTGCGGCAATGGTTGCAAAATAGCAAGTTTATTTATACTCTGCCGTGTCGCTGGTGAAAAATCTTTGTTCACGGAAATGTCTTTCAACTTTAGGTAACCACGCGACAACCCTGCAGAGTTCATAGCCATAAAAAACAAAATTTCACAATCACAGGATGGAACTTCCGCCGTGAAAATCTACTGATGCGATGGGCACGCTCAACAAGATCAGGTTCGCGACCTAGGGCTGAAGAAAGCACAGAAAGTGTTTTTTTTCTCCGTGTCCGGCCATGATTCGCTTTCATCAGTAATACTGTGAATAATTAAATTATTTTGTCGGGCTCTGTCTTGCAAGTCAACCAGACGAAACTGGGTACTGTCTAGATAATTTGCTACTTGGTCGACAGTACTCTCAACAGCCACAATGCCTTCTTCAAAGTTATTTATGGTAGCAACGTTTGCTTGCAAGGCCTCAAGACGTTCGTAAATATTATCGAGCTTTACCTAAATACTCTGTTGACAAGCATTTATATCCTTAACATCCGCTTTTAATTCAACCTGCCCTTGAGCAAGATCAGATGTTTGAGTGCTAATTTTTCCGAGCATCACAGTAATAGTGGTTAACAGGCCTGTCTCGTTCTCAGCGTTTGAACAAATGATCTTGGGGCCTGGAAGACATTCAACATTGCCAGATAAAAGCAGCAGAGACGTTTAAGCACATTCGCGCATATTTGCACAAAATATTTGCGAGCTCGGTAAAAGCAGAAGGCATCGATTACTGCTCTTTATTGCACACAGCGGAGAATGACTACAAACCTGTGGGCTGAAGAAAAGATTGTGAGCCATTCTACTGCGTGCGTTGCTTCCGTGCTCACTGAAGGTGACGGTGTTCAGAGGGTTGCTTAAGTCCATGTCTTGCACTGCTCTCGTTGACCATGGTGCTGGCACGTCTGCAAATAGCGCAGTACCAGACAGGGGGTAGTCGAAAGAAGCACCGGTGTAATCGCCAAGACGAACTGCACATGCAGTCTCGTAGTAGGTGTCGTTCCGGACTGATTCGCAAATTGAAGGATGATTGTAGCACAACGCCAACGTCCGCATAGCATGTCGGGCGAAGATTGTGAGCCATTCGGCTGTGTGCACTGCTCCTGTGCTCACTCTGCAATTGTCCATTAAAAAGGAAATATTATGCATATCTGAGGCCAATAAGACACGTCAATATTATGCGGTGTGTCTATTTTACTAGAGAAGGCATACATAAGTAATTCTAAGGACCTTAGCGTTTACCACGCTACACTGACAGTGCAGCGCTATGCACAAAAAGGCATGTTTTTCCAATGCTTTGCAAAGACGACACGGTGGTGGCACCTAGCCATCACTGTGCGTTCTACACTTTGCCGCCTCCGAGACAGGCGTGCACGCCACCCTTCGTTTTCGAAGATAACTGCCATAGCGCTTTCGTTTCTCACGTGCCCGGATGCGCTCGTTCGCCTCAGCTGCATGGATCGAGGCACTATAACACGGTGCCTTCAGAATACTATTCACCGATTTTCTCGTGCAGAACATCAAATGAACGTTTTGTTCACTTTCCCCAGACGCAAGACTATCGTCTTTCGATGACTTTTGCGATGAAACATCCAGATACAGGTGTTTTTTTTTTCTTTCTTGCTTTCTTGATTGGCAGATAGCATTGTTGCAGAAGTGATTTACTTTTGAAAATGGACTTATGAAAGTTTCAAAAAACACCTGCACAGTCAAGATAATACTGTGTGTCTCTTCCTCCTGGTTCGCAGCAGTTAACATCATATTTTATTTGATTTCTCACCAGTCATAACTTATTTATCTGGGTTTTAACAAATTTGAGCTCCGAGTGCAAGCAATACGACGTGATAATTACCAACAATCTTTGCTCGGCGTCATATAATTTTATTCCGAACTACGTTCACATCTCCGCCGGTCACATGCAGCGAGGAGGACGAAGAAGACAGAGGGAAAGAATAATGCGTACAAGATAATATACCCTAATTAAACGCCTATATCGCAATAAAAAGAGAGAGAGAGAGATTAGACTTTTATTTGACTGATCGCACACTCAAGAGCGCCGAAAGGCTTCAAATATTCTTATAGATTGTCTTTGTTGCAGATGTACTTGCGAGCCTCTCCATTTTTGTGAATAAAACCTTTGACCCTGGCATTTAGTTCAAATCTCAGAAAATTTCCAACGTCGACTCGACAGCTGCCATTCGCACATATTACAAGTACTTTCGATTCAGAATGTTAGGCGCGTTCGAATAAATACGAAACTGGCACAACAGCCCCGCATATCCCATTCACGAGAACATGGTAGAGTGAGGGGCCCAAATACGCGGCCCTTTCCACGCGCGATTGCCTTCGATTCATATTTTTTCTTAATAAATATGTCAACAAGATACACATATGTGGCAGCTCTCTAGCACTTTATTTTTTTTTGTGAAGTACCTCATGCAAATAGCATGTGTTGAAACATAACCAGGAAACAAAAGATATCTCGAAATCGGCGTATAGATTTCATTCATTCTCGAGATCAGTAATAATACGTTTTGCGAAACCTGACAATGTAACCCCTTAAGAAATGATCCGGACACGAGATAGGGAAAACGCCGTGTTTCACTTGGCTATGTTAGCGATTTGAACATTTTCATATGGATTTTCTGGCGACTTCGTGCTACAAACGGTAGGTTGTCAATTTATGTTTTTAACATTTCTGCCCCCTCGCGGGATTCGGCAGAACCAATTTCTCAGCAGGTTACTTCGCTCAGGGAGCTAGACTTCGTTGTGTATTGTGACATCGGCTTCACAACGATCGTCCCCACTATGTATGGTGATGTACATGAGAAGAATGAACATTTCTGCCACCTCGCGGGATTCTGCAGAACCAATTTCTCAGCAGGTTGCTTCGCTCAGGGAGCTAGACTTCGTTGTGTATTGTAACATCGGCTTCACAACGATCGTACCCACTATGTATGGTGATGTACATGAGAAGAATGTGCATTTTTATTTCTGGTGCTCCAAGTTGTGCTTTAAGGGTAAAACTACGAATACCGGGATGTGAGTAGTGTTTCATATCACGCGGAAAAGCGGCTGTTAGGTATTTGTTAGGTATTAATTAAACCTTGTATATCTTGACAGAGATATTTCTTCATACAACGTGGCCACTGTAAAGGGTGTATCAGATAGGGGCGCTATGCAGCATCGGCCGAGTTCTGCGAAACTCGGGATCTACCCAAGCTCTGGTGGCACACCCTTATTAACAAGCCAACAGTAAGAAAAAGTCGAATCCACCCCTCAGCGCACTGCTTTTTGATGGTTACGAACGAACCAGTCATCGCGTCAAGGACGAACAACTTAGTTGGGCGGTGTTTTCAAACGAGACGCATCTTCTTTCATTTGTTTGTTGTTCCACTGAGTGCAGAAGTGCACCCTGTCATGACTGGGGACTGTCAGTGCAAGAGACGCCCATAAGCTGAGCCCTCTCAAGCGGTGCTCGTCGACAAGAACGCAGTCTGCGTCCCACAAGAGCGCGGGAACGCTCACAATTGCACTGCAAGAAACGCGCACTGGCGTGTCAGTGACACGCGGTCCACGTCGCACACGAACGCTGTGAGACGCAGTCGGCGTTTCAGGAGAAGCACGTGCACCGACAGAGGGCGATAAAAAGCGCGTCGCATGTGCGCAGGGGTGCTCTCTCTCTGTGGCCGCGTAGCGTTCACCGCATCAAACGCTTGACAGTCACACCTGCACCACCACGGTCACGAGTTGAACTCGGGCCTTCTCAGAATCAATGAGTTTGTATCTGAGTTCATGCGTCCATCCGTTTGATTGACAGACGCCCGCGGCGAATATCGTGTCCGCCCTCCACTTTTGCTCTTGCCGAGGAGCAGTGTTCACGCTGCAACGCCAGCGAGCGCATGGTTGGTCTACTAGCTTTATCGCGCAGACTATGCACACACACACACACACGCAGAAGTAAAGGTTATGTCACCATGTGGTTACTATATAGGAGGTTTAGAATAGCGCACCGCGAGCCCTTGCGGTGCGGTCGCTGCCACTGCGCATGCGTCGTAACGCGAGCCACCATTCGCGTTCGCGGCCAACCCGCAGAAAATCCGAAATAGCGTGTGGCAATCGCGGCCCGCGAGGCCCGCGAAGTGCTGTGTGTAGCTTCCGTGCTTACGGGTTGGCGCTCGGGGCTAAAACTCCTAGACTTTTCCCTAGGGAAAGCAAACGCTATTCTGAAGCTCATATGGCATCCGCAACTAAAGCAACGCCCGGAACACCTACGAACGTTATTTTAAACCTCCCTATGCCTCTTATTCAACTTCACCTTGCTCGCGATATATCGAATCACAGCCGCGTTGCCGACCAGATACGAGGATCCCTGGTGACCACCTGTCCTTACGTTTATGCACAACACTTTATAAAGGCGAAATGAGCAGCTGCGTGTGCAGCCTCGGTGCCTTGAAAAGTGGAAATTTCTATGCTGCATGTGGAAGGAAAGAACCTGTGCAAAAGGCGACATGCTCCCGCTAACACGCCTGTGGGACGCGCGTGTTGAGTTGGCGAAAACATAGCGCGGCAATCACGCTGACGTCGCTGCACCATTAAAATGTAGAGTGAGTGGTGGCGCTCTCGTGCTCGCACGTGATGTTTCTTTCATAACCGCCGCAAATGTCTCACATGTGTTCCCAACGCCACGCGCATTCGTGTACCCATTTTTATCAACGCCGCTATCACGCGCTCCACACTGTCTTCATGCCACGGTCACCGCAAGTGAGCTCAGAGCGAAATCGGCTGCCCGAGAAGCTCGGGCCATCCTGCATTGCACCCCGAAAGTTCATACTAGTCGTTTGTAAACTTTCTAAGGTTGAACCACATCCTGAAACAGTAACGATAACGGTAAAAGATATGTTGAAGGCTGGTGATGAATTCATTTTAGGTATATTCTAGCTGCTCGTAAATTAGGAACCCCATACCATCAAGTGATTTTTCTGGCTGCTCGTCAAGCACTCTGTACTGCACTGTTAGGAATCGCTTGTTCTAGACCACCACATTAAACAAAGAAGGGCTAGTCCTTAATCACCGCTCGCATTCTACGCATTAGGCATGAACTAAAGCGAGCCAAAGAGAAACCAAACAGGAATTACGACACAATTCAACAACTTCAACCTATAGCAGCAGCGAAACCAAATTTCTAACTCGAGATGGGGCGTTCATTCGATTACTTGATATGCACAAGTTTTTTAGCGAAGTATGAATGGTGTCCGTTACGTAGAAGTTATTTTATTTTGTCGGCCAAGAGCATCCAACCCTCGATGGCGCGTTCCCGGCCATCAGACATCGAGAGTATTTTGACGTGTTACTCCAGCTCATAGTCCCCGCCTCAGGCGCGGAATGACGATGATCGAGCAGCGATGTCGTCACTAATTTTAGTGTTGCCATCATGATGTCTACATCTGGTACCGTCTTGCGGCGACGCCTGGCTTCCTGGCAACAGCTTAGATAGATAGATATACCGGGTTTAACGTCCCAAAACCACCATATGAATATGAAAGACGACGTAGTGGAGGGCTCGAAAAATTTCGACCACGTGGGGTTTTTTAACGCGCACCCAAATCTGAGCACACGGGCCTACAACATTTCCGCCTGCACCGGAAATTCAGCCGCCGCAGCCGGGATTTGGTAACAGCTTCTCCCGGTTTGTTTAGCTTGGTTCATGCAGTGCATTCATGTCATTCCTGCGTTTTCGTTGTACCGCTTCGTGTGATTCGTCGTGAGTTGTGAGCCCAAATGAGATTATTTGGAGGTAAGGTTATTGCGAACTAGTAACGCGCATGCGACGTTCGTATGTCTGACCAGTCAGCATTGCTGAAGCATGCGTTTCCAGCTGCCTCGTCACTCCTTGGTCAGGCATCGATTTCAGAATCGCAACTCAGAAAAGGATCGAACCTAAAATGATTGGCCGTGCCACGAACTACTACTACTATATATTACTTACTGTTTTCATCGTCGCTTGTGCATGCTGATGACGGCGGCGCCGACAGTGGGATAGCGAAGACATGCCTGTACACGTGCTCGCCGAGCAAAGGAAATGTAAATTAAAACTTTCTTCATTATATCGTGCATCCACGTGATAATATGGGGTGTGATCGTGGGAGGTGACCGCTTGGTAGCACTGACAGCATTGAAAACTGGCGGGTTTGGCTCTCGTTTTGAATTGGCTTCAATACTGGTCCTACGAATTCGTATTGCATATATTATTTGGTCCCTCTGTATGTTTATTACTACCGATCGTTACTAGGGGCTCAATAACTATGCGTTGACGCAAAAACGCAACTTGTGTCAATTTGATGTCACTGCTCCTTTACACTTTCATGCACGCTAACTTCATCTTCAGCGAGATATTTTTAATCAGCCTTGCGAAAGTTTAGGTTTCAATCCAGAAAAATTTTGGCCATATTTAGGAAAAAGTGCTCCATATTTAGAGCAAGTAAGAGAAAAAGACTCAGTACTTATGAACCTAACAACAATGTCCAGCATACTGAAAGAATATTTTCACTCCGTGTTTTCTTGAAACACACTGGAAATCTAAACGTTTTGCCTCGAATGGATAGAGCAGCCTCGTGACCTTAGTCGTTGAGCTAATCCGAGCCAGAGGTTACTTGAACTCACATCTGTAAACTCCCACTATTCATGGCTAAATGCGTTGAAGCAAAAATAGACTTAATTAACCGAAGATAAGATTTGTGTATGTAACTCAGGGGCCAGACAGTGTTCCGTTTATACGAGACATCGCTTAGGACTCTGACACGTCAATCAAGAACGGTAGTACTGTTTTTAGAGGCAGAGTTGCACCCCGCCTCTCGCTTGCAGACTTATCTTCTTCATAGAGAATCTTAAAGAGACACTAAAATGAAGTACCCAATCTACTAAAACTGATTATTCACTGTCTGGTAATTACGTTGTCATGAATGCATTCCTTTTAAAGGAGGAATTAAAGGTCAAAGCTTTATTTAACATTTCACGTGGATATTTTAACGTACAATCATCCGCGTGTTATCCGGATGCTCTAAGTATATTTTATATCTTTTGGCGACATTGGCTCAGTGACATTTTGGGAAACTCATTTTGTTCAGCATCTTGCTCACCGACATCACAGTGTAATTATTTTTCACATTTAATAAAATAATTTTGGCACGAGCAGACTCCCACAAAATTTATGATGTCACGAAGAGTTGGTACGGAATGACCTAGACGGCGTCGTCACGAGTGTATTTTTCATCGATTATGAAACGTCTTCACGTCGCAAGCCTGGTGCGGTTGTATCTTGTACATTTAATTATTGTGATGTGATGTGGTGTTATCTTGAAGTGTTACGGTGAATGAAAAAAGTTACGCAAAGTATAAACGGGTTATGCTGGTTTATAGTGGCTTAACATACTTGTTTTCCACTTGCGACAAGGTCATACAAAATGCGTCACAAGCACTTTTTCAGACATTACACATCACACGTATTTGCAGACGTTCTCTCCTGTGGTGTGTTCAAAGATGTCAGCTAGCTAGCGCTCATATACAGAGTACGTAGAAACATTATTCCAGTCAACAAACATTGAGAAATGTTGTTCGGCACTTGCACTGGATGTCGTGGAATATTATGCTAGAACAAGAATCCCTTCAACCGGAACGCTGCTTACAGAACTTCTCATTTCCCTCTGACTGTGTTTATCAAAACTGAGGCAATAGCTCTTTCTTTGAAGTAAGACGAATTGAATAGCGTTTCCGACACGTATACCAGCGTCACTATACATATCAATACAGATTCCTTTTCTCAGAACGCTAATGTTTTCACCATGTCTCCCGGAAGGCAGAGCCTCGGTGACATGTTTAGTTGTTACAATGCCACTTGTCATGAGAACGGCGTGTGGAAATTCGTGATTGAATGATAGATTGAAAAGCTCCGGACTCGTCATCTATGTGATGCAAGCGCGTACTCAGTGTCGTCTTCCCGGAATTTCGTTGCTTATGCCAAAGACATTGTGACGAAACCTAGTGTGGGGGGCTAATAGCGTACGCTTACCTTCGAAGGCAACGCAAAGAAAAGAAATGAAAACGGGTGACGGTGTCTGTAACGACTTTCTCGCGATGACTCGAAGTACGTACATGCAAAGCGAAGAAACAATGTCAAGCTACGTATACGTATTTCCGTTTTGCCAATCGCTAGCGACACCAGAGCGGAGGCCAACGAGCGACGAAATAAAACAAAAAGTAAAGGTTGTTTTAAGACGCTCACTATACTCTATGTTTTGTTCGCTGCGCTGCCTTTCATCGTGTATGTTTCACGCGTGTGATGTACTGGATTATTTCTTCAAGGCGACGGGGAATTACCTCGGCACTGACCTCATTTCGGCCTCCTGCTGACACGTTTCTTTGTTGCGGGAAGACCGGTGACGTTGCGGGCGTTGTCTTACCTTGAGGCTCGCCACAGTTAAATGGCCTTAAACTGATCTCTGTCTTTGAACCTAGAACAAAAGACGGCATTGCAACTCTTCGCGAAATGTGGTATTGTTTTAAGTGGAACAGCCTTCACCTTGATAAACACCATTTATTACAGCTGTACAGCCGAAGGGCCTTAGACTGATCTCTTTCTTTAAACCTAGAATAAAAGACTGCCTCACATGCATTTGAGAAAAGTACTTTTGTTTTAAAGAAGATCGTAATCTTTATAATAAACACTGTTTATTACGGCGCTTTGAGGTGCTTGATTAGAACCCGCGTGGTCTTAATATGCTGTAAATTTTAGCTTAGGACTTGTTACTACCACAAGCGGGAGCTGTGTTCCTCATACTGACACTTAACCATAACAAGGAACAACATTTCTTGTTTTTCGTACTTCATTACCTGTGGGGTCCTCCACAAAACCTCCCATGAGGTTTGAAACAATGTAAACCATGAAAAGAAGCCATCACGAGGTATTTTTCTTTTAGAAGTACGTACAGTGTTAGCGCCTCGTAGAGGGGATATGTGTTTCATGTAACTTCGGAAATGAAAAGTACGTTATGAATGTGCAACTGTGAATTAAAAACGAAATGGTGATAGCTGTTAGCAACTTCTTCGAAAGTAATAAGAAAATAGTTTATGGGGTTTAATGTTTCAAAACCACCATATGCTTATGAGAGATGCCGAAGTGGAAGGCCCCGAAAATTTCAACCACCTGGAGCCTTAAGCATTTTCGCCTCCATAGAAAATGCGGTTGCCATGGCTGGGATTCGATCCCGCGACGTGCGGATCAGCAGCCGAGTGCTTTAGCCGCTAGACCAACAATAGGATGTTCCTAGAAAGTCCACTTCCGACATTTCAGAAATTAAGACTTCGTTTTCTCAGTGTGTAGAGCTACTTGTGGGCGTATGTACAAAAGAATGAATACATCATAAAATAAATATTAACAAATAAATTCAGAAAAAAAAATATGGCAGCTTCGCACAATAGTGGTGTCGAGTCTGCAGGATCAGCGAAGCTGGGTGCCATTCTTTCCTTGTCTTTATTTTTTTCTATCTTTACTTTATTACTTTTATCTCATTTTTTTTACTTGTTATTTGTACCTGTTGCTTTTCATTTCTGTCCGTTAGGTCTGTTTAGCTTTCTTTCAAGCTCATTCTGTCTTTCTTGTTTTTCTTATTTCTCTTTGTTTCTCCACTGGTGTTGCAGTGTTTTTTTTTGGGGGGGGGGTGGGGGAGCCTGTTTCTCTCTCTCTCTCTCTTTATACATATACATATATATATATAATAAAAAAAATATTATATATATATAAATATTATTTCTTTTTATTTTTTATTTCTCTTTTCTATAACAGCTTCTCATCTTTCCTCCCATCTCTCATCTTTCACGTGCTCCTCTTCGCCAGGCAGACTTTGTTTAACGCTCACACCTGCTCCACTCGGTAGTGTGGCTCGCCTAAATCATGTGCCGCGTACGCACGTGTGGTGTCCTTCGAACACCGAAGTTTTTGTAGCCAGATTAGGTGGCTCTGCTATGGAACTTAGGTTTTACGTGCCAAAATTACGATACGCTCATCGGGCAAGCCATACGGTGGAATGCGCTAAAATAATTTCGACCACCTGGGGTTCTTCCCGCATAGCACGCATATAAATCAAGTATAAGCGAACGTTTTTTTTGCATTTAAAATCCCTCGAAATGATTCTGTTGAGGCGGCGACCGAAGCGGCCATCTCAAGAGGCATCACGCGGCGTGAATAGACGAGAAATGTAAATCACATGACCAAACATAGTAATGATGAAATTGAAGTCACGTACGGCATAATTTACGTCCGCCTCGTAATGTTGTGCTGATTTTAAAGTGACTTATCAACCTTCCTCATTCGTGCTTCGTATATAATCGATTCTCACTCTACGTGGGATCCGCCCGTTTTCAATCACTGTACCATTGTTTTCGTCGCACCTACCTTGTTCCACTCCTATTGTTATTGCTATTACAGTAGGAGTTATGCGGTGGTCACTGAAGACAATATAAAGCACACAATGACGAGGAAAATTCGGGTCTTGTAACAGCCTCGGAATATCGGTGGCACAGTAAAAAAACGCTAGACCAACTAGAACGCAGCGTCCAGTTTTAGGGAATCATCTGTATAAGATTTCTGCAACATTTGCAGAACTTGTGCAGCATCGCAGCCAAGTTTCACATTGAATTACTAATTATTCTTGTTTTTCACTTTTTGTCGATTCTCACAGGAAATTGCAGACATAAAATTCTTCCATTTTGCATACAATTGCCCATCTTGTATATACGTACATTTACACAAATCCTACGAAGTGGAGAGAACCAAATTAGCACCAGCAATTTTTCTTTTCTTTTACGCTGGTACAACGCACGAGTTTTTTAAAAATTACTCATGACGTTACTTGGTTTTGTAATGTTCAGTGCAGTCATCAAGTGCTGCTGTAGTGCAATATATGTGGTTATTTGCATATTATATTATCCTGTTTACATCATTGTCTGAAACTCTCGATCGCTTTCATGCAAACTTAATTCTTCCGTGCGAACTTGTCTTGCATGCAATATAACATTCTGGCTGAAATTCGGCACCTCTTACGCTGAGCTGTGTTTATGCAGTAGGTTTAATACGCACGTGCTATTGATATTTTCTTGAATTTGGAGTGGAAGCACGACGTGATACTCAAAGATAAACATAGAGGATAGCAGTTAAACTTGCTCGCAGCAGTTAATGCTGAGCTATCTGCCTCGCAGCAAGGTCAGCGGGCGATGCTCCAGTGGTATGGGGAGGACATGACGCTAACCTTATCAGGCTTTTAGTGCTATGGCGCTGTCATCTTTCTTTACTTTTTGCGCGCCATAAAATTGTGTTCACGACCGTACGCGTCTGCTTCTGCCAACATGGCAATCTAAACAACAATCATGTTTTTTATTGCCGAAAAACGCAGGACATTGACCGCCTGCAGTCTTCTTTTCTCATGGCATATGGTATACTTAACGTATGACAGGAGGAAGCTTACATCGACCTATCGTACACGGTAATGTCGCGGCCATCGGAAATGCATTTCACGTTAAATCGAGCGTTCGTTGTCGCCTGCTCCTCAACGCAAACGACAATAACACACATTTATGACTTGTTTACGTGTGCTTTTTAAAGTGCCTGTCCAACTGAGAGATTTTTTCAAGTTGTTCGTGGGACTCCAAGTGCAGCGCGAGAGTTCTTCTGCACGTGCACGGAAACCAATTGCAGCGTGAAAAAAAAAACGCGAGACGTACATCCCCAATGTTAATTTTTATGCCAGTGATGGCACCGCCTATCCAGATTCGCAGTGCCACCAAGCGTTGCTTTGGGTCCCTATTCTCTGTCATGAGCAACTGTCGTGTTAGAAATGAAGGTGACGAGTCATTGATTGATTTTCCAAAGCTACAGTCACTTTGTTATGCAACGCAAGCCAACAAGAAATCCTATAGTGACTGCAGATGAAAGAATAGTGCAAGTCTTACATGGTATAGGGACGCATCTGAGGAGTTCCCAAGAGCCGAGATTGGAGAAGCTTTCTCTGATTATGGCTGTGACGTGTACTTCGACTATACGATAACTGAGCTTGCACAATAAGAATTACCTCCAATTATTAATTGCTGTCTTACTAGTTTACACTTCGGTTACCCTCGGTCAAACTAAGTGGCCGTATACTGCACCTAAATAAAACGTGGTATTTGGGTAGTACTTGAATGTTATGCAAATGCACTTAGTTGAACACGTCTGTAACGTCGTAGCGCCTAGCGGAAGCCTAACCACGACCTATAAGCAACCTGAAAATAACCATCCACACCGAGCTAGGTCCAGAAACTACCTAAAAGCAAGCATGTTTCCAAGCGTGTTTCTCATTTTCACTTTTGTTTCATTTAGTTTTTGCCCACGAAGCCTGTCGATAATGCTCAACACAAACTGCGCCTAATTGTTTAAGGAGGTGGGTCGTTATTGCGGATCGTTTTGTTATGATTGTGCACAAGACACGGACACTGAAGCTTATTCCAGAACTACCGTGACGATCAGTGATGAGGCAGGTATATTCGACGGAGCATGTATAAATGCCAACGCGCTTCTCCACTTGTCAGTTGATCGAAGACCATCGCTGTGTTCGCAGCTATTAGTGCCAGAGCGTATCACTGTATATAACAGGAAGGTGTATAACAGCTGCATCTTGCCGGTACTTAGCTACGGAGTAGAGATCTGGAGACATACCAAGAGGGTTCAGCTTAAATTGAGGACGACGCCGGGAGCAATGGAAAAGAAAATGGTAGCTGTAACCTTAAAAGACAAGAAGAGAGCAGAGTTTATCAGGGAACAAACCGGGGTTAAGGATATCATAGTTGACATCGAGAAGAAGAAATGGACATGGGCCAGGCATGTAGCGCGCAAACAGGATAACCGCTGGTCATTAAGGGTAACTAACTGCTTTCCCAGAGAAGGCAAGCGGGTTAGGGGGAGACAGAAGGTTAGGTGGGCAGATGGGATTCCGAAGTTTTCGGGTATAAATTGGCAGCAGCAATCACAGGACCGGGTAAACTGGCGGAACATGGGAGAGGCCTTTGTCCTGCAGTGGACGTAGTCATGATGATGATGATGATGATGATGTACCACTGTTGACCGGTCACAAGTATGACCAAATCAACTGTCTCATTTTGAACAAGCCGTCTCTGCCTTTGTCAGCGTCGCAACCCCGTCGTCGAATGCCAAAAAAGACAGACAAACCCGCACCTTGGGTCTCAGACAAACACGAGCCATAATCAACAGGTGCAGGCGAATCCAAGCTCTGCTGCGAATGTTGTAGAGTTTTCATGATGTTGAACAGGCAGTCTTTATCCTGATGAGAACAATCTTGTAAAATGCCTTGTATTACTGCATTCTCTCGCAGAGAACATGAGCTAGCTGACATAATAACCAAGTTTGCGAGTTGCCTTAGGGGTGAAAAACATCCCAAAGTGTCTCGGGTTATGAAAGATGTCTAATTGCAAGGCTTCGGATAATTTTGGCCACCTGGAGATTTTCGTCATGCTCTTTCAACGCATAGTTGCCACACCTCTATATTAAATAGCCTTCATTTAAATGTGACGGCCACAGCTAGAATCAAAGCCACATCTTTTGGGTCACTAGCCGAGCACCCTAACCACTGAAACCATAATCCTGGTGCACTTTAAATGAGCCGCCATATTTCACTGACTTGATGTTACATGTATTTCACTACTTGGCGCGAAAGCATGGCATCGAGAGACCTATAGTGAAATTTCTGGAGAACCTCTGTAAAGGTTCCCAAAGTGTTGTTGATGGTACATATCTTTGCAGGGATATTAAACGCTGATCATTCTTTGTGGCTGCCGCAGAGGCTCGGAGTGGATATCAGTAGGGAACTTATTTTTCAGACGGCTGAGTGGACGCTGAAGACAATGAAAGCTTTGTTCAGTATTATAAAAATATGAATTGCAAGAAACACGAACTAGAATGTCTCACCATGCATTCAAACACGTTCGGAGATTTTTGGTGGTGCACGTGTTTTAAGCTACTTTCTTCATCGTTCATTGGATTATGCGTGAGTCCCCATTTATTTAATACACTGTTGCGATTGTGTCAGGCATCTCAAAGAGCAGGCATGCCTTAGCGACTTTAACAAGCATATCACAGACCCTATAAAGGCTTCGTTTTTGAAAGGAACCACGTTAGCATGTATAATATAGCATGGCATGGTGTAGTAAAATAACAACCAGGTGTCACACAATGCGAATTGTGTACCAGGCATCATACAATGCGAATAGGGTAACAGGTGGGTTGTTGAATGCTTCTAACTCATGACAAAAGGCTCAGCTATAGTTCATTGTCATCGGCCACAGCAACAACAGTTTAAACGCAATAGCTTACAGGTCTGTCGAGGGTACCACGCTTCTCAGCAGAATGACGAATAGTGGTGGAATGAATGCTTCCCAACTTCACAAAAATCATAACCAATGGTGTTGTGGGTACCACAAAAATGCACTTGTACACCCAAGATAGTTTAAAACAGTCACTAAAATGCCACTCTTGCAGCTTTTGTAGTGACGGTGCTCTTGTAGTACGCGTGCAGCGCTGGCGTTTCGCGACTTCATTTACTCGTTCCGCACAGGCCTGGTAGTTATTTAAGGTGGGGCTGTCCCACGCTGCCCATTTTTTATAGCGCGTTGGTCCTACCTAGCGATTGAGAATTCTGTTTGCCAACAGCAAGGCCGCATAGATTGGATGCTTGTACATACGTATTCGACACCTGAACTAAACAAATCAGAAAATACTGATCGCGCTCTTTTGTCCAGTGGCCAAATTGGTAAAATTTGTTGGAGAGCAAGCGACATCCCCACTATAGCCTATTGGGGATATGTGCCTGACCGCACCAGAGAGCTAAACTTTGTGGATTCACTTGAGTTGTTAAGGGTAGCGATAAAACAGGGAAGACGGGGCATTTTTCCGAATGCACAGTTGACAACGTTGTCTTGCTGATGGACGCCCCAACAAATACATTTGTTTCTTTAACATGCCCTAAATTATTCTGACCTTTCTCTACAGCCATGGCGCTGCCGCAAGTTTGACCATATATCACCAAGGCTAAGGTGCCCCGATCATATGCCCCGTGACATTCGCAGCTCTTCGCGGGACCACCTTGCTGACTTGATGACAACCCATTCATACACTACAAGCACCTGAAATAGGGGTGCCTATCTATCCATTATCGAAATTGGTGGGCAGCCGGCAGCACTAGGTATCAAAAACAGCACGTCGTTCGCTGAAGCCGATGCTTTGCCATTTCATCAGGGCTGCAGCAAAGTGAGGTGGCCTTGTTTTTAGTCGTATCAGCTATGTATGTATGTATTTATGTATGTATGTATGTATGTATGTATGTATTGACTGATATGTGGGGTTTAACGTCCCAAAACCACCATATGATTATGAGAGACGCCGTAGTGGAGGGCTCCGGAAATTTCGACCACCTGGGGTTCTTTAACGTGCACCCAAATCTGAGCACACGGACCTACACCATTTCCGCCTCCATCGGAAATGCAGCAGCCGCAGCCGGGATTCGAACCCGTGACCTGCGGGTCAGCAGCCGAGTACCTTAGCCACTAGACCACCGCGGCCGGGCATGTATGTATGTATGTATGGATGTATGTATGTATGTATGTATGTATGTACGTATGTATGTATGTATGTATGTATGTATGTATGTATGTATGTATGTATGTCGAAAAGCGAATGGATTCCCTTGTCACTTCCCTGAGATTAAGTGTCTTTTTCTCGCCTTCTAGTCAGTGGTATCACTAGGTTTACGATCCTTTCGCCACGGCTTGCAATGTGTCGGATTGTGAGGTGTCAGCGGCCATGTTTCTGCCCTCACCCTCGGTGAAAATTATGGCCCTTCAAAATACGGCATCAACTTAAGGCAAAACGGATTAGTGCAACAACTCTCGCACTCATTTCATTGGATGCTCAACAATGTAAGCTTGAACGTCAATAAAGTTGAGCTATTCTTATGCATCAATCTGACAGCGAACATTGCTGAACTCCAATATTTTATGGTATTTTCAACATAAGGGTTAGAGTTGAATTATTATTTTTGCGCATTTGTATTCTACTCAACACAAACATAAGAAAGAAAAAAAATTGCCTAGAAATGTGATGGGAGAATGCCATAACTAGGACAAGAGTGAAATTTTCTACTTTTAAATTTGATCTGAAATCACAGACTGATAAATGAGGTGTCTAGCAGGTCAAACGCCAGCCCTTAAAAACTTCCCTTTCGTTCTACTTTATTTTATATGCTATAGTGCTCAAACAGAGCTCGTGCAGGGGCACTTCTTCAATTTTTCGTAGTTCTCAGTCGCCTTTCTTCCTTCTTAATATTTGTGTTAGCACGGTTCTTCTGGTACCTCAAGTTCCTTACAACAAGTTAGCCGTATATTTCATCCTATTGAATGATAACCGCTTCTGATGTGAGCAGAAATAAACTAGCCATATTTTAATGGATTCACAAGACTTCCGCTCGGATCTCCTTTGAAAAGGAAGGTGGCTTCTGTATCGTTGTCTGGAAACACTGAGTATGCAGAGTTTCGCCAGACGGACGTGCTTATAGTGTATGATGGGGCTGACTGCTGAACTGTTTCAAGAATTAGGTGAATGAACGGACGTTGCACCGCTCCCTACTTTTAACAACAGAAGGTGCATCGTCATATTCAAAAATTTAGCGCAACCTTGACTCTTGCAAACACTCATACATGCACTCACACATCCACCCGGGTAACACACATAACACGCAGCGCTGCGTGTTGTGTGTGTTGCTCGCGTGGATGTGTGAGTGCTTGTATGAGTGTTTGCGAGAGTGAAGGTTGTGCTAAATATTTACAATATGACGAATAACAAACTAACCTAACAACAAGTTTCAAGGAGTAGTGGGAAGTGGTTAGAAGCATGAATTGTTAGCTAAGAAGGCTGTAATCTAACAGAAGGTATACAAGATATTGAAGCACAATCGTTTTGAACAATAATTGTCAATTGTGAATTGCGTCTTCGCTGCTTTCTGCACACTTTATACGCATATACACAGACACTGCGTGGTGTCATATAGAGCAGTTACAGCACGCCCCGCTGACCGTTGTACGTAATAAAACAATGAATAAGAGCCTAAGGCAAAGTTTTAATAATAAACGGCTGAAATATTTTTCAAGATGAGAAGCAATTTTTACAGAACATTTGAACAAGAAACTTTTTTGCGCCCCATCTAGGCGATCGACTCTTCATTTTTTACCAACCCCGACACTATAGGCTCCACAGCCTACAGACATATTCTTGGTTAGCCTACTTGAATTAATCGGAGCCAGGTATACGCTGACAAGATGAACAGACGCACTCAAAGTTGTACATACCTACGCCAACATAAGAGATGTACAATAAATAATAATTTATTGATTTTGGTACTTCATACTAATAAAGTGCAGACCAAACATAGCCATCGGGATCGTCAATCTATCTGAAGGAATAGATGCATTTCAGCGTACGCTCTAAACCGTGAGGCGTATTATCATAAACATTAACCTTTCCATCGACGCGTGGCATTGACATTGCTATAAATTAAGCATGACGCCAGCGAAAAAATAATATCAACGAAAATATTATATAAAGAAATGAAACATTTCATAGTGTTTTGTGGTGGCTTTGCTTCGAATGTAATACTGCGTGTGCACACGGCTTCAATTTGTGTATTTAGCCTGGCTGAGATAACTGGGTAACCTTGCTCCTCTCTTTTGCGTTGTGTCTATAATCTTAGCAACCAAACTGTGTTTAAGGTTTCGCCAACTGTGATTAGATATCTACTTTTGGCAGTGAATATTTCTGAAATTATCGTTCGTTTCATTTATTGGTTGCTACTGACAACAGCAAGCACACATGTTAGATTGAGGAAATCATTAACTGGAATTAAAGAAATGTAGACTTTCAAAAGGAGGGATATTGGTGTTGTCATTATAAAGATTATAATTCTTGGGTTTTAACGTCCTAAAAACCTGGTGTCATTGTGAAGGACGCCGTAATGCAGAGCTCTGGAAATTTCGACCCCTGAGGTTGTTTGACATAAAGCTGAATGTGAGCCCACATGCCTCAAACATTCACACCTCCACCGAAAATGTGACCGCCGAGGCCGGGATTGGATCCCGTGCCTTTTGGTCAGCAATTGAGCACCATGATCACTAGACCACAGTGGCGGGTCATGTGATGAAAGATGCAATCTATACGTAAACAATAGAAGCACTGCGATATTAGTGTATTAAACAAAAAAAAACGTGAAAGGGTTGCTTTGACAGTTGCTGTAGAGACGAGGAAAATCATCGACTTGCCACCGTTTTTCTTTTATGCGCTTCAGGCACCTTACTAGGTTGTATAATATGTAGCCAGTCTTTAATCAGCAAGACGAGTGTGCTCGCGGCTATGGGCCAAAAGTATTGTTCTGTGGCACGAGTTGGATACTACAGGGTACGCAAAATGTCACAACAGGCGTTTAGGTACATACGTTGCCCTGGGAACTTGCACAACTCGACTGGTTCCAAATTATCTGCTTTACGCTGGCTGTTATCTCATAGTTTCGGTGCCACACATGCCAAATGGATTTTTTTGTCCTCGACTGGGTAGACTTCCTTCTTGGCCCGTGCACGTCTCAAAACTTCTGTGCGTGCTTACGGAGGAGATATTTGCCGGCCTCATGATTGCACTTGTTTTATATATTATGAATAATATTAAAAATCTTACTCATTTTCCCAGCTTTCGTGTGGTATCTTCCCTTGCTAATAACGACATTATCAAATATGTTAAAGAACGTATCGCCTTTTACTTGGAACTTTTAGTTCCGAAGATGGAGTATACGGCCGTGGAGTATAATGGCTCAACTATTTGGTTGCGCCTTTATTCAAAAACAACCATCCCGAGGAATGCAAACACATTATTTATTTTGTCTTGCCTATTACCTACTGGAACGCTGCGCCATCGTGGTGGCTGTCAGATTTGGTCATATCATCGCGCATCGAACTATGTTAATTAACGAAAAAGACATCTTTGATATTATACTATGATACATGGACGGACCTTTTGCTCAGACTTTGAAGTATAAAGGAAACCACCATTCTACATGCCAATGATGTTTTCTTGAGTCTTCATTATCATAGGGAAGAGTATTTTTTTTTGTCTCCGTATCCTTTGTTCTCGACCACAACCTCCGGAATAGACTAGTTTCACATGTGTGCGGCCACACTACCGAGAAGGGTTTCCAGAGGCAGCTTACAGGTACATCTATGGGTCAGTGTAGGTGTGCTTGCCTTATGGTTTTTCTGCATCACCCATTTATGGGATGTGCATTGCATGGCACTGTCACTGACAGTGCCCGAATGCAGGCCTCTACTTAGCGCTAAAAATTGAATGGGTCCTATCAATAATAATAATAATAATAATAATAATAATAATAATAATAATAATATTACGAAACCACAAAAAACAAGTGTTTAGTTAACTTTCCCCTTTGTCAGCTTTCGGCCTGGAAAACACAATTACAGCTTTCACGCTGGAAGAAGTCGTAAACGGTCCAACAAAACGCTCTAATTTGGATTATATAACATTACGCGCGCCAAATCACACACAGAGTTTCTGTACAATAGCGCAACGCTTAGCATACCTTTACTCCCAGCTGTTTTTCTTCGAAAGCACTATCTTCTGTCTCTTAATTGCTGATTTAAAATGAACAGCTCCGATAAAAAGTTATGAACCATCTTCCCGAACACAACCCTGATGGAATGAGAGGTAGCAGAGGTGCGCAAGGCGTTGACCCGGTTGAAACGGGCATCGACGTGGGTGCTGCAAGAATGGTTTGAAGCGAAACTCGGTAGAGCGTTTACTCGAGTGAATGTTTCTTTGGCACGCAAAGACACGGGAGGCGAGTTAATTTTCTTGTGTGTTGCATCACATAAAGACTGTTCGCTCCATGTGCGCACGAACTTTGCGAGTGGTAGAGAGGGTGAAGTGAGAGAGACGCACGCGGTAAGCAGCGACAGGCTAGTGAGAGAGTGACGTCAACGCGTGCGCACTGCAATAGAGGCGTGACCTACTCAGCACTGCCCCAACATCTGCGGCCAGGAGAGCACAGTGCGGATGGAAGGACAGCGTTACACAGGCTAGTCAGAGAGCCGCTTCGCATCTAATAATTGGTTGTGTCAGTTATTTATTATTGCGAATTTGACTCGTTATTTAACAGTTTGATTGGTGGTATATTGTTGGTACTGGTTCGCCTGGTAAAGTATATGATAGGTTTCGCTCAAAAATACGTAATCTGCAACACATTTGTACTCGCATTACAAGGGCTAAGCAGAGACAAAGTCAAAGCTGACTGTCCCAAGATATTTTGCAAGCAATTGCCAACAGATATTTGCTTTGGAAACGGTGTAAACACTTCTTTGGTAATTCAGAACTTGGTATCAGCTACAAAATTGCAAAGAATAAAGTTGTTGCCGTCACTCGATCGGTAAAACAACGATATTTTCGCCATCAGTTTCCGTTGTCTGCCAGAAACCCGGAGCGGAAGTGGTCACTTATGAAGCACCTTCGTGCTAAGGAAGGTCGCGATACAAACCTACTGACGCGTTTACTGGTGATACTGCCCATACAGCTAATACATTTATTAGCCACTTGGAAAAAGTGTCTGGTGGTTTATTATTGGCACCAATAGGCCACTCTGGTTTAAATAAGTCAATACCTTCCTCTGTCTTTCTTCAATGTTTACAAGATATTTCCTTTGATATGAGTGGTTTAAGTCCCTAAATCACCATATTTTTATCAGGGATGCCGTAGTGGAAGGTTTCGTAAGTTTCAGCCCCTTGGGGTTCTATAACGTGCACTCAAACCTGAGTACATGGGTCCACAGCATTTTCGCCTCCCCAAAAAATGCAGCCGCCACATCCGGGATTGAATCCCACCACCGGCGGGTCAGCAGTTGAGTACCTTAGCTACAAGGCCACTATGGCGAGGTGATTAACAAAAGATGATTTCGTTAGAATAGTTTCACGTTTAAAACGGCAGAAGCCAGCAATTATTTATCGTATCTCTGTAACTTTGCCTGAGCGAAGTTGGACTCATTACGAAAAATTTTCTTCGTCATGTTTAATAGCTTTTTCGAGACAACTTCTCTTCCATCAGATTTACCAACATCAATTGTAAAGTCCCTTCATAAAGTTGCACCAAATGATAGCATTGACAGTTATCGACCTATATCAGTTTTTCCTATCTTATCTGTAATAGTTGAGAAAAGCTTATTGCAATGCAACTCCGTTTCTGGAGAAATTTTGGCGAATTTCAATTCACCACTTTGGTTTTGTCGCAGGTAGAGGTACCATTGATTTGCTTGAAGAATTTCTCCATGAACCGCATGGTGCTTTGGAACATGATATGTTTGCCTGTGCTTTATTTCTGGATATTCTCAATCAAAACATTCACCACCATAAACCTTTTAAGCTGCTTTTAAAAAATATACTTCTTGGCTTCAGAGGACGGTTCTACGACTTTCTTACAATTACCTTTCTGACCGCTTCCAGGTAGTTAGATTACACACTAGGTTGCCTTTCAGCACGAGGCTTACCTCGAAAGCTGGTGTACCACACGGATCCATTATATCGCCAGTTTATTTAATTTATTCATAAAAGAGTTTACTACACTGCTGTTCGAAACTGTCCTGTAGTTCAGTATGCAGACGACACGGTTTTTTTAACCAAACATGTCTGTTACAGCAAAAGCGTTGTCACTACTCTAAGACAGTGTTCATAAGGCTGTGTCATGGTTCGCTGATATTCGCTTGCTGATTAATTAGAAAACATTTGAAACTAATTTGCTTTAAAATTCTTTGAATGCAATACTGACAAATGCGTCCCTATTTCTTCATGCCCATGTTTGCGCTTCCTTTAAATGTACTCCCATTGAATATAATAATTCCATATGATATATTTGTGTATTCTTCGATAGTGACTTGCCTTGGAATGGTCATTTGGCTTACATATGTGGCAGACTATGCAATATTTTATGGTTACTTTTTAATATTAGATCAATTGCGCCCACCAATATTTAAGGGACCGTTATGCTTGCTCTTGCGTACAGTGTCTTGCGATATGGCATCACATTATTTACTTTCTGTTCTTCACGATCGCAGTGACGCGTTGATACCATCTTGAAAAACATGTTGAAATCTATTGTTTACAGTCATACATCAGACAATGCAAATTTATTTCTTTTACTTCGCCTGCCATTTTTCAAAGGGTCATTCATTAAAACTACAATATTACGGCGTTTATGGAACTCTTACTTCAAAAAATAGTGCATTGCCCCTCGTATACAAAGAAAAACTCGCTTTTTCGTACTATTCATGAAAACACGATATGGCGAATCTATTAGGAAGGTCTACGTTTCTTCTGTTATTAATCACCTCCCCGACAGTGTTGTTTTTGCAATGACAAAATGCAATTTAAGAATCTTCTAAAATCACCTAAATGCTGCGCCATTATTGCATGACTATTTTGTTACCCTGTTTCGTCTGGGTATAATCTGTTGAAAAACTGCTCTATCCTTATCTCAAAATTCTCCTGTTTAGGTAGTAATGCTTCCGCTAGTTTTATATCCTTGCATTTTATTGTGCCGAAATGTTTATATGTAGTGTGAAAGAGTTACATGTCTTCTTTTCCTGATGATTTTATGTTACAAGCTCTCCAATATGTATGTCATATTTAGTTTGCCGATATGCTGGGCCTAGTAATCCAAGCCACCGTCTGGCTTTGAAAGGCCTGTTACCCGCGTTGTACTAAAGATCACAATAAAGATTAATAATATTAATAATAATAATAATAATATTAATAATAATAATAGTCAACTTCGTCGGCTCTAAAATATATTCTGCTAAATGAAATGCTTGACTATATCGCCATTCAAGAATTTGCGGCAATACATAATGTGTTATGGCTATTTGCAGTACATTTTGCAGCCATAACAACTCCAAGCTATGAGCATAGCTCACGCATTGTGTAACGCGTTAGTTACAGCAATTAGAAGCATGGGAATGCATACTCATAGGTACAAAAAGCGATTAGTTGATTCACAAATTTCAGTCAATTAGAAAGATGAAACTGAAGCGAAACTGCAATTCTAACCAGCTGGTAAATTACGCCTGTTTCTGTTTTCAATTTTCTCTCCACGTGGCTGCTCATATACTTTAGCATGAAGATGAAAGCTTGCCCTATGAGTGATTATTGAGTGTTCACTTCCGCTCCTTTTTGTGATCCGTGATATTTGTGTAACTTTCTCACGTGCTATTATTACCATCTTTCTTGGAATCTTTAACCTCAGGATAAAAAAGAAGTGTTCTGAAGTGGGCGCAACTGAACTGAGATGAACCCAAGAAAGATTCATTATACCGTTTTGCCATCTTTTAGCGCCAACTTATCATTCGATGTTAGAATGGGTATTCATTGATCCCATTCATACATATTCATACATATTCCAGTTGTTCTGGTCTATGCTCACCACCGGTTGGGCATGGCGTTCATGAGCCACTTCTTTTTCTAATTGCATTGATTTCTGCTTAAACCTACACCAAGGGGTAATAAGAGTAATTACTATGAATTCAGTTTCCTTTAAGACATTCTTTTTGGTTTGCCAACGGTGTGCTCCTTTATGCAATAGCTCAGCGGTCTGTCGCCCCGCTTTCTCTTAACGGAGCAATTTAGAGAAGGGGGCGTGTTTACCGCTCCCACTTAAGCCTGCATTTCTTCGAAGGACTTCACAACTGACAGTGAGCGGCAAGCCACTGAGCATTCCGCGTGCCCACCCCTACAAGCTGCCGCGTTGGCCCAACGGTATATTCTACGTATACCCGGCGTCACCGCTTTCCCTAGAAAAGATTTTGCACGCTCGCAGCGCACCACGGGTGGCGCGTGTCCGGGGCGCCCGAGTACAACTGGAGGAGAAATACGATACGTGCGGAAAACACGTACAAACAAACGCGCGCAACGCGCCCCAGCAGGTGGCCACTCCACTTTCTTCGCCCTGTATACACCGTCCTCTCTGCCTCCTTTCCTCCCTCGTCTCGCCTTTCGATCGTCACCACTTCTCGGCGTTTTTGTCGGTCGAGGCAATCTTAGATTTTGGTTTTTTGTTTGTGTGTGTACTACTGTTCACCTTGCGAGCGGCCGAGGAGTGCCATCTTCCCTTTCCCTCTGCCTCACGTTCCGGTGGATGTGTCGTCCGGCCGGTGCAAGCAGGTTGCCAGCAAACGCTAGGAGCAGCCACACCACAACAGCTCGTGGCTGCCCGACCGGAGGTTGGGGTGAGGGGAGATTCCCGCCTTTGGAGGCAATCCGAGAAAAGCAAAACAAAAAAGCATTGCCGGCGGTGAGCAGGAAAACCCCAGCCAATGGGTCAACGTTTTGGGTACTATAAAAGTTGTCCCTTATTCTGCCGGAGAGTCAACCTAGGTCGCAGCGTTCCAAGACAGTCGAATCCAAGTACCCTCCAGCCAACATGGCACGCAAACTGGTGAGTTATGTTTCGACGCTTTTGGTTAGTAATGGTCGCTCAAGGGACTGCAATAAAAGAACAACAGAAAACAGAGTGAATCTTGAATTGTTTGTCAAAATTCGCATGCATTCTATAGTTGATCTGTAGTAGCCAATGCAACCTATTTGTGATGCCAGGTGAAAAAAAGAAAATTTTCAGGTGGAAAACATGGCGCACGGTATCTTTATTTAAAGCTATGGAACTAACTGAAAGACATATTCTTGATGATTAAAATACTTGTACGAATAATTATCTAGATACAGAGTTTTCATATCTTAATATAACTAAACAAGCCGACACGTTTCTTTCCTAAAGTCAAAGTTTACTGTAGACTACAATGTTTCATAGCAAAGCCAAGTCAAAGCCAAAATTTTGACAACTACGTTGCGTCTTCATGTACGTTTCAAGCAGTAAGAAAGCAATGCCACTAAGTGGGCGTGAAGTATTGCTCGCGGAATTTCTGAGGTGCCTCCCTGAGAATATATCGCAGCAAAACTTCATGTGGTTAAAGTTATAAGACTGATAAAAGACAAATGGTTTCTCCGTTTTGTCAGTACAGTGTGACGTATCTTTTAATTTGAGATGCGAGTCTTTTCTACAGTAATAGAGTAAATCACGTAATTGCATATGTTAGTGCGTACGCTGCAATATGATTGTCAGGATACTTAGAGCACTCCAGCAACGAAGTAAGGCTTCTTGAAATTCATGGTCTGCTTTCTGTTTTTTTATCAATATATAGTTCATCATGGTTGCCCTTGTGGCCGTAGTTGCACTAGCCTACGCTGAGGAAGAGAAGAAGGAAGAGAAGAAGGATGACGTCGAAGGCCGCATTGGCTTCGGCAGTGGCTACGGCCACCTGGCAGGCGGCAACCAATACGGCTTCAACCGCGGAAGCGCAGGCTTCAACCAGGGCAGCGGAGGCTTTGACAGCGCCAACCGCTTCAACAACGTGCAGGGCTTCAGGAACCGCGAAGGCTACCGCACGAACCAGGGCTTCGACCAGACCTCATTCAACCGTTACGGATCTGGTAGTGCAGGCTTCAACACTGGCTTCAACCGTGGTGCTGGTGGTGCTTTCAACCAGCACGGGTTTCAGAGAGGAGGCTACCTCGGCTGAGCGACGAGAAGTACCTAACAAGTAAGTTACTACGTTGATAATGCATGAAGAAAGTGGTCTACCGTCTTTTGAGCTGCCTGGCTTTCATTTATTTCTGTTATTTCTACTTCCTGTTGTGTTCTAGTGGTTTGAAAAATAAGGTGATATCAAAGACTCCGTCACTACAAAATCACCTTAAGATCTGCGAAATACTTATTCTTGTACTACGGTAGCACATTGTCACGAGTTACTTTCAGTCGCCCTATTATTTTCGTTTCAAATAAAGTTGCATCACGCCGCATCTTACTGTGATTTGCCTCAAGCGCTCATTGTTAGGTAAAAAAGGAGTTGACAACCGAGCATATACGTCAGCTCTTTTCGCAGCGTTTGAGAGTCAAGCAGGAGATAAGCGTAAATCAAGAACACTTCGTGCGATTGCATATAGTACCGCTTCATTTGATTTCGAAATGTGAACTTTGAAACAAGCTGTATTGCTACTTCCCACTCAATAACCAGCATTGATATCTTTCTTTTTTTTGCAGAAAACTACAAGAACTGCCGAAAAGAAAGCTGTCTTCCATGCATTGAACCCAGGGACCTGTCTTCAGCAGTCTTATACCATGAAAACCACCATTGAACTGAAGCGAAATCACTGTCTTCGTTAAGAGAATTACTGCTCGCTGTGAATGCAGTGGGCAAAAGTGAAAATAAAGCATGTTAATTTATTTTATTATGCCTAAGAAGTCTTTCATCTTTCCAACTGCTCTGTTTGTTCAATTTCACAACAATAATAATAGATATATTTACCATTGACTGTTAGAACAGCGAGTAGATATGGTGGTCAATATTTGCCACATTCCCAACAGTGAGCAGACTGAGAGATTGCGCATCGGGAGTGTTAGTAAAGATATGAAACTGGGATGGAGTAGATACATTATTGAAGTTATCTTTTTCATTTTATTTTAGCCAAAAGCCGTTGCAGGCCGTTACAGGCTGTTAGCCATAGGCTGATACACGGTGGAGTAATGAAATACACTTCCCACATCGTTGAAGACACAGGCGCTGCACGAAGAAGTTATTAAAAACAACACATCTGACAGCTTTATTTAAACCCACACCACATAGACGTTACCAGTTTATTGTTATTATTTATTTATTTGAATACTTCAATGGCCCAAGCTAGGGTATTACTAACGTAAGAGGTTTTAATTGCAATGAAGAAGAGATTCAATAGCACCTTTGAATTCAAGTGAGTCGGAGTGGTGCGAGGCAGTTGCAGGCAGGTGATTCCAGTACCATGTGGTGTGGTTGTAACAAAAAGGGGGTAGAAATGGGTGGTAGTTTGCGCTAGTGAACGATACACTCCTACTGGAAGGTTTGTGTGGCTTCATGAGCAATTACTTGAAAGTATCGCTGGAACTTCACAGGAGCACGATAATAGTTGCATAAAAGGTATAGTCTGGGCATACGCACTCGTACTCATAGGTTAGTAAAGTTACCACGAGTTTTAAGTTAACATCAGGATTACAAAAAGTGAACAAAACAAGCATCATAATTTTGAATTGATTGTAAAGTGTTAGAAAGCTAGATTCGCGAGGATCTTAAACGGAGCGTGCATATTCATCTTTAGGACAAACAAGTGCGATGTAGGCTATTAGTTTATAAGAATAGGGTGCAAGTCGTGAATGCCTACGTTCAAAATCCCAAGTGCGATTCAGAGAGTTAGATATGTGAGGTGCGCAGAGTCACCCCGACATCTCACTTGGAAATGTTACTCCAAAATATCTGTACAATTCAGCGTATGAAATCGCAGAGCTTCAAATAGCGTATTCTGCAAGTTCGTCATGGCACCTGCAATGAAAAGATTTTAAAAAGTGTTTGTTTCATGTTTAGCGGAATAGATTATTTATCCCATGAGGATTTATTATGGTCCATGTCACTTTGAAAAATATCAATATCTGCACTGTTTATTTCGAATGGCATTCAATGCAGTCATCTGCAAAGATGTCAATGTTAGACGAGGTCTTCGCTTGAAGGTCAATATATAAATAAGAAAAAGTAATGATCGGAGCACTCTACCTTGCAGCACACCAGAGATTACAGAGCAACGGGCAGATGAATGGGAGTAAGCTAACGCAAACTGTTGGTGATTTGGGAGAAAATTGTGAATTCAATTAAAAAAGTTATTTTCAGTCAAAAAAGGTTTAGGAGTAGCCCCTGCTGTGCCCCGCCGCGGTGGTCTAGTGGCTAAGGTACTCGGCTGCTGACCCGCAGGTCGCGGGATCGAATCCCGGCTGCGGCGGCGGCTGCATTTACGATGGAGGCAGAAATGTTGTAGGCTCGTGTGCTCAAATTTGGGTGCACGTTAAAGAACCCCAGGTGGTCGAAATTCCCAGAGCCCTCCTATACGGCGTCTCTCATAATCATATGGTGGTTTTGGGACGTTAAACCCCACATATCAATCACTAGCCCCTGCTGTGGAACTTTGTGGAATGCTGTATTTTATATTTCGAAATTGAAGACGAGTACTTCAACATTCTTTATTCTGAGGTGGGAAAAACAAATCCTCAGACCTCACCATAAACATATAGCAGGGAATACCAATTAGAAAAAAAAATGAAGAGGGCAGATCCTAGTGAAAGTTTGAGGGGGAAGGATGTGCAAGAGAAGTGGACTCTACCCCCCGCCCTCCCCCCATTGAACAAAAAAAACCTCTTGCTTTGGTTTACAATGTTGTTCATGCTGTTAACATGTTTCGCCGAGTCTATCTTCAGTGATGAATTTTTGAGATATGCAGCCCAATAAGGCTGTTTTCGACATCTCACTTTTTTGTTTGTTGTGAAGGAGAAGTTGCTTGTTGATTTAAACTTCTCTTCCAAAATGAGTGCTCTGTAAAAAGAAAATAACTTTGGATTACTGCTCCTCCCCCTCCCCGCCCCCCATTAGTGTCAAGTTGGTTTGCATATTAGTTTATTTACATTTTCCTAGTAGCAGATGCGGAGTATATAGGTACGTAGAGTTAAAGTTAATCTTGTATTTTTGTTTTATTTTTTGTAGACAATGGTATTCAGTGGGTTTAAAAAGCGACAGAAAGTCGGGTTGCTAAAGATATCATAGGTTGACTTGTAAGTATTCATCAACATGTTTTCTAAGCTTGAGAGATGAATTGCATGATTCTGATTCTGAGGAAGAAAAGTTTGAATTGTGGCAGATGGTGCTCGATAGTTGTTAGAGTTTTACTTTTCGTGAGTGCAATGTATATATATTTCACAATTTTCGCTTAAACGTTTTTATTTCATTTTTCGTTCTCTATTGTATTTTTCCTTTTCCAGTTTTTTCTTTTTTTCTCTCAATTTATTTTTTTTTCTTTAGTTTCTTTTTGTCCTTATTTCTTTTTTGTTATCGCTTTGTTGTCTGGTTTTGTTTTCATAGAGCGAAATTCTCGTGTTTTTTGTCGTCCGAATTTTTAAATGTTTTTGCTATTCTTTCTGCTTTTTTTCAAATTTTCGGTATCTTCACTCTTTTATGCTTTCTTTTTTTGTTTTTTTACAGAATTTTTTTCATTCATTTGACTTGTCTCAGTTTGACAGTTCCTCAGCATAGCCAACCATTCCATAATATTGCTACGTGCCAGTGCATGGAGCTGAAGAAGACGAAGCAGATAGACTGGCACGAGCTAATCTGTGTGGCTGGCGCTGCTCGCCTAACCGTCTGTAAATACATCGGTGACTACCCCTCTGAGTCAGTCTCCTTCCCGTAACATATTTGGTGGAGTTGTGCGATCCCCGTCCTCGCCACGGAACTCCGAAGCGGACGCTCACTCGCGGCTTCCAACATGACCACCCAAGAATCGGCTACATCCTCTCCGGTCGCTCCCCCTTCTGCCCGACCTGTCAACCCAGCGCCCGCAACAACATTCGTGACGCTTCCCGCGCTCAAAGACCCCGGCGTGTTCTCGGGCAGCGAGGGTTCCGACGTCGACCAGTGGCTACGCCTCTACGAACGCGTCAGCGCCACTTACAGGTGGGATCCCACTCTTATGCTGGCAAACGTCATCTTTTATCTCGACGGAACACCTCGTGTTTGGTTTGATAACCACGAGCATGACATAACAAGCTGGGACAGCTTCAAGGCAAAGATCCGTGAGCTTTTTGGCAACATCTCTGGTCGTCATGAAGCTGCGAAAAATGAGTTGTCGACTCGCGCACAATCTTCCACGGAGCCCTACATCGGTTATATTCAGGCTGTTCTTTCACTATGCCGCCAAGCTGACGAAAATATGTCTGAACCTGAAAAAGTTGCCCATATCCTAAAGGGTATCGCCGACGATGCGTTCAACTTGTTGGTATTCAATAATGTGTCGTCTGTTGATGCCATATCATTCAAGAATGCCGCCGGTTCCAACAACCTAAAAGCAGACGCATCTCCCATCAGTTCCAGCGCCTCCCGAACACCACTGCGACGTCCTCATGTCTCGACACATATCATCCACCAGACAACTGTGACAACTTGACGCGAATCGTCAGGCGGGAGCTTGAAGCCGCTGCTCCAGCTAAGGTGGGAACAACGTCCCCTGACCCCTCTCCGCCAATTACGTTGCCTCTCATTCAAGCAGTCGTCCGGCAGGAAATCGCCAGCTTGGGAATTCACTCTATCTCACCGCCTATCCGCACCGACTACCAGCCCCGATACACGCCTGCACGTCCCTTCCCGACCGGCTCTCCCTCAACGTTCCGTAATCCGTCCGCATGGCGAACACACGATGACAAGCCGATATGCTTCTCGTGTCACAGAATCGGGCACATTTCTCGCCATTGCAGAAGTCGCTGGGGTCCTCCTGCACAACCGTCCTCTCGTCCCTTATATGCACGTCCTGCCTATCGCCATGAGACCAACCGCGACCATTTTGCCCAGGAACCTGCTTCTGAACGCCGCTACTCCCGCTCTCCATCCCCCCAACGTCGCCAGTCTCGTTCTCCACAGCCCCGCCGACCATCTTCCCCCGCCTTCCCACGAGGTTCTCCGACGGAAAACTAAGCGTTGCAGCCCCCGGAGGTGGCGCTGCATCGCTCGGACTGACCGAAAATCCTCTTTTGACGATACCGACAAAACGGAACCTCATAGACGTACAAGTAGACGGCCAACATGTCACTGCTCTTGTCGACACCGGCGCCCAACTTTCCGTGATGACGAGTGATTTTCGCCGCAAGCTCAAGAAGGTTCTCACACCTGCGACCACCCAGTTCGTCCGTGTTGCGGATGGTGGCATAGCATCTATCGTTGGAATGTGCTCCGCTCGTGTGAGCATTGCGGATCGACACACAGTTGTTCTCTTCACCGTCCTTGATAAATGCCCCCACGACGTAATCTTAGGCCTCGACTTCCTATCCGCGCATTCTGCCCTCATAGACTGTTCGACCAGTACGCTCCGTCTACACTTGCGCGCAACAGAACCTCTTACACAACGGCCGAGTCGCCTCTGCACAACGGGACACGCGCGCCTCCCTCCACAGACACTGACCTACATAGAGCTCGTCTCAATACCACCAGTTCCCGACGGTGACTATGTTCTGACCCCTATCACCGATGTTCTCATAAGCCGTGGCATTACATTACCGCACACCATTCTGTCCGTCGCAGGAAATTCTACGTGCCTCCCAGTTGTCAACTTTAGCTTGACACCTCAAGTTTTGCCGCAAGGGATCTCTTTAGCGTTGCTCTGCACCTTAGAAGACAATGCGGTAGATGTTTTCGCGATGGCCGCCCCTTCTGAACCCCACGCTCAACATCAGTCTGCCACTTGCTCCGACAGCGCTATTACTTCGATGATCGCTTCCAACTTAACACCGAAGCAGACTAATGAGCTCCACCGGGTTCTGCTGTCCTACATCGACGTATTTGACATCAGCGGCCGTCCGTTGGGGAAAGCTACCGGTATGAGCCACCGCATAAACACTGGTAATGAGCATCCTATTCATAGGTGCCCATATCGGGTGTCGGCGGCCGAGCGTCACATCATCCAAAGTGAGGTCGACAAAATGCTCGCCAATGACATCATTGAGCCATCTTGCAGTCCTTGGGCTTCTCCTGTAGTGCTAGTCCGCAAGAAAGACGGTGCATGGCGTTTCTGTGTGGATTATCGACACCTAAACAAAATTACCAAAAAAGACGTCTACCCTCTGCCACGAATAGATGATGCGCTTGATTGCCTCTATGGGTCCCACTATTTTTCCTCCATAGACCTTCGTTCCGGCTACTGGCAGATAGAGGTAGATGAAATGGACCGTGAAAAGACGGCATTCATCACCCCCGATGGCCTATATCAGTTCAAGGTCATGCCCTTCGGCCTTTGTAACGCTCAAGCCACCTTCGAACGAATGATGGACTCCCTGCTCAGAGGATTCAAATGGTCCACATGTTTGTGCTACTTGGACGACGTCATCGTCTTTTCACCAACGTTTGAAACTCACATAGAGCGCCTCTCAGCCATCCTGGGAATCTTCCGTCGCGCTGGCCTGCAGCTCAACTCGTCCAAATGTCACTTTGGACGCCATCAAATCACAGTGCTTGGCCATTTAGTAGACGCCAACGGTGTACAACCAGACCCGGCAAAAATCAGCGCCGTCAAAAACTTTCCTGTACCACGATCTGCGAAGGATGTACGCAGCTTTATCGGACTATGCTCCTACTTCCGACGCTTCGTGAAAAATTTTGCGCACATAGCGAGGCCGCTTACGCAACTCCTCAAGAAAAAAGTCCCGTTTTCATGGGGCTCCGAAGAGGCTTCTGCGTTCTCGACTCTCGTCGCTCTTCTCACTACCCCTCCGATTCTGGCGCACTTCAACCCTGCTGCCCCTACGGAAATCCGTACAGATGCAAGTGGGCATGGCATTGGTGCAGTGCTGGCTCAGAAACAACATGGCCATGATTGCGTTATTGCATATGCCAGCCGCCTCCTATCCGCCCCTGAACGTAACTATTCGATAACAGAGCGTGAGTGCTTGGCTCTTGTATGGGCGGTGGCGAAATTTCGACCTTATCTATACGGACGCCCATTTTCGGTAGTTACCGACCACCACGCACTCTGCTGGCTGAACTCTCTGAAAGATCCATCAGGCCGCCTTGGTCGCTGGGCTTTGCGCCTGCAAGAGTTTTCCTATTCGGTGGTCTACAAATCTGGCCACCTACACCGTGATGCCGATTGCCTCTCCCGGTACCCTGTCGACGATCCTGAGGACACTGACGAGCCCACGGAGAACTCTATCTTGTCAGTGTCCGACTTCCTTAATATAGGGGAAGAACAGAAGCGTGATCCAGAGCTGCTTGACATCATCAGCCGTATGGAATCCTCCACAAATGATGCTTCCGTCCGCTACTTTGTCATTCAAAAGGGTGTGCTATACCGTCGCAATTTCCGACTAGACGGGCCCGACCTTCTCATTGTTGTGCCTAAGCATTTGCGCCGCTGTGTTCTCACCGAACTTCACGACGCTCCCACGGCTGGACACCTTGGCGTATCCCGCACGTACGAGCGCGTCCGGCGCCGTTTTTTCTGGCCAGGCCTTGCTCGTTCGGTACGCCGATACGTCGCCACGTGTGACCTATGCCAACGTCGTAAGACACCATCGCTGCTACCCGCTGGCCATCTTCAACCAATTGACATACCCGCGGAACCATTTTACCGTGTTGGGTTAGACCTGCTTGGTCCTTTTCCCACATCAACATTGGGAAACAAATGGATAGCCGTTATCACAGACTACGCTACACGCTACGCTATTACGCGAGCTCTACCAACCAGCTGTGCAACCGACGTCGCTGACTTCTTGTTACGGGACGTTATATTGATTCACGGTGCGCCGAGACAGCTTCTCACAGACCGTGGCCATACATTTTTATCCCAAGTCATCGCCGACATTCTGCGTTCTTGTTCGACGCAACACACACTGACAACCGCTTACCATTCTCAAACAAACGGCCTTACGGAACGATTTAACCGCACTTTAACAAATATGCTCGCTATGTACGTGTCGCCCGACCACCGAGACTGGGACCTTGCCTTACCCTACGCAACTTTCGCGTATAATTCATCCCGTCACGACACAGCGGGCTTTTCGCCGTTCTACTTATTGTACGGAAGAGAGCCGACTTTACCACTGGACACAGTCATCTCAGCTCACACCTCGTCCACCAGCGAGTATGCCCGCGACGCGATTGCGCGAGCCGACCATGCCCGTCAGCTCGCTCGCGCTCGGCTGATGGCGTCGCAAACCAACCAATGCCGTCGGTACGATGCGGAACATAGAGACGTACATTTCGCTCCCGGTACCCTCGTTTTACTCTGGTCCCCTCATCGTCGGCTGGGCCTATCCGAAAAACTTCTGTCTCATTACACGGGACCCTATCGTATATTGCGTCAAGTAACACCTGTCACCTACGAGATCAGCCCCATCTGCCCATCATCATCTACTATGCGGCCCAGTGATATCGTACACGTCTCGCGGATCAAGCCCTACAATAATGCGTCAGATAACGACCTTTAAAGCACCGGGACGGTGCCTCCGCCGCCGGGGGTCATGCTACGTGCCAGTGCATGGAGCTGAAGAAGACGAAGCAGATAGACTGGCACGAGCTAATCTGTGTGGCTGGCGCTGCTCGCCTAACCGTCTGTAAATACATCGGTGACTACCCCTCTGAGTCAGTCTCCTTCCCGTAACAATATTAACAATTTCCTTTCCCTTGTAGAATGCGTTAGGAGTAACAAGGAGCATTTGCTTTCAGTACTTTATTATTATTAAATGCTGTATAGTTCTAGTCTCTCCCCTCCTTTTTTATGAATCGTGATTTCAACAGTCATAATTAAGCGAACGATGGTAGTGATGCCGTGATAGAATAGACTTAGTTGTGTGTCACATGGCAGTCCCGAGCGAAGGCTTTGCCTACTGACAAGAAAAAATTTGATGACTAAGAACCTGACGATTTTCAAGTTGCTCCTTTTTATAGTTTAGAACAAATGCTAGTAAGTGAAATGGGGTGAGATCGGCTGATAAGAGATGAAATACTTTTTACAAGGATCAGAAAAATCTTGCTCACTCTCGTGTTTTCCGGCACCACTCCTGCGATGGTAGTTACTGCTAGAAATTTAGCATAAAACTAAGAACTTATTTGATATTTTTGAGCATTTTCGAGTCGGTACCATCGATGCCACATGACGAAGGGAGTTTTAATTTTCGATTAGCTTTTCCAGGCCATTTGGACAAACTAAGACGTCAGGCATGAGTGTACGGTTTCAATTAGAAAATGGAGGGAAATTGTCGACAGCTTCAACAATAAACATAGATGAAAAAAAGCTTTTAGTTTGTTCGGCAGCCTCATAATCAGAAATCAGGTGGTTTTCATTGCTGTACAGTGCTAAAGCCTTTGCGAGTTCTTAGGGCTAGTAGTGTTCCAGATTTTCGCTGGTTTATTTCTTATCATAACAATCAATGTCTGTGAAAATAAAAGAGTTTTTCTCTGGTAGGCAGTCTTCCTCAATATTTTTACGTGGCGGAGTGACTGTTCCGCGCGCATGCGTTAACACATCATTTTTGTCATAGAAAATGTATTTTATTTTATTGATCAGTTGCTTTGACATGACGTTTAACCTCGAGGATGATTTTTCCTCGGTTGCGGTAATTTTGGACACATGTTTAGTGAATATATCCGATATTTTGTTTGTGAAGAGTAGCCAGTTTGATTCGACAGATATTTTAAAAGTGGGTTAGGAGAAAAGCAGTGAGTGCTTGAGCGTTTAGTTGATAGCTTAACAATCGCCTTAGTTCTACTGTGTTATCGCTTCAGTTTTTTTTTGCTGGATGGGATAATTTACTGGAATTGTATGCGTGGATGACTGAAAGGTGACGGTGCTCTGATGAAAGCGTCATCTCAGATACGTTGTGAAGCTCAGAATCAATAACAAGTCAAAAATATTAAGGGAAATATTTCTGTAGTGTCTGGGTTCATTTTCGAATGGTGTTATACTAAAAGTTAGACATGAATTGATGGAATCGCCCTTCCCTACACTGCTTGTGGAAGGTACGCATGCTAGGTTAGTCCAAGATATTGTCGGAACACTAATGTAAGCGAAAAGCAGTACGTAAAAATGTTGATATGACTCAGCTAAGAAGCGAAGAGCGTCATTGAATGCGGGTACAAAAAGCGGACACTAGCAGAAGGACGATAACAAACACCAAATATGGTGGGTGAATAATATTCACTTCAAAAAAACAACAGAATTTCTAAACTTGTGAATGCCTGGAATCAGGGTGTTAAAATAAGTTAGGTATTGACACTGGGCCCGGCGCCACGTCTAGATTGTGTTCGCCGCCTGGGCTGCTTCCGTTTGATGCGACATATGGCGCTCGAAGAGGGTGGGCCAAGGCGCTCACTGGGGAGATGCTCCAATATGCTTATGGAAGGTTATTGCTGTGGAGCCTCACTTGTTTATTACGCTCGAAATACATATGTACATGGATATCAATAAATCAAGGCACTGGGATTCTGTTATAACGAAATGGATTTCCTAATTGTGTGTGCAACTTATTTCCCAACAGTGTTTTTCTCATTTAAGTGCTTCGACAGCAGTAATATTAATAATTTAATAATAATTTCTATTTGCACATCAAAGAGCCCTCCGGGGACGTGTGAGGCTAGACAGAAAGGAAACACTCTTACGCGCGTGCGCCTGCTAGCCTGTCGCCGAAGGCGAAAAAAAAGAACGTTGGCCTGGAGAGCGGTCGCATTTTGACGCGACAGCACTGCTCGTTTCACACAAGCTCTGGTGTCAGCGGCATCGGCGGTGTTGGCGTTGGTATATTGGTTCGAAACAAAGAAGCAGCCTTGTCCGTGAAAGAAAATTTGAGGGGTTTACAATAAGGATAGCAGATAGCGGACGAAAGCATGCTAGCTATTAGGTAGGCGAGAGTGCAAGTGGGTATTTGGCGCGTGAGTGCATGTGTACGTGTGTGCGTGTGTGAGATTGTGCATGGGTGGAGCGATTTTCCACAATGAGCAGGTCTAGTGGGGCGTGCTGTGTTCTTATGCTTGCCGTATGGAATGTGAAAAATGATGTGCTGAAACCACGTGGCTCAAGCAAATGCTTAACGTTTGCTTTATTATGCCAAAATGTTATGTGATAATATACAAACTATATTACACGGGGCTATTTCTATTAAGCACAGTAAATGCTTTTGCCACTTTAGTTCACAAGGAAGAAATATTTTTTTTTATATTCTGGAAACTTTGCAATGAAATTGAGGATGAACAAAGCTTTGCTTGCTTTTTCTTTTTCTCTTGATCTTGTTTCTTCAAGTAAGTGCTGACGACTTTACAGTGCTGCCACATTCTTATTGTCATATAATAGTGCAGAATGAGTGCAATGACCTCTTTTTTGGGCTCAGCACATGGAAAGGTTATGCTCTTTTTATCAAGCACATGCCCCACTGTTTCCCAGAATACAGACTGGCTTTCTGCTTTTTTGCAAAATATTCTTCAGCGGATCTCACTAGCTCAACGAGCTTCGAGTTGAGGTGCAGTAGTCCATCTCTCATTTTCGTGTTCGCCAGGGATGCCTCAGCAGAGTTATTTTCTTGTATTGTAAAAGCCGATCGGCAGCAAGGGCAACTAGTGGCTTTCATTAACTTTCGGCTCAAGAATTCAACCACATAATATAGTATGCACTCAACCATTTCTGCTGTTTACTTCCGTTTAATATTATGACACCCTCGCACTCCCAGTCTTCAGCAGGAATCAGTTTATCAAGCTTTTATTTCAGTTAATCAATGAATCCAGGCGAATGCTTACTTTCATGTTCAATCGGACGCCTGAAATCTGCTGCATCAAGCAACGGCTTTCCATCAACCACACGGTTGTTGCCAAATTTTGGCGGTTTGAGAAGGCTATAAATTCACATTGTATTATACAGTTGCAAAAATGTGAGCATAGAAGGGTGATAAATTTGGCTTCCAGCAAGTCTGATCTTGCCGAAAAGTCTTTCGATTTGATCTTGGTTAATTTGAGTTTTAAGAACGCAGAGCTTGCACTCTTGCAAGTTAATCTCACATAGCTGCTTTGTTGATCTCTTGGTGATTCGGAGCCCTTCAGAGGTGTTCTTTGTCAGGAACATGTCTTTCGTAATGTTTAGACTTTAGAGCTCTTTTTCCCAATTATCCAACCAGCCTATTCCTTGTTAGGTTATGTCTAAGTTTGAACCATTTTTTTTTCACACCTTCATGATAAAAGCGATAGTCTAAAGCATGAAATAGATCATTAAGAAACAAGGGGAATTCCTGCGTAGCTTCACTGCCACAAAGACTGCGTGCACCATTATTTCTATAGAACTCGATACCTGACGCCGCCGAGCGACTAAACACTTGTGTAGCAAGCTTTACCCGCATCTTGTCACAGTTGCTTGGATAAGTTATTTTCGGGCATACTTTCAGGGCTCCAAGATCCACTCGGTCTACTTTGTACGCTGCTGCATAATCCTTCCACCTTATCCAACGTTCATCTTTCTTCATATACCTTTGTTTCAAATACAATTTCTGATAAATTTGAAGAGATATGTGGAGCATAAGAAAACGCGAAAACTTTCTGCGTAAGGTCGCTTAGACGTGTGAAATAGTTCTGGCAGGATTATGGTGAACCACCTATATCCAGTGTTCCCCACACATTCCTGTTTGTCGAAGCTCCGTTACAAACAAAGCCGGGAATTTCCTCTCGAGTGTCCTCCATAAAAAAATGATTGCTGTAAGGGGCAACCGTGCAAGAACTGTACCCTATGTGGCATCTTTTGCTACAAAAACACTTAATGGCTGAGCACAACTTTCACTAAAAGAACAAAACAAGAAAACGAGAGCATGGTTTGCAAGCTCGTCACTGTTTTCCGTCTCTGATGTCAGGCTAACATAGGTAATCGACCTGGAGTTCACATATATACTTTTGCGGACTTGCATCTCATCAATGATTATCATGCTATGCCTCTTAAAGTCATCTTTTTGTGAAGTTTTTTTAAGGCTTTTTAAAATTAGTGTGAAAACCTGTTTTAAAGCCCACAAATGAGATTTAGTGTTTGATTGTTAGTAACGAAGGCAATGTGAGAACTTCACTCTCCATCAAGAATCTGTATCCAGCAAGTGACCTTTTATGAAAGAGAAGACATAGCAAGATCCACTCATCTGAGTATCTTCTGCCTTGCTTCGAGTGAGCTTTCCCTGCAGCTATATATACACTCTTTCAATACCACCTTTTGCACTTCAGGAAGGTTTGCTTCTGCAGAAAGGCGTTCTAGTGTTTCATTATTGATTTCTTGTAGTTTTGAACTGTGGTTTGTCAATTTCTGTTCAAGATAATTCCTTCGTTTTTGCAGCCACACTGAAAGGCGTTCTAGTGTTTCCTTATTGATTTCTTGCAGTTTTGAACTGCGGTTTGTCAATTCCTGTTCAAGATAATTACTTCGTTTTGCATCCACACTTTTGACTTGTAGCAAGCAATCTTGGCTTGCCGGAGCTTTTCGATAGAAGATTTTTTCGACGGACTGGCCAAGATGCGAATGTGTTTTAGTTCGTAAATCTTTTTTGGTGCAGCAAGAATACGAAGCACGCCTTATAACTTAGCACATGCATTGCAACTTCCACTCTCCGTCACCAGTGCGCAACTTTTGTGCCGCCAGGCCTCACATTTGTCAATGTACGCATACTCTGGGCGTATGTTAATATACATTTCACCACTGACACCACCTTTACACACATGCATTTTATGAAATACCAGTACTGCGCGTTCTATATCAGCTGGTGAATTGAAGGGCAAATACTAAGTTATAGTCTTTACAATAACTAAATAGGCATAAGTAAAACATTTCACTGAGAAAGACTTACGTGATGCAGTAACTTCAAGAGCTTTACTATGAAAACAAGTTTCCTTTGAATCTTGGGGGAATGCTCGTTCACTAAAAACAACAGATTTAACTCCAAATCTGTCAGAAACTTGGACTGCCCACGCTTTACTTGGAAGTTGGATGCTGTAAGCGCCGCATAAAAGAGTGTACATTGTCATTTCTTGTTGTTCGACCAAGACGACCGGCACGACCAGAAAATTGGTTGATTTCTGCTGTTCCATTTGTCATTGACTGCTCTCTTGCACATAAGTTTTTTTTGTTTCTTTTCCAAATGAAGAAGGTTCTTGTTGCTGCATGTAAAACTATAGAATAAGTATTGTTACTGTCGTCCCGAGAGAGCAAATTAATTTTCTTCTGACCAGTTCTATTAAACAAGTTGCTGTTAAGCGTTTATTTTATTTTTTGCGTTATAATTGTTATTCTATAACGCCTGAATGGTACCGAATTGAAATAACTGAATACTGAATTTGTGGAAGCCTCCAAATATTGAATGGTTTGCTTGTACATCAGTAGCATACTACGCTGTTGGACGCTTAATGAAAATATAAAAGCTCGTGCTCACTAGCGTAAAGAAGACAAAGACAAGAAGAAGTAACACGAGACCCATGTCTTTCGCTCTAGTCCCTTTCCGCTTTACGATAGTCATCATTTATTGCACCCAATAATACCTAGCAATTATTTCCTTCTTAACTGTGACGAGAACCTGGCGACCATGTGCGCCAAATATATGAGGCAACTCAAAAATTGACATCTTAATTTAAAACGAGAAATTACATTTTCGGCTTGATGAAGAACAGAGACGGGTAACGAACAGGACCACATTAGCACTGTCATGTTCAGAAGAATCCACCTCTTTATGTGGAAGAGGCCCGTCGCTGCTCAAGCCGAAGCCCTGCCTCTTGCTAGCGTGCTTGTTGATTTAGCATCGCCATGCTGTGGAGTCGCTGTCTCCCCGCGCAATAAATTGGGCGTACTTTTAGCGGTCGGGTCAGGCAGTTCAGATTCAGTTGAACTATTTGGCCCGCATTGCTTCCGAGAAGTAGGCAGTAGAGCTTGCCCTGTTCGTGGAGCTTTCCTGTTTTTCAGCTGCATGTTCAGGTGTTGTGGACAGCCCGGGAAAATGCACAGCATCCGAAGCAAGCGTAGGTTTCTTGGGTGCATGCAATGGGACGTTCCATATATTCGGTATGATAGGTTGCAGAGATCGCTTCTTTCGGGAGATGCTTCGCACACACATGGTCAGTGTACTGCAAAACCTGTTCAGCTCTCGGAATTGCTTGTCGCCACTTATCCAAGAGCTCTGGCTAACGCGGAGCCTTGAAAAGCGACACACGCTCTGTACCAGTCCATACTCCGACTCGCAATGCGGGACAACACAACACTTGCCCATTTCGAGGCCAGCAGCAAGGCTGCTGGCACGTATTCGGAGTCATATTCAGTGTCGACGCGTGTGTGCACTGAACCACAAAGTGCGAATGAGGAGAACAAATGCACTGGCAATGCTCACAGGCACAGGACAAAACGTTTCTTAATCAGAAAATCCCATGTACAGAAAGCTTTCAGGAACATGTTCTTTTGCGCGCGTACTTCAGAAGTGCTTCCGAATGAGCGCCGCGCGAATGCCTCGCACGTGATAAAGTACCGTCATCGTAACTCACACAACGGCAACTGCTCTACCTCAAGGTCATCGGCGAGCACAATCTTCCCTCGCCCTTTCCCTGCGCTGAGCGGCGAGTGTCAGAACGTAACTTATTCTTACACCGTGCCTCAAGTTCTACCCTACAGGTCTTTTGTATACCAATTACTACGACATCACCACGTTTTATTGCGATAGCAACTATATGGACACTCTCGGCTGGATTTTGCCACCGGCGTCGGCGTCGACGTCATGGACCATATATGTATACGTATCTATATATATGAAAATTCAAGAAAGAAAACAATCCTCAAGAAGAACTCCGGAACACGGAATGGAACGTGGGACCTCCGCGTCGTGAATGCAAGGCGTTAACCACTGAGCCACAGAATGGTACTTCCTTCAACTTTGAAGCGGCAAGCTATTTATATCTATACCACTTACCGCTGTTGGTGGGCATCTCGGGAGAGAGGGGGACTATCGTGTTTTCAGCATTATCAGCAAGATGGCGCGATGAGTGCGTGGTGGCTTTGATCTCTAACGCGTACTTTGGCCCGCAGAGACGAAGGAAGTCGGCGATCTCTAGTGCGCCTTTATCTTCCGGTGGGAAGGATCATACGTCTTGGCTCACGTTGGGCTTCTACTGGAACAATTTTGTTCTAATTACGGGGCACACAAAGGTCACTGAAATTGTTGCACAGCCTCCGTTTGGAAAAAAGCACGCTTTTCCGGCACAGCGAAGTAACTACTGAGACGCTTATTCGCGTTCAGTTGTACCTATGAATACGTTTCGTGCGTCATTTTTGCGTGAGAAACGCGGGGTGCGTTTCTATATGCTTGCCATTCTGCGCATGACATAACAACTTGTTGCTACCCCATAAATTGCTTTGCCTTCCCGGCAAAGCTGTGACGTTCGTTAGTTCAATCATGCCGAAACGTATCGAAATATTGGAAAAGATGTTGCAACTCACTTTGTTGATTGAAGTGTTCATCGGTGTTTCTGAGCCTTCCTAAATGAAACAAAGGACAAATACGACCAAAAATACTACCCGTAAAGTAATTAGAGTTTTACTCAGCAGTGACAAACGGTGCGCACATAGTACTCGCCATGGTGGTCTAGTGGCTAAGGCAATCAGCTGCTGACCCGTAGGCCATGGTGTTGAATCCTGGCCGCGGTGGCTGTATTTTCGATGAAGGTGAAAATCCACAAGGCCTGTCTGCTTAAGTTTAGGTACATGTTTAACAACTTTAGGTGGTAGAAATTTCCGGAGCTCTCCACAACAGCGCCTCTCATATTCATATGGTGGTTTTGGAACGTTAACCCACATCAATTATTATTAGTAGTAATATTATATGTGCATATAGAAACGCAACTGTAAACACTATAGTCCACGAAAACAATATTATATCCATGAAAACTTTCGACATCATTGTCGGGAACTTTTCAGCGTCATACGCAATTGATTTCGAAGCATACGTGCCTCTTATGAGTTGGCGAAAAACTGCGGAGGTTATGTTATGTTCAGAATTCAGATGCAGTATAGAAATGCATTGTGTGTGCTATAGCTTTCCACAAGCTGACGTATTTGTTTTATTGCGATAGCAATTACATGAACACTCTTCGCTGGATTTTGCCGCCGGCGTCGTCGTCACTCGCCGTATATGCATACGTATATATTTATGAAAACGCAAAAAAGAGCGAAAAATCCAGAACATGACTTCGGCGTACGGAATCAAACTTGGAATCTCTGCGTCGTGAGTGGGAGGAGTTTACCACTGAGCCACCGAGGAGCTTTTTCTTTATTACCGGTTTCGCATGGGGTACAAACGTCCATATAGGTCGCTATGAACAATAATATACCGAACAGCAGCGATGACAACACAGTTGATGGTTGGTGCTGTTGGTTTTTACAGTGCTAAAACATTTTAGGTTCACCAGGGGTTCAACTCTGGAAAGGCATTCCGGAACAAAATCTTGTTTGAGTATATCAACTTATTGAGCAATGCTTTCGCGGAAAAGCACGCGCGCAGGACGCCTGTCAGGGTCCCAGTGGAAAGCGGTCAGTCTAGCCGTCCATAGAAAATGGGGGCCAAGCAGCAATATAAGATCAAAAGGCAGTCCATCCTCTTTTTCTACAGTTAAAAACCTGATACCCAGTGATTGTAAGGGGAGTTCTTTTTTTAGAGTACTCTGTAAAACATCTCAGAAGTAGACTCCTTCCTAACGATGCAAAAAAAAAAACGTGATCTATTAAGTCCGGCTTTCGACAGATCAAATAATTCGAACCCCGTAACAAATAAAATCCTCTATCTTATAAAAAGTCTTGGCGCGTAACGTGCCCATGTTTATTTAAAAAAACTTTTGGAACCTGGCTGAATTTGCATTTTCCTAACACTCTCAAGAACATCATTGCCCTCTTCGCCGCTATTAATTAACCTATACATAAGAAACGGGAAAATCATGTCGCATAGGCCGTTATGCAATTACTTTCACCCAACCAAAAACAGGTATTTGTTGGAAAACCAAGCATACAAGAAGCGGATACTGTTCGCAACTTCCTTAAAGAAACCTCGCGTGGCTCTGGGCATGCTTGTGGTGCTAACCACAAAGTTAGGCAAAACATGACAAAGGCTCAACTTGCGTACCGTTCTCAAGAAGGGGTGTTGAAAATCTCGAAAGAAAATTAAACGATTAACTAGTTGTCGCACGAACAGATGCGACAGGCTTAGTCCCCTGGTTTAACTATTTGGAACAGATTCGTTCTACTACATCTTTCCCAAGTGGACCACCTTACAAACACAGCAAATATTCTATGAATCTTTTGCACGTGCCCTCGCGAGCAACACAAAACCTGCATCACATACTATAATTTGCTCATTAAAATTTTGTTGCACACAGTGGCTTTGGCAAAAATTAAGAGACAGTTGTCGTTCCATGGCGCTGTCCTTTCACACGTTTCTTTTATTTGTTCAGTTCAGAAGTCATTAGTGTCTTTGTATGGCTGAAAAGGCACGCCTAGGTATTTTAGTAGAGTTTTAAACCATTTAACGTTAGCATAGATACCATGGGCTGTTGTTAAATCTCCATACAATCTCCTACAATTGTACAAGACAATGATAAAAAAAGCAGGTAAGACTGTGTAACTATTAAATTTAGCTATCGCAGCCTCAGCCATGTATAACCAATGAAGGCGTGCATGACTGGTTCCCCGAAAATGCGTGAAACAAACTTTACGGCCTGCCTCGAGGCACTCCACTACATCATCTAGATTGGATTCATTCAGACAGTCATAAAGTATTTTTAACATCTATCTCGCACACGGCGGTAATTATATCCTGCACGCTGAATACACAATTGAAATCTCCCAATTCACAAAAATAAATTTTCCCGGTCTGCCTCCACGTTCAGCGCATAGACACAATGACGCGCCAGTTACTTTTACTCGTACTAAAATCACAAATCACTATTCTGCCAGAGCCGGAAGAGAAGTGACTTTGAATAATTATTCCTGGAATCTTTCTTTAAGAAAAACCGCAACACAAGCGGAATTTCCAATTGCGTGACTAACTACGGAATATTTCGACGTAAACCGCAGCATCATGCTCCGGGTCTCCTCCTCACCTTTCACCTTTGTCTCCTGTACGGCTAACACGTTGATATCTTGGTCAATTACCAAGCTGTACACTTCAGCCTGCTTTTGATTGATTGATTGATTTATTGATTGAATAATTGATTGATTGATATGTGGGGTTTAACGTCCCAAAACCACCTTATGATTTTGAGAGACGCCGTAGTGGAGAACTCCGGAAATTCCGACCACCTGGGGTGCTTTAACGTGCTTCAACCTCCTTTTTCTTGGAGGGCAAACCTCTGATATTTAAGGTTGCAAAGCTCAGTGCCAAGTGATTAGTCATTGTTACACACTAAAAAAAAAGGGGGGTAGATTGTACATCGCTCTGAAGCCCGAGCGCCACGCTGGTGTCACCTTCGCCGGTGGTCTCTCAACTTTGCTCTCGTGAGCAGTGCCCGCAGATTTCTCTAGCGAACGCTTAACCGCTAAGCTCATGTTAATCCTGCGGCTCATTGGTTCGCTGGCATGCCGCGTCTTGCTGAAGCTTGCGTCGACATGTCCGCTGGTTGGCATTGTGCGTCCTAAATGGGGTCCTCTTGATTGGTGTCTGCCATGGCCGTTTCTTTCTCCTCAGGTTTAGACGCTGTATCGTAATCTTCAGGCAAAACCGACCCACGTTCATCCAGAAAACTGGAGTGGTGTCCATGATCTGCTCTTCAATCTCATCGTTCGTTGCAGCGCTCGTAACAGCTGCGTATGTCCGGACGCACTGGGCGTCTTGATACCCAAATCGCCGACAAATTGAACACCTCGGCACCCTGCAGTGCCGCAGTGCATGACCAGTCTCTTTGCACTGCAAGCATTGCATAGGCCTGCCCGGTGCAATGACTAAGGCCAATTTCCCTGCAACGCGTACTTGGAGCGGCAAGTCTTGAACCGTAATTCCACTTTTTAACTTGAGTTGCACAGTTCTGGTCATTCACCTTTTGTCGCTGACACCATCGACTCTCCAGCGTTCCCGATTCACTTCGACCACATTGCGGAAATCCGCGAATGCCATCGGCACATCCTCACCGGCGACTCCGTAAAGCAGCCAATGAAACCGCAGTTTTGTCTGCTGGTCCTGGGAATCGACAATGAGACACCGTCGTCCCTACACCTGAAGTTCCTTGAAGGACAGCAGTTACTTCGTCGCGTCTTCGCCGCTCCGGGTAACCACTCAGACGTGATTAATCTGGTACGTTTCCGAGTGAAATGACGTCCGATGGCAGTCCAGTGGGACCCAGCGCATTATTGAAGTCTTCAACCATATAGGGTCTCGCTCGAACGTCTCTATGAAAAAAAAAACAAACAGAGTATGTAAGGCAACGAGTTCTGTTGACGGATGAGGCAGAATCACTTGATACTTTTGAGTTGACCTGTTACCGCGGCCCTCAAGGGCCGCTGTGGCCACTCCGACAGAGCCCTGCATCCTGCGTTCGTTCACTACCGTGGTCGAAAGAAGAATAAGCCGCCGAGGAGCATATCCTTCAACATGAAAACGGGAAGCTATGTATCTACTTGCTAGTCTGCGCGGGACCTTCCAATTTGTTGCTTTCCAATCATTGCTTCACCTTTGTGTTGAAACTGTGACTTTTTTTATTGACTAATTGTAACAACTATGACAACCATCACCAAAATGCACATGCCTCTAAACCTGAGCACAGAGCAAAAATACTTTTATTTCTCACAAAGGGTGCATTGGTGTTTGTGGCGACATTGATTAAGTATCACATTTCAAAGATAGTCAGCGTAACGTAAATAGGTGCTTACTGTTTGCCCAACACATTTCTATGAGCGTACAAGAACCTTTAAAATTTTAACATATAAGTGCAATAGCCGTCTAATTTTGCAAGTTTACTTTTTTCTGTTTGTTTTACGGTCCAGGGATCTTTTTTTTTTTGTAGTTGAACACAAGAAACCTACAAAATTTGATAAGCTGAAGCAAACAGCAAGATCTTTAGGTAAGAAAGTTTTTTCTGTCATTATTCATACCTTATTTTTCCTTTCTAGCTTTTTGCGCGTGCACTTGCTAATAAGTACTTTTTAAGCTATCATTATTTCTGAAAAGGTAAGTAATTTGCTATGTTGACTAGCGAAAAGGAAAATACATAGAGCAAAATGAACAGGTATACCCCCTCCGTTTTTTTTTCTTTTTGGTGCGAGAAAAGTTTTGTTTGTGCAACACTTTTTTTGTTGGAATGATCTTCGAGCTACACACTTCTTTTGTAAACAGTAATTTGCACCCAGCAACAATTTGATGTAGCTCAAATTATGACCAGGTCTGAAACCTCGTACTTCCTTTTACATGCAGTGGAGAAATACTAACACGCCACCTTTTCTTGCGAATAAAAAAAAAACTCTTTTTCCAAGAGTAAAAACCATTGGCTTTTTGACTATATCAGGGAGGAGCGTTCTTCTTGTAATGATTTGTTCTTCTAATGGAAATGAGAGGCCGCACATGGGCCCTGTCACTTTTTGGACGCCACAGACCGTACCTGAGCTTCGTTAGGAGTACTTCATTTGCTTTCCACTTAGTCTAATACGTGACTGGGGCTACTGTTTATTCAGTGAAACAGCAAGCTTTATGTGATTATGTTTTTTTTACATTACAAAGTATTTCTTCCTTTTTAATTTGTATGGTTTGAATGGCAAAAGAAAAAAAAGGTCGTGTGATCACATTTCTCATTGCCAACTTTTCTGGAGCTATGACAATTCCTAAAAATTGTTGTTCGCGTGTAGTTAATGCAAAATATGACGATTCTAGAAACATAATGTAACAAAATGAAAACATTGCAGTCATAAGATTCATAGCTGGCAGGAAAAAATACCCTACTTCGAAGTGTAAATCAACTTTATAACAGGTCTCCTTAATACAAGAACAAAATTTTGGGATGTGGAAATTTCGGAGAATGTCCGACTGTGTGAAAAATATTCTCAAAACGCAGCTATGTTAAGGGCGTGGAATTATTAATAATATCTGGGCTTTAACGTCCCGAAACAACCATATGGCTATAAAGGACGCTGTAAAGGAGAGATCCGGAAATTCTGATGACCTTGGGTTCTTTAACATGCACCGATATCCGAGCAGACGGGCCTACAGCATTTTCACCTTCATCAAAATTGCTGCCGCCGCAGCTGGCATGCGATCTCGCTACGTGCGGGCCAGCAGCCGAAAGCCTTCGCTAGTAGAACTCCGCGGCGGTATGATGAGGACGGAATCGGGGACGGACTCATCAAGAGAGATATTTTGTGTGACCAAATTGGAGTTCTTTAGCACATGTGCCACAAAATTATGGGTTCTTTACCATTCATGATTTCAATGCACTGTATTCCCGGATACGACCTTCCATGTCTATGGCACGTTCATCGTGCGTAAGTGGACAATACCCATTTATGCTCTACGTCTCCGCTTTTTATCGCGTAAATGGTATATTGAGGTGCCTGTAAAAGAGGACGCCTATTTAGGCATCAAAGTAATGAACGACATAGAGCTCCACTTTCTCCTCGTTTCTCGCACCAACTTCTTTCTCATTTTCCTTTCTTTTCTCGTCTCACCTTTTCTATCTTCACCAGTTCTCTTCATCTTTGTCAGTGGAGACGATATTTGATTTGGGTGTTCCGTGTTTGTACTTCTTTTCACCTTGGGAACGTCCGAGGAGTGCCATCTTCCCTTCGCTTCTGCCTCACGTTCCGGTGGATGTGTCGTCCGGCCGGTGCAAGCGGATTGCCAGCCAACGCTAGCAGCAGCCGCACCACAACAACAGCTCGAGGCTGGCCGACTGTAGGCGAGGGTGAGGGGATATTCCCGCGTTTGGCGGCAATTCGAGAAAACACAGAAAAGAAGCGTTGCCGGCTGAGAGCAGGAAAATTCCAGCCAATGGGTCAACGCATTCGGTACTATAAAAGTGAGGCCTGACTCTGCCTGAGAGTCAAAGTTGGTCTAAGCGCTCCAATCCAAGCACTCTCCAGCCAACATGGCAAGCAAGTTGGTGAGTCATGTTCGGATGATTTTGGTTATGAATGATCACTGAAGGGGCCGTGGCTAGATAACTATAGAAAGCAAAGTAAGTTGTCAAGCATTTGTCATAATTCGCATAATCTCTAAACCTCATTTACAGAAGATATTACAAATTAGTTATGATGCCACACAAAAGTAAAATTGCTGGGCGAGAAATGTTACGCACTGTTTCTCCTTCAGTCTCCAGGTTTAGAATTACAAAAAAAATGTTTGACCCATCCTTGAGTGTCATTATTTCTACATGGAAGATTTTGAAAATTCTGAATAACTAGCTGTAGATATAAAGAAACTATGGGATATGCATTTTACCGAAATTGAAAGTGTGCTGTCCAAGATGTCATTTTATGGTCAAGTTGAGTCAGAACCAAATTAACGAAGGCTGTATGTATCATTAAAAAATCACAGCTTTTCAGTGGATGTGAAATTCGCTTACAGTAATTCTGGGGTGCCTCTTCGGGAATATATCGAATGAAAACTTTCCACCGGGCGAATTACAGATATACGACAGATAAAAGGCAAATATAGTTTCTCATCTCAAAGTGTCTCTTGCTTTGTCAGTGTGTGAGGTGTCCTTGACATTAAAATATCACTCGGATCTAAAGTTGTAGAGTAAATCACGTAGTTGTCTTTATTAGTCCATATACTGCAATATCACAGTTACGATACTTAAAGCGCGCCTGCAGCGCAGTGAAGCTCGTTGAAATTCATGGTCTGGTCTCTGTTTTTTTATCATTTATAGTTCGTTATTGTCGCCCTTGTGGCCGTGGTTACACTGGCCTACGCTGAGGAAGAGAAGAAGGAAGAGAAGAAGGATGACGTCGAAGGCCGCATTGGCTTCGGCGGTGGCTATGGCCAGCAGTCAGGCGGCAACCAATACGGCTTCAACCGCGGAAGCTCAGGCTTCAACCAGGGCAGCGGAGGCTTTGACAGCGCCAACCGCTTCAGCAACGTGCAGGGCTTCAGAAATCGCGACGGCTACCGCACCAACCAGGGCTACGACCGAAACTCCTTCAACCGCTACGGATCTGGTGGTGGAGGCTTCAACACTGGCTTCAACCGTGGTGCTGGTGGTGCTTTCAACCAGTACGGGTCTGAGGGAGGAGGCTACCTCGGCTGAGCTGAGAGAACGTACCTGATAAGTGAGTTAATGTATTCGTTTAGGCTGTAAAAAGTGTTTTATCTCTTGCACTAGCTTCCACGTACACGTGATTTCTTGTTATGGTGACTCCGTAGATTTGCAAAGGTCGGTAATAATATGATGTTAAACGCTATGTCACTGATAAATGGGATTGTGGTGTGCGAAATACTCATTGCTTTACTATTGTAATATCCAGTGCCAAGTTTTACATTGAATTGCTCTTTTCATTGCTAAGATATGGCGTGATCACGCATCCTATTGCAATTTCTCTAAAGCACCCATGTTTTGGTAAAACATGTTTTACAACCGAGCAGGTACATGAGCTCCTTTGCAGCATGTGTAGACAAGCAGTAGCCAAGCGCAAATCAAGAATGAAACGTTCTTGATTTGCGATTACATCTATTACTTTTGTAAAACAATGTGACAATGTAAAACAATTGTAAAACAATGTGTATAGCTACGTACCGTTCTTTAACCTCCATTCATCTTTTTTTTTCTAGGATACGGAAGAACTGCCAAAAAGAAAACTATCTTTCATGACTTGATCCCAGGGACCTGTTCTCATAGTCTAACGTGGAAACTACAATTCAACTGAAGTGAAATCACTGTCGCCATTAAGAGAAGATCTGCTCACTGTAAATACAGCTGAGAGAAATGAAAATAAAGCATGTTATTTATTTTCTCAGACGTTGAAAATTTTCTTCTTTCTAGCGGCTTCGCTTGTTAGTTTTCACCTCACTTGCAATTGTGGATTTCCCCATTTACTTTTGCGCACAGCGATAGAAGCTATGGTGGTTAATGTTTTAAGACATTCCCAACAGTAAGCACCCAGTGACAACTATGCTTCGATGGAGGTCACAGAAAATGGGGGATTTTTGGAGTAATCAAGATATCACTTCATGTTCACAATTCAAATGCAGGAGAGCAATGCATTGTGCCCACCATGACTTTTTACAAACTGAGCTATTTGTTGTTATCGAATAAGTGTGATGTTGATTCATTGATATGTGGGGTTTAACGCCCCAAAACCACCATATGATTATGAGAGACGCCGTAGTGGAGGGCTCCGGAAATTTCGACCGCCTAGGGTTTTTTAACGAGCACCCAAATCTGAGCACACGGGCCTACAACATTTCCGCTTCCATCGGAAAAGCTGCTGCAGCCGGCATACGAACCCGCGACCTGCGAGTCAGCAGCCGAATACCTTAGCAACTAGACCACCGCGGCGGGGCGAATAAGTGTGATGTGCGGTGATTGTCCAAACAATCACCACACATTTTCATGTCTCTTAAGCTTAGTACAGAGCAAGAGTAATTTGTTTGTTGGTAGCAGGTGCGTTTTACTTTCTGACAAAATTTACGCGGTGTAACGTTTCGATAATTTTCTACGTACCATAAATAGGTACTTTGTTGTTTATCCACCACTTCCCCGTGAACGTACGTACTATTCTTTTTTTCGAATTTTCACGTAGACCTAAATTATTCGTGTGATTTGCAGATTCCCTTTTACTCTGTTTGTGTTACTGTTCAGCAATTTTTTGTAGTTGAACACAAGAATTCTTCAAAAATCAATAAGCAGAAGCAAAGAGCAAAATTTGCAAGGAGCTAAAGCAACATTGTTGTTTTTACTTTGTGTTGCCCCTCGAGCGGTCTACGCGAAGATTCATGTAATCACGTAGTTTTAAATGCGATGCGTTTCTTTGCGTACTGCAAGAACTTTTGGCGTCTATCTACGTATCTGTCTATCTATCTACCTAATTATCTAGCCGCTTGCATCTAGGTGCTCTTGTAATCACCTCTTTAATTAACCTGGCGTAAACCAAAGTTACAATGGATTAGTAGGATGATTTGACAAATATGACGCACTAGTCAAGACATGAGTAATGTCACTATCCGCTCGCGTAAGTCATCAAGCACTTCGCGCCAGACAGTGGCACGTACCCACGAATGGGTATGTGCCACCGGTATGCGGGTATGTGCTACAGATGATAGACACTTTGTGCCTGTCCAGGAATGGTGAAAACACGCATGGGTAATTTTAACGCGTGATCTTTAAGAAAAAGCGGACATTGGTAGCGTTGACCCGACGAATGCATGGAATCAATGTCAAGGTCCAAGTTGGAATCAAACCCCAGCATTCTGCGTGACAATCAAGCATTCTACCACAGAGCCACGCCACGTCTTGCAGCTACTTTTGAAATAGACGCTGTTATTCGTCAAACCTCTATTATGTTTGTCGTGCTGCGTTATCGAATTTTATAAACATTTCATAAGTACTCCTATCATACAGCTGTCATGCTGTGTTATCGTCAATTGTAGTTAGGTGTCGTCCGCTGAAGTTGATTTATGTAGCAGTGTCCAGGGCTACTATTCTAGCGAGTACTAGTGCTTCATATTAGCTTAACACTTTTAGTGTTGACTTACTCATTTTGGCTCTGTGATGCAAGCACAAACAACTGGTTATATAAATATCTACAACTGTTCAACAGAGGTCCCTGGTGCTAATATTTGCATTTTTATTTAGCGTCATTTTATAACGTGTTGTTCAAAAAAATTATAAAGTTACCTTTCCTCTGTATGCCTCCCATCACACTGATCTTCAAGGTACGTGGGATATGCAATTTTTTAAACTATCATTATTCTGAAATGCTACTTATTTGCTATGTTTCTTAGGAAAAAAGAACATGCACGGAGAAAATCAATGGGTACACCCTTGTTTTAATCCTTTCTTTCATTTTTCTTTTGTGCCACAAAAAAAATTTAGTTTGTCTAAAACTCCTTTCGTTGAAAACACCTTCAAACTATACACTTATTTTGCGAACATGCATTTGCACTCACTCCCAATTATAGGTGGCTGAAAACGTGAGCATATTTTAAACCTAGTACTTCATCTTACCCACACATTTTGGTCTCAATGCGAGAAAAATATATATATACGAGAATACAATTGGCTGGCTTTGGTAATGGCTGGCTTTGTTCTTTTAAAGACTTGTTTTTATAATGAAACTGACATCTCGTGCATGGGCATGGCCTCTTTCTGAATGCCGCAGCTCGTACTTGGGCTTGATTGGAAGTACTTTAATTTTTTGTGTTTAGCCTTATGGGTGACAATGTTAATGCTCAATAAACATGGTATAACGTTCATATGAAGACATTTTCTACATTAGATTGTTCTTTGCTTTATTTTAGCATGATTTACGTAGAAAGAGGGAAAAATGGTCACGTAATTATACTTGTCATTGCGCACTGTTCTCGAGAAATGACAGTATCGCGAAATTTTAGACCACGTGGAGGTATTGTGAAGTACTACACCTTGTATAAACGGGACAGAAAACAATAAACATCAGGCTCAAAGTTAGCAAAAATAATTTCTTCGTCGAAGTGTGAAACCATTACACACCTAGGCTCCTTATTATTGCAGCAAAACTTTGTGACGCGAGAATTTTGAGAATTTGCAAATTGCATGAAAAATGTTGTTATAAAGCAGCCATGTTCAAGAGTACAAAAGTTGAGATGAACTTATTTATCCAATCGCATTGGCTAGTTCTGTCGGTAAAGTAATGGAGATAATGATCGCCGGACGCCGGGAGGGGGGTTGTGCAAGAGTAATGGCATGTACACAGATGTGATGGCCGGCTTTCGATATTGTCGATCATCGATTGATAGCGTCGTCTAGCTGCTCACATACGTTGAGCGCGAAAAATGCCTTAAAGCCTTTTCGCATTTTCGTTCCTCGAAGTCAAGGGAGCCTATATGAGAGCGTTTCTCGTGAATTCGTCTTTGCAGCACAAGGTTGGCCTGGGTGGTAGAATGTTTAAGTGGATACGCAGCTATATCCACATGCCATCCTTTATGAGCAGGGAGGATGGTCACACCTCTCCACATACTAGTTGTCGTGGAGTTCCTCAGGGTGTTTTATTGAGCCCCGTGCTATTCAATTGAACGCTGATCGCTCTGCTTGCCCCTACTAAGCAATATTTGTCTATCAACCTACGCAGAGGACATCTGCATCTGGGCACCCGTGGTAACTCGCCTGAAGTCGCGAGCGAGGGCTGCTACTGCGACTGCTCTGTACCTCCATAATCGAGGCCTACAAACATTTTGCGGAAAGCACGCTCCTCCGACAATTACGGTCAAACCCATGACAAAAAACAGTGCGCAAGTCAATGGTTAAAATATATAGTACAGTCGGTTTTGTAAATGTGAGCGTGTCATATTCAAGAGAGACAAGTCCTGGAGTCTTCAGGTGTCATACCTGAAAATTCGGGTGACGGGCATATGCCACTTCTTGAAGTTTCTGTTTTAAAGACTTGCGAAATGCAGCCCAGTGCGATGCTACAACTGTAGATGACGCTCTTTATTGAATTTCTACGATACGGTCTGCCCACATTCTCAAGCCCAACCAACCAAAACAAGTCGACGCATGATACAAAACGTTGGTTAGGCGTTGTGCATATGTCTAGGCTTAGAGTGCTTGAACAGTGGTGGCCATAGCCTTCGACCTCGACCACCTCGTGATGACGCATATTTAGGTTGAAGTGCTGAGGACACACATAGGCATGTTTCCCGGCCTCCCCAACACCACCTAGTCTCTATACAAGTGGACAGGCCAGAATTCCTTTTTCCAAATGGTGACCGCACAAGAAACCTCTCACCAACTGACTACACGCCTGCAGCGAGACGTTCAGTTCCTCCATGATGTCTCAAGCAGCTAGTTATCAACCTGACAAAATCAGTCATCTCGAAAAAATAAGATTTCACAGCAGTGAAGCACATAGGCAGTTCACTTAGCTTCTGTTGTACGAGAAGTACCAAGATTGCCTCCCCGTCTACACCAACGACTCTGTTCTGCCGAACCGCTCAACAGCGGCGGGTCAAGATTTCAATTCGCGCCTCAACCATCCAAATTCAGGAGAGCTCACCTAACAACATCAACGGCAGCATTGCTTGCAGAACTTTACCCCGAACAGCATATCATTAGTGACCAAAGGACACCAAGTGGATGATCTTCTAAACACTGCAGGCAACACTGCAGTCTCTTCTGTCATCTGTATACGGTGCGGTCCGCACGAACAGTTGGTCTTTTGAGACGGCAGAATTTTTACACCATTAACCAAGGAAGGGCACCACATTATATCATAGTGGCTGCGAAGTCACTGTCGAGTTATCGCTAATGACCAGGCCAATCAAGCTGCTCGATCATTCTGAACAGAAGAACACGACCTATCAATACCTCTTTTTAGGACCGGCGCTGTTAGGAAGCTACACATGTTTACTCACCAATGCTCCATGTCCCAATGAAATGAGTCGCATTTTACGCCTACAAGATAACGCTCCCTTGATCATACGGTAAACTTACGATATGAAGCAAGAGTCCGGTGAAGTGAGGTTACTTTTCTGTGCAGATTAGGGTTGGTGGTCACGTTACCCATGCGTATACATCCTGCATAGAAATGGGTGACACCATCATCTGCGCACACTGCGTAGATGACACTATTCAACACGGTCTCTGTGACTGCCCAGAATATAGCATGCAAAAACAAGTTCTTTTGAATGCACTTAACCAGTTCGATGACCTGCCTCTCCCAGAAGAAAAAAAAACTACGCCATCGTGCATACTCAACGTCACAGATGAAGGGCATGAAAGCTCTATACTGGGCTTTTTGCAAACGACTGACCTTTCTGAATGACTCTGAGGGGAACGCTTTTGTGTGCGGTGTGTGTGTTCGAGGTTTGTACTTATTTATTGTTATCACGAAAGTGTTTTATACCGCGGTCCAGCGCGGCTCCGCTGACGTATTTTGGCAACGAATATGGCTTTGTAAAATATTTACTAACAGAATACAAAGAAATAAATAGGAAGAAAAAGTTTAACCGCCAGACATCATGCTTATGACTTTTCACTCTACAGTACGCAGTGCGAAACCACTAGGCCGCAAAGCGTACGTGGTACGTTGTCTTGCTTGCTAACGGCGAGCTATATATATACACTATCTACCGTTGGTGGTCCTTAAAGCTCAGCAACTTCAGCACCCCTTCGTCATTATTAGCGAGACGGCAAGTCTGCTTGGAAGTTTCAGCAGTTCAAGAAAGCTCGAAGGTCACATTTCCTGGCTGTCACGGCCCCGCTAACGAAGGCAGAATGCTATGTCACACAAGAATAACGAGTTGTGACAGCTTGCACTCATCCTGTGTATACTTGTGTATTTGTTTTGGCATCCTTTTTTTGAACAGAGTTATTTGTGTGCAGTGCTGTGAGAGTTGTTAGTGTGCGCTCACCCTCTGTATGCTTAATCTTGCGTGCTTTCTACTTCAGGCCCGTGCTAAAAGTTTTGAGCTGCTTGCCGTTCTTCGCGTGACATTACGATTCGTTGCTGTAGCATTCATTCCTTCACCCGTCTGACAAAACAAGCACAATAACCGCTCAACTTTCTTTCTGAACAGAAGGCGCGTTACACTTTCATGGTATATACCGATTATATAGACAGAGAGATCAGCTACGTATTATTTATTTCTCTTGCTCTCTCTTTTTCAACCCCTTATTCTTCGCCACCAGTGCAGGGTCGCATACCAGATCCTAACATAAGGTAAACCTCCCTTCCTTCCTCTTTTCTTTCTTTCCCTATAACTCTTGTGACCAAATTAGCGCTATTTAGTATGCGTGTCGTTTGATAAAATAAGGGGCTTTTTGTCATTCATTATTTGCATGCAGGGGACACTCGGATTTGACTTGCCATATTTAGAACGCGTGCTTGATGTGATCATGGATTCTACATTTGTATGCTTTACGTCTCCGGTATTAGCGGGTAAATCGTATCTGGGTGTGCTATGAAGAGCAGTGCGGCCTATTTAGGCGTCGAAAGAGTGAGTGACATTATAGCTCGTATTCCGTAATTGCGATTTTCTTTTCATACCTCGTCTATTTGTTCCTGCATGTGCAGCGACTGAAATGTCCTGCGCATGTCCACCAAAAGGCCATTCCGTTTATTTTCAGTAACTTCCCTGGTGCATTCAAAATATATTTTGAACGATTTAGGAAAATAACCTAATTGTTAGTTGGCGTTCTTCCTGTTTCTTCTTGTTTGTTCGCGGTTCCAGCCTTGCTCCTTGTCTTTTAAGCTGCTGTAGCACTTCGGCTCTGAGAAAAACCAACTCGTGTCTACCACGGGGACGAAAAAAAGAAGCTTCTCATAGTATGAGAGCTGCTGATGGCAAGGTACCACCTAGTGCCACACAGCGCTGTGTTAATAGAAATTTCTTGAGAATAAAGAATGGGACTAGTCATTGAGAGAGTACGAGCTTTATTAAGGTCCTGAAGAGAAATAAAGTGGTGCCGAAGGCTCCGAATATTGTATTGATTGCTGCATTGTGTTTTAAAACGTGCGTGAACATGAATTCGTCGCTTTCTTTGCATTGTGTTGGTGCTACTGGTTGATGGTCCATGGTCGCCAGCTTTTATATTTCTGTGCTCTTCATCTTAATTGTGTGCGTGACAAATATACAAGAAGAGACGAAACTGTCAACACAAAATGTCTGCCTGAAAAAGACGACCTATCCTTGTGTCTTGATCTGCTCTGTTCTATACAGATTTGTGTCCGCACGACCACCTTCTTAAATCAACCCATTCCAACTTGGTCAACTCGTAGTCAGTCGAAGATTCTGATTTTGCAGAGTCTCTATATGAAGTTGCATGGGAACCCTAGTTTGTGCGAGCCAGACTTGAAAACTTTACGTGTGACTGCTCATTCGCAGTCACTCATTAGTTCAGGTAATGAGTGCCCACACATACTAAGAATCATGAGTAGATAGATGGCAGGCTATGATCCTTTTACAAAGCTGCCCACAGTGTTTTCTTCGATATTATTAGGCTGGCCATAAGAAGCAATCTTTGCAGCGTGCACAAGCATACCGTGCCGCGCATTGACAAGGACGCCTGAATTTGCCACAGATGTGAAGCACGTTTGTGTGTTTGTTTTACATTTGTCGTCTCTTCAAGGTAGCCTTACTGGTAGCACACTAATGGATAGTATCCTGCAACCATTCTTGGCAACACACTGGTGATACGACTCTGGGAGAACAACGTTATAATTAGTAATCAGTGGTAAAAGTTTCACTGCCGACATAAATTCACCGTTGCAACGCACATTTGCCGTGGAGACCTTTCAAGAAAACGGAACCTCTACAGCGATGAACTCACTTTTTTAAACGCACACGTATGATCTTGACGGCATCCCTTTTTAAGCGAAAATCTCCTTATAGGCTCCCACGATATTCGTTGACGCCGTCTTTGTCGTAGCTTCCCATCGGACTGAAACAGAAGTCTCATAAATTCCGTACATAGTGTGTTATTAGCGTGCAAATGCTTTAAAAATAGACCGTATACTCTGTCCATTCATCTCTCTGTGCATCTCTCTCTCTCTCTCTCTCTCTCTATATATATATATATATATATATATATAAAGGAGAGAGAGATGCACAGAGAGATGAATGGACAGAGTATACGGTCTATTTTATGTAGACCGTATGTATAGGTCTATATATATATACATACATATATATATATATATATATATATATATATATATATATATATATATATATATATATATATATATATATATATATATATATATATATATATATATATATATATATATATATATATATATATATATATATATATATATATATATATATATATATATATATATATATATATATATATATAAGGAAAGAAGCGTATACCTAAGGGCTCGTTCTCATACTGGCAGACTTAGTGCCTTCAGGTTGTATACGAGGGACTATTCGTCAGCTGCCCACTCGTAACAGTTTCACGTTTACGAGTGGGCAGCCCACTCGTAACAGTTTCACGTTAACAGTTCACACACTTTTCTTCATCTATACATTACAATTTGGTCTAATATCTTCCCCTATACTTTCCTTGGCATTAATGTCTGTTAAATCTAATAAATAAAGAAATATATATATATATAAATATATATATATATATATATATATATATATATATATATATATATATATATATATATATATATATATATATATATATATATATATATATATATATATATATATAGGGTGCCCTAGATATCTTTAGTTGGACTTTAAAAATATGCCGACACACAGAATTACGACGCGGCCAAACGCATGTTGCTGATTGTTGCCTGGAAATGGTCAGATTACTTTTGGTACTCTAAAATATCGTTTAATAATATCTGTTTAATTAACTAACCTTTGAAGGAACGGATATAGATGAAAAATTTCAATGAGAAAGTTGTAGACTGGTTTGCATTGCAAAATATTCAATTAGACAGTTTGAAAGTTTACATCTGTTACTGTTATTAGCGTTTTTCTGCTAACAACAAATTCCCGCGAAGTACAAAAAAAAATACCGCGTGACAAACCCATTGGCGCGCCCTCGCGCGCCGTGATTCTTGTGCTCTGTGTTCCGCCTACAAACGATACACTTCGCTTGCACCAGTTTATGACAGCGATAAGCAGTCACGATGGTTATCGCTTTTGTGGCCGATAGCAAAACGTGTTCATCGCAAAGCCACCACCATCGTTGCGGCCCTGTCGAGACAGCACAATCGGGCGAGTGCTATGCTCGTTTGCATGCGGAGTGTTAGGGAGTACTATACCCTGTTTCACACATCATGTGCAACGTTGCGGAAGCTAGGGAGACTTCTTGCAGGTGATGCGTTCGCAACAAAAAGTAGTTCGATGTTGTTACCTCCAAAATATTAATTTTTATTTCCGTTATTAAGGCAAAACGTAAATGAAAATAATATGTACCTTACAAACAAAAACGCCATTGAACGTCTGCTATTGTGTGGCTCTATAGCTTAGTTTTCCCGTGACTTCACATAGCGGCTCTCTACTCTAGGTACGTCACAATCGCGGCCACCTTCAGGGTAAGTGCAAAACAGGACTGCACAGGGTCGTTCGGTACCCGCGTTTTTTTTTTTTGTGCTCACTTCGCTGTCTTCTTTTCACCAGTCGCGCCAAAGGGGAGCACGAAAAAACGTGAAGGTGCATCGGCACTAATCGGATTTAACGCATGCGACCACGAAACGCGCGGAGTTGTACGTGTTGCTGGCCGAACCTCTTGCATAGCTTCTGCAGCGTTGCACTTGATGTTTGAAATGACGTATATAAGCATCGTGCGCACTGGCGCACGAGCGGGATTTCCACGTTGTTGTTTTTTTGTATTTTTCGGGCATTTCTAGTTAGCAGAAAAACACTAATAATCAACAGATATAATGTTTGAAACTGTCTAATCAGACATTTGGAAACCTATGTACAATTTTCTCATTAAAGTTTTTTATTCATCTTTGCTCCTTCAAAAGTCATTATTAAACATATCTAATTAAACACTAGTTTAGTGCACAAGAAATAGTCTAACTCCAAGCAACGGTTAGCAACATGCATTTGGATGCGTCACGACTGCGTGTGTTGGCATATTTTTAATTTTAAACTCTGGATAGAGATAGCTAGGGCACTATATATATATATATATATATATATATATATATATATATATATATATATATATATATATATATATATATATATATATATATAACAATCCCCTACATAGTTTATTCGTAATTTATTTATGTTATAAACAGAGACTCGTGATAAGCCTTTGCTCTTTCGTAAACGTGGATGCAGCCCCTCAATCAAGAGCACTCGGACAATTCCCACAAAACCTGCTGCATTTTAGCGGAGATGCCTCAAGCTAGTTTAGGTATCCTATCGACTCGCGTATAGTAGTCCGCAATAAATACTTCTATGCTTCTCTGTGAAAGGATCGTAACTGCAGCCGGTCAGAGCCAAAACACAGGGCAATGGGCTGAAAGATCAACATTTGCGTTTGTCGAGGGGGCATTTAAAATACAGTGAGGGAGGGCACGCGAAAGAAACTATATATATTAAAATGCGCTAGAATTCGAAGACGCTGCTGGTTATCTTTCAAGAGATCCCGCACGTGTTATCTGTTCACTTCTTTGGCAGAGCTCTAGGAGCCCCCCTCATAGACAGCCAGAAACTGGCAGCGATGTCTTCCCATTGGGAGGCAAAACAGGTTTCTCTGCATAGATGTACGCCACAGATGGCTGGAGTGCTCGAACTTCCGTTCTATGCGTCACAAGCAGAGCCTCACCAGACGGCACGTGTCACCACTTAACTGGCTGGAATAATCCAGTCAGCTCAAGGTGAAAACGCAGAAAAGGTTTCTAAAGAAAGAAACAAACGCGGCACGTGCTTCAGCCCCAAGCCACGTTTTAAGGTTTCAAACAGATAGATCGGTTTGAGCAACACGGGGAAAACGAAAACCTTTGAATTATGGGTATAGTCAGAAATACAATGACGGCGTTTACCAGGATCTGGCACGGCTCTGTGGTAGAATATCGACTGTGTGTCTTACGTTCATTTTAGGGGCGAAGTTCCTTTTGGCCTATGGCAGGCCATCCCTCCGACGTAGCCATTACAGCATATCCACAGACCTACGGACAGATGGACGCTTTCCCCTCTGTTCATAATTCAGTTCGCGGACACGCTGTGATTTTGTCTTTATCTGCCATGGCAAAATAACACTCAATGTCAAGTGCATTACTGATGAGCAGGTATTCACATTATACGGTCAATAAACAGCGCACTGCAACTACAACGTAAACTTCATCTATGGATGCTACAAACCTAACACATCGAAATGAAAGCGGCCTATTTTTTATCAAGTAGCTACTTTATACGAGGCAGCATGAAGGCACCGCAAAAGTATACAGACATGTTGCGACATTCCAGCATATTCCTTAAGGTCACTATAACGTACACTGTTAGTCTCCTTTTTCAAAAACACGATGTTTTTTATTTTAACTGCAGCAACTCTTAAGTTCATGTTAATACAATAATAATATAATGCAGATAATGGTGTACGAGTGTCCTGTTCGTAGTAAACGCACGTTTACAGTCTCTTAGCGTTTCTGCTGGGCTGTAGTGAGCAACGTCAGCCCGTGTCATGCAGCACCAAAAAAAGCGTGAAAATATATGGCGTCATATAATGTTCTTGAGGTGGCTCACTGACGAAGGTCACTTCCCATTTATATCATTTGGTACAGAAACAACTCGAGGGGCCTAAATATCAATGAATGCGTCTGGTGGTGATCCATGTGACGGTGGTAATTTCCGTTGCGTTGGAGCTTACATGACGTAAGCTCCCACGCAACGGAAATGCGTTTGTGTTTTTCGCAAGTTTTTTTTGTGGTGCCCTGCGTAAGCCACCATGTATTCTCCTCCCGACACGCACCTACAGTGTCAACGGTCACCCGCAAGAAGTGACATGCACATGTACCCGTACCAGCACTTTCTCGTCTTCATTATTTTGAATGCGAAGCATCCCTTAGCGAACTTCGGTGACTTTGACCATATCTATCTATCTATCTATCTATCTATCTATCTATCTATCTATCTATCTATCTATCTATCTATCTATCTATCTATCTATCTATCTATCTATCTATCTATCTATCTATCTATCTATCTATCTATCTATCTATCTATCTATCTAGCTATCTATCAACCTATGACTTTTAGCTCTCCTCGCCGTTTCAATAATAAGATGTATACCAAAATTAGTATGACATAACATGACTGCATGACGACCCTAAGTGACTCGTCATAACAAGATAATCATGACATGTATGTCATCAATGACATGATCTACATGTGATAATCTTTCTGCCGTTGCAGTGGTTTTGTTCACATAATATACTGCAAAACTGGTATGGCACGACATGGCTGCATGGAAAACATGAGTGACAGGACCTAATGTGAAACTCATGAGATTCCTGTCATGTAAAACATGACTACATGCTGTGCTCATAATGCGCTTGCGGCCATTTCGTTAGCTTTACATTACAAGTCTCATATTACGTAACGTGAATGGACGACGAACACAAATGCCAGGCGCAAACTTGACAATTACGACCTGGAAGTCATGTACAGCATAATTTACCTCCACTTCGTAAAGTTGTCCTGATTTTCAAGCTTCATATCAACCTTCCTCATTCGTGCTTCACATATCATCGATTACACGTGGAATATGTACGTGAAATATGCCAATTTGTTTTTCATACAACAACAGACTGGAACGGGCTTTACGACGACATCACAACCACAACGTGCCCTTCCACCTTTTTCACCACCTAAAGAGAATACTTCTCAATGTAATTAAACGCGTTTTCTTTTTCATGTATTTGTCCAGCTCTTATGTTATACCCCTTCAGTGGTATCTTTAAGAAATAAAGATGAATTTGAAAAGGTTTTTTTTTTACATTCAACTTTCTTCTGTATATCGGTTTTGCCCTCGACGGCGCAGGTGGTGCCAATCAACGCGGGTAAGGTCACCTAAAAGCCGCGCTCTAATAACTGGCGAAGCACAGAATGCGGGTTCGTAACGAGGGCCTAGTGAATGCCCTAGCTCATGGCAAATGCTGACACTATTTCAATAGGAAAGTTTCTACAAAATACAATTGTTCTTCAGAACACGCTGAAATAATTTGTATTTGAGGATGGCCGTTGGATGCGACAGGATACGGAAATCTAACTTGTTTATTTAAAATTACAGATTCAGTTTTTGACACAAAGCTATTTTGGTAAAAACCCTCCTTCTAAGTGTTACATTAAGCTCTTTCCAAGCCTACTGCTACGCAAGCACCTTCTAAAAAATGCCCGGCGAGCATCAAGGACACGGTTACTACATAATAAATAAAATGAATCAGACAACGGAGATAGGTTGCTTCACGGTAACAGCCGGTCTATCTCATCTGTATTCACTTCTTATTCAAAACATCTTTTTCGCCACCAGACGTCATCACTATAGGAAGAATGTCCTCAAATGAATTACCCGAGCTTGGAAGGCTCTGGTACTTATGAAAAACCCTGATACTCCCACGCCACGTTTCCTCCGTCCAGACGGACCAAGCTCAATGTCACCGGACGTTCGGAGTGCTAGCGCAAACCCTCGCGTTTCCGGACACCATAATGGGCTTTCTCGCGAGGAAATTTTCCATTTTGACTCTTGTTTATGTGCGGTTCTCGCCTCGATCTAAATGAACGCTTCGCAATGTGACTCAGGCTATAGTTCACTGAACGTGTAATACTGCACGGGAGCTAAGTCTGCAGGCATCACTTGCTTTCTTTTATAATAACGCAATATATACCTCATGCGTAGGGGCCTGTCTTACTTTAACGCGATAGCGTTAAGAAGCTCGCTTTGCAGAAATTCCAGGGTCGGCGTAGGTGTCGGCGTCAGTATTGGTATCGGCATCAGCATCGTGGGTTATTAGGGAAAAGTGATCATTTTGTGTGGACGGAAAAATCGAGATATATGTAAATAAAATAAATAAAAAATTCTTGGTCTCAGTGGTGATCAAATCCGTGTCGTTTGTGTGGCAAGCGAGTTTTCTACCACACAGCTGCACGTCTGTCTGCGAATACAGTGAAAATGACTTCGTCTCCTTAAACATTCAGGAAAATTAATATGTTTTAAAAGCTCACGCTTCTCTGTATACATGCTTCCCAATTCTAAGTGAAATATTGCAGTAGTAATGCGCGGTACAAGCATACATTGCCATCAGGCGTTCGTCATAACACGTGATTATCATAATGACTTTATAGTCTAATGCCGGTCACCCTCGTCAAAGGGCATACACGTGAATGCACCTATTCCCTTAAGGCCGCGTAGTCCGTCCTAAGCAAGTTCGAAAACATTTGATGCACTACTTGTCTGAAGTACGCACTAGAGACAGAATATCCCCATCGCGTTCAACTATTGAAGATGAAGCTTATGAATCCCCCAACTTAACGAAGCCAGTTACCTGCAGAACTGTTAACGTCACCCAGTTTTTTAACAGTTTTTCGCAAGCGTAACTTATTGTGGACGTTTCCTTGATGTTTCAGTAGAACCACGCGCGCTGTGTTACGTATTCGGCGGCAGAAGCCGTAGACAAAAAGACGATCGGCACCGAGGCCCGTCAGACAACCTTTCTCATCTTTATCATCAGAATACATGCCTTTTGTGCGTTTTCTCACCAACATACTTGGCGAAAACACACAAAAAAAGCCATTGTTGACGAGTGTAGCCATTTTACGAAGTTTGAAGTGTGGACAAAGAGGACGCATGTATAACAGACATAGGAACTGGCAGTGTTTTCTCAGTCTTCAAAACTATTGTAAAATTTTTGTCTTTTTACCAAGTCACGGTAAGGTCTTTTAACCAAGTGTCGGTAAGGATGATCCTATATATTTATTTATTTATTTATTTATTTATTCATAATACCCCTAAAGGCCCTCGTGAGAGGGTATTACATAGGGGGGGTTACATGAGAAAAATTACAAACAATAAACGTCAAAAACGGAAAAAAGGTAAAAAAATTCAAATTAAATACAGACTAAGGTTGAGATATATGTTATAACAAGTAATTGGTAAAGACAGCAATATGAAAGGGCCTGACTACCGGCAAGACATGACACAAGAAATTTCCAGAAGTGAGCTGCAAATTATAGCGGCTGAATGATGATGATGATTTGTGGGGTTTAACGTCCCAAAACCACGATATGATTATGAGAGACGCCGTAGTGGAGGGCTCCGGAAATTTTGACCACCTGGGGTTCTTTAACGTGCACCCAAATCTGAGCACACGGGCCTACAACATTTCCGCCTCCATCGGAAATGCAGCCGCCGCAGCCGGGATTCGAACCCGCGCTCTGCGGGTCAGCAGCCGAGTACCTTAGCCACTAGACCACCGCGGCGGGGCCTATAGCGGCTGAATCAAGTAAGTGTGCATATATATATATATATATATATATATATATATATATATATATATATATATATATATATATATATATATATATATATATATATATATATATATATATAAGATGATTTGACTGGGATTCGTATATTTAAAAGTTGCAAAAACCACCACGTTACATCACTTGGAAACAAGCCTTTGGTACAATGCCAATGAGTCGTTGAGACTGCGGCGCCTTGTCGGCTGTCGTTTAGACACTCCCACATTTCCGGTTTAAAATTGCGTTCTGTACATCATGATGCACTCACACTCTTTTCTGTGCTCATTACAAAGCAAAATAAGTTTACGCTTAGAAGCGACCTTGAACTAGTGGAGCCACGGCTCATGCGCCTTTCATATCAATCACATCAGCAGCTCATGTACGCACGTATATAGGCGCGCGAACAGGATTCGCTATCACGTGTACCCATGGATACCACTACTTGCCGCAAGTGTCGAATTCCCGCCATAGTGTGTAAAAATTGTGATAAAAAGTTTCGTGGCCTTTTTTCCGTTACCACCCCCATAAATACAAACTCTCACCTGTAACCTTTTAATCACCTTGTACTGAAGGAAATACATACCATAAACGTTTGCTGTAACTTTCTCTAAATAAGCAAAAGGACCAAAACACGACGGACCCGAACCAACTCGAGCAGTGCTGTCTACGCGTGACGTCTTAGGGGCAAATACGTGAAGTCATGCAAGGCATGGTAGCCTGGCCAGCGCGGAGGTGGATTGCAAAAACCACAAAGAGCAGAAATTCAGCAGAGACGTGACCACACCACACCATTCTTTCAAATACTCTCGTTGAAAATAGGCTGTCGTCAGTACTGGTTTACCTTGCTAAAACTCTTTCCGTAACGCATAGAGAGTCATCCGTGTATGGTACACTGAGTCCGGTGCGAAAGGTGGCTAGTATTGATCTTGCGCTGAATGTCATCGCTGAAGTTGCCATGGCACCAAACTATGCTGTCCACAAACTCACGTACCTCTCGCCAAAACAGTATAGGGAAATTTTCGTTCGTCTAGAAGATCCTTGACGTTTCACACAATTTCTGCAGCTGCAAACTGGACAGGTGGTGCCGTATGACGGTGGAAATATAAAGAAAGCAAGTGTATAACTTATGCAAGTGTATTGTTCTTCATTGTGAGATTAAATTTTCATTAGTGATGTATTGTCGAATTCCCAAGTTCGAAGGTTATTTAACATCAAGGTCACCAGCGAGGTGCTAGCGAAAGATGCAAGACCGCTCCCTTCTCGACGTTGCAGCGGTTAGTATACGCTGGATTCTTCAACACCTGTATCAGCGCTTCTATCATTATGACCTGTTAGACGCCATGCGCAGTGTGACCAGTAATTGTGGGATGTCTTGTGGGTGGTTCCGCTTAATTGAAAACACTCATTAATAAACAATCTGCACATCTCTCGAGCATGGATTTTCTCATATATGGTGGATGTGTGTGAAGGAACGTACTCAGCAAATTTATTTACATCTATCAACCTGAAAAAATCTCCGGAGTTAGACTTTTAGCCCGCTTTAACAATACACGTAGTGCACAAAGTGAGCGTCATCTTTGATGGGTACGTTACGCGTTGATAACGAGTAGGTTATCTGCGTAGCGATCATCGAAGAATGCTGAAAGATGTATATTATTCTATCAAGGGTGAATGAGTTTAAAAAAGCATTAAAGAAATCACACCATATTCATTGTGTGAATTATGATGAGTGGGGCGAAGCACAGAAGAGTTTCATCGCTAAACCGTGAACCATCCGCGAATATCGCCCACTGCATCATCAAAGACGTGACAATTACTGTATATATTTCTACAAGAAAAGTTATTATTCGTAGGTGCTAACTATACGTCCCTTCCGTTCACCCTTCATTATGACGGCTTTATGATCGGTGAAGTGGTGGACCAGTGATAGGGCGTAGAGGGATGTTTGCAAGGACATAGTAGTGGGCAGTTAGGAAAGATGGAACTATAGGCGGTCACCTACAAACAAGAGATGAACTGACCCACGCCTTCAGGAGCTTCGCTCCTGATAACAAGACAAAATAGTCCAGACATTCCACATACCTATAGTATATGCATCGAAGAAGCTAACTGGGATCTATACAGTGACAGCGTTGTTTTTACCACTATCACTAGGCTAAGGATCACATGCGGCACCGTGCAGGGTAAGTATGCACTGGTAAAAGGGAGGGCGAACAAACAGATGTATCAGAAGAAATCGCCAGGTTTGCATGGAACGCGCAGAAAAGTCACAGCGAAAGCATGAAGAGCGGCATTACAGAGCCTTCTCTAAACACTCTTTGGGTAGATTCTAGAAGCACACTTGCTGGGTACCCACTACAGCCATAAATAATCACAATTTTTGTGTAGTAGACCGGAATTCCCTATGCTATTCTAAAAGCGTGGCATCCGCTAAACTCCTGCAATGAAGTTTGTGCGAATTTCGTGTTGAACTCAGTGACGGACGACGATTAAGAATTGCGCCTTCTGTGGGTATGTGCGACAGTTATTAGGTGATAGAAAACAACATTTGGTAATGTGTTGGAGCATTGGACGACGCAATAGTTACGCGATTCACATTGTGTGACGCCTGGTTGTTCTTCAGCTATTTTAAAACACTTTATTACTCATAATAAAGTGGTTCCTTTCTCGACATCAAGCTTGTATAAGGCAAATTTGCGAACGAGTCCAAAGCACTGGCGTTGTTCGGTGGTATAATACTGGGATGGCGTGCAGGGGACCCGAGTTCAAATTTCACTATGCCAACGCATGTCTCTGGTGTTCTAAATTCATTTTTTCTTATTTTGTGCGAGAGTGGTTACGGACACCGGAGGTGCTGGCAGCGGCGGCGGCGGCGGCGGACAACTACGCCGCCACGCGTGATCCGTGTTGTGCAAGATTTCATAACAGCTTTCACTGTAAACTTCGAATTCATCAATTATCTCATATCTCTCAATTCAGCAGTCGTGCCGGCGTGCATGTTGTATTAAATACTTTCCCGCTGCTGCCTCCTCTGTCGGAGACCATTCGTTTTCGTAATCGCAGATTATTTGGGCATGAACAGTCGTTTATCTATTATATAGCGTTGTCGCAATCAAAAAATGCAATGCCAAATTTCATGATTGCTTGCTTTTATGCGCTAAACAGAAAAAAAACGTCCATACAATGGGGAACGTTCAGCATATTATTAGCAGTAGAAACGCAAATGTGAGAAAGCCATCGATCTACTTGCGCGAAAAGAAACAAAATGCTTAAACATTGTTCATTGCCTACACCCGCACGCACGTCTAATTTACGAGTGGCACTACCTTTTCAGTTGATAGCTGGCTTTTGTGTTGTCTCCTTCTCTTTTCTTGTGTCATTCTTTTACTTTAAATGGAAGAATTCACTTGTGCAGAGGTGATTAGCCTGCCTCGCCGGAGTGGTCTAGTGGCTAAGGTACTCGGCTGCTGACCTGCAGGTTGCAGGATTTAATCCCGGCTGCAGCGGCTGCATTTTTGATGGAGGCGAAAATGCTGTAGGCCCGTGTGCTCAGATTTGGGTGCACATTAAAGAACCCCAGTATGTCGAAATTTCCGGAGACCTCCACTACAGCGTCTCTCATATTCATATGGTGGGTTTGGGACGTCAACTCCCACATATCAGTCATCATCAGCGTGATTAGCCTAAGAGTGCATAGGTGGCGCCTGTGCAATATGGCGGCACTCATCGATAGGGCTGGTCAAATGACCACAACGAAGGCGAATACGTGAATACGCGGATGGCTGCTGTATGCTACGAGTGTATCAGTCATAAAAATGAGCTTTAGGTTTCATACTACTTGTCGATGAGGAATAAAATTATTGCACTGACAGGTGAAATTCTAAAAAAAAAATGTTGGGGTTCCTTATGCGGGTAACCTCAGAAAGCGTAAAAGTGGAAGTGAGAGTCAAGCAAGTGCTACTTTCTTTCCAATTACGTAATCACGCGTATGCCAAAATAATAAAATGAACGAACGTAAAACGGGTCACGTGATACTTTTGGTATAATAATTTTGTTGCTGATAGCTGACACCGTCTTACTAGTCTTAATGACGTAAAAATGTGTACGATTCTGCTTCCCATAGGCCACTTTAGTCTCTCGCTTTTAAAAAAGATAATATATAGGGTTTTACGCCCCAAGATCGCGTTTTGATAGTGAGATACGCCGTGGTAGAGAACTCCAGAAATTCCGACCGCTTGGGTTTCTTTTACATGAACCTAATTTAAGTACACGGGCCTCAAATATTATCGCCTTCTTAAGAAATGCAGCTGCTGCTACCACCGGGACGTGATCCCGCGACCTTCGGGTTTGCAGTCGAGTCCACCGACCACTAGACCTCCGAATTCGTCAAGTACGCAAGAAGTTAAGGGAATTTGTCGCTTAGTTCAAGTGCTTTATTTTTTCTTGTCACAAATACAAGTGTGCTGAAAGCAACGTAGATAGAGGGATGACAGAGCGGCAAGATGTAGAGTCCCTTCGTCAGCACACGTCATGGCCTTCAGCACTTTTTTTTTCTTCGAATGCGTTCCTTACTTCTAAGTGAGATCACGGGAGAGCCCGCGGGCACATGGCGGCACCCCGTGGCGGCCACGGTATCAAATTTAGCTCACGATGCTCAAATCAGCCAATCGCTATAGACATCAGTTTATGGTGCACTCATGTGGGATTATGGCACTATTTGTCGAGAGAAGAGGGAACGATGTCTAGTTGACTTGAGATCCAATTGTAATTTCCACGCCGCGTTCTGCGATATAATGCTGGCGTTGCGTGTTCTCGAGAGTCTCGACTACCGATAAGCAGTGGTTTGTGACTACGCCAAAAAAACGTTACAAGGCTCTTTCAAAGCGATATACTTTTTATAAGGAATGGTCAACAAATAACCTATATGCACACATAGCGTCGCCTTACTGAAAGTTAGCTGGTTATAAGCTTGTTCTCTCTCAAACAGGAGTTCGGTGAACCACCACGATCAAGAATATTATATCAACATAAATTCGGCAGATCCCACGTACCTGGGATACAACGTTATGCGAAACATGCGAAGGGAAGGTGACCGTGTTAAATTTTTTTATCGAGCGATACGTTGAACATATTGACGTTAAATGGAGCTAACTATATGTAAAAATGTTGAACGCACAGAAAAAAGTTGAAAAGATGCAAATTTTTATATTACCAGTTGTTTGCACTTGCACAACAATGCCAACTGGAACATGCGTACTAGCAACACCAGAAGCTGATACGAAGCGTTGATGCTCGCGAAGATGCTGGCTCTGGACACTGCTGCATTATTAACTTTAGCACATGGCAACTAACCACAATTGACATTTATCCGACGAGACAGCTGTGTCAAAAGAATACAAATAAATGTAATGTTTATAAAATTGGGTACGCAGTACTGCAACCACTATTGACGTTTCTCGAAGAGTAGCGTTTATTTTGAAAGTAGTTCCAAGACCTAGCGTAGCTCTGTTGTCAAAGTCTTCATTGCCACGAATAATGTTTGGGTTCCATTCCAGCTGAGACCCTGATATTAATCTTTGCCCTCGTCGGGTCAACGCTACCGTTGTCTAGTATTTCTTACCGCTCACACGTGAAAATTTCCCATGTCTGTTCTCGTCCTTCCTGGGTAGATACTAAGTGTCAATCACCTATGGCACATACCCGTATAACAGCGGCACATATCCGCCTGTAGGTATGTGCCACTGTCTGGCAGGAAGTGTTTGACGACGTACGCGACGGGATTGTGACAATATTCATGTCTTGACCAGCACGTCATATTTGTCAAACCATCTTACCCTTCTATGTCAATTTGGGTTCACGCCAAGTAAAGAGGTTGACCACGAGAGCACCCAAACGTAAGATAGATAGATAGATAGATAGATAGATAGATAGATAGATAGATAGATAGATAGATAGATAGATAGATAGATAGATAGATAGATAGATAGATAGATAGATAGATAGATAGATAGATAGATAGATAGATAGATAGATAGATAGATAGATAGATAGATAGATAGATAGATAGATACGCTCGAGTCACCAAAGTTCGCAAAAAATGCTTCGCATTTAAAACGTAAAACGATAAAGAATAGTAATAAGACAGCTGAAGTTGATTTGTTGAACTCAATATTGAAACAGTCAACAAAGCTAACACCGAAGAGGATGAAGAAACATAGCACCGTATCGTGTCCAATTCCCAAAAGTCGATGTGAGCGATATATGTAGAAAGTTATCGTCATCATTATCATCATGATTTGTGGTCCTTCTTCTCAGTCTTCCTTTCTCTCAATGTTGCGTGCTTGCTTGTTTGTTTGCTCTCTTCTTCCTATATGCTTTGGCTCGTCCCACTCCAGGGGGTTGGCCAATAAATCGGTGGTGATTGTAATGGGGAAAAAATAATTTCAAATTTTCTTCAAGAAAAAAAGTTATTCAGTTATCTAGAGAATATAAGAGTGGACAATCATAACTTGTCATACGAATAAAATAGGCATATAACTAATAATTGAAACGAATAAATGAATGGTAATTCCAATAAATTGCGATTGCATTAGTAAAAATAATCTCATGAGCGAACCTTCCTGGGTCTCTGAGAAATTCACAAACTGTTATGCAGACGCTCCTGTTGCTGAGGTCCAGAAAAGATGCCTCAAGGGAAAATATATTTTTTTTAGAATTAGGAGTTTATTTTTCTGAATAAAGTTTCTAAACTTTTTTCCTATGGTTTGTGAAACGTCGGGAATAAGAAAAAAAATGATCAATATTATGTGGCTCTTGACAGTAAAAAGAAAGTTTAGATGGTACCTGATCAGGCCTGTATAAATAAAAAATATGAGGTGGAATTCGACATTGACATCTTGTGATGCGCTCTTCCGATTTGCTAGGGGTGGGGGGGGGGGGGCATCATTTATCATTCTTAGCAAAAGGAATATGACCCTGTTCTTCAACTGGTTATATGGTTTTCGTAAAAACGCTGAAGTAAAGAATATTTATGAAATCGGGATTGATTCAGTGACAAAAGTGGTACCAGGTAGACTGTCAATTACAAGACCATCTAGAGAGTATCGCGCGATAGTGCCAGACATTTCATTTATAAGTATGCCTCTGTGACCTGGCACCCCTACCAACCGCACTATACTAAAGTGTTTCGCGATTAATGAAGCGACAGCATTCCAAGAGGCAGACTCAAAAGAAGCGTAGGTTATGGACATACGGAAAGCAAATAAGGAACAATAACAACTGCCGAATCAATATTTGAAAGTTTTCTAAAGGCGAAAATAATTGCTAAAAGCTCTGCCTTGTTCGCGCGCTGAAACATCTTGCAATATGACTACGCACCAACTAGCCCAAGTTTCCACTCTTGTGACTCAAATATAGGATTGTAAGCCCGGTGACGTACTGTTAATGACCAAGACAATGTCTGTGAGAAGATGCCTACCGCTGCTTTCTCTTCACAGAATAATGCATCCGCAGCATATACATCAATTTTTCCCAATTGAAGTAGATAGTCTTCAAATAAACCTTTTAGATATCTGTTATGTAGAAGATTGGTATTAGAAGAAAATATATCATCAAATTCAATATCGCTTTTGCCGATGGGTCATTTGAAACAATGCTACGCATGTTAAAGTTTAAAGTTTCTAGCTTCACTTTAACAAAGAAAATTTTAGGCCTGTGTACCCTAGATCAAGGCTCATTAAAAATGTTCCTGGTTCGGAAATGAATACGATCTGTAAACGTCTGAAGGAGGAAACTTTTTAAAAAAATAAGCATTAAAGCTTATCTTTAAATAAGTTTTGATGGTAACCATGCGGAATCTACAAGCTAGGGTGGGGATTCAGGCTTCTTGATATAACACACTGTTCACAGCAAATTTTGAAACCTCCAGAAAACTTCGAAGGGTTGATCCTAAATGCTGGTCGCACAGATTATAAAACGCACCCGAAATCTAGAATTGAGTGAACAGAGATACGGTAAATCATAATTACATAGTCATTTCGTAGGCAAGTGAAGTGTCGAGCAAGTTTACAAATTGTTTCAATAGCACAAGTGCCTTGAGGAGAGACCGGAAAACATAAACAACTTCGTCTATAGATACGGTCACAAAATCATCCCCACTCAGGAAGGAAGGAAGGAAGGAAGGAAGAAAGGAAGGAAGGAAGGAAGGAAGGAAGGAAGGAAGGAAGGAAGGAAGGAAGGAAGGAAGGAAGGAAGGAAGGAAGGAAGGAAGGAAGGAAGGAAGGAAGGAAGGAAGGAAGGGCCTTGAAACTGTGGCAAACACCCACGCTGGGAGATTGGCCAAGAACAGGGTAGTCTCACGAAATACTGTTAATGTGTTAGCTCACGTTTTTTAAACTAATGAGAGAAAGGGCATAAATAAATATGAGAAATGAACAAATAGAAATAACGTATACAGAAATTGAAGCAGATATTTCAGCAGCAACAGTAAATAAATGAATGAATAAAGCAATGTGGAAAAAAGTAATTTAGAAGTAATATTATGTTCTATAGCCTGAATCTTTTTGAAACTTTAATAAAATCCTGCAAGGCATCGGCAAGTTTTCCGTCACTGAGCCCTAGGGACAAAACTCCCAAAGAAAGTGCATTTGGAGTGTTTAACTCCAATCTTACGTGAAGGAGACGGTATCTGTTGTGATTTTGCGCAATGCAGCGAAGTTTTTACAAAATATCAGGGTCATAGTAATCTTCTTCTGTTGCTTCCGCGACTTGATCTGTCACTCTAACATTTAAATATAAACTATTTTTTGTCCGCCATGGTGGTGGTATATTTGTTACGGCACTCGGTTGCTGACCCGAAAGTAACGTTTTTGATACCGGCCGCGGTGGTCGCATTTCAATAAAGGCAAAATGCTAGAGGCCCGAGTACTGTGCAATCTCGGTGCCCATCACTGCCCACCAGATGATCTAAATTTGCGGAGCCCTCCACTAGTGTGTCGCTTATAATCATATTGCGGTTTACGACGTTAAAATCAAGTTACTACAAAATAAATGCTTTTAAGCCACCTTTTCTGGAGCTTTGCGCGTACCTCTATTTGTAGGGGCATATATTATTTAAGTTATTTTCAAGACTCACAAGAGCCAGCTCTGCGTTATTTGCGCAGTGGCACTACCTCTTGTTTTCACCTTCCCACTAGGAGGGCAAAACAGATGCTTCTTCGTTACTAAGCCCTTCTGAACTCAGTGCTCGCGTTTCATGAATGCTGGTATGGTAACCAGATTAGGTGAGCTTAAAAAAGTTAGCATCTGTAGGATCACTTGTTTCAACAACGTAATCTTGTTAAAAGTTCGTTGAAACAATCTATAATAAACAGACTGTGGGATATCTTCCTTTGCAGTTTATGATAATGGCGATGTGAGTATCTTAATGCGTCATGATTGAGCGTAGTTGAACGCAGCAGTGTTTAAAAACACATGAAAGCACACATTTCTAAGCGAATATGGCCTACGTACGTTCGCTTTTTTTTCTTTTACATTCTTGCCTACAACTACGTTCCTCTCGTTATAAGGTGGCAACGTATTTGAAAGTACTCAAGATTTGAAACATGTTGCTTTGTTTCAAATTCAAAGGGCATTATTTTTTTGTATTTATTATTACACTGCGATGCACCTGTGGTGGCACTTGGCAACACGGCTCATGTTTTTCATTCATATAGATTGTTATGCGTGTATGACTTACAGATTCTAAGGCATAATAATATTTCTTTAACATGCGAATAATATTGTATTCCTCAAATATGGCTCTGGGCGCTTCTACTTGATAGGTATTAGGGCTTCGCTCAATTTTTTGCATAATAAAAGTTCATATTGCTCCAATAACAGTCATCTGTGCCTTTAATTACGCGTGTAATGTGAGGTCACAGTGAAGAATCATTGTAACAAGGGTGATTCAGGTTTCGAGAAACGTGGCCGTCGTCGTTCATATGTCAGATCTCTTCCTGTTTGGTTTCCGGTTTGGTGAAAGGTGTGGTATCAGTAACACAGGAAAATGGCGGTAGCAGCTCGTGTCGGTTCAACGGGAAGCGCAAATCATCCATCCGGCCAAGTTTCCATTCGAGGAGGTTTCGCCAGCTTCTTTTCCGGGAAAACAAGCCAGGTGGAATCCTTGTGTAAGTCTGATACAGAAGTAGAAATAATATAGCAAGAAAGAAAAACAGCCACTACGTATGAGTATTTGCGAAGCTGCGGCCATGTGAGGCGGTAGATAAGCGGATCTTTATGGATAGGTCCACTTTCCCGCATGTCACCTCTCTGCCTGTGTCTGAATCTCCAAACCTCGTCGCCATCAAACCCATTATTTAATGTCTGGCAAGACCTGCGTAACTGTCGCTTCTGGTTTATTAACTATCAATTAATTTTATTGTTTATATAGCTTTGCGTATGACTACTTTAGGGTTAGACGAACTTTTTTTTTTGGGGGGGGGGGGTGAATGCCAGGTTTTGTCTTGTATTTTGCGAAAATGAACGTTTCATATATAGGCACATACAGCAGACTCCTAGGCAGTGTCTACAAGCGAGGAGAGTACCTGCCTCGATGACACGATGGCTATGGTGCTCGGCTCCAGACCTGAAAGTCGTGTGTTCGATTCTGGCTGCAATGGTCGCATTTAAATGAAGGCGTAGTGGCGCAGGTTCGTTTACTATTCGTGGTTAGGGCACGTTAAAAATCGCCACACTTTCGAATTTCGCGAAGCGTTTCTCTACGGCGTGGCTCAATATTATATCATGCTTCTGGAACTCAACAACCATGATGTTGTTATTACAAGCACGTTGCGAATCAAATGAAAGTGAAGAAAATTTGTGCCTAATGAATATGAAGGAATGTCTGATGTTGAATGAGAGCTTGCTGATTATTAAAAGGTGCTTATTTCAGTTTTTAAACTTCATTTTACTGATCATTCTACTACATTTTAGTATATAGAGCACCATGGTTACAACCGAGAAATTCGTGCACCTGCTTTTCGATAAATATGACAGGTTGATGAACATCAGCCTCAACGCACTTGATGGAGGTTTTTTTATTTCCCCGAAGATGGTTGCCAGAGTGCGTGAGTGAGCAAAAGCTAATAAAGGTGAAGCTAATTTATTCAAAAAAGTGGGTATTATGACTTACTATTGAAAGGCAAGCACCACGCGAGAAAATACTTTTGCAAGCGAGGAAGAGCTGCTAATTTGCACATCTTAGACTGGATGTTTGAGAAGACTTTACTCCCCCTAAATGTGTGAGATTTGAACAGATTAAGAAAAAAGGGGAAAGCAAGACATTAAGTTGAAATTTCATGCAAACATGTTTTCAAGTCCGACTCTCTGACAAAGTTACTTCATAGAATAAAACTCTACTTATGTTAATGCTTACACTTCTGTTCCGACCACCCAAGTGCTCATTTTGCAGATAAACAAGACTATTGAAAAAACAGTACCAATTAGCCCGGGAAAGAAAATGGAGAGCTATTCGGTAGAAAAAAAATATTCCCAACTTCTACTCTCCTTGATCTCTATCAGCGGCGAGCCAAAATTTGCCCGTTTAAATTAAGGTACTTTTATGACATAATTACAAGCATCATTTTTTGCGACAAATATATCCTCCATAAGTTTTCAGGTTCAAAATTTGTAGGCTTTATTTAATTAGGGATTATGATATTGCTTATTTAGAGAAGGAAAGCACACTTGAGAGCTGCGTGCGTTTCTTTTGTTCGTACTCACATGCAAACGCCAAAGCGATGGTAGTGAAATAAGCCACAAAATTTTCTTTACGACAGCATTAGTTATTGGTACTCTAACCAAAAGTTTGTAAGACTAAGTATTCTAAATTATTCAAGCTGCTTCTTATATTTATATAGGATTATGAAAACTGCAGCCTTCAATGAATGCCAAAACATACAAAAGATAAAATCTGAGTAGTCATGATCGTGTGCACGTGTAAAGAAATATTATTGCGATAGCAAATATGTGGGCACCCTTGGCTATTTTTTGCCGTCGCCTTCATGTTCAGGATATATATATATATATATATATATGTGAGGGAAAGAGGGAAAGAGATGTATACTTAAGGACTCACGTTCCCGTGCTTTCATACAATATTATTGATATCTAACAGACAAAGAGAGAGAGAGATAAAGATGCAAGGAAAGGCAGGGAGGTTAACCAGACGCAAATCCGGTTTGCTACCCTGCACTGGGGAAAGGATGAAGGGGAGAAAAGAGGTTGCAGAGAGATGAGAAGCTAACAGACAAAGATGCCAAGGAAAGTATAGGGGCCGTTATTAGATCGAATTGTAATGTAAGTATGAAGAAAGTAAATTGTGTGAAAAGATAACTTACCGTGGGCAGGAAATGAACATGCGACCTCCGAATAACGCGTTCAATGTTCTACCACTGAGCTACCACAGTAGCTATCCCCCCAGCCACTTTATTGGATATATATATATATATATATATATATATATATATATATATATATATATATATATATATATATATTTAAACTTGGGAGTGTCAGTCAGTCAGCGCCACCAGTAGTCATGGCGGTTAGTGTGGCACACTGTTTATGAGCCTGTTTGGCGCCACGTAGCACGTGAACTTATTATCAGTAGGCAGCTGACCAATAGTCCCTCGTATCCGACCTAAAGGAACCAAGTCGGCGAGTACGAGGCCCTCGTAATGAATAAGAGAAAGAAGTGTATACTTAAGGGCTCGCGTTTCCGTGTTTTGACACATTAATAATGAGATCTGACAAAGGTGCCAAGGACAGTATAGGGGAAGTAATTATACCGAATTGTAATGTAAATATGAAGGAAGAAAAATGGTTGAAAAGATAATTTGCCGTTATATATATATATATATATATATATATATATATATATATAGATGTATGTATATGAGATCTAACAGACAGTGATGCCAAGTAATAGACAGGGGAAGTTATTAGAACCAATGGAATGTAAATAAGAAGAAAGAAAAGTGAATGAAAAAATAACCAGCCGTGAGCAGGCTGGTTATTTTTTCATCCACTTTTCTTTCTTCTTATTT